>NC_064925.1:298568318-299208040 GCF_023897955.1 Schistocerca gregaria
CAGTTTGTCTGTGCCCGTTCATGTGCTCAACCAGTTTAGTTGTCGTCATACCAATGTAAAAGGCTGTGCAGTGCAGGCATGTCAGCTGATAAATGCCATGTGTTGTTTCACATGTGGCCCTGCCTTGAATTGTGTATGTTTTACCAGTAGCGGGGCTGGAGTAGGTGGTTGTGGGGGGATTCATGGGGCAGGTTTTGCAGCGGAGTTGGTTACAGTGGTAGGAACCACTGGGTAGAGAAGGTGGTCAGGGAATATTGTAGAGTTTGACAAGGATGTTATGGACGGTAGGGGGTGACGAAAGGCAACTCTGGGTGGTAGCTGCCATCCATTCCACATTAAACACTCCCTTCAATACAGCCTATGTATTTGTGGCAATCGTATCTGCTCCAATGACAAATCCCTCAACAATAACACCAATAACCTGACCAGTGCTTTCCTCTCCCACAACTATCCTGCAGACCTTGTCCACAAACATATCTCTCGAGCAATACATTTCTCCCCGTCCAACAACAATGTTCCTACCTCCTGACCACACAGAAGCATCCCCCTTGTCACCCAATATTATTCTGGCCTAGAATACATCAACAAATTACTCCGCCAGGGATATGACCTTCTCAAGTCAAGCCTTGAAATGAGATGATCCCTTGACAATATTCTCCCCACACCACCCAGAGTTGGCTTTCGTCGCTCTCCCCCCCCCCCCCCCCCCCCCTCCGCACCCAACCTCCGTAACATCCTTGTCAAACCCTACAATATTCCCAGACCACCTTCTCTACCCAGTGGTTCCTACCCCTGTAACCAACTCCGCTGCAAAACCTGCCCCATGAATCCCCCCACAACCACCTACTCCAGCCCCGCTACTGGTAAAACATACACGATTCAAGGCAGGGCCACATGTGAAACAACACATGTCATTTATCAGCTGACATGCCTGCACTGAGCAGCCTTTTACATTGGTATGACAACAACTAAACTGGCTGAGCGCATGAACGGGCACAGACGAACTGACTGCCTAGGAGATGTCGAATACCCAGGAGCAGAGCATGCCCTCCAGCATAATTCTAGCGAGCTAGGAACATGCCATGTTGCTTCAGAGTTTTCAATTCCAGTGAAAGTGTATTTTTTCAGCCTACAGGGAGAAAAGTGATCACATGTAAGGGGAAAAGGTATGTACAGTGTTGGTATTAATGAGAGAGAAAACCTGCCATGTAAGGCAAATAAAGTGTTATATGTTGCTGGAAATGATGAGAGAGAAAATCTGACTGCACTTATAACAGAAAATTCCATTTGTATGCTTGCACCTCCTGAGATTGTTTTTTCCATATGAAGTAACTCGTGGCATACATTTTCATATAGCATAACATGCTGAACATTAGCTTACGAAACAAGATGATGAGCTAGAGCCGCATCAAATCCATGTGAGGCAAATGTTGTGCTGATCACCAAATTTCACCTCAGAGAGTACAGTATACAAACAGCTGAAATATGACTGTACACAAAGCAAAGTTTATGCGATTCGTGTGCTGATGGCGCACACCACTTTTCTCCCTTAGTTTACCTTGATGAATGTAAGGGCATTCCGCTGCAAAGGTAGATAATGAAATAAATTGTGCCAAATTCTGGAAAAACAGACCCCGTAGTAGACAGGATAGTTGTCGCAGAAAACCTTGGTGTAATAACTAACAGCAGACCCAGAATGCTGGGGAATGGATGGTCTGAAAGTGGTTGATGTGTAGCATCATGGTCTGTGAATATATTACAAATGTGTTCCTGCCTTGGGTAATTGAATAAGAAATCCAATGGCACACCATGATTTTCATTGATGTTAATGTATCTCACATGACTACATTCGTCTGAGGTCTGTTCTGAGAATGGAGTAGTCCTTATTGCATTGTTTGCTAACACAACATAAATTGTACTGCCAGTGGATGTTAGTATGATGAAACAAGACTCCATCATCGGCAAGTTATCGGCTCCTTTTCTCTTGTCCACAAGAGCAGTGCTGAAATACCAGTTGCCTAAACGTGTGGATGTATTTGAAAAGGCTTGAAATAATGGCATGGTTGTTAAAATTCTCACCCTAGCTTTATTTAGCATATGTCTGGTTTCCATTATATTTTATGTTTATTTTTTCTGTTCATGCTTCCTAATTAAAACATCCATAACATTTTATTACATTAATAAACTTAGTGGTCTAATATTCTGTTTTATACAATTTTCGATGTTCAGATCACCATATAATGGTTTAGAATCCTTTAAATCTCTGTTGAGAGAACTGCCAATGAGTAGGACATGTGAGTGTCAGAGTTTCAGTGACTGGTACACATGAAATTTTTTCATTCAAAGACTGGTGCTACTGAACTGTGTTAGGAAAACAAAACGTTTAATAGTGCAAACAGTTTTAGGCAAAGAGTTACTCTGGGTGTGCCATAAAACTGTAGTGGAACTCTAGGTTATAAAACATATTTATAAGCAGTCCGTTGAGAAACCTATAAGAAATATATACAGTCAAACATACAGTCAAACACTGGAGTACAGCGGTTAATAGTCATACCAATATAAAACGATGTGCAGTGGTTGCAGCAGAGCTGGTAAATGACATGGCTGCTTTCACAGGTGGCCTGGCCCCCTGATCGGGAGGATAAACTTTTGACATGACAGGAATAGAAAATGCTTGGTGGGGGGATTGGACAAGTCGTGCATTGGGATATGATCCTTGTTGCACGGGATTGGGAGTGGCATAGGGATGGACTAGGATTTTATGGAGGTTGGGTGGGTGACAGAACGTCACTTTGGGAGTGGTAGGAGGGATGTCCCCCTTTCAGGGCATGATGATAGGTAATCAAAGCCCTGGCGTAGGCCGTTCAGTTGTTAGAGACCAGGGCGGAACTGGGTGATGAAGGGGGATCTCCTTTGTGTCTCGTTCTTGGAGGCAGTACCTGAGCTGTGAATGCCTTGTGGAGGCCTAGGAGTGGCTGCCCATCTATTCAGGGCATCAGACCAGTCGTACCAGGGTGGATGTTTGGCAGAAGAAATGTGTAAATTCTCTGGCCACTCTGCTGCGGCCGCATCGCTTCCTTAATGTAGTTCTGTCTCAGTTCCTGTTTCTGCCTTTCCAGCCTTACCCACCTTGGATATGGCCTGGGAGGAGGGCCAGATGTGCCGGCTTGGGGCGAGACCCTTTTCACAGCTCCTAGTCTGTACCAGGACTGACAGGGAGACTTTTGCCACCATCAAACCTCTTTTCTTTGTGGAACACGCTGAGGACAAGTTAGATGAAGTTGAGTCATTGAGCAAGATGAGCTCTGGCTCTCTCCCTATAAAGACAATTTCTGCCAGTCATCCAAGGAGGCAACCCTATGGCTATTGCTCCTAACAGGTCACTCAGTATGACACAGGATGTAATTTTCCATAGAGACCTTCTCCTTGAGTTCAATGAACTTGTAACTAGTCTGGAACAGTATGGCGTTCATTTCGTCCAGCGTGTCCAGAAAAGCACTAAGGACCATCGTTTAGACACTGGCGCTATCATTGTGGCATTTGAGGGGGATACTCTGCCTGAGGTCAGGATAATGGTGTACAGATGCTATGTGAAACTGTACATTCCACCTCCCATGCTTCCATTGCCTCAAGTTTGGCCACATGTCCTCGTGATGTGATTCCACTCCCATCTGTGGTGACTGCAGGTGCCCTCTTCATGTGGGGAGCCCTTGCACACCACTGCCTAACTGTGTAAACTAATCTGGTCTCCATTGTCCCCACACACCGGAGTGTCCTGTGTACATGAAGGAAAAAAGAATTCAGGAAATAAAGACCCTTGACTGTCTCAGCTACTTTGAAGCCCACAAGAAGTTTGACAGACTTCACTTCCTCAGTTACACCTTCCACTCCTCACCCTTACCAACATACTGCCCCCTTCCATTTCCTCACCCTCAGTGGCTCCCATCCCATCCCTTCCCTTCCAGGAACTGCTTCTCCTCATCTTCCTCCTCCTCAGCCAGGGAAAATGTCCTCTTCACTGGCTCCTGCTAGGGATGGGGCTCCGTCTCAGAACACCCCTCCCCGGCATTCTCAGGACAGGAAGCTTGCACCCTCATGCCAAAGGAAAGATCAGCACTCCGAGGACCCAAAAGTCACTCACTCACTGCCATGTATTCCCTTACTGATAACACCTTCTCCCTCCCTCTGAGGGAGAAGAAGAAGCAGTGCAAGTCAAAGGATGAGGCTTCCCTGGCTACTCGGAGGGCTTCGACCCTGCGCCTCATCCCAAATCAGGCCCATCCTCATTGGCAAAGGCCGTCGGCCAAGTGACTTGACCTCTCCTTGGCTTCTTTATGTTTCACCTGGACTCTCACCATATGATAATCCAGTGGAATTGCAACGTATATTGTCTCCACCTCCCGGAAATACAATGCCTTTGTTTCCTCATACTCTTCATTCTGTCCTGCTCTTCAAGAAACTCACTTTTGTGATGACTAATCTCTAAAGTTTAGTGTTATTGAGTGTTCTGTCGGAACCGTGCCAGCCCTGGGATAGCTTCTGGAGGGGTCTGCACCTTGGTTTCGCACTGACGTCATTAGTGACTGGATCCCCCTTCATACCAACCTGGAAGCGATAGCAGTTAGTGTGCAGACGACTTCGGCTATCACCATTTGCAGTGTCTACTTCCCTCCAGGTAGGCCACTTCCTTATGTTGACCTGCCTGCCTTAATACAGCAACTCCCACCTCCTTATCTCCTCCTTGGGGACTTCAGTGCACACTACCCCTGTTTGAGAGTGCCGCTTCATTGGGTAGGGGTCTTCTACTTGACCAACTTGCTACAGACTTTGATTTGTCTCTCCTCCCCTACCCACTTAAGCGACGCTCATAGAACCTTTACTGCTCTCAGTCTCACAATCTCCTCTCCTGCTCTCATGGCTTGCCTACATTGGTCACTCTGTGATGATCTTTGTGACACTGACCACTTTCCAGTGATTCTGTCATTGCCCTGCTGACACCAGACAGACAGGCACCCATGTTGGGTATTCGACAGGGCCAATTTGTACTCTATATACGTCTGTTGTGCATGTTGATACCTCTCTCTCTAACTGCATTGATGCAGTTGTGCAGGGTGTTTCTGCCACTATTCTTCATGCTGCTGGCACTGCTGTCCCCATATCCACAGGCCCCCTTGTCATCGACTAGTACCATGGAGGACCAAGGACATAGCAGTCACTGTGCAGGACTGCCGATGGGAGCTGCAACAATTTAAACAATACCCTTCACAGACCAGCCTCCTCACTTTAAGCATCTCCATGCTGAGGCTCATTGCCTTATTAGGTGGACTAAAAAGGCATGCTGGGAGTTCTGTGTTTCCTCCCTGGCGACGTATGGCTCTTCGTCACGTTTCGTCCAACTCTGTAGCCTTCTGGGGCACCAGTGACAGTCAACTGTCCTGGGGCTTATCCTCCAAGGTGCTCTGTCTACTGATCCATTGGTTCTTGCAGAACACCTCATGACACACTTTACGACAGCATCGACGTCCTCTTCCTATCCTGCCATCTTTCTCCAGCAGAAACACAGAGTTGAACAGCCCCCCCCCCCTTCTGTTTTCAACCATAACCAAGCAGAACCCTATAATAAACCCTTCACTGAAGGGGAGTTCTTGCAGGCTCTTACCTCTTCAAATGACACGGCCCCAGGCCCAGATTCCACCCACAACCAAATGACCCAAGACTTGGACATTACACAGAGACAATATCTACTCAGGATCTTCAACCACATTTGGCTCACGGGTGCCTTTCGCTCACAGTGGCGAAACAGTATACAATAAAACTTTGTTTATACATTTGTCAGTGGACTACAGAAAAAAAGTATAAGTGTGAAAATGTATATATGAAATATGGCACCATACTATCAAATTAATTGGTAAACGCAAATGAAAAATTCAGTAAATAAAAAGTTACATTCTGCAAAAAATTATATAGGCTTACTAGGTACCATACCTAACAAAGATATAAAGAAAAATGTAAACGTCTACACAGAAGAAAACGTCTTTTCATAAAAATATCTGTAATTTTTGCTTGTTTCTCTTTGGCAGCAATAGCGTACACTGTACTCTCAAAACAGCATAATTCTGTCATTATTTTGTCAGAAACAGCGTAGCGCGTCACAAATTGTTTAATTATTTCTGACACATTTATTGCATTGTTAAATGTCATGGAGGAATACTGAGGTTCTTCTGTATCATCCTCACCGTCAGTTTCTTCCTCATCCAGGTCCCGTGATGCAAATTGAGCTATCTCAGCGATAGTCATGGGTTCTTTAGTGACGAGGTTTTCGTCAATGTTCACATAATCCTCAAATGATGCCTCTTCTTCAAGTCGATTCCATTCTACAGCATTAGGTGAAATATTGTGAATATGATCATTTCCACCACAATCATGGACTTCATTTCCAAATCCGGCTTTTCAAAAACAGTTCCGAATGGTATTGTCTGAAACTCTGTGCCATGAAGCTGCAATGTAGTGCATTCCCTATCAGAAGAAACAAATTCATTAATAATTTCTCGAAGTGTTTTTTGGTTCCAGTAGCACAAAATGAAATAAATGGAAGTAAAAATCTTACCTGTAAGTTATTTTGTTGTTGTTGTTGTTGTTTTTTCCTTCTTCTTCTTCTTCTTTCCAATGTTAACACAACTGATGACATGCAGCACAAGCATTTTGCGATAATGCATCATGAAATTATGTATTACTCCAAGGTCAAGTGGCTGGAGCTCACTCGTGTAATTCTCTGGAAAGAATTCCACAGTCACGTTTCTCAAATAAAGTAAGGGGAGGATGTGCTGCACACAAGTGTACGGTCAATAAAATCTTCTGGCCAGCTGCACCCATTTTCACATCGACAGTTTGAAGCCAGCTTTCAAAAACTTTTGTCATAATCCATGATTTCTTGTTACTAGTATATTTTGTGGGAAACGTTACAGTGTTCTTAAAACAATGGGGCTTTTCAAATTTCCCGGTTGTAAGTGGGGAGAGCTTCTCACTCCCATCACTGTTAGCACATAACAGCAATGTTACACATTGTTTACTTTGCTTACCTCCATGGCAGTTCTCACCTTTGAATGCCATTGTACAGTCAGGCATTACATTGTAAAACAAACCCGTCTCATCTGCATTGAAAATGTTTTAGGAGCCTATTGAGATGTCAGTTCTTTCAAACAGATTGCCATCCAACCTTGCATTGTTTTGGGATACACTTTTGCTTTTGTCAGATACATTCTGACAGCTGATGCCATGTCTTACCTTAAATTTGTGCAGCCAATCTGATGAAGCACTGAAATTTTCCACACCGAGTCAACAATTTCCTTTGCCTTTGCTACTACAGAATTTGAAGTTCCAAATTCCTTGGCAATATCCTCTCACTTTCAATTACTGTTTTCCTTCACATCTCTAAAAATTTGTATCTTTTTCAACGATAGTAATGCTTTTCTGTTTTTTCTACTCATGTTACCAGTTCTCAAAATAATTAGAAATACAATAATACGGTAGTATAGCCTATACAGTATGTGGTGTGATGGGTTTCGGGATTCCCGAGTGACATGCAACAATTCGTCCAGTTGTGCCCTAGTTCGGCAGAAGTCGTGTAATTTCGGGAAAACAAATGAGAGCTACAAGTACTACCAACCTTCCCTATGGCTATCACCACTGCCGCAAGAGTTAACTTCGTATGTTATACTGTACTTTCCAGTACTGTTCAGTCTATGTATAACATCTGGTTTTTGTGACAACGTTATTATTGCAGTTTATATTATTGTTGCGTATCTGTAAGACAGTCTCAAGCCTGTCACATTAAAAAGTAAGTGTTAGCTGGATTTGAATGCTTGCAACAAAGTGATTTTCTAGTTCGCAACCACGGTGCTGTGTTAATAGATGGAGCTTAGGCCAGTATTATACTATCAAATTTTCTTTGACAGCGATCTTTGACGTGATGCAAAAGGGAGTATTACACTGTCATAAAATATTTCATCAAGGTTCCTTCATAATGGCCGACAATGACTTTAATACTAGTCTCTGCAGTTCAATTTTACTTACGTCTTCGGTGGTGTAGTGTGCTGATGTTGTCAACACCATCTTCATATAACGCAAATGTTTTGTTAGGAAATGTTTGTTTTTCAAGTATGACTAATATAGTGAGTTGACAAGAGTACATACAAGAATTTGTCAATAATAGAGCAAAAATAGCTTTAATTATTTACTTTGTGGTGAAATGAATTCCCAGCAATGAATGGTAATTGACAACATCAACACACTACGCCACCGATGCCATAAGTAAAATTATACCTGGTTTGCAGTTGCTTGCACTGCAATTGCATTGTCATTGCATTTGCAAGAGAAGCAGAAGAAAAGGAAACATACTTGGGTGAGGCCGTGGACTTCACTGTGAGACGCGAAAGATATACAACAAAATTTGCTACAGGAGCTGCAAATCCCTTTGGAAATGGAGGAGAACATTTCAATATGTGCTCAAGAAAGTGACTCCTCATATTAAGAAGCTGAACACTCTCCTCAGAAATGCTACATCTGCAAAAGACAGACTTACTGTAATACTGTGACTTCTAGCTACTCTAGTTTACAGTACCGGTATAGCACTTTAATGCTGCAGTGCACATTGACAAAAATAGTACCAGAAATGTTTGAAGCTATTTATAATGCACTGAAGGAGGAATACGTGAAGGCAAATAAATTTAATATATACTGCAGTCATGAAAAATCTTTATTTCCACAGAAGTTGTAGATTTTCTCCTTTATATTCTTGGGGGTATACCCTGGCCATACTTCACGGCTAATAACATCTGCAATTTTTTTTAAAGCTCTCACTTTTTATTTTGTTTTTGTATTCAGGATGCTATAAGCTACACAGTGGTTCATCTTCCGTGAATATTCATATCAATTTCGTTTTATATGCAATGTACCACGTAAATTTGGCAGTAATATTGATAAACATCGTGTGTCAGACAGCTCCAGCGATGCTAGCGCTCCAAACGATTGATTTCTCCTAGCAGTAAACGTAAGACTAACTTTTCCTTTGATCAAATCTTAGGGTGTGGTGCTAAATTGAAAATTTGACCAATGCCTAACTTTGACAAATTTCCTTATTACAACATTAAATTTTATTATGGTGTAACATCAGCCTTACCAGTCCACTTCCTGGGAAACCATTCTGAAGTGCTGCCTCATAACTTCTGCACACTGTGGATATTTTGCCGGGACATGAGAAAAAAAGTTTAAGTGAAAAACGTATAAATGAAGTTTTACTGTAGAACCCAATGTCCCTCGACAGCTACTGCCCGTAGCGTAGCCTGACAAACATACTTTGTAAACTGCTTGAGAGGACGGTTAGTTTCTGATTATGTTGGGTATTCCAATCTCGGAGCCTTTTATCCTGTATCAGTGTGACTTCCAGGAAGGACAATCTCCAACTGACCATTTGCTCGATTCAAAACTACCCATTTGCTCAGATTCGAAACTGCAATCTGACTGGCTTTTACTGTCAGCACCTTGTTACGATCTTCTTTGACCTACATAAGGCATACAATATGGCTTGGCACCATCACATTTTAGGTACCCTCCATGACTGGGGCTTTTGTGATCCCCTTCTGATTTTTATTCATGATTTTTTACCCCACCGGCTCTTCCGGGTTCCAGTGGGCACTTCGCTCAGCACCCCTCAGATTCAGGAGAATGGTATCCCACAGGGATCTGTATTAAGTGTCACACACTTCCTCATAGCCATCAATGGGCTTGTAACCTCTGTTGGCCTTCAGGCTACCCTGCCATTGTATGTCGATGATTTTGGCATCTGGTGTAGCTCCCACTCGGTAGCGTCTGCTGAATGCCAGCTCCAAGGCGCCATCCAATGGAATTCTGTGTGGGCTGTCTCCCTTGGCTTCCAATTTTCTCTCTCTGAAATGCAGGTTATGCATTTTTGTCTACAGCACAATCCCATTTCTTGGACCTTTTTTTTATGAAAACCTGATGTGGCTGCCCCATATTCACCACCTGAATGTGGACGCGTAATGCTCTCCGCCTCCTGGCCCACACATCTTGGGGTGCACACTATGCTATTCTCCATCTTTACAGTGCTCTTGACTTGTCCAGACTAGATTATGGTAGTCAGATTTATGGCTCAGTGGCTCCTTTGTGCAAATTTATATTAAAAAATATAATATAATTAATTAAACAAATTGATTTTTTCGTGCTTTTATCATTTTGATTCCTTATAGATTTTTAAGCGAATGCTGTGTCTTTCACTTTTAACTTACATCGATTTCTGTATTCTCTATTCTGTGGAGATTTGTGCCATTTGATTATATTTGTCTTCTTCTGCCATAAATATTTCTAATTCTTGACCATGAATACAATAAGGATTTTTTAATCGGACTTCCTCTCCTGATGCAGGCAGCTACAGTGACATGACAGTGGGATAATGCGTGGAAGAAAAGAAAGCTTTCATAGATTTGCACTAAATGAACTCTCACACGTCATACTTTGATAGGATTATTATTCAGAGAACTCATTGTATCACAAGAAATATGTCTTCTCACCATGAGAACTATAGACAAAGTCTCTAATAATTCTTAAAAAAAAATGAAAAAGTTTCCATCATTTGTCTTTCACCTTCCAGTGTAGCAAAATATCTCTTTGCTGACACTTACAGTGGCCGCACTAGTGTTTATTGGTAATAACTTTTATTGTAGCATGTCGGGGCTTTTCCTTTATGTACCAATACACCTTCCACTCTGAAAATATGTGATCCTGTTCACCATTGAGGGGTGCGTGTGGCTATTGGTGCCTTTTGCACTAGTCCCGTTGACAGTCTCCTCACAGAAGTGGGGAGTCCCCACTCTACAGATACGACATCAGGTGCGCTACTGCTCTCAGTAATAAACTCCGCACAGTCAAGGAGACTGCTGCACTTTGGTGCTCTTCCTTCTGCTTCTCTCGGAAGGAGTCCACTATTACTCTTTGGTGCTCTTCCTTCCACTCCTCTCATAAGGAGTCCACTGCCTTATGCCGTCTACAAATTGGTTATACTATGCTCACCCATTGTGTCCTGTGTAATGAACGACCGCCACAATATGGTTGTGGTGTAAATCTGACAATATCCCTCCTATTGGTAGAATGTCCCCTTCATGCTAAGTGTACTCTTCCTTAATTTTGATATTATTAGAGAATTCATGGATGGTTGAACTGGTCCTCAGTTCCTCTGTGAAAGTGGTTGTTTCCAGATATAAGGTTCTGCTTTACTCCTGGAGCAGAGGCAGGGTGGTTGTGGTTGAGGCCTCTCTTCACGTTTTCTGAGTCTGGGACCCCGTGACCGCCCCTCCTGCCCTTGGAAAGATCACTCTTTTTTTCCCGTTTTTATATTTGGTCTAACATTTTATGCCTTTTACATTGTGTTTGGCTCCCCTGACTGGATCCATCCATGTTTAGCTGATCGTCTTTCTTCTGTGAGTAACTTTGGAATTGCGGGACTGCGATCTTACCATTTGGCTCCGTACACCCTCTCAATTAATCAGTCAGTCTCAAAATTTGTCAGGGAAAATGCTAAAATGTGTCTGAAAATCAGGGTAATATCAGGGAATTTCACTTGAGGAAACTTGGAAAACACACACACACACAATCATCATCTAATGATATTTTCTTTTTGTTGTAGTGTGGTAAGATGTATATGTCCAACTGCTGCCACCTCCAGTACCACTTACACCACAGCATGTAGCATTTTTTGGAGCACTTGGAGACTGTTGGGAATACCAATAGAGCTTACTCAACACCACATTAAATGTTCACAGTATGCTGAGCGGGTTACACTGCTATACCCATTGCACCAGGCAGAATGTTCAGATGTGCCCCTCATCCTGTGTACCTGGCAGTTCAAAGGTGATGTGTATTGTATTGTGTGTTAAACTGGGGACCTAGAAACGACGGAGAGGCTTCGTCCTGTCATAGCCCTCAATGGTTCACAACGCAACAACAGGCCACAGCAGTCCACCCACCGAACCTAGGGCTATTGTGCCATTCAGCCCTCTGTGGACACTTCCCCCCCACTTCTCAACCAGACAAGTGTAACCCCAGATGTTTGTGTGGTAGAGTAATTATGGTGTGTGTTTATATGGAGAGAGTGTTTGCGCAGCAATAGCCAACATAGTGTAACTGAGGCGGAATAAGGGGAACCAGCCCGCATTTGCCGAGGCAGATGGAAAACCGCCTTAAAAACCATCCATAGGCCTGCACACCAGACCTTGACACTAATCCGCCGAGCAGATTCGTGCCGGGGACTGGCACGCCTTCCCGCTCAGGAAGCAGCACATTAGACCATGTGGCTAGCAGGGGGGGGGGGGGGGGGGGGGGCCTTCAAAGGTGATGACTATGACAACAATAATGATGATGATAGTGTTACAATAAGTGAAATTATGATAATTTCTGATGATGATGACACACATCAGTAAGTAAAGAATGGTAAATTGGTAAATGTATCAAATTTACTCACCTAGTTACTACTGCTGCTACTGTTACTACTGCTACTACTACTACTACTACTACTACTATTACTATTACTACTATTACTTCTTCTTCTTCTTCTTCTTCCTCTTCCTCTTTTTTTCTTCCTTCCTCGACTCATGACTAGCACAGCTTCAAGCTGTGTTGCGTGGAATTTTTAAAAGATAATATTAATTTTATTACACTTGTATATGCAAACATATTAATAAGTGTCGACTATTCTTCATTCTCACTAGGGGTAAAATAGATACTGCCTAAGGTAAAATTAAAGAGACCTTTGGAGAAAGGAGAATGACTTGCATGAATATCAAGAGCTTTGATGGAAACCCAGTTCTAAGCAAAGACGGGAAAGCAGAAAGATGGAAGGAGTATATAGAGGGTCTATACAAGGGTGATGTAGTTGAGAGCAATATTATGGAAATGAAAGAGGATGTAGATGAAGATGAAATGGGAGATATGATACTATGTGAAGTGTTTGACAGAGCACTGAAAGACCTGAGTCGAAACAAGGTCCCGGGAGTAGACAACATTCCCTTAGAACTACTGACAGCCTTCGGAGAGCCAGTCATGACAAAACTCTACCACCTGGTGAGCAAGATGTATGAGACAGGCGAAATAGCCACAGACTTCAAGAAGAATATAATAATTCCAATCTCAAAGAAAGCAGGTGTTAACAGATGTCAAAATTACTGAACTATCAGTTTAAAAGGCATGGCTGCAAAATAGTAACGCGAATTCTTTACAGACGAATGGAAAAAATAGTAAAAGTCGACCTCGGGGAAGATCAGTTTGGATTCCATAGAAATATTGGAACACGTGAGGCAATACTGACTCTACGACTTATCTTAGAAGAAAGATTAAGGAAAGGCAAACCTACGTTTCTAGCATTTGTAGACTAAGAGAAAGCTTTGACAATGTTGACTGGAATACTGTCTTTCAAATTCTGAAAGTGGCAGAAGTAAACTACAGGGAGCGAAAGGCTATTTACAATTTGTACAGAAACCAGATGGCAATTATAAGAGTCAAGGGGCATGAAAGGGAAGCAGTGGTTGGGAAGGGAGTGAGACAGGGTTGTAGCCTATCTCCGATGTTATTCAATATGTATATTTAGCAAGCAATGACCTACATTGCGATGGTGACTATTACAATGATTATAATGACTGGTGACGGCACTAATTGACAGAGGCTCTGCATCACTCCGATGCCTTACGTCAGACGATGACGACTATCTGGTTGCTGGGACTTAAATATGACCTTCTGCTGCTGATGTCTGTGGTTCTTCTTGCTCAGTAGATTGGTGGAATATTCTGGTCTTGCTCGACTGGCATAATTGACCCAAGTACCGCCCTTGAAGCCAATGCTCTTGCATGTGGCAAGCTGGCTGGTGACTTCGTGTTTCCCTTCATGTTGCTTAACTCGACACTTCACTGACCTCTTACACCATATCATCATACCACTGAACTGCGCAACAAAATGTAACTCACAAATAACTTCTGGCTCCCAAAATTGCTTCACATTTTAACTGACTTCATTGCTGTAAAACTCCTACCTTTAATGACTAATCACTCTAATCATTTGACCCTCTACGCACACATGTCCAAAGCAACATTGCATTGTTCTTAACAACACGTGCACTTGAATATCTTACATCTAGAAAGCCTCTGTGGGATCAAGAAAGTTAGCACCAAACTGCTTAAAATTATGAAATCCGGGTAACTGCATCAAAAATCCGCAACATTTCGATGAGTGTCATTCTCATCATCTACTTGCGAAGTGTCGATGGAGTGCGGCTGTCATCTATACATAGCTGGTCAGCGGCGCGCCCCAGCCCCCCATCCTACTGGCACTGGGCCTGTGGTTTGGTGACGGAACCACGCGGGGCTGAGCAATGCCACCTGCCTGCAGCGTTAGTCCAGCTTAGCCACGAAGCATTAGCAGCTGAACACAGTCCTGTCATATAGCGGATATTGCAGGTTTCCACGCCGAACTTAAATGGTAGCCCTCATCCCTGTTGACGAGATTGTCATGTAATCTTATTTCGACTGATTCCATGATGACGCTTTGCCAGAAGCCACTGGCTCGGCAAAGCATTTTCGTTTCTTCAAATTGGAAGGTGTGTCCCTCATTGAAGCTGTGCTCTGCCACGGCCGATTTGTCCTTGTGCGCCAGCTGTACGCATCTAATGTGTTCCTGGTAGCGTTGTGTTTGACCCATGTACTGGAGTACACATTCGCACAGTATACTATATATACCGGGAACTTGTAGCTGCAATTTGTCCTACACGGAGCCCGGTAACTTTCATTTTTGGAGGTAGTCGAAAAATTGCTTTGATGTTGTTTTTCCCCATTATTCTCGCAATTTTGGCTGACGGGGGCCCAATGTAGGCGATAAAGGCGAGTTTCGTTTCCTCTTCTTTGTGGTTGACGGTGTCACTCTTTTTCTTCCTGACTGCACGTCTAATGTGCACTTCTCTGTGACCATTAGGATGAAGCACATCCTTAAGGTGCTGCAGCTCAGCTGGAAGTCTGTCTTTGACACAGATGGCTCTTGCTCTATGAACCAGCGTTGTTAGAATGGTGTGCCGCTGTGCTGGGTGGTGGCAGCTCGAAGCAAGGAGATACAGGTCTGTGTGGGTGTTCTTTCTGTATACTGCATGTCCTAGGTGCCGTCTGCTTTTCTCCTTATAAGAATATCCAAAAATGGAAGACATCCATCTTGTTCTAACTCCATTGTGAACTGTATGTTTTTGTGAATGCTGTTCAGGTGTTCGTGGAATTCATTCAGGGCTTCTCTTCCATGTTCCCACACAATGAATGTGTCATCAATGTACCGGAAAAAGTGTTTAGGTTTAAGCTGTGCCGTTTCTAGTGCCAACTCCTTGAAATGCCCCATATAGAGATTGGCAATCCCTGGAGCAAGTGGCGAACCCATGACTACCCCATCAACCTGTTCATAAAATTCTCAGTTGTATTCGAAATAGGTTGTGGTAAGAACATGTTCAAATAATTTTACTGTCTTGGGCTCAACGGAGAGGGACAAGAGCAACTATTTAACTTCATCGTGGAACCCTGCATTAGTAGCTATACGCCGGGACCGAGCTCAGCTGCTAACGCTTCGCGATTCTAAGCTAGACTAACACGACAGATGGCCGGCATCACCCGACCTGCGCAGTTCCCACCACCACCACCCGCCCAGTGCCTGTAGGAGGGTTGGGGAGGGACGGCTGCAGTCCATCGACACTTCGACAGAAGATGTTGAGAATGACACTCATCGAAACATCGCGGATTTTCGACACAGCTACCCAGATGGAAGCTCGAGAAGATTTCATCAGCAGTATACACCAAGAAAGCCTACATTAACATATGCTAGTATGATTTAGAAGACTGCTGAAGAACTAATTGGAAACTTTGCTGGACAAGTTGATTAAGTTGACACAACTGTGTTGCATACAGGCGTGCAGTTGCCAAGGAAAACCTATAGGGCCATCAGCTGCATTAAAACCAGGCATGAAAAATGCAGAGCACCCATTTATAAATGTGATGTTGTACACAACATAAACTGGAACTGTAATGCTGAATTAGTAAATCACATGTTTATTGAATGCAGAATAAGATTATTTTAAGGGAATTGGAGATATGTGTAAAGGCCTTTCCAAAGCCTGTTGTGTTAAGTTTCTTAATTGCAGCTGAGATACTAATAACATTGAAATATTCACTTTCTGTAATTTTATAATATGGTATTATTTTTGTGTTATTGTTTATATTTTATTTTTCCCTATTGTATTGATGTCATTGTGCTGTAGTTTTTCATACAGTACATTAATAAATAATTATGAAGGTAAGAAAAGGCATTTCATTTATAAAGTTTTATATATTCTGTCTGTTGAAGTTAGCTATCATGTACATGCCTGACAGCTGTCACACTTTCGACTGCACTGATGGGTGCAAGTAATCTTAAATTAACATGTTGGTGGTGTGTCCTATATGTGGAAGCAATATATATTCCTTCCCCCCCCCCCCCCCCCTCCCCCCACAGGTCTTCGTGGCAAACGAATCTGCTCCAGTCCTGAATCCCTGAACCATTACGCCAATAACCTGAAAACAGCTTTCGCATCATCCCCTCAAATCCAGAACCTCCCACGGAAGAACCCCAAAAGTGCCCCACTTGTGACAAGATACTTTCTGGGACTGGATCAGACTCTGAATGTGGCTCTCCAGCAGGGATACGACTTCCTCAAATCCTGCCCTGAAATGAGATCCATCCTTCATGAAATCCTCCTCACTCCACCAAGAGTGTCTTTCCGCCATCCACCTAACCTTCGTAACCTCTTGGTTCATCCCTATGAAATCTCCAAATCACCTTCCCTACCCTCTGGCCCCTACCCTTGTAACCACCCCCAGTGTAAAACGTGTCCCATGCACCCTCCTACCACCACTTAGTCCAGTCCTGTAACCCAGAAGGTGTACACGATCAAAGGCGGAGCCACGTGTGAAAGCACCCACATGATTTACCATCTGACATGCCTACACTGTGAAGCCTTCTATGTGTGAATGACCAGCAACAAAGTGTCCATTCGCATGAACGGACATGGGCAGTCAGTGTTTGTTGGTAATGAGGATCACCCTGTGGCTAAACATGCCTTGGTGCACAGCCAGCACATATTGCCACAGTGTTTCACTGTCCAGGTTATCTGGATACTTCCCACTGACACCAACCTATCAGAACTCCAGAGATGGGAACTTGCCCTTCAATATATTCTTTCTTCCCATTACCCACCAGGCCTCAACCTCTGCTAATTTCAAGTTGCCGCTTCTCGTACCTCACCCATCATTCAACAACATCTTTGCCTCTGTACTTCCACCTCGACTGACATCTCTGCCCAACCTCTTTGCATTTACATGTGTCTGTATATGTGGGGATGAATATGTGTGTGTGTGTGTGTGTGTGTGTGTGTGTGTGTGTGAGCGTGTGCGTGTGCGTGCGTGTGTGTGTGCTGCCTGATTTGAGAACTGCATAGCGTAACATTCAGTTGCGTATACCTGTCCTTTTTTTCCCCCAAAGGTAAGTCTTTCCGATCCCGGGATTGGAATGACTCCTTTCCCTCTTCCTTAAAACCCACATCCTTTCGTCTGTCCCTATCCTTCCCTCGTAACAGTTAGAAATAAAACAGTGGAAAATGCTGGATTGAATGTAACATTTTTGTGAAAAGGGAAGTTGCCACTCACCATATAGCGGAGATATTGAGTCGCATATAGGCACAACAAAACGACTGGCACAAATAAAGCTTTCAGCCAGTAAGGCTTTAATCAAAAATAGATATCTCTCTCTCTCTCTCTCTCTCTCTCTCTCCCCCCCTCTCCCCCCCCCCTCTCTCTCTCTCTCTCTCTCTCTCTCTCTCTCTCTCTCTCTCTCTCTCTCTCTCTCTCTCTCACACACACACACACACACACACACATTGCTGCTGAGGAGTTCACCAGGATGACCTGGAGAGGGGGGTGCAGTTGTGAAGTTAGACGGTGAGCAGGGGAGAGATGGAGAGGGAGGGGGTTAGCAGAAAAAGAAAGAAGTAAAATGACTGGGTATGATGGTGGAATGAGGGCTGTGTAGTGCTGGAATGGGAACAGGGAAATGGCAGGATGGATAAGGATAATGACTAACGAAGGTTGAGGCCAGGAGGGTTAGGGGAACGTAGGATCTATTGCAGGGAAAATACCCACATACGCAGTTCAGAAAATCTGGTTTTAGTGGGAAAAATCCATATGGCACAGGCTGTGAAGGATGTCGTGTTTGGCAGTGTGCTTAGTAACAGGGTGGTCTACTTGTTTGTTGGCCACAGTTTGCAGTGCCCTTCATGTGGCCAGACAGCTTGTTGGTTGTTATGCCTACATAGAATGCAGCACAGTGGTTGCAGCTTAGCTTGTATATCACATGACTGGTTTCACAGATAGACCTGCCTTTGATGGGATAGGTGATGTTTGTGACCAGACTGAAGTAGGTAGTGGTGGGAGGGTATATGACTGAGGTCTTGCAGCTAGGTGTATTACAGTGGTATGAGCCTTGAGGTAAGGGGTTGGGAGCAGGGGTTGTGTACAAATGGACACGTATATTGCGTAGGTTTAGTGGAAGGCAGAATACCATTGCGGGATGGGTGAGAAGGATAGTGGGCAGGGCATTTCTCATTTCAGGGCATGACGAGAGGTAGTCGAAACCCTGGCAAGGAATGTAATTCAGTTGCTCCAGTCCTGGGTGGTACTCAGTTACAAGGGGAATGCTCTTTTGTGGCCGGACGGTTGGACTTTGAAGAGGTGGTGGGAGAATGGAAAGATAAGGCATGGGAGATCCTTCATTTCAGTGACTGCTTCACAGTGCCATATGGAACCTTCCTGCCAGCGCCAGCGTTTCTGAACTGCATTGGCGGGAATTTTCCAGGCAATATATCCTATGTTCCTGTAACCTTCCTGAACCCAACCTTCATTAGTCATTGTCCTCACCCATCCAGCTCCTTCCCTAATCCTATTCCAGCACTACACAGCCCTAATTCCACCATCGCACCCAATCTTTTTAATTCTCTCCTTTTACGCTAACCCCCCACCTCTGCCTTGCCCTCCATCTAACCTCCCAACTGCACATAGCTGCTCTACCCTCACTTCACCTCATCCCTGTGCACTCCCCAGCAGCACTTCACTGTCTGGCACCCCTATACTTGTATTCCTCCCCCTCCCTGCCCCAGCCTCTTCCTAGCCCCACCCAGTTGACACTCCCATCAGGCACTAGTACTGCTGCCCGCAGTGTGGTGTTAGTTGCACGAGACTGCAGTCGTGTGTGTGTGTGTGTGTGTGTGTGTGTGTGTGTGTGTGTGTGTTGTGACAGTCTTTCTGTTGTGCATATCTGCGACTGAGCATATCTGCTATATGGTGAGTGGCAACATTCCTTTACACAATATCGTAACAGTTAGAAACCTGTATTGACAGACAGAGAAAGGTGGAATGTTCATAGTTTTTGGAGTGCCATAGTTGTGGACTTAAATGCCACAGAACAGGGTGGAGTTTCAAGCCTAAAATGTACTTGGGTGCACTTCATGAATGTTACTTCAAATCAGAAGTATTCCAAAGAGTTGTAAGTGCTGTAAGGCTGAATCTTATCATTATACGTACTTGCTTTTGAGAACACAGTAATTTTATGCAAGAGTGGATTATCATGGGCAAATTCAAAAAAAAAAGGTTGATGCTTCTTATTACTATTTGCACAGTGGCAATGCTTACTTGTTCCCACATTTATGTGTACAGATGTGTTTGTCCGTCTCTAGATCAAATTGTGAAGTGCAACATGTGCAAATATGCTCACTGTACAAAATATGTCACCTCATTAAATTAGCACACAGGTCACCTTGAAGCTCTGTAGATGATACAGAATTGGTACCAGGTAGTCATGGGACTGTCCACTCCTGTCATGACTTGTGGCAAAGTAGTAGTGTGTGTGCTGATAGAGGCATGACACAATAGCAATAAGGAGTTATGTTTGGATAAGCCCATTACCACATCACGAATGAAGTTGCCAAATTAATAGTGATCAATGGAAACTGCCCTTTGTGTTTACACAGCATACAAACAGTGGTCCTAAAAATGTCCTAATGAACAGGGTTCAAAGATGAGTGTCACATATACAGTAGCTACACGTCTTCAGTGGGCCAAACAACGTAGAAACTGGACAGTAGCCGACTGGAGATGCGTATCATGGTCCATAAGGCCATGATTTTGTCTGCTTTTAAATGATGCAACGCGTTGGCCTAATGTGGTGTTAACTCACAGTGTGTGGGAAGTATAAATCAGGCCAGAGGTGGTTCTGTGATGTTTTGGGGTTCTTTCTCGTACCATGACTTAAGCCGACTCATTCAGGTTGCAACGCAAGTTATTACGAGATAACATTCATTGCAGTAAGGCACACAGCTGTCTAGTACGGTGGCAGTAGGATGCCTTTCTCCCCCCCCCCCCCCCCCCTCTCTGCTCACAGCACAGCTGACGCTGCCTGATTTGAGAACTGCAGTACTTGCTCGTTCGATGTCTTCAGACTGCACAGTTAAGGCACAAGAGAAACTGTTTCTCCGATATCCTTGGTGCTGGCTTGTTTGCTGGTGAGGTTCTTAGTTACTGTCACCAGGCATGTAAGCTGGCTTGACTCTTTCTATTGACACCACTGTTGACTTCCCATTGTAGGAGATTTCCACCGTATGCATGTTTCGGTGCTAAACTTCGTAAGGGCCCGAATACAGTTGTTGCAACGGTGGTTTGACGATGTCTAAATCACAACATAATGTGGGTACAACGGTCAAAGTCTTTGAGCATGAAAGTTGGTTGATGTCCATGCCTAGTCAGAATGAGATTTTCACTCTGCAGCGGAGTGTGCGCTTATATGAAACTTCCTGGCAGATTAAAACTGTGTGCCCGACCGAGACTTGAACTCGGGACCTTTGCCTTTCGCGGGCAAGTGCTCTACCATCTGAGCTACCGAAGCACCTTCGGTAGCTCAGATGGTAGAGCACTTGCCCGCGAAAGGCAAAGGTCCCGAGTTCAAGTCTCGGTCGGGCACACAGTTTTAATCTGCCAGGAAGTTCCATGCCTAGTGCCGGGAATTGTGTCCAGACGTGACACTTGTTGTCGTAACAGCACAATGAACGTAGATGATGTATCAAATTCTCTTGTCGTAGGACTCCTGTCTTCAATGAAGTCCACTGGGATGCGGATATTCTGGCCATACACCATTTCTGCGGTAGACGTGCCTTAGTCAGGCTTGTAAGCAGTGCACAAACCAAGTAATACCAAAGGCAAATCCTGTGTCCATTTATCCTCATGACACACAAGAGCTGCTTTCAAAGTCCGATGCTGTCTTTCAACCATTCCGTTACTCTTGGGATAATAACTGGTAGTTTTGTGGGGGTCATTCCACACAGATTGGGGCTAACTGTTGAAATAAAGTTGACTCAAACTGTCCCCCCTCTATCTGTGGTTACATGTACAGGACATCCAAAACGCGCTCTCCACACGCCCATGAAGGTCTTTGCGTCATTTTGGCTGAAATGTCCGCTATCGGAACGGCTTCCTCCCAATGGGTATATCGATCAATTGCCGTAAGAAGGTAGCAGAAACCATCTGAGGGCGGTAATGGTCCCACCAAGTCAAGATGGACATGAGTGAATCTTTCGCAACTGTCAGGAAAAATCCCTAACGGAGGATGGGCGTGACGACCCACTTTACTTCTTTGGCAGGCCAAACATTCTTGCGCCCATCTCCTGCATTATTTGCTTACCCCGAGCCACACGAAACGTTCCGTCACCAGGCCTACTGTGCTCCTGATGCCAGGATGGGCCAGATCGTGAACACAAGAAATGCTCGTCTGTGTTAGTCTGCTAGCACAAATGGGCGCTTTCTACCTGTAGAGACATTGCACCAAACTTTGAGACTTGAGTTCACTAATCTAATTTGCACTAGATGGATACCTGTATTCTCGTTCAAGAGGAAATGCTGCAGCTGTGCGTCCTTCTTTTGTGCTACTGCCAACTCGTGAAAGTCAATGGTTTGGGGTAGGCCCTTTATTCGGGAAAGATAATCTGCTGCAAAATTGTCTGCCCCTGCTATATGCCGTACGTTGATTGTGAATTGAGCTATAAATTTAATCTGTCTGTGTTACCCCAGAGAACTGTGTTTGCCTTGCTGTTTCAAAACAAACTTTAAGTGTTTATGGTCCGTGAAAATGGTGAAGTCTTTGGCCTCTACTGACGTTCTGAAATATTTGATTGCCTCAAAAACCGACAGCAACTCTCGATCATATGCACTTCAATTTCATTCCTGCGCATTTAATTTTTTGGGAAAATATTTGATAAGGCTGCCACGCAAAAGTAACATACTGCTGCAGAACTGTGCCTATGGCTGCCTGACTTGCATCGACAACAGTTGCCAAAGGTAGAAGCGTTGTGCCAACTACACTTTGTTTCACTGCCTCAAATGAGCGTTGCACTTCCGTAGACTACTGAATTCTGTGCTTACCTTTAGCGTTGGTACCTGTGAGTGCTGTTGTCAACGGCTCCTGTTTCTCGCCGTCCGTGGTAAGTGCTGCCTGTAGAAATTTACCATTCCTAGCAATCTTCGTAATTCTTGGTATGTGGTGATACCTGCTGTAACGCTTGCACCTTCTCCAGCGTTGGAGTAATTCTTGCTGCGGTAACTAAATACCCTAAAAAAGTCACTTGGTTTTGTCCTAGGACACACTTCTTGCAACTAATGGTCACACCATAATCACTGAGACATTGAAAAACCTGTGTCAGAAGATCCTTATGCACGGCTGTAGTTTTAGAAAATACTAGAATGTAAGCGAAACAAAAACGCAGGCCACGCAAAACCTCAAAGATAAACCTTTGCCATGTCTGGGTTGCATTTTTAAGTCCAAAAGTCATATACAGTAGAGTCTCGATAGTTCGAGGTGAACGGGACTGGAACCACATCGGCAATTGAAAACCCGGACTATCGAAATTTAAATGGGAAAAAGAAATAATATGATATTGTAAGTAATGCAGGTCAAAATATGAAGTTTATTAAAATAGAAGTATTTGCACATGCATTTGCATTGGCAGAATAACAAGAATTATTTATTTATACAAGTAATAGAGAAGTGTTTTTTGTTTGGCGAAGCTACAACGTTTCCTCGCGAAAACGTCACGCCACCATCTCAGGAGCAGTAGGTCAGTTGGTGCACGGCCGCCTGTATTAAGAGGCCGGAGTCGTCAAGCTGACATCGTCGTAGCCTGTGACGTCAGTAGGCCGGCTAGCGTGATCAGCTAGGCCCAGACTGAAGTTTAGATTTCGTCGATTACAGACGACGTGTCAGATATAAATACGCAATCACTTTCTTTTTTTGTAGATTTGGTCCCTATAAATAATAAAGTAACATAGTAAAGCTCATTTCTCGCAGTATTACGCCGACTTTATGTCGGAATTACGCATTTTATTCTCGTTTCCTTGCAACGATGTGCTTCATAGCAGTATATTACGACGTTTCTTACCCGAGATTTGGAGATAAAAGTTCAGCAAACAATTTTGTGAGGTGCCTACTAACATTATTTGCAGACTTGCAATTATTTCAGTCTGTTATTTGAAATGTATTATCATGTTCCTTCCTATATAAATGACAAACTAATATAAAAGTTTCTGACAGCTGCAACATATCTTTCACACATTTTATATGCGAGAGTGGCATAATAACAATAATTTTTAACGAACGTTTTTTGTGTATTGTTCATTAGTAGGTTAGATTTTTTTTTAAATCACAGGTCATACACAATCTACACATCTTTCTGAGTCAGAATGAACTGGGGACCTTGCTGTAGGATTTGCATAAGAACCATGACTGAAATTTATCAGTGCATTAAAGTTTATTTCATAGTGGCCACCTCCTCTTTGCCAGTACTAATCAGAGCATTTAAGGACTGAGGGTTATGGGTAAGAAAAAGGTTTCATAATTTTGTGTCAAAAGTTATGTAATGCTTTTAATTTTCTATTAACTCCCTCCTTCTTGGAACATACTAAATGATCATTTTGGAGTTTGGTATAATTATTTAACAATATGTTACACATAATGGAAACCAGCTTTTTGTAGATATAAGTAAGTGGCGTTCCACAGAGACATTAATCTGTTAGGGAATCTGAACACTGAGATGTAACCCTCTTCCTTGCTGGATTTGTAGTTGCTGTTGCAACCAGGAACATATTTTTCTGGCATCTGCAAATAGAATGATGCATTAGTTGCTAATATCTTAAATAAAAATAATATTACGTAAAAATAGCAAATGAGAATTTGGTTTAAACTGATTTTTTCGACTGCTTGGACATCATGAAACACAAGTCTACAAATAGAATCAAATGTGTAGAAATCTTCATAATATTAACACAAAATCACTTAGGAGAAGATTCTGATACTAAACTTATGAATTCAAAACTTCATTTTCAAATTATATCTAGGATATAGTAGAACTTTTGTTGCAATTGTATAGACGAAAGTCGATCACGTAGCACACTTCCACATATACATGTAAAAACGCTATAAACTTCACAGAATTGTATACTTACATTGTGTTATATCTTCGACTGTAGTCACGACTACTTGCTATAATTTTTGCAGAGTCCAGTATAGCATAATTACACTGTAATGTCGGATAAAACAGACACCGCGAAAGTGCGTAAACAACTGCTTCCGTTTGCTACCTTATAGCCACAGCCATACGGTAGGCCTTAACGTAACGTTGCCACATTTCAGTCCTCCGGCCTCTAATACAGGCGGCCGTGGTTGGTGTCGCCTCAGGCTGTTGTTCCACGTAGCACAAGGCGGCCTTGAGAGCAGCGTAGCCATAGATGTGACTCATCATAGGTGCAGTCACACTGCAATGGAATGTTTACCGTATCAATTATAGAAGAGTCTGTCACTTCCAACTGTTTGTCCTAATTTAACCACTCTCCTACTTCCACCTCTCCTGCCTCTTCACACCCTGGCAATCTTCTGATTAAATTGTACAGTGGTTGATCGTCCTCATCTGCTAAATCTTCAGTTTCTGTGTATGGCATAATTTCCTGTAGAATTTTCCTCCATGACTTAGATATTGTGTCTGACTTTATTTCGCTCCAAGATTCGCTAATCCATTACACGACATTCTTCAAAGTCACTTTCTTCAAAGCTCCTACAATGATTTCTTTGTCTTCGGAATACAGGATTGACTGTAGCAGTCGCCGTCGATACTTTTTTTTTTTTTTTTTTTTTTTAGACGTTCCAGAACGCGCTGATCCATGGGTTGAATGAGACACGTAATGTTTGGTGGGGAAAACAAGGCGTGGATACCGTTGCACTGCAGTTCTCCTGCACTTCGATGTGAGGACGCATTATCCATGAGCAAAATTGCTTTGCATGGCAGTCCCCTTTCTTTTAAAAGATTCTTACACTCAGGTACAAATGAGTTAAAAAACAATTTCTTGAAGGTTTCCTGATTCATCCAGGCATTATTCTGATGTGTGTAGACAACCGGAAGAGCTGAGATGGATACATTGTTGAATGCTCTTGGCTTGGCAGACTTCCCAATCACAACTAGTTTTAGTTTGTGGTTTCCAGGTGCATTTGAAGCTGCCATAACTGTGAGCCGCTCTTTTTCTTTTTTTAATCCAGGAGCACTTTTTTCTTCACAAGAAGCAAGTGTACTCGAAGATAACATTTTAAAATTTAACCCAGTTTCGGCACAGTTATATATTTGTCCATTAGACAAATTTTCGTCAGTTATGATTTTTTTTTTTAGCTCGACGATAAATTTTAAAACGGCCTGATCGTCACCAGAGAGTTTTTCTCCACATACGTCTAGTTGACGCACTTCATACCTCTTCTTCCACTTGTCGAGGGCTCCCTCGACACTAGCGGCGAAATTGTCATCTCCTTCCTGCAGCTGGTTTCTTAAAAACAAAGCTTTTTCTTACAAGATTGGGCCAGAAATCGGAACACCCTTCTGTCTCTGTTGGGTAAACCACATGAACAGTGCCTCACTTGTTTTTTCGAAGTCTGATTTCTTTATACCTCTTCGACTGAGAGATTCGTGTGAGCATTTCTGTGAAGAAAACTGTTCCAATTTAAGTCGGTTTCTTCGCAAGTCACCAACAGTAACTTCACCGACACCACATTCTAGAGTAAGTTTTTTTCTTATTGTTTCTCCTTTTTCAAGTCGTCTTAGTGCTTCTAATTTTAGATGCAAAGGCACAAATTTCATCTTTTTTGTTACAGCACTCATCTTTGTAAGGTGTACAACGGAACACACAGTCAACAAACAGAACGACACACAACACTGTACAGTACAGGTATTAGGATCTACAGCAGCGTATGAACTCCCCAGTTTTGATCGGTAGCAGCCGACAGCAGTCGGGGTATTTCGTGCCATACAGACAACAGATGTTCGTGCAACAGAGCAGCGAGCTAATCGTCGGCGTTGTTGAATTGTTGTCTCCTTTGCCACTGAGCTGTACTCTCCCTATCTATCTTTTGCAATGATGTTTTCATTATTTATGATGTCAGTAAAAAAAAAAAAAAAAAAGTACTTCGTTTTAGAGGCTCGGCTTATTGGAAATTCGAACTATCGAGACTCTCCTGTACATGTGTTCGAAAAGGCCAAACGGGTTAGTTACAGCTATCTTTGGACCATCATCTGCCACCATTGGAATTTGCTTTTAAGCTCTCGTATAATCCACTACACTGAACACGTGATCTCGCTAGCAAATTGTTAAACTCCTGTAAATTTGGAACCGGGTACTTATCTGGGATTGTCCTTGCGCTTAGTGCCCGGAAATCGCAACAAGGTCTCCACGTTTTATATTTCTTGGGAAGTAAATGCAGCGGCGGATGGGTCATGTTTTCCTTCAACAATTTCTCAAATTCTTGTTTTGCTATTACTAGGCGGTCATGTGATAATTTCCGTGGCCGTGCAAACACTGGTGGACCTGGTGTGGTTTTGATGAAATGTTGCGTATTATGTTTCACGTCTTTCTTGTCGTATTGTGGTGTGACAATCTCAGGAAAGTGTTGAAACAGCTGTGTAATCTCATTTGTGACGAATACCTCTCGCACCTGTTACATGGGATAAGGTGCCTGAGTGCCTCTTGTGCTGCAACCAGAAGTATTGTCGATTAGACAATAATTCCTGACATCAGGCAGCAAGCTGAAATTTGCGAGGAAGTCTGCTACTATTATTGGTTCTGCTACATCAGCTACAATAAACTTCCACTCATATCTCTTCCCCAGTCCAAAATCTAACGGCAGAGTTATTTCACCAAATGTCTTAATCATCGAGTTGTTTTCTGCAGAAAACTGTGTGGGCATGGGTTTCACAGGAACATGTAACATCTTCTGCGGGTATAAGGAAGCATCTGACCCTGTGCCTATGAGGAACTTGCACCGTGAAAGTTTGTCTGCCACAAAGAGTCCGTGCGAGAATGAATTGTTTTGTTGGCACTGTGAGTAACTCCTGCAGCCGGTCGCGCCTATTGCCGGCCGCTCGAGAAGTTAATTGCACGGTGGTGAGCATCGTGTTGCACGTTCACCAAAATGCTCGTGATACCGACAAAATTAACGTCGATGTGGGCTGTGGCTGTTGCTCCTAGCTGGTGATTGAGGAAACGTTTCCCGTCGTCTCTGAATTTTTTTCTCTTTATCATGAACTTCTGTTCACTCATGCTGTTGCACTGTTTACGTCTCTACTTGGGATGACAGTTGCTGTATTTCATTTGACAACTGTTGCAACTCGTCCTGTATATCTGTACGGTACTTCTGCTGTGTTGCTGCGGCCACCTCTGTTGGCGGTGCTGTATAACGTCGTGGAAGCTCTGTGATTGGAGGTAGCAGAAGTGAAATTGTTTCCTGTACTTGGTCAGCCATTTCTGCCAGCTCATCTAAATTCGAGTCCATGCGTGAATGTACGATGGTTTGCAGTGATACAGGTAGGCGAGTTGTCCACAGAACTTGCAGAATTGAGTCTAGCATTGCCGTATCCACTGGGAGGCTTCTCAGGCGTAGAGAAATTGCTAAAGCGTCTTGCCTCCCATCTCTTAATGATGTAATAAATGTAGGATTTGTTGCACAACCGACTTGGAAAGCCATTGTATTAACGCTGACTTCACGTGTTGGTAACAGATTTGAGATGGTGGGATGACAATTATATCTTCCACCATAGATGCGTAGTTTTGGTCCAACTGGCTTACCACATACGCAAACTTCATTTTCTCGTTTGTTATTCCACTGTACAGGAAATTTGCTTTTGCCTGTGGTAACCAAATTTTCTGGTTCTGTGGCCAAAACGGCGGTAAACATAGAGCCACCCACGAGATTAACCTGTTTCTTATTCGCTGTTGTCACGAAATGGCTCGAATGAATTTTCAATTGGAGTTGCTAGAATGCCGCTGCTTTCGTCTTCCTACCAACCAATTTCTGTACATGATCGAGTTCCTTCCAATCTTGTGGTCACTTTTTCTTGTGAGCTAATTTTCGTGTTCATAATATCGGAGTCACCACTGAAGTTACTAATATATATCGCTGAAATAACGCAGAACTTCTTGAGAGTGTTACTTGTCGTTTATTGTTTGAGTGCATCCACAAAAAACAATCAAATTATCAATCACACAAAAACTTACAAAATAATTCCAGAAGACAACACGAAATAGTCTTAATACAAAAACTAAGAATAATCAAGGAACCAAAGGGGTTCCTTGCGTAATACTCTGCTGCGTTGGAATGTCTCTGCATTTAGCGCAACTACTCAAAATCACTGTCGTTTGCCACAAGGTCACCAAGTGTTACCTTTACTTCTACATCTTCGTGAAGAGTATGCTGTGGTCACTCCGACTTGAAAGATGACAACAGGTGTGTTCAAAGGCCTGCACACACATTATCAGTTTGACAAACAGTCATGTAGCATCGCACCTTGGTAGGTCCATTAAGTCATCTAATCCCAATCTCATAGAAAATGTCAGACTATTTGTAGTGGTAGATGCAACATAACAATCAACATCCCCACAATTTGGTAGCTCTACAGGATGAATCATCAATGAATGACTTCAGCTGGTAGCAGCGCACCTGGAGAAACTTATGGACACTCTTTCTTGCCAAATTGATGCTATTGTTGAGGGTAGTGAAAGTGGTACACAGCATTAGTATGATGTCTTTTGGGGGTGACAAACTGTTTGTCCAAATGCTTATATTCGTGTCACATACACAAAGGTACAACAAAATGCTTCACAACCATGCAGGTTATGAGTTGTGGTGAAACTGCAGCCATCAGCTGAATGTTAGCAGTTTTAATTAACAGGGAATGCTGACAAATTTTATCACCAATAACCCTTATTCTGTCCTTGTATTATTGGACAAATTGTAGAAAAGATAACATTTTCCATCTGGGCTGTTATTTAATGGCAATACAAGTCGAAAATGTTGTCCTTTCCAACGTATTGCTGGGCTGTGGGCCCAAGTAAACAGAAGTTAATCACGCATTAACATAACAAGTTATCTTAACCATTTCTTTGCAGATAAAGAAACCTTCTGGCCAAGAACTGATTAGTCATCATTTCTCTGGAAACTTTATCAAATGAGTGGAAGAAGCGGAGAACATTTCAGCTGTCGAGAAAGTAACTCTTAAAAGATAATATAGTTTATTAACAGTCTTTTTCAGAAATTGTCTACATTAAGAGATTTCTCTTGGACAGCGAAAATATCAGTAGAAGAAATGACCATAATTAAATTTAAATTCGAAATATTATTAAATATTTATTTCTGATGCATGCTTATGATACAGTTTGATGCCTTTCTGATTAACAGTTTTCCAACATTATTCGTACAGTGCTGGGATGGTTACTTCAGTGAAGTCACAGAGTTTCCTTCCCCATCACAGCACAACACATAGTTGAATTTGATAGTGCATTTGTGACAAAGCAGAAAATGTTTAAAACAGAGAATAAGTGTAGAAGGATGCTGAGATTACACAGGGTGAATTACATTAGGTTATAGTTTTAAAGTGTGTTGGAACTAAATTGAAATTTCTGACCAATTACCTTCAAGTCTAAAATAATGCATTAATTACTTGATTACTTAAAATATAAAGCAGTACACATAACTGCAAAGCGAGTTTACATACAGTAGAATAATAGGAAACTAAGCACTGTCGAAGAAATCACACAAAAATGAATAATGTGACAGTCTGGGAAGTGTTGGGAAAAGCGGAGACAAGATGATCCCAATAATTCTGTAAAACTAATGTTCATTGCAGCATATAATGCCGTAGAACTGTATCCTAAAGCCAACCACTCCTTAAAATTGTGTGTTGTATATTTGTAAGTGTGCATTCACATTTAACAAGGAGCATGTTTCTGGTAAACTTGTAGTAGATTGTCCTTCTAAAATGAAGTTGTATAAATTTTTGTGCAAATGGTGTACATGAGTGGTAAAAGGCTCTCCTCCATAACTTAGATTCCATTATTTGTAGCCTGTCTTTACTCTGTTAACAGTGACTGAATGTGACTGTCAATATTTTCTCCATAAAAAAGAAACAAGATTGCAGTATTAATGAGGAGGAGGAGAAGAAAATTGTCCCATTTCTGTTAGAAAGCTTAAAATTTTATGTAGTACTTGTGTATGTGCGAATATTGAACAGAATTGCTGCTGATGGCAGCTAGTAACATAATCTGTTCATTCCAAGAATTTTGCTCCTGAATAAAAGTATAATGGGATTTCTGGAATGGCTTGATGTTATTACTGACCACAGGAGGGTGGCCACTGCATCAGCTGCTGTCACCAAGAACACAGAATGTGGCAGACTATAACTTGCCCTGTGCCACAGGGTGAAGGAGCCTCCCCCCATCCCCCATTAAGGACCTGGTCAGGTGCAGGGGTGACTGAACTGCAGCGTCATAGTCCCTTGAAGGCAGCAGAGTGCAGAGCTACCTGGATGTTAAAGAGATTCAAGGCCCGGCGACAGTGGTGATGAAAGCGTCATTGGTACGACGTTGCCCGGCACAGACTGGACGTCATACTACTGCCCAGCTGTTCAATGTTGACAGGATTGCACCAGGTGGGTTTAATTGCATCTGTCCAGATCTCACTGTGTCAAAGCTGTGTTTCTATGTCACTCAGGAACATGTCACACAGGGGCCAGTGTCCTAGTCTTGACTTTGGTACACTGTGGTAGGCGGAATGGTAGAATTGCCTCACTCTTGCTATATGCAGATCAGCATATACAGTTGCAAATATGCTAGATTCAATACCTGGCTGAGGCTGCAGCTGTGGCTTGTACCTTTAGGAAGATCATTCTTCGCTGTATTTTTATTAGTTTTTCATTAGCAATAAGAAAGGAAAATATTCAGGTTTGCAACGTTAATAGCAAGTTCAGACCCCTCTGTGGGTCAGGGGGTTAGAATAAGCCCAAGGTATTCCTGCCTGTCGTAAGAGGCGACTAAAAGGAGTCTCACACTTTTCGGCCCTATGAATTCAGGCCCCAGTCTATGGTTTGTCCTGCCACTTTCAAAATTCTACAGAAGTGCGGGCCATATGGGGAAGGAAGCCTTACGTGGTGCACGAGTGCCTTAGATTCAATCTCCTGAATCTCTTGTCGTGGCTTTGCATCTCCGCCAGCGATTCAACTATTTGGGCAAGGACACTTTCTGGGGTATGTCATCTTCTTCCGTAGTCTCCTGCCCTCTTCCCCCCCCCCCCCCCCCATGATAGTATTGGATTTCTCGGCACCCAATATCCAGCATGGTAGCCAGTACATTGTTCCAGGGCCGTCATGTAGACATTTGGTGGTAGCTCCCTGACAACACATAGATTGCACTGCTGATGTCTGAGCTGTAAACCCCTCACGTATGCCAAGGAGTAGATGCCTGTCTTCCTGGGGCATTAGGACTCCCAACAACAGCCACCATGCCAGTTGGCCTTTGCTGTGGCTGGGTGGCATCTGCAGGGAGAGCTCCTGATCGGAGTGGGTAGCATCAGGGTGGATGACCCGCAATTAAGCGGACTAAGTCATCTCTTACTGGTGACCCCACAGCACTAGCAGTGTCTAAGAAGGGCAAGATAGAATACAATGCCAACAGGTATGACTCTAAATCGTTTCCCTCCCTCACTACACCAAGGGAGGAACGTAGAGCTACAGAATGGAGAGAGCCATATTCGCCCCTGTTTTTAGTTTATAGCAGAACCAATGGGGCTCTTTACTACCGACGAATCCTCAATTTTTCGTTGAACACCTTGAGGATAACTTTGGAGAAGTGACAGTGCTCTCCAAGATGCGAAACGGCACAATCGTGATTTAGACAGCATCCCCAGCCCAATCCCTAGTGTTACTTTCCTGTGACAAGCCGGGTGATATTCCTGTTTCCGTCACTCCCCATAAAAGCCTCAAAATTGTCGAGGGGATTATTTTCCATCATGACCACCTCTTGCAGTCTGACGACGAGCTCTGCACCAACTTAGAATGGGCACCAACTTAGAATGGAAGGGTGTTCATTTCATCTGGCGCGTTTACAGGGGACCCAAAGACAACAGGGTTGCTACCGGTGCCTTCATCTTGACTCCTGACAGAGATACATTGCCTGAAATGGTCAAGGTGATGGTTTACCACTGCAACGTTAAACCACACCTCCCTCCCTCTATGCAGTGCTTTAAGTGCTGGAAGTGCACGTCTTCCCTCTGCACTTCCAATGGCCCATGTTGAGACTGAGAGCAAGCACCCCCACCCCCCCAAACACAAGGGACTTCGGTCCCCTCGCCCCCTGATGGAGAAGCAACAGCCTCCTCCAGCTCCTCTAGTGCAAAAAGGGTCCCTTGGAGCCCTCTCTTCCAAGGTCTCCACGGCGGACACTCGCCAGTGACTCAGGGAGCCAAAAGCTGCAGGACGAAGAGCTTCACGGTCTTCCTCCATGTCTGAAGCTGCTTCAGGGAAATCTTCCCAGCAAGCCCCTAAAGAGAAGTGAGAGAGCAAGCAAACTAAGAAGAAGTCTGCTAAGAAACAGTACTCTCTAGTGGCCCCAACACCACCACTCCCTATCAATTCTGCATCTGAGGATGCAGTGGAGATCTTAGTGTCCCCTGCAGACCTGGTTATCACTGATGCCCCATCTACTATAGAAACAGCTGCAAATATTCAGTTGGAGGCAGCAGGTGACCCTGAGGCATAACCTGCCCCCTTACATTCTTCATGCCTTCCCAGCCTCACGTGGAATTGCCGCGGTTTTTTCCACCACCTGGCTGAGCTATGGCAACTCTTAAGTTTTACACCTGTTTTCTGCATTGCCCTCCAGGAAACTTGGTTCCCAGTAATGCGGACCCCTACCCCCCGTGGTTATAAGGAACCGTAGCAACTATAATAGTGTGTCAGGTGGAGTTCGCGTACATGTCCTGAACTCAGTATGCAGTGAACCTGTGCCCCTTTCTTCAAACCCCTCTTGGAGCTGTGGCTGTCAGGATAAGGACGACACAGGAAATAACTGCCTGTAATGTATAACTTTCTCCAGATGGTGAACACAATGATCATTTTTGCGGCGGAAAATGCAATCCCTCGTTCTTTAGGGTGCCCTGAGCAAACGACAGTTCCTCGGTGGTCGCTGGAAGTCGCTGAGGGAGTTACGGAGTGTTGGCATCCTTCCCTGGAGCACCTCATAGCGTTTAAGGGACTCCTTGCCTGCGTTCGCCAGTTTATCAAAAGGAGGAAACAGGAGTGTTGGGAGAGATACGTCTTGACCATTGGGTGCCATATGTTACCTTCCCAAGTCTGAGCAAATATAAAACTAGTTTTTGGGTACCAAATCCCAACAGGTGTTCCTGGTGTTAACATAAATGACGTGTTATCTACCGACGCAAACGTGATTGCCGAGCACTATGCTCGTGCCTCTGTGACAGAGAATTACCACCCCACCTTTCACACTCTCAAATGGCAGATGGAAGAGAAAGTCTTCTCGTTCATTACATACCACAGTGAACCCTATAACGCCTCATTTACAGTGTGGGAGCTCCTCAGTGCCCTTGCACACTGCCCAACACAGCTCCTGGGCCCGACTGGATCCACAGTCAGATGATTAAACATATCTCATCTGACTACAAGCGATATCTCCTCATGATCTTCAACCGGATCTGGTGCGATGGCGTCTTTCCATCGGACTGGTGGGAGAGCACCATCATACCAGTGCTCAAACCCAGCAAAGATCCGCTTGATGTGGATAGCTATCGGCCTGTCAGCATCACTACTGTTCTTTGTAAGCTGCTGGAACGTATGGTGTGTCGGCAGGTGAGTTGGGTCCTTGAGTCACGTGGCCTACTGGCTCTGTGCCTGGGCGGTTTCTGCCTGGGTCGCACTACCGCTGATAATCTTGTGTCCCTCGAGTCTGCCATCTGAACAGCCTTTTCCAGATGCCAGCACCTTGTTGCTGTCTTTTTTTGATTTACGAAAAGCGTATGACACCACCTGGTGACATCATATCCTTGCCAAATTATACGAGTAGGGTATCTGAGGCACGCTCCTGATTTTTATCTAGAATTTCCTGTCGCTTCATGCTTGCCATGTCCAAGTTGGTGCCTCCCATAGTTCCCCCCATATCCAGGAAAATGGGGTCCCTCAGGTCTCTGTCTGGAGTGTATCTCTATTTTTAGTGGCCATTAACGGTCTAGAAGCAGCTGTAGGGCGTCCATCTCACCCTCTCTGTATGCAGACGACTTTTGCGTTTGGTACTGCTCCACCCGTATTGGTGTTGCTGAGCAGTGCCTGCAGGGAGCCATCCACAAAGCATTCATGGGCTCTAGCCCACGGCTTTCAGTTTTCGGCCACAAAGTCTGTCGATCCCTTCACTGTAGTGGAGACTTATCGATTTTTAGTACTGGTTTTTGACGCCCGATTGACTTGGCTTCTTCACCTTCGTCAGCTTAAGCGGAATTGCTGACAGCACCTCAATGCCCTCCGCTGCCTGAGCAACACCAACTGGATTGCAGATTGCTCTATGCTGCTGCAGCTATAGAGAGCTCTTGTTCAATCTCAACTCGACTTTGGGAGTCTGGTTTATGGTTCGGCGGCGGCCTCGGCGTTGCGTTTACTCGACCCAGTGCACCACTGTGGCGTTAGACTAGCGACATGGGCTTTTAGGACGAGGCCAGTGACCAGTGTCCTTGCAGAGGATGAAGTTCCCCCATTGCAGGTCAGGTGCGCACAACTGCTCGCCATTTACGTTACACACGTTTGTAGTTCTCCTGCACATCCAAATTACCATCTCCTTTCTCCCGCATCGGCGGCCCAGGTCAGGGCTTCCAATTGCAGTTCGCGTCCAGTCCCTTCTATCTGAACTGGAGTCCTTGCCTTTACCACCTATACTCGAGGTCTCATCGCGTACACCTCCATGGTGTACACTGTATCGATACATAAGGAAAAGCCCCAACATGCTATGACAAAAGTTAAAAACCAAGGATAATAAACACTAGCAGGGCCGCTGTAAGCGTCAAAAAAGATGTATTTTGCTACACTGGAAGGCAAATGACAAATGATGGAAACTTTGTTCAACTTTTTTGTCAATTATTTAATAGATGCTGTCTTTAGTCCTCGTACGAGAAGACGTATTTTTGTGAGAAGTGTGTAGTGTACATTGTGATATCTGAATAATAATTTTTATGAAAATATGAAGTGTGAGGTTTCTTATCAGTGCAAAACCACGAAAGTTTTCATTTCCTTCCGCGCATTATGCTAACGTCATGTCACTGTAGCTGCCTGCATCTGAAGAGGAAGTCCGATAAAAATCAGAATTGTATTCATGGGCAAAAATGAAAAGTACTTAGGGCGGAAGAAGAAGCTTATAACTAAATTGAGTAAATCTGAAGGGCGCATAGAATGCAAAAATCAACGTAATTTCACAATACTACTGACTTAACAATTTACAAGATTTGTATATTAAGACTTCAAAATTTGTAAAAAAATCTGGTTTGATAATATTGTAATTAATTCGATTAATAATAATGTTATATTATTTTTTATACATATTTGCACAACACTTAGGCTGTAGCTTCGCCCGGACCTATTGCATGGCACAGAGGACTCAGTTCATCCTGCGGCTCTCCGCTGTCATTTCGTCTCGATTCTTGACATGTACCGAGGCCATGAAGTGATTTACTCCGACGGCTCAATGGCTGATGGCGACGTCGGCTTCTTGTGTGTCCTTGGACGACATATTGAACAACACTCCTTGCCACATAGCTGCAGTGTTTTCACTGCAGAGCTGGTGGCTGTATCTCGTGCTCTTTAGCACATCCGTTCATGCCCTGGGTAGTCGTTTCTTCTGTGTACTGACTCCTTGAGCAGCCTACAAGCTGTCGACCAGTGCTACCCTCGTCATCCTTTGGTAGCGACCATTCAGGAGTCCATCTATGCCCTGGAACGGTCCTGTCGTTCAGTGGTGTTTATGTGGACTCCAGGACATGTTGGAATCCCAGGCAACGAACTTTCTGACAGGCTGGCCAAACAGGCTACAGAGAAACCAGTTATGAAGATCAGCATTCCAATAACTGACCTGCATTCGTGTTTACATCATCAGGTTTTTCGGCTTTGGGATACAAAATTGGATACTCTCAGTACCCACAACAAACTGCATGCCATTAAGGAGACTATGAATGTGTGGCAGTCCTCCTTGCGCCCCCTCGCAGGGTCTGTGGTTCTCTGCTGGCTCTGCATTTGCCACACTTGGGCGACCCATGGCTACCTCATGCGCTGTGAAGACCCGCCTCAGTGTAGATGCGGCGCCCAGTTGACAGTGGCCCATATTCTGGTGCACTGTCCCACCTTGACTACCCTGTGTCGAAATTTTCGGTTGCCGGACTCATTGCCACTGATTTTATCTGACAACACATCATTGGCTGATTTAGTTTTACGTTTCATTCGTGAGGGTGTGTTTCATCATTTGATCTAAATTTTAATGCATTTTTCTTTGTCCCTTTGTGTACTCCACCGTGTGTTTTTAGGGTGGAGGTTTTAATCTGTTGCAGAGCGGCTGGCCTCTCCTTTTTATTCTCATGGTCAGCCAGCCATAGTAATCTGTTTTGTCGTTTTAATCTCTTCCACCTGTTTCTTGCATTTCTGTGATTTTCTTCTCCCCTTTTTTCCGCTTAAGTTTTTGTTGCCCTTCTGTCGTTCTTGTGGTTTTTCTCCATTTTGTGTTGTCTGTCTTGCTTGTTTTACTCTCACCCTTGTGGCATTGTTTTATACGGAACAAGGGACCAACGACCTACCTATTTGGTCCCTTGCTCCCTTCTTTTAAACCAACCAACCAAGTTCATAAGTTGATCCTGGCCTGTCACAAAGGAAAATTGGATCCAAAAGAATCCTATGCTTGTGACAGTCAGTCGGTTACGGATTATGCAGTGTGTCCATAATTAAATTTCCAGTTTCACTACTGCTCTGAATGTGTCAAATTTGAACATCATATTATTGATACAGGGTGAAACATCATGGAACAAAACAAATTAACAAAAATTTTACTAATAGATTGTGCTGTAAGCATCTTAAGTAAACGGGGTTGGCTACAAACAACAGATGACGTGCAATGTGATGGTTATGCTTTGAGTTTCACATTACAGCATCCATATGGTTCAACATGCATGACTGCACAAGTTTGGCAGTCAGCAGCTGTGATGCTGTTAGGTAAGGTCATTTACCACAATGGATGCAAAAAATAATTTTTAATTGCCCTGAGGCCAAAAACCATGTAAAAAACAAAATTACACCGATTTTTAATTGTCCTGAGGCCAAAAAGCAAAACGGTTTCTGACTGTCACGAGACTGGCACCAGACATGTTCAATATACTGACCATCGTTTTCTGTCACAAGTTGAAATGTGCTGTGCAATGTGTGGAGAAGTACCATCTTGCTTAGGTATGATTCTGCCCACAAGTCCATGCTGTTGGAGGGTCGAAATGATGTTGGTGCACAAAACACTATCATTGTGTTTACCAGTGACGATATAGGGAACAGGACCTGCAGAATTCGTCTCCTTGAAAAAATATGGTCCTACAATATCGATGTTGTCAACCTGCACAACACTCTCAACTTTGCAGAATGAAGCAGTACCGGTTGACGTGTGAACGGATTTCCCATTGCCCATATTCTGCATATAGACTTGTGTTGGAGATGTTCCATGGACCATGGCTATTCATTCTCCACTTCATGTGAGCAAGAAATTCCAAAACCTCTTGCCAGCAGGTCGTTAGATCAGGAAGCACTCCTGAATGTACATGATTTTGTATGGCTAGCAGTGCAGCATGTTTCATAATTTTGTGCATCTTGACCGCAGGCATGTGCAGCTTTCAGGAAATTGTCCATGCACTGCATGTTTGTACACCACCGCTTGGCCATCCTGCATTGCTGTGGACACATCTTTGACAGGCATCAAATCAACTGCTATCCTCCCTTTCCCACATGTCACTTCAAAAGTACCAGTCTTTTCAAATTTTGCAGTCACTTTCTCCAGACCCTTTCCAGACATCGACCCCTATGCCTTTTTTAATATCCCTGAGTGCCCAGAACTTCTGTGGGGCTACTGGTGCACTGTCACCATTCTTATAAAAGAGCTTTACTAGCTGATCAATCAGGGAGATAGTCACATTGGGCATTTACAGCCATGCTGTGCATCTGTTGGTGTGCATATTCTGATGCTTACAGTGTCCCTTATTAGTCACATTTTTGTATTTTTTTCTTTTTTCTTTCAGTTCCATGATGTTTCCCGCTGCGTCAATAACACACTGTTGAAATTTGACATCATTCTGTCAGTGGTTCTCTTCCTTCAGTGTTTTGATATTGGATTTTTAATTATGGCCATCCTGTACTTCAAAAATTATCAGTCATGTTGTTTACTGATGTCTTGTCGTTTATAGTCTTATAGGAAATAGGACAGAATTGTACCTGGGGCATTTGTGTATATGCCCATACCAACTATTTGTTTATTTAATTAATTGCAAGGTAATATTAACTTCTATCCCTCTAATTCTATCCATTCCTTTCTGGTTGCTTCAAAACGTTTTAGTAAGTAGAACATTTGTGCAAATATCTTTCGCTTTCTGTTATTGATCTTAAAAGTTGGTTTTTTTAAATTTATGATTCATGCATTTTGATAAAATTCCATTTTTTTACCTTTTGCTTTTCCATATTGCAGTGTTTTGTTTTTCCAGTAATGATGTCAACTGTGTTTGATATTGTTTTTCAGGCAACATTTTGCCCTGCTAATGCAGAGGAAAAAATATTCAAAATCTAAGGCAATGGTCGGATATTGCTCTGGTTGCAATTGCCAATTCCTTCCATCAGCAGAGTATAGAAATGTAATGTCAGTTTCTAGCTGACAAGCGAAGCATACATTATTGAAATAAAGCATGCCATCGAATGCACAAACTGTAAGGAATTAAGGCCTTTTGGGACTTATTGTACACTCAAGAAGACCATAATATCAGGGTGAACAAGGATGGAGAAGAAAATAAGCCATGCCCTTTACAAAGAAGCCATCCTGTCATTCAGTTTAAGAAACTTATGGAAACTATAGGAAATTTACATACTGATGAATGACCAGGCACTGATTTAAACATGCATCTGCATGAGAGTTTAGTGAATTAAACATTATTGTTACCACCTGATAAGTTCACAGTGGAAGAACTCGTAATATGCCAGTGCATATAGTAAAGGCTGATAAGTATTGGAAAGGGAATAAACTATTTAGGCACGGTTCAGTAGATAAATGCCAAGAAATGTGTGTACAATAGCACCACCTTCGCTTAAAAGGCGTACAGGCAATGTACAGAACTATCAGTGCAAATACTACAGGTTATTTTTAAGACTTGCAGGCAAAGCCCGAGCAAAGCTCAAGCCACAACTTTGTGATAAAAAGACCGTGCCCGAGTATAAGATTGGACCGTAATTTCTTGATGCACAAGCCATCTATTGCTTGAAAACTGAAGTCATTGTATTTGAGAACAATTTACCGACATATCTCTACTGTTGCTGCTTTCTGTTGTCAATTTCTGAGTGTGTTTCAAAAGAAACATTAGTGAATGTAGTAGCTGTTGATGTAAATGGCTGAGTTAGTACGATTATGTTGCCATAATTTTGTGCATGTACTCGTCGTGTTCCTCTGTTGGCTGTAATCCTACTACAAGTATGTCATGTTTGTTGAGTGAGCAGAAATTTTGGAAGCTCAATATGAAATTGCTCAATAACGCATTTCACACTTTTTCTGGAAGGATAATTATGCTTTCTGTCATAATTATCTTAAAATTTGTAATCATCAAAGAAATAAAGTAAATATGAAAAATAAATCTTGAAGCTTGGTCGTTTTTAGTTTGTATTATTCTTGAAAATACATCAATTACATGTGTGTCATTACTGCTTTAAATAGCTCTCCAATGTGTCAAAGGAAGTAGAAACTACATATTAAAGAGCAGCATGATGTAGTTGCTGTACATAGAAGGCATTCATGCAATATTAACTGAGTGACTGAAAATCATGAGAAGTTTTGTGCCATATGAAAATACGTCATGTATGATACGTGAATGTTGCAGTTTGATGTGACATATGGCACGAGTGTAGACTCTATATCTGAGCGTTCTGTTACAGACTGGTGTATAGTGAATATGATAGAACATTCTGAGTTAATTGACTCTGTATGTGTGATGACATCTTGTGCAAGATGCATGGGTCATAGCATATTGGAGGTTACATAAGAATTTGGGTTTCCAAGGTCAACAGAATTTAGAGTCAGTCTTCAATATCACAGGTATAATTTTCCCACATTTGTAAACTGCCACACAGATGACCATGAGAGTCTGATTAATGGACATCACACTGTTTCACAGAACTATTCGAGGCAGTTGACTGTCTATTATTAGTATAATTGCTTATGATATGAATTTGGGGCTTGAGAAATCCATTTTTACCATGACTGTACAGATAAAAAGGCATCACATTGGCTTGAGCATGCAATTACCAACTTGAGTCCCTGTGCTGACATGTTGTCACTGAGCTTAGTGGCTGGTATGGGTCCATGGACATCATCACTGGCCATAGAACGGCGGTGGGGTATAACATTGTCTAATGAGTCTCAATTTCAATTCTAGCAATATGATGAGCTTATTCAAAAATGGCTCTGAGCATTATGGGACTTAACATCTATGGTCATCAGTCCCCTTGAACTTAGAACTACTTAAGCCTAACTAACCTCAGCACAACACACAACATCCAGCCATCACGAGGCAGAGAAAGTCCCTGACCCTGCCGGGAATCGAACCTGGGAACGGGAAGTGAGAATGCTACTGTACGACCACGAGATGCGGGCGATGAGCTTATGAGAAGGCATGCATATGCCCCCTGAACATATAGATCGTGCATATCAATTAGTTTGTGGCTAGTCAAGTGACAACTCAGTTATGGCCAAGAGTGTTTTCATGTTGTTACAATTAGACCCCATTGTCGAGATGCAGAGGCCAGTGACAGGTGTACATTATGTTAAGACATGTTCAGACCATCTGGATCCATTTCTGACATTAGAATACCTTGAATAAGATTCCGTGTTTCAAAAGGAGAATGTAACATCGCTATTCTTTAATTGCACATTTTAATTTATGATCCTGTCTTGGCTCCCATATCACAAACTCAATTTTGTTGAGTATTTGTTGGATGCTGTTGATACATGTTTATATGTGATGAATGCTGCAACAATCGTACAAGAACAGTTGTCGGTATCACTGCAAGCTGTGTGAATCAGTATCCCTCCAGAAAAATCCAGCAACTCATAGAATCCATGTCTCGATGTGTTTCTGCACTTTTGAGGACTCGCAGAGGAATAAATCACTATTTAAGTTACATCTACTGCCTTCCAGTGACTTTTCATCACTCAGTGTAATCTGATGATAATGTCTACTGTACTAAATACAGCTACATTAATGTAAATATGCTGTGAGATGAAATAAAATGATCATATGATATCATTAACCAGAGTTTTTTGGCCAATGAGTGCAACTCTTTTTATTTGACGCCAATTTGGCAACTTTGCATTGATAATTATGATGATGATAACACAATATCTAGTCCCCAAACAGATAAAATCTCTGGACCAGCCAGGAATTGAACTCTGAACCCCCTGATATAGAGATAGCAAGGATAACCACTAGACTATTAACTGCAAACTGCTGCTAGATGATCTACTTGCACTTCTTTTCCTTCATTCTGAGCACATGGCAGTGCTGTAAGCACCTGTATAATAAAATTGTCAGCAGTATCAAAAGTAGGTTAATTTCAGTGCATATGTAACAGCACAGAACTGCATCCAAAAAGGCTTTCATCTAAGTGTAATATAGAAACCAGTTTTCTAGATCATCTTAAAATTAACTTCCTAAATCCATTATAATGGTACAGTGCATAAGCTTAACATAAAAGTAAAGTAGGAGATAAAGTGAGCTGTTTATGATATTTCCAATGTATGACAGTAATGTGAATCTACACTATCTGATCAAAAGTATCTACACCCCCCCAAAAACATACGTTTTTCATATTAGGTGCATTGTGCTGCCACCTACTGCCAGATATCTATATCAGCGACCTGAGCAGTCATTAGAAATCGTGAGAGCAGAATAGGGTGCTCTGCAGAACTCACAGACTTCGAACACGGTGAGGTGATTGGGTGTCTCTTTTGTCATACATCTGTATGCGAGATTTCTACAGTCCTAAAGATCCCTAGGTCCACTGTTTCCGATATGTTATTGTTAAGTGGAAACGTGGAATGACACATACAGCACAAAAACGCAAAGGCCGACCTCGTCTGTTGACTGACAGAGACCACCGACAGTTGAGAGGGATGTAATGTCTAATAGGTAGACATATATCCAGACCATCACACAGGAATTCCAAACTGAATCATGAGCCACTGCAAGTACTGTGACATTTAGGCGGGAGGTGAGAAAACTTGGATTTCATGCTGCTCATTAGCCACACATCACGCCAGTAAATGCCACGTCTTCCATAAACAGTCCTCTTCAATTTCTTTCTGGCATGTTCGATAAGGTTCATGTCTGGAGAACATGCTGGCCACTCTAGTCAAGCGATGTCATTGTCCTGAAGGAATGTGCACGATTGGGGTGCGAATTGTCGTCCATGAAGACTAATGCCTCACCAATACGCTGCCGATATGGTTTCACTATTGGTCAGAGGATGGCATTCACATATTGTGAAGCCGCCAACGGCATACGTCAGCCTCACATAATACCACTCCAAAACATCAGGGAACCTCCATCTTGCTGCACTCGCTGGACAGTGCGTCTAAGGCATTCAGCCTGACTGGGTTGCCTCCAAACACATCTCTGGCTGAACTGCAGACAACACAAGCAGTGTACCTCCTTCCTGGTGGAATGACTGGAACTGATCGGCTGTTGGACCACCTCCATGTAATAGGCGCTACTCATGCTTGGTTGATTACATCTTTGGGTGGTTTTAGTGACATTCTGAACAGCCAAAGGGACTATGTGATACAATATCCACAGTCAACGTCTATCTTCAGGAGTGCTGGGAACCAGAGTGATCAAAAACATTTTTTGATATGTGTATTTTGATAAGAGTATTCATTTTCTGTTACAAAATAACCTCTGTTGTTTGTCTGATATACATAATGGCAATGACTCCAAACATGCACCTCAATGCTTCAATTACTCTACAATGATCTTGTGAAGACGCAATTCCCCGGAAAAAAACAGTTGAGGACAGCCATAGGAGTTGAAATCATGTGACTTTAAAATTGTGTTGACATGTCGTGATGTGACAGACAGTGTGAATACACTCTGATGTGACATGATGGTGCTGTGATGGCCAGTGTGAGTTGGGCTTTATAGGTTTGCTTAATCCATCTGTAGCAGTTTTAATTTCTGCACCACAGACTGTAAAATTGCCAGTTTTTTGTTCTCATTTCCAATCACGAAATTTTCTGAGCCAATATGAGGACAGAAGCGCTTTTGAGTATATACAAACAGTAACGAGCTAGAGGAAGGGAGTTTGCCTACCCTGCCTCCTGGTCATACTGAGACAACCTTGACTGTGTACTGGCAAAGTATTGTACAAGTATATAAAACAGAAATACGAAATACTAAGTTTGAACTGTCGCAAGTTGCAGAGAAAAGAGATAAAAAGCTGAAATTTAGAGAATATATGTAATTTGAAATAAAAATATGACATGCCGAAAAAGCTAATCAGAACAACACCCAAAAAATGACATAAGCCATACCATTGCTGTCGCCAGTTAAAAACACCAACGATCTACAGCAGGGAGAGAGAAACAAATTCATAACTCTCTGTAGCCTGAGACCACTGATGGACCAAGAAAATATTTCCAAAAATGCACCACCTACGTAACACAGTACAATCTCCTTATCAGCATCTCCAGGAATAAAGTAGCTGCAGAACTGAAAAAGACTGCCGTGGGCATTGAAATTACTGATGTATACATGTCGTGAAAAGTGGACACAATCATTAACAGTACCAGTGCAGACATCAAAGAACTCCCCAACAAAAATTAATATCCAACTGCTTTCCTGAAGTACACATAAAACTACTGGCCCCTCTAAAACCCAACCTACCAAGGTAACCACACAATCCATAATCAGCCATTTCAACAGTAGTTATAAAAAGTTGATGAAGGTGTAACTGAAGATTATAGTATTAGATGAACGCGGGTTCGGCGCCAAAATGGTGTTAGAGAACTAAGTGATAGTGTTAGAGAACTAAGTGATGTAATTGTAAATGATGTTTTTCACAAAATTATTAAGTGGTTCTCAGCAAACGGACTCACTTTAAATTTTGATAAAACACAGTATATACAGTTCCGTACAGTAAATGGCACAACTCCAGTAATAAATATAGAATTTGAACAGAAGTCTGTAGCTAAGGTAGAATTTTCAAAATTTTTAGGTGTGTCCATTGATGAGAGGTTAAACTGGAAGCAACACATTGATGGTCTGCTGAAACGTCTGAGTTCAGCTACGTATGCTATTAGGGTTATTGCAAATTTTGGTGATAAGAATCTCAGTGAATTAGCTTACTATGCCTACTTTCATTCACTGCTTTCGTATGGCATCATATTCTGGGGTAATTCATCGTTGAGTAGAAAAGTATTCATTGCACAAAAACGTGTAATCAGAATAATTGCTGGAGCCCACCCACGGTCATCCTGCAGACATCTATTTAAGGATCTAGGGATCCTCACAGTAACCTCACAGTATATATATTCCCTTATGAAATTTGTTGATAATAATCCAACCCAATTCAAAAGTAATAGCAGTGTGCATACCTATAACACCAGGAGAAAGGATGATCTTCACTATGCAGGGTTAAATCTGACTTTGGCACAGAAAGGGGTAAATTATGCTGCCACAAAAGTCTTTGGGCACCTACCAAACAGCATCAAAAGCCTGACAGATAGCCAACTAACATTTAAAAATAAATTAAAAGAATTTCTAGATGACAACTCCTTCTACTCATTGGCTGAATTTTTAGATATAAACTAAGTAAAAAAAAAAACTTAATCATTAGTGTCATGCAATATTTTGTGTAATGTAATTTCTTGTACAGACATCTTTTATTAACCTGACACGTTCCACATCATTACGAAGTGTCGTATTCATGATCTATGGAACAAGTATTAATCTAATCTAATCTAGCGAAGATGGCGGAGATGACGACATCCAAGATGGTGGCCAGGACGTCATCCAAGATGGTGGATTTTGGCGGGAAGTTTGAATTTTGGTGGGAAAGTGCGCCGCCCCTACTCGCCCAGAAAAATGGCGCGAAGTTCAAATTCCAACAGGATAATGCACCATACCATGCTTATCTCTATTAAGCAAAGAAAATGGCGGGAAATAATGCCTTGTCTTTATTATTTAACCAGTTTCAAGCAGGTGTATTCTCCACTGGGTCTGGACTCCAAATGGTTTCTATACTTTGTTAAATAGTTTGTCGACATCAGTCAACTTTTCTACATTATGAAGCATACAGGCAGCACCAGCTACTATGCCACTGGCAGCAGCAACAGCAGCAGCAGCGAATGGGCTCATGTGGACGAAGTGCCATTACCTGGTAAGTACATTTTCAGTGTTCTGATATCTGTACCCTTTAACTCCGTGCATGAGTGCTACATCTGTTTTGGACCATTCTCTATAAAGATTGAGTGTCCATGTGTTATACGTCTCTATGTTTTGTGTCTATATGTTGCGTGCCTCTATGTTATTTTTGTTTTGGAGTGCTCTCTATACTGCTTGAGCTTCCTAGTGTTGTTTGTCTATGTGTGTGTGCCCACATGTTCTACGTTACGTGTTATGTGTTATATCCAATTTCGATCACTCTCTACAAAGATTTCATTTGTTTGTTTTTGTCTATATGTTATATCTGTTTTGGTCCGCTGATTTTTGTATCATATAAGTCACTGCACTTTTTCTTCAGACATTTTTCTTCTCCATACTCAGTCTTTTCCATCTTTCTAGATTACATCCATCCAGAACTTGAGGTGCTTGATCGGCAGCTCGAGATGAGAAGGTGCAGGCACTACTCGAATGTAACTACATATGTCATAAAATCACAGTTCCTAAAATGAAATAATTTAGTCTAATGTATACACGTCTTTAAAGTGTCTAGATTCAGTCCTCATATACATATTCTTGTCTTTTCTTTCTCAGTGTTCTTAAGACAGCACATAGGGAGGGGTGTGTCGTGGAAGGCATGCAAGGCGGCGGTCAGAAGGGATCCACTGCAGGGGACACCCTAATTACTGAGTTCTTAGACGAGGAGGAGGAACTTGATCTGCCTGATTGGTTTGGGGGCCTTGTTGAATGTGGCAATGAGTTGCTCAAACCATGGAGCCAGAGCAGAGAAGGTGAATAATTTTGAACATTAACATTACTGCAAATAATTACCATTATTTAGTCTTATTATTATTCATTACTTTTTTAAATCCATATAATTAAACTCATATTTTTTTATTTTGTATGTTACAGGTATACCACACAGCATAGCCTGAATACCTAGAGCGGTGGTTGCGGGAGTGGTAACCAGGGGCACATAGCTGCAAAGACATGCGGCACCCTGTGTAGCCCCTGTCAGAGCAGCACGAGAGGCAGCAGCAGCAGATGCGCGTCAGCACCGTCCCCACGCCGCCCCAGGCTCTCTGGCGTCCCTGAGCAACTCAACAGGTGGGCCATGAAGAAGAAGAATAACAACGGTCTTCCACCCCAACGCTTCTATTTTTTGAATGTGGGATCCGTGGGAGACCTGGTCAGTTTGTTCACAGGCACGCCAAGGAAAATAACCTGCATATGGGTGTCCAGTACAATGCACCCCTTGATTCTAGTTACTTATACAGGCACGGTATGATGCAGTCACTGCTGGTTGGTGGGTCTCGGTGGCTGTCTAAAAACGAATTAAAGGGATTAGGTGGAGAAATAATGGGTCTTGCAGCTGATTCTGATGTAGGATATGTGCTTGAGGCAGACATCACATACCCTAATAATTTGCATGGAGAGACAAGCGACTTGCCGTTATGTCATTCGACTCAGCTGTATTATCTGCAGCAGATGATGCCATGAGAAGCTGTAGTCGATCTATTAGCTCGTTGGTTAGTCATAATATATATATACTGTGGGATTCGATTCTTCACTGCTTTATGCTCAATGTCAATAGCATCACCACTGCTGCCACCGTTGTTGATGTTTACGCCTTCAAGTATTGACTTTATAATGGTTTTACAGTTCTTGTGCCTCAGGCTTTTCATGACCTTGTGTACACCATTCATGTGCAGTATTTCACGGTTTGTGTCCCTATCATTAACTGAATAATTTATAGGTTTTTTGGTAGGTCTCAGGAAAATAAGATTCATTAAGCCGGGTGTTGTGTCAAACTATCACCGATCTGTATTTTGTCTTCAGTTACAGTTATGGGAATTACATCCAACATGACAGGTCTTCCCCTGCCAACGCCGAATGTTCTATCTGTCTCACCTGGAGTGTGACGAATAATGAATTCATCAATGGCAACGCCCTCATTATCGTGCGTTTTTGTTTTTGCTGACAACTGTTGGAGAGATTCAGTAACCGGGTTAAAGATCTCTCTTAGTGTTTGCTGCCGATCCATATGATCTAACCTTAGCAGCCGTAATTTCTCACCAACTGCTTTACGCACTTGAATCACTTTCTGCTTCGTCGATATCTCGGCGTCTACTAATCAGATATTTCCGTGGCGTGAGGCTTTATATATCCACTCATGTTCTTCTTCCTCTTACTAAGATCGTGATCACCCTCCTCAGCAACAAGGAAGTCTACATCCATTTTCCTCTGAATAGCATCGACCTTTTCATTTAAGTCGGTTGCTTTCTTACTGACTTGATTAACTAACCCATTTAACGCATTCACCATCCTCAGAAGAGTCTGGTAATACGTCTCTAGTTCTCTGTGCATACCTGCAACTTCATGCGCCATAGCCTGAATTTTCGCATCCAAGTACAAACAAATGTTCTGTCTGTATACACCCATTAGATAAAATACGTCAGCACCAATATGACGACCGAAACAGAAATATTTTCGTATTTTGTCCTGGTTTTCGATGGCAACATCGTCAAATATGAAGGCTGTGTTTGGTTTTGCTTTTTCAGGAGGGGGGGGGGGGGGGGGAGGGATATCACGGCTTTCACTGAATGTCGTGTATGTAACATTATCTAAGCCACACAATATCTCTTGCAATAACTGATACTTGGGTTGAAAGAGTGTTTTTGAGAATACACAAACATGTTCAAATCGGGCTCCGTCTACATGTGTTAGCAGAGTCATGAGGACATTAGTCCTCCTGCAGTTGGATGGAGCTACAATAATTGATTGTATATTATCAGGAAGGAGAATTCCTTTCTTCTTGTTCTTCTTCTTCAGCTCTTCACTTGAATCTTCACATGTCCAGTCACCAACAACCAAGTCCTTGTGGCGAGGGTGCTTCACTCAGCCCACTGTGATACTAAATGAGTCATGTACAGTCACGTAGTTGACCTATATGTATAGAAAATACACCTGAAAGGATAGCAATAATAGTATGTATGTAGCCAGTATAGTTCCATGACTTAACCGATTGAGCTATATTGACTACACAAAGAAAACAAGTATATATTTTACTCATGAAGAGAAACATCATCATAATCTCAGTAACTGGTATAGCATTGAAAAAAATAATAATTCTAATAATTTGATTCATAAGGGGAAAGTGGTATGAAATAAAACACAAACACGAATTGAGATTAGAGATAAATTATTTATTTAAAAATTGTACACTGGATGTAGTATTTCAGGGCTATCATTACAATTGGTATGTATTTTCTTAGCACCTGTACAATATCTTCTAAATAATGCTGTTTGGTTGGAAATAAATTCAGCATGTATCTCAGTCAAGCCAATAGATGACTCACAATATTCTGGTTTTTGCCACATGCATTTCATCTGCTCGACTTCAGATTTAGCAGTCATGTGCAAACGAAGGTGCTGCTTAAGATCGTCAATATGTATACTATTCACACGTAGGGAGTTTACAACTTCACTGTATGTGGCCTCTATGCTAGGCACCCAACAATTCAGTCTCTCCAGCGCAAGACATATGGCAGAGTCTAGATTGTATAACTTCACAACTGACGGATGTCTTAGATAGACGCAGTTGTCATTTGATTTCATGCAAAAGGCGCTGTCATCATAAATGGTAGTAATAGAGAAAGTGTCGCGTCAGTAAGACGAATGCCTGGGGGGATTGAGTTGGGTAATATTCAGTGGTCATCTGCTGATTGATGTAGCGCTCTGCACAACACAACTCATCCCAGTGTAACTCGGAAATTGGCACTTTAACACACTTGGATACATTTTCAATCTCCATTATAGCTTGGATCCCCCAGACATGATGCACCTCTATAGCAATGTTCACATGTTTGGACCCACTAGAGGGTAAATTGTACGTGGTGATGAAAAGCGTAGCTGCACTCGACATATTATTTTTATCTACAGTATCTAAAGTCTGTGGTTGCACTATCACAGGAATATTCGCCTGGGATGAGTCATATGTTGGTGCCCAGTACTGACCTCCATCCAGTTTCTGTTTAACACTGCCAGCATTCGATGTGTCGTGTGCAGATCGTGTGTGATCATCCCACAAGCCAATGAGTGGGACAGAGAGGAGCAACTCCTTGTCCTGCTCCAAGAAATGGGCTATGTGTGCTACAGAATCCCACGTGGGTGCTATTGGTTCAGACGAGACGGGTGCGATTGCTGTAGGTCTCGACGAGATGACAGTCGAGGCTGCTGCAGGTCTGGACGCGTCTGCGGAGCTAGGGATGTTGGCACTCGAGTCTGTTGAACAAAGACGAGGAAGCATTAGATGTGGTCGAATAAGTGAACAGTTTAAAAAATAATAAAGCTAACCAGAGAGAGAATAATGTGGTGGGTGATACTTACTTTTCCATTTAATCTTACTCTGCATGACTGTGCTGGAGTTTGACTGCTGCTGCTGTTGGCGCTTCATGGTTCATCTTCTTCTTCTTTTCGTGCTGACTGACTGACTGAACAAGACTGAGGCCCCAGAGCTGCTGAGCTTCACCTATATCTCCTACAATGGCGTAAGCAGATTCTTCAGCCCTATTGGCCGAAATCCAACATGTGACTCTCGCCATTTGCCCCACCTCAGAAAGTCATCACCTAATGTCACAAGAGGGCTTCTGGTGGTGGCAGTAGGGACTGAACCCACACCCCGTGGTTGATACACCGGGTGCAGCCATCTTGAATAATGGTATTTGCGTCATCACCTCATGTCATGATGGCGTCCTCTGGTGGTGACGATATGAACTAAGCCAGTTGGAGTCCAGACCCAGTGGAAAACACACTTGCCTGAAATTGGTTAAATAATAACGACAAGTACTTGTTTCCCACCATTTGCTTTACTTAATAGAGATAAGCATGGTGTGATGCATTATTCTGTTGGAATATGGACTTCGCGCCATTTTTCTGGGCAAGGAGGGCGTGGCACTTTCAGGCCAAAATTCAAAATTCCCACCAAAACCTGCCATCTTGATTGGTGTCACGGCCGCCATCTTGGATGACGTCATCGCCGCCATCTTGGATGACGGTACTTTGGTGCCGAACCCGCCTTGTTCCAATACTGATTATGTCGCATAAGAACTGCAACATCAAGGGCACTCAGTAGAAAGGGCAACTCCCTTGATTGGCTACAGTTACAAAGAAGCAAGCAGAGCTTTAATCAACTGTCACTTTTGTGACTGAGGAGTGGTCGAAACGCTAGAAAAGTCGGATAATCGGAGTGGAATGAAACAAGTCATTCACAGAGCTCAAAGTTACGTATTACAATAAAATTAAGTCAAAAAGTATATTTCTAGTAAAGAGGAAGGAAAATGGAAAATTTTAGGTGTTTAAAATCTATTTTAAAAAGTATAAATGGCTTATTTGTACTGTGGTTCGCTAGTGGAACCACATAAATGTTGAACACTGACACTTGCTAAACTGTTTGACATAAAATTCAGAGAGTTACTTAATAATAAATAGGCCTGTCACAAACATTTATTTAAACAAACACTTACAGTGTCTAAAGGTTTCAGTGCATTTCTTCATGTTGACACTACAAATAAATTCCTCCTACTAATCCATCCGATTCTACACATATACTTTTTTCACTTCAAGTTGCAGTTGTGTTGCAATCCATTTCATTATAATATATTAAATAAGGTACCATTACCTATAAAAATCCAATTTATAAATTTAGTAGAGGGAAAGTACTTTAGTACACTGTTGTCATACAATTCAGACTGCTGTCTCACAGCTTCAGTTAATCTGTCGTAATTTATTATCAATTTTAACAAAAGAAATAATGAAACAAAAGAATTTATTGCAAATAACGAACAACAAACGACTAATATCGACCACGAAAGCCACAATGAAACGTAACATAGAGATCTGCACATGGCCATGTATGTATAGGAAATGAGCTTGTGGGTCACATGATCAGCAGTGGATGGATGACGACATCTGTCTAAACTTTCCTCTGGAGAAACGTCGATGGTGCCATGACGTGATGGGACGGCCAGTGGGCATGTCACCATTTGAAATATGTTGCAGAATGTTTTAACGGGATGGGTGATCCATGTTGTGACAATATCACAGGATATGGAACGTGCCAGAAATCAATGGTAGCACATAAAAACGGAACAAAATGATTTCATATTACAGTAAACAGTAACTTAGGTCCTATACAGAAATTCCATTTTGAGAGGTAAATAAATATTACAAAATAATAAGTGCTACAGAAAACAAATATTGCAAAATATATGTTTACAATAAAGAAAAGTTAGGATTACAAATGTAGATTTGCAGTTAACAGTACAAGAAATGCTAGACACTGTAGTTCAGGATCTCTTCTATCGTATAAAATGATCTTTGTAATAGGAACTGCCTTAAAGCTTTTTTTAAACAAGAGCTCATCTTCTACCAAACACGTAATTCTTCAAGGGAGGGCATAAAAAATCTTACAGTCAGTGACATGGACTCCTCTCTGTGCCATACTTAAATTTGCCTGTTCATAGTGGATATAATCTTTTCTTCTTGTCTCATGGCTATGATACACAGTATTCAGTTTAAAAATGGATGTTCTTTATGAAGTATAGCAATAAGAATATATTGTGCAGTGGATGTAAGGTTTTCACGTTTCTTAAAAAAAATCCCTGCACATGACTCTTGGATGGACTCCACACATGATCCTTATGGCGCTTTTTTGTGCACAAAACTTTTTAGCCAGTCACTGATTTCCTTAAAATATAATTCCATAACCATTGTTGTAGTCTTCAGTCCTGAGACTGCTTTAATGCAGCTCTCCACGCTACTATATCCTGTGCAAGCTCCTTCATCTCCCAGTACCTACTGGAACCTACATCCTTCTGAATCTGCTTGGTGTATTCATCTCTTAGTCTCCCTCCACGATTTTCACCCTCCATGCTGCCCTCCAATGCTAAATTGGTGATCCCTTGATGCCTCAGAACATGTCCTACCAATCGATCCCTTCTTCTAGTCAAGTTGTGCCACAAACTTCTCTTCTCCCCGATCCTATTCAATACCTCCTCATTAGTTATGTGATCTAACCATCTAATCTTCAGCATTCTTCTGTAGCACCACATTTAGAAAGTTTCTATTCTCTTCTTGTCCAAACTATTTATCATCCATGTTTTACTTCCATACATGGCTACACTCCATACAAATACTTTCCGAAACGACTTCGTGACACTTAAATCTATACTCGATATTAACTAATTTCTCTTCTTCAGACCGCTTTCCTTGCCATTGCCAGTCTACATTTTATATCCTCTCTACTTCGACCATCATCAGTTATTTTGCTCCCCAAATAGCAAAACTCCTTTACTACTTTAAGCGTCTCATTTTCTAATCTAATTCCCTCAGCATCTCCCGACTTCATTCGACTACATTCCATTATCCTCGTTTTGCTTTTGTTGATGTTCATCTTATATCCTCCTTTCAAGAGAATGTCCATTCCGTTCATCTGCCCTTCCAAGTCTTTTGCTGTCTCTGACAGAATTACAGTACTATCGACGAACCTCAAGGTTTTTATTTCTTCTCCATGGATTTTAATACCTACTCCGAATTTTTCTTTTGTTTCCTATATTGCTTGCTAAATATAGAAATTGAATAACATCGGGGAGAGGGTACACCCCTGTCTCACTCCCTTCCCAACCACTGCTTCCCTTTCATGCCCCTCGACTCATGTAATTGCCATCTAGTTTCTGTACAAATTGTAAATAGCCTTTCGCTCCCTGTATTTTACCCCTCCCACCTTCAGAATTTGAAAGAGAGTATTCCAGTCAATATTGTCAAAAGCTTTCTCTAAGTCTACAAATGCTAGAAACGTTAGTTTGCCTTTCCTTAATCTAGCTTCCAAGATAAGTCGTAGGGTCAGTATTGCCTTACATGTTCCAATATTTCTATGGAATCCAAACTGATCTTCCCTGAGGTCGACTTCTACTATTTTTTCCATTCGTCTGTAAAGAATTCGCGTTACTATTTTGCAGCCATGACTTATTAAACTGATAGTTCGGTAATTTTGACATCTGTCAACACCTGCTTTCTTTGAGATTGGAATTATTATATTCTTCTTGAAGTCTGTGGCTATTTCGCCTGTCTCATACATCTTGCTCACCAGGTGGTAGAGTTTTGACATGACTGGCTCTCCTAAGGCCGTCAGTAGTTCCAATGGAATGTTGTCTACTCCCAGGGCCTTGTTTCGACTCAGGTCTTTCAGTGCTCTGTCGAACTCTTCACGCAGCGTCGTATCTCCCATTTCATCTTCATCTACATGCTCTTCCATTTCTACAATATTGTGCTCAAGTTCATCGCCCTTGTATAGACCCTCTATATACTCCTTCCACCTGTCTGCTTTCCCTTCTTTGCTTAGTACTGGGTTTCCATCTGAGCTCTTGATATTCATACAAGTGGTTCTCTTTTCTCCAAAGGTCTCTTTATTTTTCCTGTAGGCAGTATCTATCTTAGCCCTAGTGAGATAAGCCTCTACATCCTTACATTTGTCCTTTAGCCATGCCTGCTTAGCCATTTTGCACTTCCTGTCGATCTCATTTTTGAGACGTTTGTATTCCTTTTTGCCTGCTTCATTTACTGCATTTTTATATTTTCTCCTTTCATCAATTAAATGCAATATTTCTGCTGTTACCCAAGGATTTCTACTAGCCCTCATCTTTTTACCTACTTGATCCTCTGCTGCCTTCACTACTTCATCCCATAATGATGTGATAATAACCATAATAGGCTGACTTCATGGTTTCCATACTTCTATAAGAGGAAACAGTGCATTAGTTGCATAGATCTAGGATGTAGTTTGACCAGTTCAGTCTGCTGTCAATATGCAAGCCTAGGTAGTTTGAGATATTCACCCTGGTTATCACCTGCTTACCTATTTTTACTACTATTTCATCACCTTTGAATGTTGTTTGTCACTGAACGTAGTTTGTTTTAATGTATCTTAAAGAAAGGCCATTAATGTTAAACTAGTTCACTATTTCACTTAAAGCCTTATTAGCTATTTCCTCAAGTGTATTTACTGAATTATCAGTAAGTAGTGTAGTGTAATCAGCAAAAATGGCGAATCTATAATATTCTGTTCAGAGAGGCTGATCATTTATAAAGATAATACAAAGTTGGGGGCACAGAACTAAGCCTTGGGCACTCCACATGTGATGATACACCATTCTGAAGATAATGGGACTCCATTTTGACTATCAACTACAACTTTCTTTTTCCTGTTTGACAGGTACGAGTCAAGCCATTTCCCTGATGAACCACTTATGCCTAGATGTGCAGCTATTTGTAAAAGAATCTGGTGAATGACACAGTCAAACGCTTTTGTTAGGTAAAAAAATCCCAACCACCAGTTTTTTGTTGACATATTCAAGAGTTTGCCAGCAAACATAAGTATTGCATCTTCTGTTGAGAAATCTTTTTGAAATCCAGACTGACTTTTGCTGAGGATATTTTGATCCCTGAGATGCTTAACTATCCTGGCATGAATTCATTTTTCTAAAACCTTTGAAAAACTTACCAGTAGTGATACTGTTCAATAGTTGGCAGCATCCGTTTTATCTCCATTCCGATATAGCGGTTTTACAACTGCATACTTAAGCTTCTCATGAACTATTCCTTGCTTAAGTGATGCATAAAAAATGTGACAAACACTTTACTTACATGGCTGCAGCAGTATTTTTTAATAATTTGTTACAAATATTGTCAATTCCAGTAGAGTTTTTACTTTTCGGGGATTTAATAACTCTTTCAATTTCTTAAACATTGAGTGTTTTCACCTTCATTTGTTGTACTGATCTAGGTACTCTGGCTTTCAAAAGATTGATGGCTTGGTTCTGGAGCCTTGTAAATTTATTTTTTCTGTTCCTGTTAAAAATGTTTGTTTAATGTTTCTAACAAGATGACCCTTCATTTTTTATTTGGGTATTTTCACCATAAACTGCATTTTTGGTTGATTCCTTCTTTACAAAATTCCAAATAGTTTTTACTTTATTGCACAAGTAATGAATGTATGCCTACAAGCACATGTTCTTTGTTGCTTGTTTCGTCTTACTCAGAGCTTTATTGTAGAGTTAATAGTGCATACTCCAACTGGGATCATCTGAGCTCTTGGCTGCTCTTCTTGTTTTACAAGAAATTTTGATGCCTCTAGTAATCCAATGTTTGTTTCCAGATTTTAACAGGTTTTCTCTCACTGAATTTTTTAATAAGGTTTCAATTGCAGCATACTCATAAGACCAGTTCTTAGCATAATTGCTGATTAAAGCTTTCAATGATGTGTTTGTTTACAATCATAAAGTTTTTCCAAATGAAATTTTCTTACCTCTGTACATTTATTTGGTTTAGAGTGAGTAATTGACCTTCATGATCAGAGAGGTCATTTATCGTATTTTTCACAATTAAATTATTGTAAATATCCTTATCTACAAATACATTATCTATTAGTGTGCTAGAACTGGCTGTTACTCTAGTTGAAGTGTCCACCAATGGTACTAAGTTGTAACAGTACACCAGGTGTTCAAAGTCCGTTTTGTGTGTATTTTCAGTTAAAAAGTCCTCATTAAAGTCACGCATAACAATGGTTGATTTAGTTTGCTTACACAAGGTGGGACAGAAGTTATTATAAGGGGGTTATTTTGTGTTTTTGCCCCAGATGATGAATACACAAATAATATTCTTCTCGGGTATGCAGCCGGATCATAACGTCTTCATGACACAATATTTCCGCGGTCCAACTGGCCGCCATCTTCAGGTGAGAGTGCTGGTGCACGATCTCGCCGGAACTGACTTCCCAGCGCAAGCGGCGGCCCCTATATAGGCCGCAGAAGACCCACAATGCGTGCGCGAGAAGGTGCCGTAACCGCCCTCTAGCGCCGTAGACATACCCCGCCGCCAGTGATGGAAAGAGGCGAAATCGAGATATCGCTGTCAAAAATTAAAAAATAAAAATAAATAAAAATTTTATTCCGACGATAGAACCACAGACCGTTGTTTTTTAATATCAGATAACACTGGGTCCCAAGTCTTACTTAAAAGAAAACCCTTGTCTCTATTAATAAGATTGTCAGATAACCGAATCTCTATGGATTCTTTTAAAATACAGTCCCAATAGCGAGATGCAGGGGCAACCATTTGTGTCTCGTCATATAGTATTCTGTGTCCCTCGGTGAGACAGTGTTCCGCCACTGCAGACTTCTCAGGTTGAAGCAGCCTTTTGTGCCGCTGATGCTCAACACATCGCTCCTGAATGGTCCGGATTGTCCGACCAATATAAGTCTTTCCACAGTGGCAAGGGATCTTGTACACACCGGGCTTCCTCAAAGCCAAGTCATCCTTAACAGAGCCAAGGAGCGCTATAATCTTGGCTGGTGGACGAAAAATACTTTTGATGTGATATCTTTTCAGAATCCTTCCTATCTTCGAGGATATGCTCCCAGCAAAAGGCAGAAAAGCTACCGATTTGCAGGTATCTTCTGGTGGTTCAGGCGAAGGTCCAAACTGGAAGGCACGACTGATCTGTTTATCTGTATAGCCATTCTGCTTGAACACAATCTTAAGATGGTCCAATTCTTGTGTCAAGTTTTCTCCATCTGAAATGGCATAAGCTCTTCTCGCCAACGTCCGCAGGACGCCCGTACGCTGGAACGATGGATGACAGCTAGAAGCATGTAAGTAACGGTCCGTGTGCGTAGGCTTTCGATAAACGCTGTGTCCCAGTGTCCCATCATCCTTTCTGTACACCAGAATATCCAGAAACGGAAGCTTTCCATCATTTTCCACCTCCATGGTAAATTTGATGCTAGGATGCAGGGAATTGAAATGATCTAGGAGGCGGTCCAGAGCTTCTCTCCCATGAGGCCACACCATAAACGTATCGTCAACGTACCTCCAAAAACAGGTTGGTTTTAAGGACGCCGTCTTCAGCGCCATGTCCTCAAAATCTTCCATAAAAAGATTGGCGACTATTGGGGACAAAGGGCTCCCCATAGCCACTCCCTCACCGAGGGACACAGAATACTATATGACTAGACACAAATGGTTGCCCCTGCATCTCGCTATTGGGACTGTATTTTAAAAGAATCCATAGAGATTCGGTTATCTGACAATCTTATTAATAGAGACAAGGGTTTTCTTTTAAGTAAGACTTGGGACCCAGTGTTATCTGATATTAAAAAACAACGGTCTGTGGTTCTATCGTCGGAATAAAATTTTTATTTATTTTTATTTTTTAATTTTTGACAGCGATATCTCGATTTCGCCTCTTTCCATCACTGGCGGCGGGTATGTCTACGGCGATTACGGCACCTTCTCGCGCACGCATTGTGGGTCTTCTGCGGCCTATATAAGGGCCGCCGCTTGCGCTGGGAAGTCAGTTCCGGCGAGATCGTGCACCAGCACTCTCACCTGAAGATGGCGGCCAGTTGGACCGCAGAAATATTGTGTCATGAAGACGTTATGATCCGGCTGCATACCCGAGAAGAATATTATCAATTATTACGCCGGGAAAGCCTTCGTAGTCACAATACACAAATATTTTGTCAGGATTTGTAAGCGGTGGGCCCTTGAGGTATGGCAATACGCGAACATGTGAAGTAAGTTTAAACAGTTTTATTAACAAACGCGGATTATAAAACACGCATTCTAAGCGCACTCATCATCACTGTGTCTGACATCCTAACACTGGGTAATTGCTGTCGTATTGATAGGCTCCATGGTGAGCTAAGAAAGGAGACATATTCGCGCCTGAGGCCGCGCTAGTTATACTGCACGCTGTAGACAGTAGCCAGTTGCGTAATCCCCGTCGCCGAGCGGCTGGACGCGCGTCTGCTGACCAAGCAGATTGTCAGCATTCCAGAGAGGTCAGCTGGCCAGCGCGTGTTAACATACTGTACAGCTGCTCGGAGTCTGTAGACCCTTAGATCACTCTTCCCAGAGAAAAAGAGCAACCATAGGTGGCTCAAAACGGCCTCCTGGGCGTTATGAATCTACACTCCTGGAAATGGAAAAAAGAACACATTGACACCGGTGTGTCAGACCCACCATACTTGCTCCGGACACTGCGAGAGGGCTGTACAAGCAATGATCACACGCACGGCACAGCGGACACACCAGGAACCGCGGTGTTGGCCGTCGAATGGCGCTAGCTGCGCAGCATTTGTGCACCGCCGCCGTCAGTGTCAGCTAGTTTGCTGTGGCATACGGAGCTCCATCGCAGTCTTTAACACTGGTAGCATGCCGCGACAGCGTGGACGTGAACCTTATGTGCAGTTGACGGACTTTGAGCGAGGGCGTATAGTGGGCATGCGGGAGGCCGGGTGGACGTTCCGCCGAATTCCTCAACACGTGGGGCGTGAGGCCTCCACAATACATCGATGTTGTCGCCAGTGGTCGGCGGAAAGTGTACGTGCCCGTCGACCTGGGACCGGACCGCAGCGACGCACGGATGCACGCCAAGACCGTAGGATCCTACGCAGTGCCATAGGGGACCGCACCGCCACTTCCCAGCAAATTAGGGACACTGTTGCTCCTGGGGTACCGGCGAGGACCATTCGCAACCGTCTCCATGAAGCTGGGCTACGGTTCCGCACACCATTAGGCGGTCTTCCGCTCACGCCCCAACATCGTGCAGCCCGCCTCCAGTGGTGTCGCGACAGGCGTGAATGGAGGGACGAATGGAGACGTGTCGTCTTCAGCGATGAGAGTCGCTTCTGCCTTGGTGCCAATGATGGTCGTATGCGTGTTTCGCGCCGTGCAGGCGAGCGCCACAATCAGGACTGCATACGACCGAGGCACACAGGGCCAACACCCGGCATCATGGTGTGGGGAGCGATCTCCTACACTGGCTGTACACCTCTGGTGATCGTCGAGGGGACACTGAATAGTGCACGGTACATCCAAACCGTCATCGAACCCATCGTTCTACCATTCCTAGACCGGCAAGGGAACTTGCTGTTCCAACAGGACAATGCACGTCCGCATGTATCCCGTGCCACCCAACGTGCTCTAGTAGGTGTAAGTCAACTACCCTGGCCAGCAAGATCTCCGGATCTGTCCCCCATTGAGCATGTTTGGGACTGGATGAAGCGTCGTCTCACGCGATCTGCACGTCCAGCCCAAACGCTGGTCCAACTGAGGCGCCAGGTGGAAATGGCATGGCAAGCCGTTCCGCAGTACTACATCCAGCATCTCTACGATCGTCTCCATGGGAGAATAGCAGCCTGCATTGCTGCCAAAGGTGGACATACATTGTACTAGTGCCGATATTGTGCATGCTCTGTTGCCTGTGTCTATGTGCCTGTGGTTCTGTCAGTGTGATCATGTGATGTATCTGACCCCAGGAATGTGTCAATAAAGTTTCCCCTTCCTGGGACAATGAATTCGCGGTGTTCTTATTTCAATTTCCAGGAGTGTATTTCGCCATTTGTGGTATTAGAAGGCATTGCAACATGTATTTCATTTGCAGACATAGCAACGTTCAGTACAGAGTAGCGAGCCTTCAAAATGACAGTTTCATACATGACATGCTGTTGACAAAAGACAAATTAATAGAAGCAATAAAACACAATATTGACAATCAAGTATGCATTAACATTACTGGAGGAATCGATGGACTTAATTCTATTTCCTGCTTCAATCAAATTTAACTCATTATTGGAAGAGCTACTACAAACAGCATAGTGAACGCATTATTGTGGCCAAGATAGATACGAAGCCCACACCTACTACAGTAGTACAAGTTTATATGCCAACTAGCTCTGCAGATGATGAAGAAATTGAAGAAATGTACGATGAAATAAAAGAAATTATTCAGATAGTGAAGGGAGACGAAAATTTAATAGTAATGGGTGACTGGAATTCGAGTGTAGGAAAAAGGAGAGAAGGAAACATAGTAGGTGAATATGGATTGGGGCTAAGAAATGAAAGAGGAAGCCGCCTAGTAGAATTTTGCACAGAGCACAACTTAATCATAGCTAACACTTGGTTTAAGAATCATGAAAGAAGGTTGTATACGTGGAAGAACCCTGGAGATACTAAAAGGTATCAGATAGATTATATAATGGTAAGACAGAGATTTAGGAACCAGGTTTTAAGTTGTAAGACATTTCCAGGGGCAGATGTGGACTCTGACCACAATCTATTGGTTATGAACTGCAGATTAAAACTGAAGAAACTGCAAAGAGAAGGGGATTTAAGGAGATGGGACCTGGATAAACTGACTAAACCAGAGGTTGTATAGAGTTTCAGGGAGAGCATAAGGGAACAATTCCAGGAGTGGGGGAAAGAAGTACAGTAGAAGAAGAATGGGTAGCCCTGAGGGATGAAGTAGTGAAGGCAGCAGAGGATCAAGTACGTAAAAAGACGAGGGCTAGTAGAAATCCTTGGGTAACAGAAGAAATATTGAATTTAACTGATGAAAGGAGAAAATATAAAAATGCAGTAAATGAAGCAGGCAAAAAGGAATACAAACGTCTCAAAAATGAGATCGACAGGAAGTGCAAAATGGCTAAACAGGGATGGCTAGAGGACAAATGTAAAGATGTAGAAGCTTATCTCACTAGGGGTAAGATAGATACTGCCTACAGGAAAATTAAAGAGACCTTTGGAGAGAAGAGAACCACGTGTATGAATATCAAGAGCTCAGATGGCAGCCCAGTTCTAAGCAAAGAAGGGAAGGCAGAAAGATGGAAGGAGTATATAGAAGGTTTATACAAGGGCGATGTACTTGAGGACTATATAATGGAAATGGAAGAGGATGTAGATGAAGACGAAATGGGAGATACGACACTGCGTGAAGAGTTTGACAGAGCACTGAAAGACCTGAGTCGAAACAAGGCCCCCGGAGTAGACAACATTCCATTAGAACTACTGACGGCCTTGGGACAACCAGTCCTGACAAAACTCTACCAGCTGGTGAGCAAGATGTATGAGACAGGCGAAATACCCTCAGACTTCAAGAAGAATATAATAATTCCAATCCCAAAGAAAGCAGGTGCTGACAGATGTGAAAATTACCGAACTATCAGTTTAATAAGCCACGGGTGCAAACTACTAACGCGAATTCTTTACAGACGAATGGAAAAACTGGTAGATGCAGACCTCGGGGAGGATCAGTTTGGATTCCGTCGAAATGTTGGAACACGTGAGGCAATACTGACCTTACGACTTATCTTAGAAGAAAGATTAAGAAAATGCAAACCTACGTTTCTAGCATTTGTAGACTTAGAGAAAGCTTTTGACAATGTTGACTGGAATACTCTTTTTCAAATTCTAAAGGTGGCAGGGATAAAATACAGGGAGCGAAAGGCTATTTATAATTTGTACAGAAACCAGATGGCAGTCATAAGAGTCGAGGGGCATGAAAGGGAAGCAGTGGTTGGGAAAGGAGTGAGACAGGGTTGTAGCCTCTCCCCGATGTTATTCAATCTGTATATTGAGCAAGCAGTAAAGGAAACAAAAGAAAAATTTGGAGTAGGTATTAAAATTCATGGAGACGAAGTAAAAACTTTGAGCTTCGCCGATGACATTGTAATTCTGTCAGAGACGGCAAAGGACTTGGAAGAGCAGTTGAACGGAATGGACAGTGTCTTGAAAGGAGGATATAAGATGAACATTAACAAAAGCAAAACAAGGATAATGGAATGTAGTCAAATTAAATCGGGTGATGCTGAGGGAATTAGATTAGGAAATGAGACACTTAAAGTAGTAAAGGAGTTTTGCTATTTAGGAAGTAAAATAACTGATGATGGTCGAAGTAGAGAGGATATAAAATGTAGACTGGCAATGACAAGGAAAGCGTTTCTGAAGAAGAGAAATTTGTTAACATCGAATATAGATTTATGTATCAGGAAGTCGTTTCTGAAAGTATTTGTTTGGAGTGTAGCCATGTATGGAAGTGAAACATGGACAATAACTAGTTTGGACAAGAAGAGAATAGAAGCTTTCGAAATGTGGTGCTACAGAAGAATACTGAAGATAAGGTGGATAGAGCACGTAACTAATGAGGAGGTACTGAATAGGATTGGGGAGAAGAGAAGTTTGTGGCACAACTTGACTAGAAGAAGGGATCGGTTGGTAGGACATGTTTTGAGGCATCAAGGGATCACAAATTTAGCATTGGAGGTCAGCGTGGAGGGTAAAAATCGTAGAGGGAGACCGAGAGATGAGTACACTAAGCAGATTCAGAAGGATGTAGGTTGCAGTAGGTACTGGGAGATGAAGCAGCTTGCACAGGATAGAGTAGCATGGAGAGCTGCATCAAACCAGTCTCAGGACTGAAGACAACAACAACAACATTGGAAGAGATTACGTTTTCATGGATGCCCTTAATTAAATTATTGCCTTCAGAAAAACTTGATAAGGAATGTTTTCCAAATGTTAATATGTATGAATCTCTGTAATAAACAGATAACATTCTAGTTAATGGCAAATGACCAGTTGCATGAAATGTAGTTACAACACACTAAGCATATTGAATAGTTCACATGGTAAATGACAACGTATGGCATTCAAGATTAATCCACTATTATTGAATTGTAGTGTAAAGGGTAGCTCAAGTGTATCTTAGTTTTTACTTGTAAATGTGACATCAAGGGTGGAACTAAATGAGAAAATTATACCTTCAAAACATCGTTTAAGAAATGGATGATAAAGATGTGTTAAAATTCTAGGGCAATCATCTCTTGGGGGATGATTCATAAACAATTCTTCCTCAGAGCTGTACACTCTACTGTCTAAGAATACTGCCGATTCAGGGCAAATTAGCTTATGACTGTGTTTACACATAAGCAATTCATTTTCATTTAAGGAAAAAAATATCTTTGAATCTTGCTGATCAGTAGATCAGTATGCATTAACATTACTGGAGGACTCGAAGGACTTAACTCTATTTCCTGCTTCAATTAAATTTAACTCATTTTTGGAAGAGTGTTTATATCTAAGTGTGCACTCACAGCATTTAATCCTTGGAATAGGTCTTGGACATTTACGTTCGTTTCATTACGAAATACGTGGAAATGTGAGATAAATTACTTTACAATTTGTTCAATGAAAACTGTGCGGTATAAATGGCTAGGTTAAAGTTAGATATAGTGGGAATTAGTTACGTTCAGTGACAGGAGGAACAAGACTTTTGGTCAGGTGAATACAGTGCTATAAATACAAAATCAAATAGTGGTAATGCAGGAGTAGGTTTAATAATGAATAAAAAAATAAGAGTGCAGGTATGCTACTACAAACAGCATAGTGAACATATTATTGTGGCCAAGATAGACATGAAGCCCACACCTACTACAGTAGTACAAGTTTATATGCCAACTAGCTCTGCAGATGATGAAGAAATTGATGAAATGTATGACGAGATAAAAGAAATTATTCAGGTAGTGAAGGGAGTCGAAAATTTAATAGTCATGGGTGACTGGAGCTCGAGTGTAGGAAAAGGGAGAGAAGGAAAATAGTAGGTGAATATGGATTGGGGCTAAGAAATGAAAGAGGAAGCCGCCTAGTAGAATTTTGCACAGAACATAAATTAATCATAGCTAACTCTTGATCCAAGAATCATAAAAGAAGGTTGTATACATGGAAGAACCCTGGAAATACTAGAAGGTATCAGATAGATTATATAATAGTAAGACAGAGATTTAGGAACCAGGTTTTAAATTGTAAGACATTTCCAGGGGCAGATGTGGACTCTGACCACAATCTATTGGTTATGAACTGCAGATTAAAACTGAAGAAACTGCAAAGAGAAGGGGATTTAAGGAGATGGGACCTGGATAAACTGACTAAACCAGAGGTTGTATAGAGTTTCAGGGAGAGCATAAGGGAACAATTCCAGGAGTGGGGGAAAGAAGTACAGTAGAAGAAGAATGGGTAGCCCTGAGGGATGAAGTAGTGAAGGCAGCAGAGGATCAAGTACGTAAAAAGACGAGGGCTAGTAGAAATCCTTGGGTAACAGAAGAAATATTGAATTTAACTGATGAAAGGAGAAAATATAAAAATGCAGTAAATGAAGCAGGCAAAAAGGAATACAAACGTCTCAAAAATGAGATCGACAGGAAGTGCAAAATGGCTAAGCAGGGATGGCTAGAGGACAAATGTAAGGCTAAGATAGATACTGCCTACAGAAAAATTAAAGAGACCTTTGGAGAAAAGAGAACCACTTGTATGACTGTCAAGAGCTCTGATGGAAACCAAGTTCTAAGCAAAGAAGGGAAAGCAGACAGGTGGGAGGGTTATATAGAGGGTCTCTACAAGGGCGATGTACTTGAGGACAATATTATAGAAATGGAAGAGCACGTAGATGAAGATGAAATGGGAGATTCGATACTGCATGAAGGGTTCGACAGAGCACTGTGAGTCGAAACAAGGTGCTGGGAGTAGACAACATTCCATTGAAACTACTGACGGCCTTGGGAGAGTCATTCATGACAAAACTCTACCATCTGGTGAACAAGATGTATGAGACAGGCGAAATACCCACACACTTCAAGAAGAATATAATAATTCCAATCCCAAAGAAAGCAGGTGTTGACAGATGTCAAAATTACCGAACTATCAGTTTAATAAGTCATGGCTGCAAAATAGTAACGCGAATTCCTTACAGACGAATGGAAAAAATAGTAGAAGTTGACCTCGGGGAAGATCAGTTTGGATTCCATAGAAATATTCTAACACGTGAGGCAATACTGACCCTACGACTTATCTTGGAAGCTAGATTAAGGAAAGGCAAACTAACGTTTCTAGCATTTGTAGACTTAGAGAAAGCTTTTGACATAGTTGACTGGAATACTATCTTTCAAATTCTGAAGGTGGAAGGGGTAAAATACAGGGAGCGAAAGGCTATTTACAATTTGTACAGAAACCAGATGGCAATTATAAGAGTTGAGGGGCATGAAAGGGAAGCAGCGGTTGGGAAGGGAGTGAGACAGGGTTGTAGCCTCTCCCCAATGTTATTCAATCTTTATATTGAGCTAGCAGTAGAGGAAACAAAAGAAAAATTCAGAGTAAGTATTAAAAGCCATGGAGAAGAAATAAAAACTTTGCATTTTGCCGATGACATTGTAATTCTTTTAGAGAAAGCAAAGGACTTGGAAGAGTAATTGAACGGAATGGACAGTGTCTTGAAAACAGGAAATAAGATGAACATCAATAGAAGCAAAACGAGGATAATGGAATGTAGTCAAATTAAATTGGGTGATGCTGAGGATATTAGATTAAAAAATGAGACACTTAAAGTAGTAAAGGAGTTTTGCTATTTGGGAGCAAAACAACTGATGATGGTCGAAGTAGAGAGGATATAAAATGTAGACTGGCAATGGCAAGGAAAGCGTTTCTGAAGAAGAGAAATTTGTTAATATCGATTATAGATTTAAGTGTGAAGAAGTCGTTTCGGAAAGTATTTGTATGGAGTGTAGCCATGTATGGAAATGAAACATGGAAGATAAATACAATAATTTCATTACAGAGGTTAGTTGAATCTGTAGTGGACTGTTGTTCAATAGCTAATATTTTGCCTTTAACTTCCAGTAGATCTCGACTAGTTAAAGTACCAAATACAGTACGAAGGATAATTCCCTCCAAAGTCAAACCAGGCTCATTTATGGCTAATTAAAATTTTTTGTGGCAAAAGCTTTAAAAACTATAAATCTCTTGTTCATAATTAGCAAATGTAGACTCTACTGCATTTTGGCCGTGATCCAGTTATTATACCGAGATGTACCTATTTCCAAAATTGTATCATTACCCTTAAAAGAAGGAATTAGCTCAATTTACTTCTTAAAGAACTGATCTGTTGCTGGATTTCACTCAGATTGTACTTGAGGACAAGTTTTGCATTAGTTGTTGAAACTACCATGTCTGATCGTGGTTCAAACAAAACTCCTGTACTCTATGATACTATTACTGCAGCATTAGTAGAATACGCTACCATAGCAAGTATTAGAATAAAAATAACAACGTTGATTAGTTCTAAATACTAGAGTTAACAATGAACATAAAATAAATGAGTTTCTTGTGGTAACCTGTGGAATAAAAGGTTTAGTTTCACTCGTGCAATAGCTTCAATACTAAATTTTCACAACACATTCACATAAGCACATGGCTGAAATAAACACATTCATTGCACTAACACACACTACACACGTTACGCAGATTGTAGGGGTGTCTGGAACAGGATCGCTTGGAACGTGGCGATGCCTCGGCCTTGAAGTCTGGACTGCGACCTTGCGATTCTCTCTTCCTGGCTTTGAGAACAGCAGGTCTGCCTCTCGGTCGGTCCTCGTCATCTTGTGATACTATGGGAACTCTACCCAGAAACGGCTTTACACGGTTGTCTTGAACGACAATCGAACGAAGGGGCAGCTGGAGCTTAAGAGTGACTGGCGACAATACATCCAAGATTGGATATGGTCCTTTGCTATACTTCTTAAACTTTTTGTCTTGACTCTTCTTTAACACCACGTTGCTGAGAGACACAAGATCTCTAACTCGATACTGTGGCACTGCTGTTTGGTGGTCGTGTTGTCTTGCATGCTGAAGAAAGGATTGGTGATTCCGCTGTTTCACTCCCCTCCATGCCTCCTTTAGCTTGCGTGCTAGATCCCTTACGTGTTCATTGCTGATTCCGGTAGTCAATCGTGCAAAGTTAAAGAGTGAATGCATTTTTCTTCCGTAGACGATCTCATCTGGACTTAGGCCAGTTGAGTTGTGCATTTGCCATTGTAACAACTTACCAAGTACGGTAAACAGACATCCCAATTGTCGTGTTTGCTGCTCACATGATGGCTAATCATTTTAATAATTGTTCTGTGGACTCACTCGACTCTTCCATTTCCTCCAGGGAGTGCTGGTGTAGTCCTTAACTGAGCTATTTGCATGAACTTACAAGTCCGTTTAAGTAATTCACTCATAAAATTCGTTCCTTGATTACTAATTATACTTAATGGTAATCCAAACTTAAGAATCCATTCATTTACAAAAACTTTAGCTATAGTCCTAGCGCTCTGATCAGATATTGGTATTATGAGAAGATATCTAGAGAAATGATTTAACATTGTCAATATGTATTTGTTTCCATCGTTAGTCTTTGGCAATGGTCGTACGACATCTAGTCCTACTCGTTCAAATGGTTCACTTGTTTCTGGCATTTCTTGCAATGGTGCTCTACTTTTTCCTACATTATTCCGTCTGTTACATGAATCACATTGCGGAACAAAACTCGTAAACATCAGCTTTGCGGCTCGGCCACCAAAAAATTTGAGCTATTTTAATGTTTGTTGCTTTTTACCGCAATGTCCTGATAATAAAGAATCGTGTTGCTCTCTCATGATTTGCTCTTTCATGCTTTCTGGAATAACTAGTCAGTTTCCTTTACTAGTGATTTGTACAATAATCCATCTATTTCGACAAAACATTGATCATTTTTCCATAATTTGCATTGTGGATCTTCTTCCTGAGCTGCCTTTAACTCTTCTTCTCGACTTATTGTAACACAAACATTGACTTTTCGACTCATTGCATCAGCATTCACGAGTTGTTTACCAGGTCGGTGAATAACCTTAAATTGGTGCTCACTCAGTCTTAATGCCCATCTTGTTAATCTGGATCTTGGATACTTCAAGCTCAATAACCATTTAAGTGCGGCATGGTCTGTAATAATTGTAAATTCTCTTCCTGTTAAGAAACATCTGTTACGTGTTATACCAAAAACCAAAGCACAAAGCTCCATCTCAGTAGTAGTGTAATTACATTCTACTTTGTTTAATTGGCTGGAAGCAAATGAGATTGGATGTTCATGACCATCAACTTCTTGAGACAAGGTTGCACCTATGGAAAAATTGGATGCATCTGTTGAAAGAATAAAAGGTTTACTGAAATCCGGATAGGGTTACACTGAGGCTGTTGTTAGAGCAGTTTTAAGTTCTTCCATTGCCTTTTTGCAATCTGTTGACCAATTAAATGTGGCTCCTTTCTTCAATATCTGTGTCAGTGGATGTGCTATATTCGCATAACTGGCTATAAATCGTCTGTAGAAATTTGACAATCCCAAGTCTTTTCAAATTCTGTGGTTCAGGAAAATTCTTTACATCTTCAATTAGTTTTGGATCTGGTCGAATACCTTCACTGGTTATAACATGACCAAGATAGTTAACTTTACTTTGTGCAAAATGACATTTATCTATTGATAAAGACAAGTTTGTGCTTCTTATAAGCTGAAACACAGCTTGTAGTCTCTCGGTATGCTGGTTCATGTTTTCACCAAAAATTATTACATCACTAAGGTAAACAAGTGCTTGTGTTGAGGTGAGCCCTCCTAAAACTGAATCCATCAGGCGTTGAAATGTAGCTGGAGCATTACGAAGTCCAAATGGCATACAGAGATACTTGTACTGTTAACTGGTGATAACCATCACATACTGAAAAAATTCGACATCTGCCCAAGTAATCGAAAGTTTCCACTAAATCTGGTAAGGGGTAAATGTCAGGTGTGGTCACCGCATTCAAAGATCGGTAGTCAACACAAAAACGGAACTGTGGTTCTCCAGAGATTTCTTTACCATTACAACAGGCGAACACCACGGTGGGTCTGAAGAATCTCTTGGTCTTATAATTCCGGCTTCTAATTGTTCTTTAACTATGCCTTCTACCAACTCTCTTTGACTGAATGGTATTCGGTAAGGTTTCTGTGTGATTTGGGCTGCATTCGTTGTATGAATACGATGCTGAACTAAATGAGTGACAGGTAAATTTGCACGTTCTCGTAATAAATCTGCATACTCCAACAAAACAGGCACTAAAATCTTCTGTTAATCAGCTATGAAATGTTGTACCTTTTTCCAAATCTTGCGCTTCAGTTCATAATGAACTTCGTCCCCTCGTTGTAATTTTTCGGCACTGTTACAAAAATCTGTGTTTATAGCTGCATCATTTGTTACCTCATCTGGAATCTGTATTACGTCACTTTTTCTTACTCTCGACACTTCGGCAACTTTCGTTCCTCACGGCAAAACAACATCCTCATTGCTCGTATTCGCTATTGTAACCGGGACTTTTGCAACATTCTGTCTCGCAATTGTAGGGACACCTACACTTCTAGCAACATAACAACGCATTTTATCCCATAACTCAATTTTCTCGGATCGCTCAATTAATAACAAAATTCCTTCCTTGCACCGGGATGACTTAACATCAACGTAGATTGTCTTTCCTGCTCCCTTGGAAATTTGCTGAGGCTGATCAATTTGAACATCGAATCGGACAGTTTGAATTGATGCATCGTTTGGGCGGTCCAGTCCCATTACGTCACTATTGCTGCTGCTTTGAGTAAGATCTGAAGAACGATTTCCTAGGTTGTAGTTGCTAAGGCCTAGTCTGATCTTTCTTTCTGCGACAAATATCTCTGCCTCGTTAGCAAATCCAAGTACACCGTCGTAACGCGTTTCGTTATTCCAAACTACTTGCACCCTTGCTGTGTACTTTATTTTCACCTTCATCTTGGCCAATAGCCAAGAATTAATTCTACGTCAACTTCTCCATAGTTATGTAGCTTTCCTCCGTTTAACCCTCGCACCTTTAATAGTGGCGGTTTCAGTTTATCCCGTTTATCTGTGAAACGTCACATTAATGAGGTCTGTGCTCCCGTGTCAATAAGTAGTTTGATGTTTCTCCCACGATATACAGCAGCTATCACGAGATCATTTTCTGTATGATTTTCGCTGGAACTAGTGGCGCACGGAGTGGTGGCCCGAACGTCCCCGTACTCGTTCATAGATCTGGCAGATTGTCTGTTGTTCGCATTACCTTTCTTCTTGTTGCGACAATCTCTCGAAACATGACCCTGCATCCCGCAGTATCAGATTCGATTCTCTTTGCAATCCTTACGCTTGTGACCTAGTTTATTGCATCTGTAGCATTGTACTGTTGTGTTGAAAACTCTGTGTTTATGTTTCTGCATCTCATTCGGTTCGTCTTAGTGCTCCAACGAAACCAACAGCTGATTCCACTGCTTCCTGAAACGTTTTACATAGCGCCAATGTAACAGCTATGCTTACTTCCTCTTGGTGAAACCCATGAATGAATGTGTCCAAGGCTCTCTGGTCGGCTTCGAACAACTGAATGCGATTTTCATTTTCATCTTCTACTAACTCGTACGTTTGAGCGTTGATGTTTCGAATTCTGTTGGCAAACTGCTCGATAGATTTGTCTCGTCGCATTCGGAAACTGTAAAGCTGCTCTCTGTAAAATCTGATCGCGTTTTAAGTTTAAATCTCTGAACAACTATCGTTCTAAACTCATTGTAATCTTCTGTTTTCCGCGCTAATGAAATCTTGTGCTACACCCTGAATTCTTAATTTGGCAACCAGTAGCTTATCGGAATCTGTCGATAATCCTAACAGGGCGGCACCTTCAAGTTTACCAAAAAACACTTTCACATCATTTTCGGGTTACGCGTTAAACACTGGTACTGATGGCAATAATGAAAAATTCTTTATTGTAGTTGTACCTGTACTGAACTATCATTTGACAAGTCTCTCCGAATGTTACGCTCGCTTCTTCCTGCTTTTAACTGCCAAATCTCTTCTTGCAGTTCATTAATAGCAGTTTGTGGATCGACAACGTTACTCTGACTGGATTGCGACATTTCGTCTAATTTAACGCCAATGAGACACTCAAATGTAAAATAAAAATCCATCACTGCCTTTCGTATTCTAGCCAAACTGGAGTGGACCAAGCTGAATTCCAGCGTTGGATGTCCCTACGTAGTCGGAAGATGTTCACGCTGCTGCTGCTCGAAGTTCACGTTGAACTGCACCTCTTCAGGACTGTAGTTTTTTTATAATTATCCCCATGCTGACACTACGCCTATAAAGTGGTTGTTTTGTGTTGTTGCCCCGGATGATGATTACACGAATATTTTGTCAGGATTTGTAAGTGGTGGGTCCTTGAGGTACGGCAATACGTGAACACAGGAAGTTAAGTTTAAACAGCTTTGTTAACAAAGGCAGATTATAGAACACTCACGCTACGCGCACCCATCATCACCGTCTCTGACATCCTAACACTGGCTAATTACTGTCGTAGCTCCATGGTGAGCTAGGAAAAGAGACATACTCGCACGCAGGGCCGCACCAGTTACTGCGCGCTGCAGATGGCGGCAGGACACGCGTCTACTGACCAAGCAGATTGTCAGCATTCCAGAGAGGTCGGCTGGCGAGCGCATGTTAACATACCGTACAGATGCGCGCAATCTGTAAACCCTTACATTATTCTATTTGACCCAGAAATTCATTTACATTTCCAGCAGGTGCCCTGTAAATATCCGGTACACTGTGCACTGTCGCCGGCCGCGGTGGCCGCGCGGTTCTAGGCGCTGCAGTCCGGAACTGCGGGACTGCTACGGTCGCAGGTTCGAATCCTGCCTCGGACATGGATGTGTGTGATGTCCTTAGGTTAGTTAGGTTTAAGTAGTTCTAAGTCTAGGGGACTGATGATCTCAAATGTTAAGTCCCATAGTGCTTAGAGCCATTTTTTGCAACTCATTTTTGTATGGTGAAGAAGTGAGTATCGCTGTTTTACCTTTTTTCGTACTGCTTTCATTGGTCTGTTGGTTCTCGCCTCCAAATTTACCTTTGGAGGGGGCATTAACAGCTTAGTAGAGATGTATGGAAACGATGACACTCCTGAAGGTCCAGCAACTTGTATATCCTTTGGGTTTCGCCGAGGAATTTTTAGTTGGCCGCCATCAGCTTCTACTACCGTGAGTTGTTCAGTGGGTGCTTCCTCTGGACTCTCTTCTGCTTCTAGGGACTGAGATGCTTCCGGCTTTTCTACCTCAGTTTCTCCAGCTTCTACAGAGGTTTCCAAAAGTTGGTGAGGCACATCTTGAAGAGGCGCAGGCCATCAGTGGTATCTGCCGGTGCAAACAGATGATCTGGGAAAACATGCCTGTTAAAGGGCTGAATACCAGTCTTTTAAAAGAATTTTTGAGCGGTTTGCATTACAGCTGTCCATGCGAAAGCACATTTGAATAGTTTTCCTGTTTGTTAAATAGCTAACCGTCCACCAGGGTTTGAAATCATTGACTGTCTGACCTCTTGCTCGTATTATGTGCTCAAGGGGGCCATGAAAGAAATATTGAGAGGTTGAAGACGCCGGATTGTGTGTGCGTGTGGGGGGCGGGGGGGACGCAGCGGGGGCAAGCACAAAAGAATTACGTTATGTTGCCTTGCTAATTCAATTAAATCGATACTCTTAACATGAGAGCTATGACCATCCAATATTAGAAGGATAGGTTTTTCTTTTGATTGATCTGCAAAATCTACAAACCGCTGAAACCATATCAAAAGCAAATCTTTGTTTATCCAGCCACTCTCATGGTAAGCTGCGAATGCTCCAGGTGATGCATCGTTCATCAGAAGAGGGTTTCCCCATTTCCCGGATGCACTCATGCATATCTCAGCTGTGACTAAAATACCACACTTAGCTGAAGAGATAGAGCCAACTTGTTTTTTACCCTTAATGGCGAAAACTTAGGACAGTTTGTTGGGCATTGTCAAAATACCCATTTCATCAACATTGAATATCTCTGTTGGTTTCTTTTTATTCTGAGTAAGAATTAATTCCAATAGATCAAAGAAAGAGTTGACAACCACTTGATTGAATCCCTGTGCTCTAACCAAAGAAATTTCTTATGGATTCCTCAAAGACAGTTATGGATTTCTTTTCAGGAAACTATACATGCACTCTTTTCCAGCCATTTTTCTCAACTGGTTAAAAGTGTTGGGTATCTGATTTTTTCCCTCATGCTCAAATGTAAATCTATGAAGGTCATGTAGGGTGACTCCAAACAATCTTTCTTCAAGAAAAAGTTATGGTTAACCAGCTCTCTTTCTTGTTCTTGGGAAAAACGGTTTTGTACCTGCCCAGTGCTTTTGCCACTGCTTCTCAGAAGACCGATGTTGAAGATGAGCTTTCTTGACCCTGTCCTCTAGTGTTGCCTGTGGAACACCAAATGTTCTAGCAGCTTTCTTGTGACCCATTCTTTGGCTTAAAACCTCCTCAATTGCTACAGTCATGGATTCCAAGCTCCATCTCTGTCTCTGTGTCTTCCTCTGATAATTCCTGGGTATTGTTGACTGACAAACAAATCAATTTTTTAAAAACCAGTTGAGGAATACAAGGATATTGTTTAGATTAGGTAGGCCAAACTACCTCAGTCAAGCAGTTTTTCAATGTTTCTTTAAGGATTCGAACATGTTTCGAGAACCTGTAGGTCTACAGATGACAGCTTGTCGAAACGTTGCGCTTATTAGTTCAAGAAATAATGTTAAAAAGCTTGAAAGAAATAATAACCTAATTTAAACAGTCAAATTAATGCGCTTCAGTTACATAACACTTCAATTATGTATGCACTTAAATTATTTAGATAGCCTATGTAAGACCCATTTAAGCAAATAGGCCTTACATACATAACATGTATTTATGGAAGAGAATGATGGGCCTATAATTTTATTCTTATGTTTTATCATATTTGTATTATTTTGTTTAAGTGTTTTCTTTTTTCATTCAACGTGTTTTAACTGCTATTGCGCAATCAAAACAATAATGTTACATTACTCCTGAGGTGTTGGGAAAAACAGGGTACCACATAGCCGTAAAACCGGGTACCCTGTTTTGACCCACACTTAGGTACCCGGTTGGACCCAACAGCAACTTGTTGACTTGAAAATGGCGTCACTAGGTTATGTGTTGCTGTAGGCATATGAAAAGAGCGTCAAAATACGCAGTGAAATATACTCAATCAAGATATGCACTTACCTCTACCTTTATACAATGTTATACTGCTTCAAACTCATTAAACAAACAGAACAAAATTGAAAATTTTACAGCTTAAAACTTTAAAACTTCATAGAAATAAGAAAACGTGCTTCTCTGCTGCTGTTGTTCTTTCCAACTGCATGAAATGGCTGGAGCTAGTAAATACAGTGTTCAACAGCTAGATAGAATTACCCATCACAAAATTTGCGAGGTACCCATTTTGACCAGCCTACCCAGTTTTGTCTGACTCTCCCCTACTTACCATTTCTCACAGACACTAATGTAGTTTTGTTGATGAGCATGGTTTTTCAAACCATGTAAGTTCAAGAGTCCTCAGGTACTAGGCTAGTTAGTTAATGCAGCAATGGAAAGGCTACTTTAGAGCCAGTAGACTTAGATTTACATTCTGTTTAGTTGCATCAAACCAACTTTAAGAAATAACTATTTACTGTGTTATCGATTCTAATGCAAGTCGGTTAATGCACAAGCATAGAGACCCTGTACTAAGCAGTGAAGTTATAGATTATGATCATTTGCAAACCCTCTGATTTAAATTCAGGATCATTTCAAGCTTTTCCCTGTTCAGTATTGCTACTAGTTTCATGTGTGTCGGTAATTGGTTTTATAAACTTATGGGAGCCTTTATATTTTATGAAGTAACAGCGTTTTCATGAGATGAGAAAACATTTTATTTTCCAAGCACAGATCAAAAACTAACAAGAATAAACAACTCGTAACCAAGCCGACTACGACAAAGATAAATATCTATCAGCTGCAGCTTTCACCCGCTGTTTTTGGCGCAGTGGATAATTGACGTCGCCACATCAGCCCCCCTCCTTTTTGAAATCGGGCGCACCAGGTATGTGGGGAAACTTGCACTTGATTTTTCTACCAGCTCTCTTGAAAACATCTGTTGCAGGCAATGGCTGCTCCTGTTCTGCACTTGCTGCTTCGTTGTCCTCTTCTGAAACCGAGGGCTCGGTGAGACTATCTGCTGTTTCTTTGGCCTCCGCGTTTGAGGGTGATTTTGCAGATCGAGGAAGGAGTGTACCCTCTTCGGTGTAAGCAGGTTTAAGCCGCTCAATTGAGACTGTCTCTTCTTTACCATCCTTATCGATTTTGAAGCTGTGGCTTCCTCTTGTGATTACCCTGTATGGTCCAGAGTAAGGCGAAACAAGCGGCGGGCGCACCGTATTGTCCCTAAGCAACACGTGGGACGTTGCTTGCAGGTCTTTATGTACAAACGCTCTCCGGTCTCCATGTCTGACAGGTTTAGTGGCTTTGATATTTCTCATTCTAACGCTGAGTTGTCTCGCGAATTGCGTGCATAGCTCAGGGGAAAACGGCTGTGTAGATGCTGGAACGATAAATTCTCCGGGAACCCTCAATTGCTCGCCATAAACCAATTCTGCGGAAGAGCATTGTAAGTCCTCCTTCACGGCCGTTCTCAATCCGAGTAGGACCAGCGGTAGTGCTTCAGGCCATGAAGTCGAACTATACATTAATGAGGCTTTGAGCGTGTGGTGTAGTCGTTCCACCATTCCATTACAAGATGGATGATAGTTTGTGATACGTAGGTGGTTGCACCCGCACAGTAGTAAAAGTTCATTGAAAAGTTGGCTTTCAAACTGCCTTCCGCGATCTGTTGTTATGTTTTGCGGAACGCCAAACCTGGAGAACCATGAATGCAACAGTGCTTTTGCAACCGACTATGCAGAAATGTCTTATATTACAACTACTGCTGGCCACCTGGTAAAACGATCAATGGTTGTGAGCAAATAGCGTTGTTCTGAAGAGCATAAAAGCGGGCCCACAATGTTCACATGTATATGTGAAAATCTTGCAGATGGCGTCGGGAAGTCAGCAATAGGTGCAAAGACATGTCTCCTGATTTTATTACGCTGGAATGTTAGGCATGCACCCGCCCATGCACGACAATCTTTTTGTATTCCAGGCCACACTACTTTGTAAGAAACTAACTTGGCTGTAGCTCATACTCCTGGATGTGATTGGTTATGTAGTGCATTATAAATCTCGCGACGATATTGTTCTGGTATGTAAGGTCGTCCTTTCCTTTTGCTACATCACACCAAATTCCGTCTTGAACATTTGGGACAGACACACGTCTGAGCTGCAGCACAGTTCTCTGTTCCTCTATTAGACGGCGCAAGAAAGGATCTTTTCGTTGTTTAGACGCTAACTCGGTCCGACGAATTGAATTTAAACTGGCACAATTCCTAGACAGGCAATCTGCGACCAGGTTGTCTTTTCCTGAAATGTTGCGTGTTCAAATCACGTCGGGGTCACCACTATGGGAGCCTTTTATTTTATGAAGTAACAGCTTTTCATGAGATGAGAAAACATTTTATTTTCCAAGAACAGGTAAAAAAACTAACAAGAATAAACAACTCGTAACCAAGTCGACTAAGACAAATATAAATATCTATCAGCTGCAGCTTTCACCCGCTGTTTTTGGCGCAGTGGATAAATGACGTCACCACAAACTGATACACCTAGATCATTTAAGGTATGTGTTGTTGAGAGACATATGTTACTGTTTACTATCTCATTGGCTATTTGTTTGTTAGTAGCACATTTATCTGGAAGGTTAGGTTACTGTATAGTAGTATGAACAAATAAAAATGAAAAAGTTTAGTGTGCATTTCAAAGAAGGTTAGGTTAGACTCAGCACTGCCTTCTGCTTTATCAGTTTGCTTGACACAAGAATGCATAATTAGGCTGGCGATCGGTTTGAATATGTAATGTTACAACTTGCTTTTGTGCTGGGAGAAGGTCTGTTCCTGACCCATCTGTTTAACGTTGTTTATATTCCGTTCGAGTGCTTCATAAACTATTCCCAGTTTGATCATTCTGTTTCCATTAGGTTATGTCATGGTCACATCTTCCAAAAAAATTCCTTGCAGTGCATTGATATGCCATTTTAAGGTGATCGGTGGTTCACTTGGCGCCACATGACAGGACATATATTGTATTCAATTTTTTTTCTGTATTGTGATTTCATTCCCCTGCCCCATACGAGCAGGGGAGGGCTGTCAGCGGCACAATCCGCCTTCTTCAGCTAAGTGACATGACAGCTAATATAAGAAGAAAATGTTACATAGAAAGGCGATAAAAAAGAGGGACATAAAACAGAGTAAGAGGAGATAATGGAGGTAAAAATACACTGACATGGAGATGTTCATGGAGGGACAATTAAGAAAGTCGACACAAAGTTAAAAAAACAAAGTTGGCAATTCATAGAGCACAAAAAAGACACTGAAGTCACGTGCATAGGTTAAAAGTTGACCACAGTATTTAAAACACTCCGAATAACACACTTTAAACCCACTTGGAGCAAACGTGATGAAGAATAAAACTGCCAGGTGGGACCTGCTGAGGGAGAGGCCTGAGAGGATGGAAAAAGAGGGGGGAGCAAGGTGCAGCAGGGGAGGGGGCAGGATGAAAAGAGTCAGTGGGTGCACCAAGAGGCAAGAGACAGGTGGGGTGGGAGATGAAGAGGGAAGACAAGGCAGGAGGGAGTGCAGAGACGCTGAAGGGGAGCACAGGAGAGGGAGTGGATGTAGGAGGGGAAATCCACTCACGAGAAGGGAGGGGGAGGAGAGGGAGCCCTGAGGAGGAGGCAGGAGTAAGGTGGGGTTAGAGTTGGTAGGAGGCGTAGACGTCAGGGCGAGGCTCATCGTCTGGGAGGGGTAGATGCTGGAAGTTGGGTTGTGAAAGGAGGCAGAGGGTGTGGAGATGGAGAGAGGGTAGGACACAACAGTAAAGGTGCGGCAACAAGTTGGGGGTGGAGAAGAAGGGAGACACCATGGGGTGAGGGGGATTGAAGTGGCAGACAATATATAGGGTGTGTATGTGTTCAAGGTAAAGGAGAAGGTGGGGGAAGGGGATGAGGTCGTAGAGGATGCATGTGGGGGATGGAAGGCGGATGCAGAAGGCGAGGCAGAGTGCATGGCGTTCGAGGATTTGGAGGGCTTTATAGAACCCGGGAGGGGTGTAAATCCAAGCAACGCTGGCATAACAAAGGGTGGAGAGAATCAAGGATTTGTAGGCGTGGAGGATGGTGGAAGGATGCAGATCCATGTATGGCTGGACAGGAAAATCAGGAGGCGGAGTCTGTTGTGAGCATTGTGTTGGATGGTAAGGAGATGGTGAGTCCAGGTGAGGTGGCAGTCGAGGATGACACCAAGGTATTTGAGAGTAGGAGTGAGGTGGATAGGATGGCCGTAAATGGTTAGGTAGAAATCATGGAGAAGGAAAGAATAGGTGGTGCGGCCTATGATGATCGCCTGGGTCTTGGAGGGGTTGATACAGAGGATCCACTGGTTGCACCAAGAAGTGAATTGGTCAAGGTGGGTTTGGAGGGTACGTTGAGACTGTTGAAGGGTAAGATAAAGGGGTGGGAAGGTGGTGTCATCAGTAAATTGGAGGAGATGAACAGGCAGGGGTGGTTTGGGCATATCAGCAGTGTACAGGATAGAGGAGTGGGGGAAAGGATAGAGCCTTGGGGCATGCCGGCAGAGGGTTAGAGGGTATGGGAGTTGGAATTGTGGATAGTAACACAGGAGGGACGATGGAAGAGGAAGGAAGCAACGAGATGGACGAAGTTGATAGGGAAAGCATAGGTCTGGAGTTTGAAGAGGAGCCCGGGATGCCAGGCATGATTGTAGGCGTTCTGGAAGTCAAGGGAAACAAAGATAGCGCAGCAGTGGGAGTTAAGCTGGAGGAAAAGTAGATTGGTAAGGTTAAGGAGCTAGTTTTCGGCTGAGAAGGAAGGCCGGAAGACACACTGGGTAAGGCAAAGGAAGTGGTGCTGGTAAAGGTGGCTGTGAATGAGGCGAGTGAGTATGGCCTCAAAGACTTACTGAACACGAAGATGAGGCAGATGGGATGATAGGAAGAGGTATCAGAGGGGGGTTTGTTGGGTTTAGGGAACAGCAGGACATGGAAAGTCTTCCACAGGTTGGGGTAATATCCAGTGGAGGTTAGGACATTGTACAGGGTAGCAAGGAGAGCCAGGAAGGATGGGGGGTTTCCTTCAGGTGGCGGTAGGTGACGCCATCATGACCAGGGGTGGTGATGCATTTGGAGCGAAGGACGAGTGTGATGTCATGTGCACGATGGGAGTGTTGATGTCTGAGAGGGGTAACTGATCCAAGTACTGGAAGCTACGGGTGAGCGGTGGGACAGAGATATCAGTGCGGTCAAGGATGGTGGGGAAGGGGGAATAATCAAAATGGGGATCACCTGGAATGGAAAGATGATCACTACCATCAGGATCGAGGACGTCCACGGCAAAGCGAACAAGGAGGTTGGGGGAAGCGGTGATAACATCGGGGTGGAGTTAATTTCAGATTGGGTATGTTGTGGGAGAGGAACAAGGTCACATTGGAGAGTGGCAAGTGACTGATGCCTCCGCTGAAGGGTGGCAGGGTAATGGCTGTAGGATGTTGAGGTCGGCGACAATCACATAAGTGGAACATAGGAAATAAAATCGTAGGGGAGAGGAGGTGCGGGGCAGATGTAGATAGAGGCACAGGTGATGGTGTGGGAGGGAAAAAAGATGCTGAGGAGAAGGTGTTCAGTTGGGTCATTGAGTAGGGGATGTGGCTGGACAGGGAGATGTTTGAGGTGGCCTCTAGCGACCCCACCTCTGGCGAGGGGAAGCGGATTGTCAGTGTGGTGAAGGAGATAGGGGGAGGTGTGGACAACATGGTGAAGTTGGAGGAAGGTTTCATTAAGGATGAAGGAGTCACCTTGGTGCTGGGATAGGGTATGCATGAAGAGGTAATTGTTAAAAGAGAGAGAGCGAAAGTTGAGGTAGAGGATACAATACTGGTGACACGCCAGGAGGTGGGGGATGGGAAGGAAGTGGGGCGAGGAGAGAGGGGATTAAAAGAGGGTGTTGAGTTGGGTGAAGGTGAAGTTGGCCTGGTTGTGGGAGTAGGTGGCGTAGGTGTTTAAGTGGAAGACAGAGCGGGCGGCAAGAGAAATCTGCTGGAGTGTGTGGGGGCACTGGAAGGGGTGGATGTTCTGCAGGACGATGGTAAGGGACCGGATAATGTCTTCTGCTGTAGGGGGGGGGGGGGGGGGCAGAGGGAATTGTTGGGGTGGATAGGTGGGTCAATCCGGTGAATGGGAACAGTGATCTCAGGGTTGGTAGGAAGGGGTTTCACTTTGCATTTGGGGGAGTAGATGGGGTGAGGTTAATAGCAGGTGTTGCAGGAAAGGGAAAGGCGAGGTTAGGGCATTGTTTAAGGGAGTGGGAGGCTTTAAAATGGGGGCGGATGGGAGGGTTCTTGCAGTTTTGGGTGAGGTGGTCATTGTACAGGACACAGCGTTGTCATCAATAGGATTGAGGAGGGGAATGGGATGGGTCAACATGGTGGCAGCAGTGGAAAACCAGGGGTCCCTGTGTGTGGAGGTGGTCAATGGAGGAGGTGGACTCGGTAAATATACGCATGAGGAAGGTAGGGCCAGAGGAGTTGTAAATACGGCAGGCCAAGCAGATTTCCAGGGCGGGGTGGACGCTCATTTCCGCCAATACCTCAGCCTCCATGACCACAGAGCTAAGTTTTGTGATCATGGTGGTGAGGGTTGGTGAACAACGAGGGGGTTGGAGATGACAAGGAGAGAAGGATGTAAGGAAAGGGGTGAGGGATGCATGGGGGCCAAAGGCGATATGGGGAAGGTGCCAGAGAAGATCAGTATGGAAAGAGGGAGAGGAGGAATTGATGAGAACAGAGTCCCTGCGAGGGATAAGTTGGGTAATGGGTGCACTGAGGATGTACTTCCGGATTTCAAGGGTGGGGGCGTGAGCAACAAGGAATTTTGGATCAGGGTTGGAAAGCACGTAGGTAGACAGGGAGGGGGGTGGAGAGGAGGGAGGTGGGGTGGTATCCATGGGGTGGTATCCATAGTGGGGTCCGAGGGAAGTGGGGTGGGTGGCGGTTTTTTGGAGGAGAGGATGGAGGAGTGATCGCCACTTCGGCGTTTGGCAGATTTTTTGGTGGGTGTGGCTTGGGAGGAGAAATGAGGAATTGGATGGATCTACATCTACATCTACATCCATACTCCGCAAGCCACCTGACAGTGTGTGACGGAAGGTACCCTGAGTACCTCTATCGGTTCTCCCTTCTATTCCAGTCTTGTATTGCTCGTGGAAAGAAGGATTGTCGGTATGCTTCTGTGTGGCCTCTAATCTCTCTGATTTTATCCTCATTGTCTCTTCGCGAGAGATACGTAGGAGGGAGCAATATACTGCTTGACTCCTCGGTGAAGGTATGTTCTCGAAACTTTAACAAAAACCCGTACCGAGCTACTGAGCGTCTCTCCTGCAGAGTCTTCCACTGGAGTTTATCTAACATCTCCATAACGCTTCTCGATTACTAAATGATTCTGTAACGAAACGCACTGCTCTCCATTGGATCTTCTCTATCTCTTTTATCAACCCTATCTGGTATGGATCCCACACTGCTGAGCAGTATTGAAGCAGTGGGCGAACAAGCGTACTGTAACCTACTTCCTTTGTTTTCGGATTGCATTTCCTTAGGAGTCTTCCAATGAATCTCAGTCTGGCATCTGCTTTACCGACAATCAACTTTATATGATCATTCCATTTTAAATCACTCGTAATGCGTACCCCCAGATAATTTATGGAATTAACTGCTTCCAGTTAGTGACCTGCTATTTTATAGCTAAATGATAAGGGATCTATCTTTCTATGTATTTACAGCACATTACACTTGTCTACATTGAGATTCAATTGCCATTCCCTGCGCCATGCGTCAATTCGCCGCAGATCCTCCTGCATTTCAGTACAATTTTCCATTGTTACAACCTCTCGATACAGCACAGGATCATCTGCAAAAAGCCTCAGTGAACTTCCGATGTCATCCACAAGGTCATTTATATATATTGTGAATAGCAACGGTCCTATGACACTTCCCTGTAGGGAGGTGGTGGGAGGCAGGGCCCTCCTGTGAGGTAGTGGCACTGGGTAAGAGAATGGGGCACTCTGTGGTGGCGACTGTGGTGCGGGAAGCGGTTACTCGGGTGGGGGAAGCAGGGGTAGTTGAAAGGGGGGCCTTGGGTGGAGAAGGGAGGAAAGTCGTCTCGACGGGCGACAGGAGTGGGAGGGGGGCAGGAGCAGGGGCAGGAGCAGAAGCAGGAGCAGGGCCAGGGGCAGGGAAAGGAGGGACATACGGATGGGGATACAGGAGGAGAGAGAAGGAGAGGAGACTGTGAGTAAGGGAGGTGTATGAGACGGGTTAATCCCAGAGAAAGCACTCCACGATGTGATAGTGGAGGCAGGTGAATGGGAGGTGTAGATGATGGTGGTACTGGGGGTGTCTATGACCGCAGGCAGTGCCCACGGGTGACAGGAGTCGTCGTAGTATGAAAGGAACTAAAATGAGGGGAAGTGGGGCGGCGACCACTGGGAGACTGCGACCAGGCGGCGGCGGCAGCAGCAGCAGCGAGGGCCGGGAGGCAGTGACCAGGCGGTGGCGGCGGCGGCGGCGAACTCCGGGCGGCGAGAAGCCGACGGCGGGCAGCAGTGACGGCGTGCAGATGAGCGAAAAGACGATATCAATGACTGGGACTCTTCCAAATCGACGCTACAACCTGAGGGTAGTCCAGGCACTGTAATTCCTCTAATAAATAATAATAAATAATAAATAAATAATAAATAATAAGTAATAAATAATAAATAATAATAATAATAAATAATAATAATAATAAATAATAATAATAATATAATAATAATAATATAATAATATAATAATATAAATAATAATATTAAATAATAATAATAAATAAATAATAATAAATAATAACTCGTAACTGAGGGGATCCAACCCTCAAATTTGATTGTATTCGATCATAAAATACAATAAGTATCTAGTGAAAAATTAATATGGTTCGAGCTGTGAATGTCCAGTTGTGCGAGGCGAGGATGCAATCATGTGTAGTATAGTAAATAACAGTAGACGCTCTATACAAAAATAAATTGCAATATACATTCAGAATGCACAAAGATGTGAATGCAGTAACTACACCGAGTGAACGAAATGAAATAGTGCTGGGCGCCATGGAAATGCTGCCGGCAGATGTAGTAGTTTACGAGAGCAGATAACAGATGGTGCTACTGATAGACAGCTAACCTACACGCAATATCACGAATACATATATGAACAGATTGAGACAGTGAGAACTTCCCAAATGAAAAAGAAAATATAGAGGACGCAAAAGGTGAGGACCCTGTAGAAAATAGTGGTCATTTGACATGTTAGATTCTCCACAAATAAAAAGAATGATGTGAGGTAGAGTCAGAACATGAAAATTCGGTAGAATAAGAAAGTAGTGTGATTGACTATTTAAAAATGTTGTGTGGCCAAATGAAAACACAAATCAGCGGCCTTGACAACCGGATTGCAAGCCAGCTTAAAGCCCAAGGTAGCAATCATTAAATAGTAAAAACACAGGCTAGCGATCTAAGAAGCCAAATGACGTCTCATAACATAAAAATAAGTGAACAGACTGAACATATAGACCAAAAAGTAGGTACTTTAAGTTATACTATCACTGAAATAAAAAATGAAATTAATTCTAAAAATGAAAACATGGCTAATATGCAGGGACAAATTAATATTATTAATGAAAGGCTCGATGTTGAAATCATTAACATCCAGGAAAAAATAGATCCTTTGGTAGTGACGAAAGTGGACGAAAAAACTTTGAGTGTAAGAACGAAATCTCACATTTGAGAAGAATAGTTTCAGGTACCGAAAGTTTTTTAAGTAAACAAGTTGTTGAATGTGAACAAAAAAGTGATCAAAACACTTCGCAAACTTAAGGAAAAACTTCTGATCTTCGAAGTAAAATACGAGACAGGCCTGTTGTCACCACTTAACAAATTGTTGGAAGGCTAGGAAAGATTCAACCCAGCCAAGAAACATAATGGATGGCATCCAACATTTCATAAAGAATTGCATAAGAAATTTTCCTGATTATTTATCTGATCAGGAAAAGATGAATGTGATGATCAGTGCCTTGGCAGGTGATGGCAAGTGCTGGGGACTTAACCTGAATACTGAGCAAATGACTTTTAATGAATTCAAACAAAAATTCACAGAAGAATATTGGTCTGAACAAAAGCAGGACTGCTTATGGCGAGGGAGCTTATCATGGCTAAACTCCATGGTAATAGGGACAGGAATTCTTTAAAAGATTTCTGCGAATACTGTAACTGGAAGTTGACACACTTAAGAAGCAGATGATCAGAATCCGAAATTACCTGGGAACTCTGCAAAAAGCTACCAGCAGATTCTAAAAGATACATAGGAGGCAACCACCGAAACTTCTTAGCATTTTTAGAAAGGATGGAAGACGAAGACCACTGGGGAGTAAACAGGGATAACCCGCGTGAATAGTACTAACAAAAACAACCGTAATTATAACAAACAAAGAGACAATGATGGTTATCGCATGAATGTGATTCAAAGAGACAGATGTAGCGGCAGAGGATGTGGTAACTCTGCCGGTCGCAGTAGAGGTTTTTCCGCACGAAATGCACGCCAGAGCGATACGGAAAGCTGAATACCATCGATGTTGAGGGCCAAACGAAGTAACTTTTACCTGAATAGTCACCGAATAATGAAATATGAAAGCGGTCGCACAGCAAAGCACGACACAGCACTTAACAACGAAAGGTGCGCGCTACCGCGATTCCCCAATGGCAGACAGTGGGCTCGGCGTTAGCAAACTTACAAGTTTTCGGAGACCAACGACCGGTACGAATGTTCCAGATATTCCAAGAGAAGCTGTATGTGAGGCGGTGGAACAGAATGTAAACATCACAGTGGATAGAAGCAAAATCGCTACGGCAAATAATAGTTCTATAGTCGAGGGAAGAACAGGCGAATTCATAGAAGTAAAAGAAGGCGCGAGTGACAGTAGAAATAGCAGTGTAACTGGCGAAAATTAGTTTTTAGAGATGACAGAATAGCGTGTGCAGATGGATGATCTGTACAGGGGCCTCACACAATGCGAGGAGGATTTTAAGAAAACATATGCGACCAAAAAGTTAGTTGAAGATAGGAGAGATAATAGTGACGTCGATAACATGGCCCGAAAATAAGGAGGAGGCCGCGCAAAATTCGCATGCAACCAAAAAAATTCGTCATGGATAGAAGGATGTTGGAAGATGAAATCCTCAGCATTAATGGTGAAACAACCTTGGTTAACGATTCGCAAACAGCACTAACTGCTACCGAAAGGGACGAATTTGAAAATAATGAAAATATAGACAATGGTCTACGTGTTCTTGGAGCCCACAAAGATGGTATGACGTGCGAAGTAACTGAAGTATGAAGTATGTATTAAAGCTGATGAGGATGACAGCTCATCAAAAGAAAACTGCGAGACTGAATTAAGATCTGACGAGAAATCGGAAAACTAACTTAGCGCCTATCTTAGAAAAGCTTTCATGTTAGATCCAGAAAGAGAAATAGTATGGACGGATTCGGACGACATCTCGAATGACGAAAATTCCGGTATACCTGAAATCAATGAAGATGCAACTAACTGCAAGGTTATCTCAATCGATAATGATGTTTCCAAAAACAATCCAAATGTCATAACTGAACAAAGAAAGAAAGAACCACCTGATGATACAGTACTATTTCAACAAAGAGTTCAAGCAATTAAAAAATTTGAATTCAAGAAACCAAAGAAGCCACTTGATATAAGAGATCTCCATAAGGCAGACTTACATCTGAATTTGAGAGTGTAATGAATACCTTGCCTCATGAATCTACTTGGTTCACACCTGAGTAAATCCTGCTCAATAATAAGAGCAAATGTTTAATTTAGGAAAAACTAGAGTTCCCACAATGTACAGACGTGGGATTAGCCCAGAAGAAAGTACTGGTGAAAGAAAAAGCAAACCAGAATGAAGAAACGAGATCTAAAAGGCACAATAGGAATCTGAAGTTCGCCATGTAAGATCGGAGAGTATGTTCTTCTGAAGACTCATGAAAAATCAAATGTACTTAACCAAGAAATTTCAAAATTTAAGTATATATATATATATAATGGGCCATTCATAATAAAAGATATACCTCACAACCATGCTTACTATTTAATCTATCCAAAGACCAAGAAGCCCCTTGGTGTCTGTAACATAGTGGATCTCAAACCACATGTCCTTAAGAGTAAGTAACGAAGTATATTCAGACATGATACTGGAATGAAAATTTATATTATACTGTAATATAAATATACCTATATTATGGAGTTACTGTACTGTATTTAACTGTAATATTGGTACCTATATAAAATTGCTGATACTTCCTTGTAAGTTTCAGATTCTAAAAATTGTTATAAAAGATGTGAAATCTTATATTGAAATGACTAAAGGCAAAATGTTGCCAAATTGAAAAGAAATGTGGACTGCCTTAAAAACAGAGTGGGCAGCATAAAATACTTGCCAAAGTGGGGCAAGAACATGTATCTGAAATAGACTGCCAAAACCCAAAGTCAGCAGCCAGTTGATTTATGTGAGATATATATATATATACACTGTTGAAATGCTTGAAAACATGGACTGTCAGATGCTATAGCAGGCAGCAAAATTGTTTGATTATTATCTTGGTTAATGTTGTATGCATTTTGATATGGTTTTCAAAGATGGACTGTTTCAGTTAAGGGCTATGAGAAAAAATACTAACTTCAATTTAAATATTTTTATATATTTATGTAAATATTAAAGAAGGGATTGCTATTATTAGAAGCAATATTGAAAATTTCTAGCTTAATAATTCCAAAATTATGCTATAGGATGTATTACATGTACAGTGTTAAAATTTCTTGTGATATTGTAAGGTGTATACTTGTATACGTGTACCTTCCTTTTTTTTGAACACTTGCAACATACTACTCAATATTCTTGGTAATATAGAAAAATTTTGATTACTACTTAACATATTGTTTCACAAATGAGAGTCAATTATCACAGGTGTACGGAATTGAATATTGATGCTTTTGTCTTGTTTTGGTAATGATGTGTATATGGTGTAAATGTTTTTTTTATTCCCAATTCTGATTGGTTTGATTATTTATTTATTTATTTTTGACTGCTCAACACCGTTTAGGTGTTATTGATGTTTCATTGATGTATCCCTAACAGGCAACATCAATGCAACATGGAGCGTACATAACACCTATTTTAGACTTATTTTGTATCTGTATCGATATTTCTATATCAATTTGTTATGTTGATTATGTAGAATGTTGTATCTGTCATGGAAATTCTTTGACTGTATATACACATTTCAGTTATGTGAACTTTTGAATGATGTTGTTTAAATTATGCTTGTGAATTTAAATAACTACTGAAATGATTGTTCTATAATGTACTATAAATCACTTGATCCATAGTTAGGAAAAGTAGTGTTGCATGTAAAAGATGTGGGGAAGCCCTGCAACTGCGGAAGTAGTCTGGCAGCGTGGAAAAGGTGTGGATGGACCGCAAGTGGCAACTCGTCCTTTGTGACAAGGAAGGAGTCTGGGCTTGAGCAATGCTGTGGTTAACACCTTGCTAGCAGTAGCAGATCATTGTGGCTTATTTTCCTGGGATTTTGAAGCCAGAGGAGCTTAAGGGCAGTATTTATGTTCATTGGATGCTGCATTTGGTGATACCATTATCATGCCATGGTTTCTGGACCTATAAATATAATTCCGACGCCAAGAAGATATGTAACAGGGCGAGGCCAACAGTATTTATATGACTGCATCGCCGCCAGGTTATAGCCACTGCAAATCACGCCACTAGTACCACCAACCATCCAGTAAATTGTTACCGAGCGAGGTGGCGCAGTGGTTAGCACACTGGACTCGCATTCGGGAGGACGACGGTTCAATCCCGTCTCCGGCCATCCTGATTAAGGTTTTCCGTGATTTCCCTAAATCGTTTCAGGCAAATGCCGGGATGGTTCCTTTGAAAGGGCACGGCCGATTTCCTTCCCAATCCTTCCCTAACCCGAGCTTGCGCTCCGTCTCTAATGACCTCGTTGTCAACGGGACGTTAAACACTAGCCACCACCACCACCACCACTAAATTGTTTATGTTTAGCATTCTGTAAATGGACCAAGTATTTGTGAAATTTGGTTGATTTTATTATAATAATTGTGGTGGTGTTAAAAACGCTATCTTACACCTGTGATTATTCCAAATCATAAACCTGGACAAGAATCTTATCCTAATGAATTTAATTCCGAGTGTCCTAACTTATTATGAGAAAGTGGTTGAAATTGAATTTTATCTTGTGTTGTCATTTCCACAGACTATTATACTTTTAATTAATAATTAATGATAAGAATACTTACCATTTCTCATGCATACTGACGTAGGTCTGTTAATGAGCATGGTTCTTCAGACCATGTAAGTTTAAGGGTCCTCATATACTAAGCTAGTAAGTTAATGAAGTACTGCAAAGGTTAGTTCAGAGCCAGTGTAGTTAGATTTGCATTCCATTTAGTTGCGTCAAACCAAGTTTAAGAAATAACTATTTACTGTGTTATCGTTTCTAATACAAGTCGGTTAATACGCTGGCATAGAGACCCTGTACTAAGAAGTGAATTTATAGATTATGATCATTAGCAAACCCCACGATTTAAATTGATCATTTCAACCTTTTCCTTCTTCAGTATTGCTACTACTGTAGTCAGTTGTACCGTTACACCATCTACCCTCTCTCCACTCAGCCATGACTATCCATAGGTGTAGCACCTTCAAGACATGCTAGTACTACCTCCACAACATACCAGCTCCACTATCTCTCTGACAATCTCCTACTCCCCGCACTTTCTGTCTATCTCATCCTCCCCCTGTCTCTCTAGCCATTCACACAAAGCCCTCTCTCTGTCCATCATCTACTCCCCACTCTTTGTCAGTCTCCTCTCTCTCTCCATTTTCTCTGTTGTTCTCATCCTACAACCTCTCTCAGTTATCATCTTGACCCCCATCTTTCTGCTTAACTATGCTCACCTGCACATGTAGCCCCTGCGAAAGAGATCAATAAATCAGGTTAATATTTATCGAACCCAACATGCTTGTTTTGCAGGGCAGCCTAAATGTTGGGCCAGGAAAACTATTTTTTGTCCCTGGCATGTAGGCTGCTCTGAAAATTAGGATGAAAAGACATGTTGACAGTATTATCAAAAAATCGCACTCACAAAGGGCAGCCTATATGGCAGGTACTGAAGAATACGTGTTTTCCCATATCTCTGCTGTTTGTGTGTCAAATTTGTCTCAAATCGTTTCAGTAATTGGGAAAAAGACTGCAACTACACAAATACAGTTATATGAGTGACTGAGGAACACTATTCTGGCCGACCAGTTGCAGTTTCAACTCTCTCAGCTGAAAGACGAATTGATGACATTTTTCGATTCGTGACGACCACCCTGTGACTGTGGAAATGATACTTGATAAGGTTCAAGTTAGTACTGGTAAATTTATTATCTGTAATAAGCTGAAGTACCGCAAAACATGTGCGAGATGGGTCCCAAAGGAGTTGACGTTGCTACACAAGGAAACAAGGCTGAGAGTGTGCACAGAGCTAAAGGAATGTTATGAAAGAGAAGGTGAGCACTTCCTCAACAAAATTTTAACTTGTGATGAAACTTGGGTTCACTATTATGAGCCAGAATCCAAAAGACAAAGCATGGAGTGGAAGCACACCAATTCACCTGTGAAAGAAAAATCCAAAACCCAAGCATCAGCCGGAAAAGTCATGTTTTCGGCGTTTTGGGATGCTGAAGGTGCAGTTTTTTGTGACTTTCTCGAATAGCAGTGTACAATGAACACCCGATATTACTCGGATTTGCTTTTAAATAAGGTGAAGCCAGACACAACAGAGAGATGTCGTGGATGTCAGAGGAGAGATGTGATTCTCCAGCAAGACAATGCGCGCCATCATATTTCTCAGCTATCCCGTGAAGCTATCGACCAAAGGGTCGAGAAGTACTGCCTCATCCCCCTTACAGTCCTGATTTAGTACCTTGTGATTTCCAGTTGTTTGGAACACTGAAGGAGGCATTACATTGGAAGAGGTTCCAGGACAACAAGGACATGAAAAAGTTTTGGTAAATTGGTTCAGGCATCAGGATAAAGATTTCTTTGCAACTGGAATAAAAATAAGATTGTGGCCCATTGGATCAAGTGCATAAATGTTCAAGGGAATTAATACTGAATAGTAGAAAAAATATTGTTTTGTAAAAATAAACACTTTTTCCTGCAGATGAATTTGTCTATTTAATTATTAAATGACCCTTGAAAATAAAAGCCCCTTCTCTGTGACAAATTCTTCCAACCCCTGTATGTATTTCTACCTCATCCTCCCACCTCTATCTGTTTCCCTCCACCTTCACACTCTTCATCTCTGTATCTCTTCCTCCCCATGACCCAAGTCCTTCACCTCTCTCTTCAACCACATGTTCTCCCTGCACTCTCTGTTCATATCCTCCTATGTCTGCTCCTCTTCTCCCCCTCCTTCATTTCCACTTTCCCACTGCCATCTAGACCTTCCATGTGCCTCCTGTCCCTTTGTCTGTCAATCTCGTTCTCACCCTCTCTGCCCATCTCTTCCACCCCCTCTCTCTACCCACCTCCTTCTCCTCTCCCTCTCTCTGTATGTCTCTTCTCTCTGTGTGTCTATCCAGGTCGCCCCCCCCCCCCTGTCCCACAATCCACCTTCTCACTCCCCCCTTTCTCTTCTCAGGTGTCCCCATCTGCATATCTGCATGTGTAGCCTGTGCAAGGCATGCTGATAGTACCTGCACAATAAGTCTCCTCTCATCTCTCTGTAAATCTCTTCCTCCCCACACTATCCATCCACCTCATCGTCCCCTTCTCTCTCTGACCTTCTGATCCATCCCTGTCTCTATACATCATCTCCTCTCCACTTTCTGTCCAGCCTCATACTCCTCCCTCTCTCGCTATCAACTCTCTGCTCAACCATTCCAATCTGCATGTGTAGCTCGTGCAAAAGAGGTCGATAAAGCAGGCCAGTGCTACTCACACACAATAGGTCTGTTGTGCAGGGCAGCCTACACATTATGGACTACAAAACCGATTTTTCTTCATGAGTATAGGCTGTTATGCAAATCAAGTTGATAAAACAGTCCTGTATCACTTCAACATAAAATAAATGTCCTGCAGAGGAGCCTATATGGCAGGGGCTGAAAAAACACGTTTTTGTCCATATCTCTGCTCCTCTTGCAGCTAGGGGGTTATAAACCCCACAGTGCTGATAGTCTACATTTGTATATATACTAGAAAACAATTATCTTTATCTCAGCTGACAGTCACGTACTTTTTAACGATTCATTGTTTGTCAGCTTTCACCAAGGGGACACTGTTTGTGTGCCAGATTTCGTTGAAATTGTTCTGAGCGTTTGGGAGGAGATCCTGGACCTACACACATATATATTTACATACTGCTGGCCTTTTTTCCATGGATTCATTCGTGCACGTTTCACACAAACAGAGTGAAGCGAAATTCGCGCACTTGGGCTTTGCAGCACGACTTCTCACATGCCAGCGATAAAGAAATTTCTGTCACAAAATTTCGTCTGGAGTGTGCATCCGGCAGAAAAAGGACGTTAAAGAGTATTAATCTGGCAACACTACAACCACGTGCAAGATAACTACTCTGTCACCTAACGATAACAGTGCTGTTCAATTGGTGTAGTGCATAGCGTTTTTGGTTCATATGCAGTAGGTCGAAGGTTCGATCCTGAGTTGGGCGCATATTTTTATTTCCTAATTTCCATCTGACATTTCATGCTGTAATATACGCCGTTTCTTACGTCACATGTATAATAAATTTACAACATTTTGTAAGGCTGAACATAACAAATACTTAGTTAGACAAATAAGAAACAGACAGTTGAAACTAATAACCTGTCACAGGACACAATAACTACAAAAACAATATCAGTTTCGAGATGCTAAATATGATAGTAAAGTACAATAACATAATATATACTTGTCACTTATACTACAAGTAATACGAGAGCTCAGATGCCATACATTAGCAACCAGTGACAATTATAATGTCTATATTAATGACTGCATGACCTTTACAACAGAATACATTGTCCTCAGAACAACAGAAGCTCAAAGCGACCTCCCTGCACAAACATTGTGCAACCCACCGGCTCATACAGCTCTGGACCCTTCACAGCAAAAGCTGCTTCCACAGTAACAAAGATAGCATGGTCACACGTTACCAATTTTCCCACATTGGTCGGTGTAGTAGAGTGCACGTGCTCCTTCAGGTGTCCACACAGGAAGAAATCCAGGGGATTTTGGTTAAGTGAATGCGGTGGCCATACAACTGGACCTACACGTCCGTGCCATTTCCCTGGAAATGTTCTGCCCAAATACTGTTGCATATTAATTCCAGAGTGTGGAGGTGCATCATCATGTTGGAACCATATCCTCTGCTGAACATATAGTGGATATCTTCCAGCACAACAGGCAGATAGTTTGAGAGGAATGCATGATACCTTCGTCCAGTCAACTGGTCAGGCAACATTTAGGGGCCCAAACGCCTGTCGCCAAATATTCCAGCCCAGACATTGATACCAAAGCGAACTTGATATCCATGGTAGTGGGTGATGTGCAGGTTAATTTCACATCAATCGTTAGCATTGTGCAAATTCAAGACGCCCTTACAAGTGAATGCTGCTTCATCCAACCATATTACAGCGTTCAGAAAGTCGTTGTTGGCTTCCTGTTGTTGTTGACATCATTCACAGAATTTCATCCACTGATGGTGATCTGCAAGATACAGGTGTTGCGTGAAAGCATAATGATAGGGGTGCAGCCCGTTCTCGTGCAGCATGTTAACGACCGTGCATTGCGAGACATGCACCTGCCTTGCTATTCTACATGTACTTTGCTGAGGTTCTTGGTGTATGACCTCCAGAACAGCTTCCTCAGTGGGTGGAGTACAGTGAGTCCTTGGACAACCTCTGTCATTCGATGGTGGATGGAGAGAACCTGACTCCTGAAGGCACTGCTCCAGATGATGAAACACATTTTTTTTTGGATGGCGTTGATGAGGATATCTAGCAGCATATTCACAAGTGGCAACACCAGCCCGGTTATCAGATGCACCAAGGATCAGAAGCATTCATAGTTTGTGTATGCCATGCATCAGCCACATTGGTTTAGAGGTTTACAATGAGAAAATTCTACATGTAGATTGGAGTCTGTCATGGGCAGATTACTCCACTCACAACTAGTCTCTGTCTGGTGAACAGTGCATACAGTATAAACATGCCTTCAGTCCTGCACACTGTTCCACCTAATGAGCATTACCCCTCTGACAGATATTGTTCTGCATGATTGATCCCGACACTGCTAACTGTGAAACATTCGGTTTCGAATTACTCTGTTGCCCTAACAGCAATCGATTTGATGTTTCCACAATCCCATCGACAGAATAATAATAATAATTGTAAGGTGGCAGAATAAATGGTCAGATTTTCACCTTATATGAGACCTTTACAAATCGGAATGAGAAGGTGAAGATGACACCTAACATAAATCGGCAGTTATGAGAACATTTGCCTATCAATATGTAATGCCAAAAGGGATGGCAACCAATTGACGGTAATTAACTCACCATTCCTATACAGTGTATGTCTTTGAGCGGAAGGTAGAACAGGGAACGAAGTCAAGTCGCTTTTAGTTTTGAAAAGCCAGCTTCACAACGGCGTAGTGAAACCGCGCTGCAGGAGTTACGCCGGCGACTACTTAAAGGGGTGACAGGAAAGAGGACAGCGACCCCGGTCCAGGTCATTCAAGCTGGAGGGCTGTATGTAGCGAGGGATTCGTAGCAAGGGCTGAGAAGAAGCTTTAGAAAACTGCGTTTCGAAATTCCAACAGGAGACGAACAAAAGCTGGTGACGCATTTTCGTCCAGTGAGTGCGACACACGGAATGGTCAATGTACTTTAGGCGTCTAGAACGGGCACAAAACGTCCTATTGGTGGAAACTCACTAGGAAGGATAAAAACTACTGATGTTTCGACACAGTTTGATAGAAGGGATGTTGCAAATGCTAGAGGGTGTTCCTATAAAATGATAGGAATGCTCCTATTGGTCGGAAAAAGCCGTGACGTGAAAAAGGAACCCAAGTTGAGGGAGGCAGTTCTGCCATGAGAGGACACGAGAAAAATTTTGTGGGGGGACTCTTCTCTGAACTGGTGTCAAGTGCAGAACGGAGAGAAGAAATTGGTGTGGACACTGCATTCACTGCGGCTGCATTCCAGCTAAAATTAGCTGTAGCAACACTTAGCTCCAACTGTGGAGAAACGAACCAGCCAAATTAGTTAATTGTTTTCGCGAGTACTGAGAGAGCACTAAAATACGCACACTGCTCCCACCATGCGTGCGGATATCGCCACATAATAAGACTAGGCTGAGTACATGTTTTCTCACAAAACTAGAAACATAGAGAAAGTTTCTGCTGGAAAGTTCAGCAAAGGCCAGATTAGTTTTGTAGGAATTTCAGTGGGAGAGAGCGGCCTTGCAGACAGCAGCACGTCGCAGCTTAAGGTAAATACCGCATGCAGAGGTGTATACTTTGTTGGTACACCAGCTTGTGCCCACTGTAAACTCGAGCGACCTTGGGTATTCTTGCGCTAAAATTTGTCATTTGACTAACCATCCACCGTAGACTTGATTGTCATCCTAAATAGTGCCGAACTTTGGACAAGAATCGGACGATTTTCGTAGTACTGACCAACATCATAACATATGTGTAGGAGCTATTTTGTAAGAAACGTCCTATTTAACTTTCATATTACTGTGCTTAGGATTAAGGTGAAGAAACTCCCAATTAAATTTTCATAATATCGTGCTTAAGATTAATGTTCTTTCAGAGAGTTAATATTTAACATTGTTGTGTATAAACTTATTTCACTTTTTGATGTTGGCAAGATGGGTTTCCCATTGCGCTGTTTTTATATTGGCGAGTTGAAAGTGTGTGAAATGCTGTAATTTGGTGAGAAATATTTCGACGTTAAACTTTTCATTTCGCCTCACACAGCTGTTCTCAATTCAAGAATAAGCAAGCAAAGACTATCCCTCGCACCTTTACATAATAAAAATAATGATAACAATGCATTGAGATACATACTAAACAACATGCATTTACCAGACTCAATGTGTAAGGCATAATTAGTGAGACCATGGTGATAACACATACAAATAGTAACCCAATTTGGACATTATTCACGAAGCACGTTGCTATTACTACTGATAATGTAAGGCCCTAACGAAATGTCATGCACATGAACGAGGCAAGAATAATAGTTGATATGGGACCATTGGCCAACAACGTGGAAAGGAACTTCCTGGCAGATTAAAACTGTGTGCCCGACCGAGACTCGAACTCGGGACCTTTGCCTTTCGCGGGCAAGTGCTCTACCAACTGAGCTACCGAAGCACGACTCACGTCCGGTACTCACAGCTTTACTTCTGCCAGTACCGGACGTGAGTCGTGCTTCGGTAGCTCAGTTGGTAGAGCACTTGCCCGCGAAAGGCAAAGGTCCCGAGTTCGAGTCTCGGTCGGGCACACAGTTTTAATCTGCCAGGAAGTTTCATATCAGCGCACACTCCGCTGCAGAGTGAAAATCTCATTCTGGAAACGTGGAAAGGGCTTCTTTCAAAGCTGACCTATCTTCCATTTCTATGATTGTAGTATGTAAGTGCAAATGTTTTCTAGAGGACGCACTGCAATCGCTGTTGATGATTAAGATGCCAGATACCAAACCACCTGGACTAAACTCCGTCTGAATAGGCCTCAGAAGGCCCAACAGTAGCGACCAGCCGCCGTGTCATCTTTTCAGCCCAGGGGTGTCACTGGATGCGGATGCAGAGGGGCACGTGGTCAACACACCGCTCTACCGGCCGTTGTCAGTTTTTGTGACTAGAGCCGCTACTTCTCAGTCAAGTAGCTCCTCAGTTTGCTTCACAAGGGCTGAGTGCATCCCGCTTACCAACAGTGATCAGCAGACTGGATGGTCACCCATCCAAGTGCTAGCCCAACCCGACAGCTCGTAACTTCAGTGATTTGACGGGATGTTGTGTTACCACTGCAGTAAGGCGGTTGGCACTACCTGGACTACATTTACCAAATAAAAAAAATGCCTCAACCCAGGATCGAACCATCGACCTCCTGCATGCTGACTCAAAACTGTAGCCACTGCACCAACTGTACAGCAGAACTAATATGTGCTGACAGAGATAGTTACCATACATGTGGTTACAGTGTTGCAAGGTAGCCACTCTTTAATGTCCTTTTCTGCCGGATTTGCTCGCCAGACGAAATTTTATGAGAGATATTTTTTTTATTACTGGCATGTGAGGAATCGTGCTGCGAACCCTGAGTGTGAGAATTTCGCTTCTCCCTGTATATTGGTTGGTTGTTTTGGGGTATAAAGGGACGAAACTGCAGGATCATAGTCCCTTTTTTCTCATATAAACAAGTCTCAAGCTAAAAAAATCCCCAAAGGAGTTGGGGAAAGTAAAAGGGCGTAAAACTAATGGGGAACCACACTGAAGGAGAAAACGAAAGACGCAAACCATAAGGGGAAAACGTACACTAAAAGGAAAAGTATAGGAAGGTATTAAAATCGTAAAGCAGATGGCCTTGTCTGGCCCATCACAAGAATAAATAAGCATGAGACAGCCACCCAGCAACACACTAAAATCTTGAGCCTAAAAGACAAGGCGAGATGAACATACATAGGGAAAAGATGAACACTAAGGCAAATAAAATACAAAGAAAGGGTGATGAAGAGGTAAAATGGAGGGTGTGTGGAGGACTGGGAGAGGACGTTAGATGCTCGCCCTTAGATTGTATAATAAAAACTCCCACAGGAATAAAACGTAAAACTAAATCTGCCATTGAGGCATTGTCACCAAACATCATACATAGGATGCTGGGAAGGTAAAAAGTCCGCCGCAGAGCGGGAAAATTGGGCAGTCCAACAAGATATGAACGACAGTCGTATTGGAACCACAGCGACACTGATGTGGGTTCTTGCAGTGGAGGAGGTGGCCATATATTAGCCAAGTGTGGCTGATGCGGAGCTGGCAAAGGACAATAAAGTCCCTGTGAGTAACTTGTATGGATGACAGACACATATTCCTTGTCTGCTTGATAACACCAAGTTTATTTAGTGTATTGAGGGTGTGCCATTCAATATCCAGGCTGTGAAAGCATTATGATGGAAGACCGATCGGAGATCAGTCTCTGGCAGGCCGAACTCCAGAGTTGGTTTATTGGTAGCCTGTTTGGCCAGGCTGTCAGAGTGTTCATTGCCTGGTATCCCAACATGTCCTGGAGTCCAAATGAAGGTCACTGTATGTCCATTGATGCTGAGCACATAAACAGATTCGTGGATAGTCATTACCAAAGGATATCGAGGGAAGCACTGGTCTAGAGCTTCTAAGCTGCTGAAGGAGTCACTACAGATGACGACTCATCATCGCAAGAGTGGATATGCTCAAGTGAGCAATAGATGTCTACCAACTCTGCAGTGAAAACACTGCAGCTATCCACCAACGAACACAGTTCAGTATGTCCAGCGTAAGCATACGCGAAGCCAACGAGATCGTCGACCATTGATCCATCAGTGTAGGTTTTTCCTGAGCCCTGAAACTTGCCGAGAAAAGAGAAAAATTGCCAGCAGAGTGCCTCAGATAGAACTGAGACTTTTTGGCCTTGTGATAGATCCAGACGAAGCTGTGTCCAAGGCATGGACAATGGAGGTGTACATAAGTGGACCCACGTGAAAGGTGGTAGAGGAAAAGCGACAAGTTCAGTAAGAAGTGACCGAACATGGACGGTAAGCAGTTTCCCAGTTCTGGGCCGCCATTGCAGGAGTTGGATAACAGTGTTAGGGAAAAGCAGAAGGTAATTTGGATTGCGAGGCAACTAGGAATGTGGGAGGTATAATTTGCAAGCATTAGCTGCAGCCGGAGCTGCAATGAAGGAACGTCAGCTTCCACAAGGAGGCTGTTCACTGGGCTCATTTGGAAAACTCCTGTTGTGAGCTGAACTTCACAGTGGTGGGTAGGGTCCAGCAGATGCAGCACAGAGGGCAATGGTGAACCATACACCAGGCTCCCATAGCTGATATGGGACTGCATGAGGACTTTGCACAGCTGTAGCAGTGTAGGGCGATCAGCAATCCAGTCGATGTGGCTCAGGCAGTGAATAGTATTGTCATCTAGAGGAAGGTGTAAGTAAATGAATGACGAACACTAACTTCACTTAAAGAAGGATTATTCAGCATTTGCGCATACAAGAACATCTAAGTGCATGTGTTCAGGAATCACAGGTAGCCACCTCTTTCCAAATGGATCAAATTTTTTCTTGCAAAACAATCCATTAACTACCTTAAATTGTTCTTTCACATCCCCTGGATTTAAGGCAAGCATAATTTGAGGTATCTTGGCGTCCTTCTTCCGCTCAGCAGAGAGATCCTGGAGTGCAGCGAGACAGTCACTATCTTCATCAAAGTCTTGATGTTCTTGGACAGGGTTTCTTGACAGACAGTCGGCATCTTGGTGTTTTCTTCCACTTTTGTGCACTATGGTAATGTCATACCCTTGAAGACATAGTGCCCACCTGGCAAGTCGTCCTGTTTGATCCTTAAGACCTGTCAACCAACAAAGTGAATGATAGTCTGTAACAACTGTGAATGGCATTCCATAGAGATACTGCCGAAATTTTCACATGGCCCAGATCACAGCAAGACGTTCTCCTTCTGTAGTTGAGTAGTTCCTCTCAGCTTTTGTAAGTGTCCTAGAAGCATGGCTACAACCTTCTCTTCTCCATCCAAAGTCTGCACCAGTACGGCACCAATCCCATACCCACTGGCATCTGTCTGTAGTTCTGTAGGCGCTCTCTCATCATACAGACCAAGTACAGGGTCAGTTGTCAAAGCTTTTTGCAGCACATCGAAAGAATCTTGTTGAGCACCACCCCAGATAAATTTTCCATTGGCTTTAACAACTCTTGGAGTGGTTGGGCTTTAATACAAAAGTCTTTCATAAGACGACAGTAATAAGAACACAATTCCAGGAAGCTTCTCACATCTCTAATACTTTTAGGAATAGGTAATTTCGTTATAGCTCTCACCTTTTCTGGGTCTGGCCGCACACCTTCGTTTGACACAAGATGTCCAAATATTTTGATTTCTTTTGCTCCAAAGAGACACTTTCTTGGATTAAGTTTCAGTCCAGCCTGTTGGAGACACTTAAGAATGGCCCTCAGTCTTTTTATGTGTTCATCAAATGTCTCTAAGAACACTATAATGTATCTAAATAACAAAGACACATCGTCCACTTCAGGTGCCTTAGAAGATTATCCATCTTCCGTTCAAAAGTTGCTGGTGCATTACACAAACCAAACGACATTACCTTAAACTCATACGGGCCCCCAGGGGTGATGAATGCAGTTTTCCCACGATCAACATCATCTACTTCGATTTGCCAGTATCTTGAGTACATGTCCATGGTTGAGAAAAACCTAGCCCCCTTCAGACAATCTAGTGTATCGTCAATTCATGGAAGAGGGTAAACGTCCATTTTAGTTATTTTATTAAGCTTCCTGTAATCAACACAAAAGCGCCAACTGCCATCCTTCTTCCTGATGAGAACCACTGGTGACGACCATGGGCTGTGCGAAGCCCGAATGATGTCATTATTCATCATATCATTTTCTCTACCTCGTCTCGAATTATTCGACGTTCAGTTGCTGACACATGGTATGCTCTCTGGCTTATTGGTTGATGGTCTCCAGTGCTAATCCGGTGCTTCACCATTGATTTGTCTAATTTGCTATTCACCTGTGGATTGAAACATTCAGAGAACTCTTGAAGAATGGCAAGTAGCTTCTCCTGTTGTTTCTGAGTGACATCTGGTGATAGTCGAGCTAGAAGATCTTGTCTCGTAGTGGTAGCGCTAATTTCGCCCACAGACTCGGCATGGAGGGTTTCTATGACGCTCAGCTGTTCTGCAATTAGTGGCTCAACATTTGCTATGCACATGTGTCTTGGAAGGATCTGCAGTTCTGAGCGACAGTTGACTATCCACAATTCACCGAATCCGTTCTTAAACGAGACGACAGAGGCTGGGATGACCACGTTATTCTTCACTGGTATACTTCTCTTAGGGAAACTGCTAGATCCATGGGTTGATGCAAGGCATGACACATGACAGCTACCTTTCTAGCACTGACTGCAGGAATGATCACTTCATCCAGCACACATAGTCTCCACATCCCCAGATGAGCATCTTCCTGTCCACAGTATCTCATCTAGTCTAGTATAATCTTCGACCGACCACAATCTATAATTGCTTGAGAATCTTTCAAAATGTCCCATACGAGAATGACACCATGACTACACTCTTGTAAGACTATGATTTCTAAGGGCTGTGTTTGGCCATTTCTACCCACAAGAGTGACACATCTTCCTGTAGGTTTTAAATATTTTCCATTATCCACCTTCATCAAAGAAGTTTTGCTGTCGACGAATACGGTTTTCTGCAACTGGTCACGGTACTTCTCCGAAATGACTGAATATGATGCTCCAGAGCCCACAAGAGCTCGGGCTGGTCGACCATCACTGAGGATAGTTACCTATCATTTTTGTAGTGATCGACGGAGGAGGATTTTTCTCTTTGGCGGCCTCACCTCCAAGGAAGGTCGCACCCTTTAGTTTTCCAGGTTGCGGCGGCTAGGTGATCGGCTGGAGCTTCTAAACGGTGATGGAGACCTTGATCGGCGTGTTGGGGAGCGTCCTCTCCAGCGGCTAGCTTGTGGAGATGGTGACCTACGTCGTCCTGCACCCACATCTTCTTGTTGATCTTCGTCGTCCCAGAGGGCGTCAGCTAAGATCGGTCTACTGTCTTTTAGCGCGGGCGTCATCAAATATCCGCCGCCTTTCCCGACAATAGCGCACCACATGTCCCGGTCATCCGTAGTGGAAACATATTGGTTGGTTATCCTGGGTCCTCCAGACATCCGTCTTCTGTGGTGCACAAACAGGTTCCTATTGCGGCATTGTAGGAACGTAATTTTGCCTGGGTCTCGATTTTTTTACCGTTTTAAACGGAAATGAAGGACGAGAGATTGAGTTCAATGTCTGCTCCACTTTCTCCCTTATGACCTCTTAAAGTGTCTCGATTTTCTGCTCGCCATGCAATCCAAGTACTTTCTGAACTTCCTCTCTCACTGTCTGACGAAGAACACTTGTGAAATCAGTTTCTTCCTCCATCACAGACATCGATACGACGTTTGGAAGCATTTCAAACTTCTTGAGTGTAATTCTTTTTTGATGCATTGTCTCGATATACTGGCATCATTTCATGACGTTGTCTGCTGTCGAAATCTCCCTCAGGAGTAGTGCTTAATACATGTCCTTCATGAGATGCGCAACCTTATCTTCCTCCTTCATTAGAGGATCCACTATTTTACACGGCTCCAAGACGTCTTGAATATAGGATGCTGTCATTTCTCCTGGACAACGATCCCTGCACTTTAATTTATTCTCAGCCTTGCACTTCTGTCGTTGTGTGTCAGCGAAATACTTGCGCAGTTCCACCTGGAATACTTCCCAGCTTGTGAACTTCTCCTCGTTGTTCTCATACCATTGCTTGGCAGTATAAAAATATGTTAGCCAAACACAGTGTCATTCCATGTGTTAAATTTGGCTATACGCTCATATACCTTCAGCCATTTGTTTGGATCTTGGCCATCGTCACCAAAGAACCCGGAAGGATGTCTCGTGTGGTGGCACACAGTTGCTGTCATAGTGACGTCATATTCTTCTTCTGTCTTCAGTAGATTGCGATCTGTTAAATATGGCTCGAACTCGGGTTTCTCGCCACGTAAACGGCGGCTCTGTCGTGGCCTGGTGGGAGCCACGGTGTAGTCAGTAATGTGCAGCATCACAAGTTCCAATATCCAGCGTTTCCACCAGAATAATGTCACGTAGAGGAAGGTGTAAGTAGATGAATGACGAACACTAACTTCACTTAACGAAGTTTTATTCAGCACTTGCACATACAAGAGCGCGGAGCGAACTGCCTCGAGCATACAGTATATATACAGCAACAGAACATTCCAGTATAATGATTCTTGCCATTTGTGGATACTTCTAGAATGTACTCGAACCGAATACAGAAATTAAATTTTTTTTAGTTCAGGGGAGTTTTGAACTCACAACCCTCCATACAACAATCTAGTATAATAACCACTACAATAGGGCGACTGCGCTACTCGGCTTCTTCTGTGACATTATTAACATGCCACCAGCACTTCTCCTTAAGCTGACGAAGATGGGAAAGAAAAGTTAAGCAGACGTTTAAGACCAATCTCAAAAAGCAGTAAGTCTCCATTACATCAAGTAGCTCATCACCAAAGTAAAGTTCTGGAAGAGAGTGGGCAGTATGACGACAACAGAAGTGTGTGACACAATACTTTGTGCCCGAAGACTGAAAGCCATGAGTGAGGGCACAAAACTGTGCCTTCCGTATGGCTCCCTGTGGCTGGCATTCAGCCACACCAATAGAAGAGGAGCAGAAGGAAATACAAAAATCGTCAGCATATAGGAGGGGATTACTGAGGAACCTACTGCTAGTGCGAGACCATTGACAGTAATTTAAAAAAAGGGGGGACACTGAGAAAGAGCCATGCAGGGCCCCATTCTCTTGTATGTAGGGTGCGCTGTGGGAAGCACTGACATGAACACTGAATGTGCAGAGCAACAAGAAGTTCTGTATTAAAATCAGGAGTGAACACTGGAGACCCCACTCACCCAGAGCAGTGCGGCATATGGTGCCACCAAGTGGTATCATAGGTCTTCGTCAGGTCAAAAAAGACAGCAATAAGGTGTTGTCGCGAGGAAAAGGCCTACCGAATGGGAGAATCTGGGTGGAGCAAGTTGTTGATGGTGGAGCGCCCTTGGCAAACACCACTCTGGGACAGAGCCAGAAGGCCCCGAGACTGAAGGAGCCAACACAACCACCAGCTCACCATACGTTCAAGTAGCTTGCACAGAACGTTGGCGAGGCTGATAGGACGATAGCTAACCAGATCTAGTGGCTTCCTACCAGGCTTTAGCACTGGAATGATGATACCTTCCCGCCATTGCGTCGGAAATTCGCCATCGCTCCAGATGCAGTTGAAGACGACAAGGAGGTGGCGCTGGTAATACGCTGACGGATGTTTAAGCATTAGGAAATGTATACAGTCTGGGTCAGGGGATGTGCCAGGTCAGTCAGCAAGGGCACTGAAACATTCCCTCTCGCTGAAGGAGGCATTATATAGCTCAGGTTGACGTAGGGCAAAAGATAGGTGTTATCGTTCCACTTGCTGTTTGAGTAGATGAAAGGCAGGGTGGTAATTCTCAGATGAAGAGGTATGAGCATAATGCTCAGCAAGATGCTCTGTGATTACATCTGGATCGGCAGATATAACGCCATGTGTGGAAATTCCAGTTACATCTGTTGGGGTCTGATAACCATAAAGTTATTGGAGCTTCGTCCAAACCTGAGAAGGTGAAGTTTGTGTCCCAATGATGGAGACATAGCATTCCTAAGACTCCTGCTTCCGTTGTTTGATGTGTAGGTGGACCTGAGCATGAAGCCGTTTGAAGGCAATGAGGTTCTCCAGGGATGGGTGGCACTTATGATGTTGGAGGTCCTGCCTTGGTCTCTAATGGACGCAGCCATTTCCGGCGACCAGCAAAGCACTGACCGCCGGTGGGGGCAACACGAGGGACAAGTGATTGCCGATTCAGCTGCGGCAACAATGGTAGCACTGCACACATCTCTTCCTTTCCTCTCTCTCGATTCATCTCCTCCTGTCCTCCTCTCTTATCATCTCCTCCTTATTCTATCTCTGTCCTTACTCTTCACCCATCCTATCTCCTCCTCTCCCCTCTCTCCCCATCTCCTCCTTGCCTCCTCTCTGTGCATTTCCTCCTCACCACCATCCCTGCTCATCTCCTCTTCCCCCTCTCTCTGTCCATCTCGTCTTCTCACCCTCTGCCCATCCACCCTGTATACCTGTGTCTGTCCATTTCCCCCTGCCCATTCTCTGTCCACCATCTTTTAACTCCTCTCTCTGTACAAATGCACCGTCTTCCCCATCTTCCCCTTTCTCTCTTTGTGCTTCTCCTCCTCTCCTTCTCTCTATACCTCTCCTCCTGCCTCAGTATCCCTGTCACTTTTGTCCTGCCTGCCATCCATCCCTACACCTCCTCCTCCCCACCTCACCCTAGTCATCTTCTCCTGTACTGTCTCTCCATCCATCTCTCCCTGCCCTCTCTCACTCTCTTCACCCATCTCCTTCTACTACACATTCCTTCTTCCCCTTCTCTCTGTGCTACCTCCTTCCCCCAACTGCATCCTCCTCCCACCCTTCTCTCTCTACCTCCTGCTTCTCCCATCTCCCTTTCCATCTCCTGCTGACTCATGAACCCTATCCATCACCACCTGCCCCCTTTCTTATCACCTGCCTCGTTCTCTCCCCATCCATTCTCTTCTGTCCCTCCCCCCCTCTCTCTCTGTCCATCCTCTCCTCTTTCCATTCCAACCTTCCACCAGCCATACCTATATGCATGTGTGGCCCCTGCACAACTGTTCCCACAAAATACCTGACATGAAGGGCATCCTACTCTTCAAGGGTTTCAAAACGATTTTTCTTCCTGATGTATAAGCTGCCCTGTATGGCAGGACGATGAGGCAGGCCAATACTACTACAACACGCCTGTTGTGCAGGGCACTCTATGCATCACGAAGCTGGAAAACCATTTCTTGCCTCTGACATGTAGGCTGCCCTTGCATAGCTGGTCGGTAATGTGTCCCAATAGTACAGTCATGCTAGCCAGTCTGTATGACAGGGACTGAAGAAATTTGTGTTTGCTTGTATTTCTGCTCCTACTGGAACGAGCAGGTTACAAACATCACATTGTTGATATGCGTGAAGTTTGCTGTTTGTGTGTCAGATTTTATTAAAATCCATCTGTGGGTTTGGGAGGATATCTTAGAAAAATACACTTACAGTCTGATTTATATATATATATATATATATATATATATATATATATATATATATATATATATATATATATATATACAGCCATTTCTCTGCGTCTTTGCCTGCATGCATAATACTCATCTATAATGTGCACATCTCTTGATCCATCTCCTCCTCTCTGCCCATCAACTTCTCACCTCCCTATCTGTTGAACTCATCATCTCGCCTCTCTCTGTCCATCCTTTCCCCTCTTTCTGTCCAACCTCTCTCTCCACTCATTACTTTCTCGCCTCCATATCAGTCCCTCTCATTGTGCAACATCCCTCAGTCCATCTCGTCCTCTACCCCCTTGTTTCTGTCTTTACATCCCCTTCTTCTCCCTCTCTTCCCATTCCTGGCCCCCTTCCCCCCTATCCAATCCCTCCAGCCCCCTCTCTCCCTCTGCCTCCTCTAAACGTCTCACCCTTCCACCAGGCATAATCATCTTCATGCAGGGGCAATTCTAAAAGCCGGTCAAGGGGGGGGGGAGGTAATGGGGCGAGAGGGTTTTGGGTAATGTAATATGGCTTAACAAAAGGAGAGTTGGGGTCCCCTACCGACAAATTGGTAATATTTAGTGTTGCTTAATGTACTTTTTGGTGATTGTTTTGGAGTTCAGGGTGAAAAATGTGTATTAATAAATAATAAGACGAAAATTTTAAGTTAAATGATATTTATTGGTTTAGGTAATAAACTACTTGCCGCTCTTACTCTTTTGTAAAAATGTGTTTGGAATACATTGCAATCTATATTACTACATAATTATAAAAAAATGTTTGAATCTGTTGGAGTAACATATTTACTGATTTCTGAAGTCATTTTATCCAGTGGATATGATACTCCATTAGGGGGGAGAGCTATAGCCCCCATAGCCCCCCCCCTTGGCACTGCCCCTGTCTGCATGTTTAGCTCCTGTAAAAAGAGGACAATAAAGCAGGTTGGCACTACTTCCACAACATACCTATTGTGCAGCAGAGCCTATATGCCAAGGATTTGGAAAACCTTTTTTCCCATGATGTATAGGCTGCCATGCAAAGCAGGCCAATACAACTCCAACACTACACATTTGTTGTGGTGGGCAGCCTAAATGTCAGGGGGCTAGAAGACCATATCTAGACTGATGTGTAGGCCACACTGCAAAACAAGTCAGTAAGGCAGGTCGGTACTATTCCCACATGACATACCTGTTATCCAGGGCAGCCTATATGACAGGAGCTTAAAACATGCAAGTCTGTATCTCAGTAAATATTGGAGCTAGAGCATTATGAATCTCCCATTATGATCCTCTCAGACCAAGACATTTGTGTGTTAAATTTGGCCCACCTTTGTCCATGAGCCTGCAGGTTTGCACATAAGCATACTAAACAGTTCTGAGTGGCCGTATTTCTTGACACTCATCAAGGTGTCCTGTGTATCTTTGTACATTTTATGGGGACTACCACTGAATGTAGCTGATTGAATTACTGTTGCCTACATACTGTCAGCAATTCCATCTTTTGCCAATGAGTCCATAAAATGTACATAGTGTTCGACACACAGACGTCACTGATACTGGAGTATGTATTGGAGGTGTTCAGTCTCAATTTTTACCTACATATCTACCAGAAATTGTTGCAATAATTGGAAATAGTTTAATAGGCAGTTGTAGATGTCGATGCAGACCATAAAGTGGTAAGGATAGAATTCGATTGTGGTCACATTCTTTGGCCTGTTCTGATTGAGAATGGATCAACAAGCAGGAGGCCAGAATGGTAGCCATCATCTATCTGGGAGAAAATGAGGGGATAGTGCAGACTGACACATAATCAGTGTAGTTCAGATACATACATACCCCTGCAATGTTGTAGAATAATTTCCTGGATGTTAATTTCATCTGTGGATATGACCATTGCTATCTCAGGCGACTGGGAGGGATTGAAATGGCATTTATGCTCCCCTGGCTGTGCTCTATTGGATAATATAACTAATTTGCACTCATTACTCAATGTTGTTTGTAGGCAGTTTCAAAGTGTGCAATTTGTTGTGTGTGCAGCAATTATTTATTTTAATGTAATCGCGATTTCACAGTGTGTGACAGCACTGCATTCACATCATCTGTTTGCCTCAAGGACTTCATTATCTATGAAATACAGTTGCAGGTATTTGGGTTCATTGCCTTCAGATAGCAACACAGATCCTACCTGGTGATATATCTGCCCCTGGATCTTGAAAGTGGTGCCCACTGCAGTGTATCTAAATGATGCTATTATACCGAACGTCATCTGGAATGCTGCATTATATTTTCGTCTGTACTGTAAGAAATGTCTCGACTGTGGTGCGTCCCCTTGTGTCAGTGCATGTAATTCATATGGTGGTGGACCAGGGTGTGGCAGTTTCACTTGAGCATCCCTACAACACATGCCAGGCAGTTTGGCAGGAAACCATTTTGTGCTGCAATGTGAACAAATGTCGACATTTTACTCACACAAAAAATTGCTATTTCTGCATATGTCTCACAAGGTATGTAGTGATGGAATTGCAGATGTGGAGTCTCATGTGCCTGTGAGTGGGATGCGTAGTGTCCTTGCCATTGAAGCCTTACTCAAGCAGACTCAAGGCCTCTGTATATTGCTGCAGTTGATCACATCTGTGCATGATGTCATTCCATGGCCTCAGGATGTTCCTGTGCATGTAACTTTTTTTGGGGAGTGTGGCACTGTGACACATTTCATCTACTGGACTGTGTTTTAAGTCAGCGTTTTGCACCCATGTATGTTGTGTGCGTTGCAATAGAGAAGTTGCGAAAGGTGTTCAAGTCTGGTGTCAGGATATGACAATGCCATTCTGTTGTGTCACACAGTGCACTACGTCATCTTTGCTGAACATGTAACAGATTGTAGTATTTGTACATAAGTATAATGGGGATGGAAACATTTAGGTATTTCACATTGGATGAATACAGTGATACATATCTGTGCTAAGAGCCTGACATACATCCTGTAGCCTCACGACACAGGGCACACTCTGGATGTGTAATTGCAACACGTGCAGCATACTTGCTGTGATGTACTGATGGCCATCACCTCAAAAACAATGTGTGGTTGTCTATGGAAGAATGGGAATTGGTGGGCGTATGCTGTGGGGAGGCAATGCAACCACATGTGGCGGATTGCCTGTCTGATTGCCCATAAGGGGCTGACATGTCTGCTGTCCTGCAAAGCATGTCGCTAACACCACGCAACGAACCTGTTGTGCAGGGTAGCCTATATGGCAGGGACTTAAAAAACGTTATGTGTCTGTATCTCTTTATATATTAGAGCTAGAATATTATAAATACTAATGTATTGGTCCTTCGGGGCAAGGAGTTCTTGTACCAAATTTGGTCCACGTCAGTCCAGGGACAGGGGAGGAATAATTGGATACACATACATATTCTAAGCCTGATATATTGTAAGACTAGCTATTTCCTGTGGCTTCACACACATGTGTTGTTCCTGTATATTGAACATGTTTCCTCCTCCTCTGTCTGTGACCATCTCTTCCTCCCTCTCTCTGTCCACTTCATCCTCCCACTCCATCTTTCTATATCCTTCCCCCTCTCTCTGTCTATTCACCTCCTCCTCCCCTCTCTTTGCCTGTTTCTTATATCCCCTCCCTCTGGGCAGGATGTCTGTCATGGAGGACAGGCTAAATATCAGTGGCTTTAAAATAATTTATTTACCCCTGATGTACAGGCTACCATGCAAAACAGGTTGATAAAGCTAGCCAGTACTACACCAGCACAACATGCCTCTCATGGAGGGTTACCCAAAGTGTCAGGGCGCAGAAAACCGTTTCCTGCCCCTGGCCAGTGAAGCAGATTAATTTGGCACGTGAGTACTGTTCCCACAAAACTTCTCTGTCAAGCAGCGCTGTCTATACGCCAGTGGCTGAAAAAAAACAAGTTTTTGCTCATATCAAAGCGCTTATTGGAGCCAGTGTATTATAAAATCTACAGTGCTGATACTCCTGAGACCTGCTGTTTCTCTACTAAATTTGGTTGAAATCAATCCAGGGTTTGGGAGGAGATTCCAGTCATACACACATACATATACTCTACTTTATATACATATAACACACACACACACACACACACACACACACACACACACATATATATATATATATATATATATATATATATATATATATATATATATATATATATATAGGGTGTTACAAAAAGGTATGGCCAAACTTTCAGGAAACATTCCTCACACACAAAGAAAGAAAATATGTTGTGTGGACATGTTCTGGAAACGCTTACTTTCTATGTTAGAGCTCATTTTATTACTTCTCTTCAAATCACATTAATCATGGAATGGAAACACACAGCAACAGAACGTACGAGCGTGATTTCAAACACTTTGTTACAGGAAATGTTCAAAATGTCCTCCGTTAGCGAGGATACATGCATCCACCCTCCATCGCATGGAATCCCTGATGTGCTGATGCAGCCCTGGAGAATGGCGTATTGTATCACAGCCGTCCACAATACGAGCACGAAGAATCTCTACATTTGGTACCGGGGCTGTGTAGACAAGAGCTTTCAAATGCCCCCATCAATGAAAGTCAAGAGGGTTGAGGTCAGGAGAGCATGGAGGCCATGGAATTGGTCCGCCTCTACCAATCCATCGGTTACCGAATCTGTTGTTGAGAAGCATACGAACCCTTCGACTGAAATGTGCAGGAGCTCCATCGTGCATGAACCACATGTTGTTTCCTACTTGTAGAGGCACATGTTCTAGCAGCACAGGTAGAGTATCCCGTATGAAATCATGATAACGTGCTCCATTGAGCGTAGGTGGAAGAACATGGGGCCCAATCAAGACATCACCAACAATGCCTGCCCAAACGTTCACAGAAAATCTGTGTTGATGACGTGATTGCACAATTGCGTGCGGATTCTCGTCAACCCGCACATGTTGATTGTGAAAATTTACAATTTGATCACGTTGGAATGAAGCCTCATCCGTAAAGAGAATATTTGCACTGAAATGAGGATTGACACATGTTGGATGGACCATTCGCAGAAGTGTACCCGTGGAGGCTAATCAGCTGCTGATAGTGCCTGCACACGCTGTACATGGTACGGAAACAACTGGTTCTCCCGTAGCACGCTCCATACAGTGACGTGGTCAACGTTACCTTGTACAGCAGCAACTTCTCTGCTTCTCTGACTCTGACATTAGGGTTATCGTCAACTGCACGAAGAATTGCCTCGTCCATTGCAGGTATCCTCGCCGTTCTAGGTCTTCCCTAGTCGCGAGTCATAGGCTGGAATGTTTCGTGCTCCCTAAGACGCCGATCAATTGCTTCGAACGTCTTCCTGTCGGGACACCTTCGTTCTGGAAATATGTCTCGATATAAACGTACCGAGCCACTTCTATTGCCCCGTGCTAACCCATACATCAAATGGGCATCTGCTAACCCCGCATTTCTAAACATTGCACTGACGTTCGTGATGAACACTAACCTGTTAATGCTACGATGTGCTTGATGCTAGTACTGTAGAGCAATGAGTTGCATGTCAGCACAAGCAACGAAGTCAACATTACCTTCCTTCAATTGGGCCAACTGGAGGTGAATCGAGGAAGTACAGTACAAACTGACGAAACTAAAATGGGCTCTAACATGGAAAGTAAGCGTTTCTGGACACATGTCCACATAATATCTTTTCTTTATTTGTGTGTGAGGAATGTTTCCTGAAAGTTTGGCTGTACCTTTTTGTTTCACCCTGTATATATAGATATATATATATTACCAACACTAAGTGTATATTTTCTTGGAATTTTAACTCGCCATTCAAAATCTGAGATGCTGTGCATTCAGTTTTCCAAACTATCTTGGTTTTGCAGTCTGTAACCCACCAGTCTCTCAAACTGTCGATCCCGATAACAATCTCGAAAATTTTTGTCATGATTATCACTCCTTTGATAATAATTAACATTACTATTTTGGTGAAAATTATTATTACCTCGACATTCATGATAGCTACTGTGATTCATGTTTTGGTTCCCATGTCCATGTTGGTTATTCAAAATTTGTGGTTTGGATTTCAAGGACTGTTCCAGCTTCTCAGTCAAATCTAAAAAATTTGTCTATCGATTTGGTTCAACTATCTACTGGGCCCCTGTACAAAAATTCCGACAACCATTTTTTAAGTGTTGTAATTTCCTGTAAAATGCCTGATGGCACATTTATATGTATTAATTTTGCCAATTCTCATACACAAAACGCCGATGTGGAAAAAATTGCCTTGCTAAGAATTCACTCTGAAATTGTGATTCATTCCAAAATTTGTGTAGCAGAAACCTCCAAAATGCATTGTTACTGTTGAACGAATTATTCATTAAATTTGCCTAGGATTGTGCATCGACTTTCAAATGCCTCTTTGGGAATTTTATTTGTGCTTTGTTCAACATCTATGGCATGAAACTTTCTCTACATACGTTGGGAAAATTTTAAATATGATGTTTCCCATCGTTTGCAAAATATTTCACGTTTCCTGTCCCAATGTATGGTACATTAATCACAGTAGCAACCTGACCCATTGCTAAAGAGCTTATTACAGCATGCACTGCTAGCTCTGCACTGCCTCCTCATTGATTCCTGCTTCAAAAACCTATCTATTATTTACAACCTGTTTCTGACACACTACAATCCTCCAAGACAACTTGCTGAACACCTTGTTAGTCTCATCTTTGAGGGTATTTTGGCTTTGCACATAGTTCCTCATGTCACTGCTTAGCTTGTCCTGTATCTTTTCAAGACCTTCTCCTATTGATTTCTTAGCTCTATCGACTCCCAAAGTTCTTTTCATTTCTACTCTTATCGTTTCCTGTATCTCTATTTTAACTTTTACAACCTCTGAAGCTCATTTTCGGCACAAATATCTTCCAGCGACTGTGAAAAAGATTTCTCTCAAGTAGATCTAATAGTTACTTCATGTAGACTACCTATTCTTGTATGGCCAACTTATGCACTGATGTTCATCAGTATGTTAGAGCCTCCTCTCACTCAGTTCAAACCTAACAAACATAAAAATTCATGGCTACTCCAAAATTACCATTATTCAGTTGATGGCAAAGGAAATAGGAAATTTGTGGTAAGTCCTATGGGACCAAACTGCTGAGGTCATCAGTCCCTAAGCTTACGCACTACTTAATCTAACTTGAATTAACTTACGCTTAGGACAAGACATACACCCATGCCCGAGGAAGGACTCGAACGTCCGACGGAGTGAGCCACACGGACCATGACAAGGCGCCCAAGACTGCACAGCTACCCCGAGCAGCTCTCGTGTTCTTCCTTTACAGTATTCTAAGTAGAATTCTCCTAATCACACTCACTCTCGCTCTAGCGATTATGCTTCACTTAACTTCTTATGTGTACTTGTATATTACCTGGCCCTAAGGATTATGGAAGCACGCTGTTGATGCCAGTATTTGTGACTCGACCACAGTAGCTTTAGTAACAAATCTACCTCAACTTGTGTTCCCTTCTAGTTACAATCTATTTTTAAATTAACGTCTCAAAATGCCTGTCACTGGCTATGACATTGCCCTGCCCTCTTTCTATTAATTCTATCGACATTAGACTGCCAAACCCCATACCAGAGGAGAAGAATCCGAATTCCATGTGGTTAAAAAACGGACTGGGAAAAGGTGTGACGTTATTTGTCAATCTTTCATCCGGTACAATCGATTGCCTCAGTCACAGTAATGATCTGTTATGTCCAACTGATTAACAACTCTCCAGTCGCTACAGAATGTGGTGACTGTAACAGGATCCTGCAGTTGTCTAGGGTTCCTATTCCAAAGTTTACTAGGCTGTACTATTGTCACACAATATGTCACTTTCAAAAGAAATCAAGTTCTTTTTGGCTATAATAGTCCAAGTCAGTAGCAGTGATAGAAGAAGCACTCTGTTTCCTGCTAGTAACGCTATAGTAGGTAGTGACCATACTCCTCTTACTAGAGACAGTTTTTCCTTTTTTGCCTATCCCCAAACTGCAGCTAAGAGGGAGAGATTGTGAAGCAGTGCAGGTGGCCTGGCTGACGACAAAGCGGACCGGCCAGAGGTCCCCTCGTGGCGATCCGTCTCAAGCCTTGGCCTTCATAGAGGCTGACGCTATTGTCGTAGCTGGAACCGTTATTGGTGTGAGGTCAGTAGCCCACACCGAGGAGCGGATGGACACCTGCGATGTCTAAGCAAGCCAGTACAATGTTCCTGTCCACCCCATAGCTGGTGGTACCCCACCACAGCAACCCAAATGAACTGTCGATAATGCCCCTGGCGCTGCTGAGGGCAATGGCAACGTCGCCCCCACAGTTTCCGACGCTACCATCGGCGACGAAACTGCCGTCACCATTCGAACACAACACATAGACATCAACAGAGTCCTCAAACTACTGTTAACGCCCCAGGTTGCAAATTAGATTCCCAAAATACTGAGTTACAGGCATCATTGGAGTCAAATTTAGAGCAAAATTCCAAAATATAAGCACCTAGTGATAAATTACGTGCAAAAATTAATATCAAGTTTGAGCAGCGGTCACTTGCTCTAGAAACTGTAAAAATATCCTTCGCTGAACACCATCTGGCACGCAGCAAATAATTTACTTGGCGCCTAGATGCCTAGGTTCTGAACCTTTGGACTCTTCAAGACGTCCTGGACAAAGTGCTTACAGAGAATAGGGAAGTGTGGAAGACTTTAGAAACAAAATTAAATACTGTAGACGAAAAATTTGTGGACATAGAGAAATAGGTTACCACCATTGCGTACAAAATAAAAGGACAGAGTATAGCAATTGAGTCGCTTCAGGCGGCAACAACACTCAGGCAGGTGGTACACTGGAACAGGCAGCAGCAGATGTGGCTTCTTTGTCATATGCCGGGGAGTGTGCAGGTCAGCTTCTGCCTGCACATATGGGGCAAATTGTATCCCCGCTACCAAAGTAATAACTGGGGCTGGAAAATGTTTGAATAAGTTCATTCAAGACAACAGGAAGACCAATAACTGTTACTGCAGGTACTTCTTTACAAAATTTAATCTGCGTCCACAAATTAGCTACAGTCTTGCAACCTTGGGATTCAGTTTCCACCCCCAAATTCGAAATGGGTCAGTGGTTTCAAACTTTTTACAAAGTTTCTGGAATTGGTATGAGTCTGGAAATATCAGTCATCGCCGATTTATGCAAGCCTTTGATCAGCAGTTCGTCTCTGAAGTCAGCCTGTGGTTTCAGATAATGGGGCACTACTGTGCAGACTGCACAGCTAAACAGGGAATTTTTGAGTCAGTATTGGAACTGTACACGTCAACAGAGGGTTCGGTTCTTCTCTGACGATGGGCCCACGATCCACCCCAAGCTGCTGGATCCTCCGTGAGAATTTTCTGTGTGAGGTGTTGGCAATATGGTACCTGCAGCCTCCAATGGGCCCCGAGGAGATGATATTTCTAATCTATCACTGAACACCAGAATGAGCGTTGTGACAGCTGTTGATTATTCCCATTATCAGTATCGATCGAACTTCGAAGTCTTGTCGACTCTGGATGACTTTCTGCAGGAAAGAATTGTCGATTACCTGTCCATGATGAGATAAATAGAATGAATGATCACTCATAACCACAGCACAGTCATAACCAGAATGGGTCAAGCTAAGCAAGTGACCAGTCAGGACGAAACCAATGTGGGAACAATCTGCAGACAAACCAGAGTGACAGAAACGTCACGTTCATGCAGTTTACAAATGATAGAGGAAGGAAGCACAAAGCAGATAACTGAAAGTGTAAGTGCCCACCAAACAGCAGAATGAGTGTGCCATCAGTGATGGCCACTGCCATTACTGAGATCACTCGGAAACCAGATGGCACAGACATGTTACTCCTATTGGTTGTGTGTAGTGACTTGAGAAGTGAGTTGTACTTCCCACAAAGTCTGCTAAAAGATTGGTTAATGGAGGAGTGCCTGTTATCAGAGCAAGCCTACCAGTAGGCAGAGGAGGAGCAACATACCTGTTTGTGATACTTAATGTCTGCACAAAATGCATTGGTGTGCAATGCTAAGGATAAAAGAAACTTTTGCATGATGTATAAAAGAGATCTTCACTGCGCATAAACGATGGTGATGTTACTGGTGATTGTAACACTGAAGCAGAGTTACTTAACACAGTTTTCCGAAATTCCTTCACCAAAAAAAAGTAAATATTCCAAAACTCGAACAAGAACAAACGCCAACATGAGTAACTTACAAGTAGATATCTTTGGTGTAACCATCGGCTTAAACCACATAATAAAGGCAAGGCCTCCATTCCAGATTGTATTGTACAAGTCACACCAATACCCAAGAAAGAAGCTATCAATGATCCACTGAATTAAGACCCATATCGCTGACGTCGATTTGCGGTAGAATTATGGAGCAGACTGTGTTGGAACATTATGAATTATCTAGAAGAAAACGATTTTATGTTTATAGACTGAAATCGCAATCGAAAATTTGTAGCAAGGGCAGAAATCAATCCAGATTTGGATCGAGGAGGGAGGCATGTCAGGGTAATCCGTGCATTTCTGTGCACTGCTTTGCCAAGGTGGCTTAGTGGCTAGCACACCTGCCTAGTAAGCAGGAGACCTGGGATCGATTCGCAAACTTGGTGCAAATTTTCACTATGCACATAAAATCATATCTGTATGTGACAAGTAAAGTCTCTGAAATTGTTTCATTTCATTTGTCGAAGAAAATGATTCATTTACAAATAGCGCCATGGATTCAGTAAATATTATTTTTGTGAAACAGAACTAGCTCCTTATTCTCACGGATTAATGAGTGATATCGACAGAGGATGTCAAATTGATTCCATGTTCCTAGATTTTCAGAACGCTTTTGTCACTGTTTCTCACAAACGACTTCTAACCATGTGTAGCTAAACATCTTGTTAGTTTGTTGAGCCCACTAGTAGGTAGGTGTGAACGCTACATTAAGAACTCTGCATATTTCTTACATCGATTGCAGGGATTGCGTCTTAATAACTCTGATATTTAGTCAGTTTTGATGTGGTTTCTCTTTTCACTCAAGTTCCTCTCTCTGATTCATTGCAGCTAACTGAGGTTAAGTTTGGTATCGAGTTAACAAATTTGTTTTGACATGTGCTGACTTCCACTTACGTTTTATTAAATGGTCAGTACTACGAACAGACTGATGGAGTTGCAATGGGAAGCCCGTTGTCACCTATTGTGGCCAATTTGTTTATGGAGGACTTTGAGAAACGTGCATTGGAGTCAGCGACCTTGAAACTTGCGTGTTTTTTCAGATATGTAGACGATACTTATGTCGTTTGGCCTCATGGTAGTGAGAATTTAAACCACCCGAATATTCAGTTCACTATGGAGGTGGAGAAGAGTGGATGCCTTCCCTTCCTTGATGTGTTGATCAAAAGGAAGACTGAAGGTACGTTGGGACATTCTGTTTATAGGAAACCTACTCATACTGACTTGTATCTGCGAGCTGATAGTTGTCACCATCCAGCTCAGCGTGAAGGAGTACTTCGTACCTCGGTTAACAGGGCCCACGTTATCTGAGACCCGGAAGTTTGGCAGCTGAGCTATCACATCTCGAAGTCACCTTTTGTCAGAATGGTTATAGTGAGAGACAGATCAAACGTGTGTTGCGCTATCACACTTCTCTGCAACGGGTGAGTGGCGATAGCAACGAAGTGGCACATAAGTCTACGGCCTTTTTGCCTTATGCAGGAAGCATTTCCAACAGGATTGCGGAAATATTATGTGAAATGTGTTTTTCGACCACCTTCTAAGATTAAGGCCCTGTTGGCGTTCGTAACAGATGATCTTGGTTTGAGTAAGGCTGGTGTCTGTCGTATTCCCTACAGTTGTGACATGTCATATATTGGTCAGACAATCAGGACTGTGCAAGACCGGTGTATTGAACATAAGCGTCACACACGCTTACAACAGCCAAACAAATCCACTATTGCAGAACATTGCCTTGACACCAGTCGTCCTATGGAATACAACAACACCGAGATTCTGGCTTGCACGCCCAGCTATTGGGATAGTGTTGTTCAGGAAGCTGTTGAAATCAAACTATCAAACAACCTTATAAACAGAGATGGTGGATTTTGTTTAAATGCTACTTCGAATCCGGCTCTGTCTCTCATAAAAAAAACAGAGGGACAGAATTAGTGCTACCTCACCTGTTGATTAATAGTAACTATCGATATTTCTGATGTTAGTTATCTTTGGTTGTGTGGTGACTCTACAGTTACTTGTTCTGTGTGTGGTATCTCCCTTGTTTCTTCTCTGTGAACTGAGGTATTAAATCCCCTTGCACATTGCTTCCTCCTTGCAGATGTGCCTTGAGAATGGCAGGGTGTGCTCCTGTCGAAATATCGGCGGTGGTCGACGACGTTACCCGGCAGCAAATCCGTAAGTTATTTGGACTTCTAACCAAATTGCGTGCCTAAGAGGTATCGTCTCAGTTTTGCGATTGGATTCGTGATTTCCTATCAGAAAGGTTGCATTTCATAGTAACTGACGGAAAATCATCGAGTAAAACACAAGTAATATCTGGCATTAGTCAAGAACGTGTTACAGCTCTCTACTGTTTCTGATCTACCATAAACGATTTAGGAGACAGTATGAACAACCCTCTTATATTGTCTGCAGGTGATGCTGTCATTTACCTTCTCGTAAAATCATCAGGAGACCAAAACATTTTGCTAAACGATTTAAACAAGACATATTCATGGTGCAAAAAATAGCAATTAGTCTTAATAATGGAAAGTATACGATCAGCCACATGACTGCTAAAAGGAATCCGATAAATTTTGTTTACATGGTAAATCATAGAAATCTAAAGACTGTCATTGCGACTATATACTTGGGGATTATAATTATGAATAACTCAAATTGGAACGATCACATAGATAATGTTGTAGGGAAACTAAGCCAAAGACTATGATTTATAGGCAGAACACTCTAGTCCACTAACAAGCCTGCTTATACTATGCTTCTCCGCTCTCTCCTGGAGTATTGTTGTCCAATGTGCTACCCGCAACAGATAGGACAGACGACTTCGAAAAAAGGTCAAAAAATGGCAGCTTGTTTTGTACTGTCACGAAACTGGGCATAGACTGCAACGGATACTCGAATTAGAGTGGAAATCATTAAAACAAAGGTGTTTTTCGCTGTGGCACGATCTTCTCAATAAATTTTAATCACCAATATTTTTTTGGCGCTCACCTACATAGGGAGAAATTATCATCATAATATAAAAAGAGAAATCAGAGCCCGAACGGTAGAGGAATAACATTAAGTTGGTTCAGTGAACCCTCTGCCAGGAACTTGACTGTGAATAGCACATTAATCATGGAAATGTAGATGTAAATGTGTCACTGCCAAGTATCATATCTCGATGGAACTTGGACCTTACATGGAAAGAGATCCTACAGTATAGTAGCGAGAGTAACTGAAAGAAACACGCAATGAGACGACGAAAAATGACAGTTTTATACAAAGACAATACAGACACTGAAGTCACCTCAATTAATGATGGCCCTGGGCATTATGAGAGGTGGGACACAGTTCTTAACAAGGTGTATGATCGATCATCGTGGACGGCAATGTTTGGTCTGCAATGTGCCATCATGCTAGCCAGAAGGTTGGTAAGGAATTCTTGTAGCAGAGCGTTCCATTCGTCCACCAGTGCGGTCAGGTCCGTATTGTAGGGGGGGGGGGGCGCACAAGAGGTCTATCCCCCCCCTCCTCAACCCCCCATCCACCTGAAATGTTTGGGCTTAAACTAGGTAAAATGTAAATTTTCTAAATATTATTCATTCTTGACTAATACTGAAAGTCAAGTCAAAGGAGTTTGAGGTGTGAAGAAGTTAATACAAATTATTATTTAAATATTATATATATATATATATATATATATATATATATATATATATATATATATATATATATATTAAAAGTAAGAGTAATATGTGCGTGTCACTAAAGCTCAGAAATGAGTCCTGGTACGACCAAGGCAGTTATATGCTGTGGTAGCCCACTGATCCAGAATATTCTGGAATGTTACACAATGATCCGGGATGTTCTGGGATGTTCGGGAATAGTCTGGAACATTCGGGAAGATTTCAAATGTTCGAGAATAGCCCGGAACTTCGCAGAATTTTCAAGAACCTCTCGAATGTTATGGAATGTTCCGGAACATTGTAGACTATTCGAAGACTTTGGTATGTTCTGGAATTCTGCACTGGTGGGACTACAAAGTAGTGCGGAGAGCGCACAAAAACAGGCTACTGTGAATAGTCAAAGCGATACAGCGACTGAATAGAGAACTCAAGACAGCCATGAAAATATCACCGTACGAGAAGCGCGGACAAGTACACAGTGCAACCTAACAAATTAGGCATTCCACTACGACCCGGCGAAAGAATGCAACAAACAGAAACACATTGTAACTGGAAAAATGAAGAACATCTGCCAATTTTGCAACGCGAAAAACTTCGATAGAGAAACACCAGAATTCTGTTGCTTGAATGGAAAAACTCGATTACCACCACTAGAAGTACCTCAGTAGGAATTTTTGCATTACATGGCCGGGTAAACTCCGGAATCAAAACACTATCTTCAAAATGTAAATGCGTGCAACGCTTGCTTCCAAATGACTTCTTTCGATGTCGGTTAGATCAACACCAACAGAGATGAAATCGAGTATGTTTTCTCCATCCAGGGACAAGTCTATCACAACATGGGATCGTTACTCGCCCTACCCAACGAAGACCGTAGATTTCTGCAAGCATATTTTATCGAAAATGAAGAAACAGAAATTGATCAACGATGCACAAATATCAGTCGATTGAGACGAGTAGTCTGAAATGTACAGAGGATCTTCCACGAATACAATCAGCTGATTCACATATTCAAAACAGGACTAGACTGAATGATTTCTGATGACTGAAAAGTTATATAATTCGAACCGGTAAAAGACCACCTGGAGGACACGAAAGTCGATTTACTGTACCTCAGATAAACAAAGTCACCATCTTGTGGATGATAAAAACACAAGCCGTGACGTAATTGTCACGCAGACACATTGCAGAGACACATTGTTCATATGATGCCCTCTAATATCCATTAATATTTTTGCACAGAGAGGACAGATATCATTTTAATATGAAAAAATCTAACCTGAAACAGGCGTAGAAACAAACAAAAACGCCACTTCCAAGGAGTTATCTATGCTTACCACTTAATGATCAAGAGACGATGAAACATACAATCACATTCTCAGTACTCGAGTTTATTCCAACAATTCCTGGTAGATATGTATGTAAAAATAGAAAGAAAACGGATGCTTTACATAGGACTGAATCAGAATAAAGTAAGTACAGAAGAATACAGCCACCTTCGAGACACAATCATAAATGACAGCAATATTGACGACATTGGAACAATGGTAATCTTACCCTCTTATACGGACGGGGTGACAATTATTTAACTATATGAAAAAAAGTAAATTGGTTATAAAATCGACTTGCACACACTTTGTTCAACATGCAAACGTCGCTACAGATATTCGGATTTAGTATTTAGGTTATGACGTATTCGATACGCCTGCTATCATTGGCGATGAGGTGGAGCAGACGAATAGCGACATTCTGTATGACCTGCTGAAGTCCCTGAATATCGATGCTGTTGATGAACTCCTGAATGGCTGTTTTCAGCTCAGCAATGGTTTTGGGGTTATTTCTGTAAACCTTGTCTTTAGTATAGCGCCACAAAAAAAGTCTCATGTGGTCAGCTCCGGAGAAAATGGCGACCAATTTAGGCCCGTGCCACTGGCCTCTGAGTACCCCCGAGCCAGATTGCGGTCCCAAAAGTGCTCCTCCAGAACGTTAGACACCCTCCTGCTTCGATGGGGTCGAGCTCCGTCTTGCATGAACCACATCTTGTCGAAGTCAGGGTCATTTTGGATAAAGGGGATGAAGTCTCTTTCAGAATCTTAACGTACCGTTCCATCAAGAGTATCGCACCGTTTATTCCGTGGCTGGATATTGCACACTACACATTCACATGTTCAGGGTGAAGAAACTTCTCGTTCGCGAAATGTGGATTCTCAGTCCCCCAAATGCACCAATTTTGCTTATTGACGAACCAATCCAAATCAAAGTGGGCTTCGTCGCTAAACCAAACCATACATGCGCGTACTAATTCCCGTCGTGCCCCGAAGCCAACCGTTAAGTTTGAAGGTCCTAACGCAAACCATTCAGAAGCTATGACGACTTTATTTGATGTAGTTCAATAACTGTCACCCTGTACATAGGTACTTAGAAACACATGTACGAATACATTCAAGATACCATGACCCACGTAAGAAAATATGGACGATCTGACCTCTTCATAGCATTCATACGCAACTCGCAGTGGCCAGAAATCAAAGAACAACTAAGATACGGACGATCCCCCACGCATCGACATGACATAATAGCCCGAATTTTCTGGCAAAAACAAATGATATTTATTGAAGTCACCATAAAACACCACGTCTTGGAACCGTCAGATGCTGAATGTACACATTAAAATAGCAAGAACGACGCCTGCCTCACTCACAAAATCTCATATGGCTACACGACAGAAATTCGTCCCACGAATATCGAAAAAAGCATCCAAGCTGAATTTCCCAATCCACAAGAAGATCCGGAAGTGTATGACATTGCAGTGAAAAACTTGATTCACGGACCATGCGGGCCATTAAACTCCTATTCCCAATGTATCAGTGATGACAAAAAAAAAACCTCAAAACCATACTTGGACGACACGCAAACCGAAGTTGGTAGCTATCCCAAAATACAGAAGATGATCACCCAAAAACGGTGGCTTTACAGCAAAAATAGGAAAAGGAGGCAACGACGAGCCGAAAGAAGATAATCAATCGGTAGCACTATATAAAACACTACGTTCCAAAATGTTCCAAGCACACATACAAGTAGAATACTGCAGTTCAATGAACTCCATCAAATGTGTCTTTAAGAATGTGAACAAAGGCAGTAACATGACAGTATTTCAAACAGCCAAAGACAGCGTAGAACAAAACAGAAACGACAAGATCCTCATATACCAAACGGGAAGATACATCAAAAGTAACGAAGCCATGTGGCGGACTTTTGGTTTTCCCATAAACTAACGCGAACCAGCTGTGCAACATCTAGCAGTACATTTTAAGAATGGACAGACAGTTGACTTCACAAAAGATAACGCCAGAAAAAGTGCAAGCGAACCACCAAAGAATACAACATTAACAGCTTTTCGCCAAATGTTACAAACGGATCCATTCGCAAAAACGTTACTATACGTCGACGTCCTTACTCATTATACCTGGAACACAACAAAAAAATCGTTCAACGGCGAAAACAAGGAATTCAAGTTGAAGATCATACAGGAATCATTAAAATTGGCGCACTAGGACGAGTATACATCGTACATCGGAACAGCGTCAAATGTTTCTATCTCTGGATGTTGCTACACGAAATATGGGGACCAACGAGTTTCACATATCTCAAGACTGTTGACAGTTGCCTATGGCAGACGTACAGAGAAGCTTAGGACTACTGGAAAACGACAACCACTGAGAATTGACACTACCAGAAGCCTCACTCATAGCCTCCGCTGAACAAATGAGAGACTTATTCGAAATAATTCTAACAACATGTAACCCATCGAAACTAAAACAGCTACGGTACTTCTTGAAAGAGAGTACGAGTGATGACGTCCAGTGTCCAATTCGGTAAGCTCATACTGAAGTGACCATGGAATTCAGCGACAGCATGTTCAATAAAATACTCATTCCCCAGAGAAGTTAAACGTTAAGCAATAAACAACCGGACCTTAGAACGACCTGGGATGCAAGCACCACGAAAACATGATCTCAGTGTGCTAAACTTCGAAATTACATAGGAAAAAAAGCTACATCAACGAACTACTTCAATACATTGGTCACAAAAAACCACTCCTCAATGACAACCAAAAGGAAATTTACAACGCTGTCATGGACCGGATCGACAACAACACTGGCGGAATTATATACTTGGACGCACCAGGCGGCACTGGGAAAACCTTTCTAATAAATCTGTTGCTGGCGAAAACACGTGCTAAACAACACAATGCACTTGCACTGGCCTTTATCAGGCATTGCAGCCACACATATGAAAGAAGGACGAACTGCCTATTTCCGCCCTACAACTACAGTTGAATATAGCAGACGAACAATTTCCGGGCCGGCCGTTGTGGCTGAGCGGTTATAGGAGCTTCAGTTCAGAACTGCGTTGCTGCTACGGTCGCAGGTTTGAATCCTGCCTCAGGCATGGATGTGTGTGATGGCCTTAGGTTAGTTAGGTTTAAGTAGTTCTAAGTCTAGGGGACTGATGACCTCAGATGTTAACTCTCATAGTGCTTAGAGCTATATGAACCATTTGGGCCATTTGAAAAATTTCCGGTTTGCAAAATCTCAAGAGCATCTGGACGGGGTGAACTTCTAACGCAGGCTAAAATTATCTTCAGGGACGAACGCACAATCGCGTATAAAAAGTCACTGGAAGCAATGGACAGAACAATATGAGACCTGTGAGGAAACTCTGAAGTGATGGGAGGAGTTAAGTGATGGAAGGAGTTCTACTCATACTATCAGTAGATTTTCGACAAACACTCCCAGTTATACCCAAGTCAACACCAGCAGACGAAATCAATGCTTGCTTAAGGAAGATCATCTCTGGTCTCATATACAAATACTGCGACTAATATAAAGTAAGAGAGTTCAACAATCGGAAGACGAAACAACAACACATTTTGCTCAACTTTTACAAATAGGCAAAGGCACATATCCTACTGACCAGACGACCAGCCTCATTTAACTCACCAGTCATTCTGCGCCATGGTCACTGCTGAAAACGAACTCATCGACCAAATGTAGCCAGACATTCTTAACAACTGTACGAATCCAGATTGGTACTTTGAAAGCCCAATTTTCGTAGCTGAAAATAATATTGTCGATTATATCAACTTTAACCCTTTCACTGCTCCAGACGTGAATATACGCTAATCGTTTTAGTGCTCCAGACGTATATATACTATTTGCTACAAAAAATACTTACAGCGGTTCCCTGCTACAGTCGTATAGTTACGTATAACGCCGACAATCGGGTCAGCGAGTCGGAGGTAATTGTTGCGCAAGTATACTTTTGAAATACTAGGAAATACCTGAACGACTATTGAATGCTGAATTCTCTTTCTGCTGAGTTCATTCGTATCGCTACATTACGTAGTTTGTGTGCGTCCGTTTCCGCGTTACCGAATAAAATGACGCGACGTTACCGTGGGTTTACAGTCGATGAGCTGCTGAGTATTCTAAACCAAAGTGACGACGAGGACATCATCATGCCCAATCCAGCTGATTATGGGTGGACAGATAATGACGACGACGAGCTGGCAGATAAATCCGTCACCACAAATATAAAAAATATTTGTGAACCAACAAACGTTGAACCAGTAAATGCAGATCTAGATTTTGATGTTATCGTCGATTCTTTCTCCGATTCCGAAGAAGAGCCTGAGCGAATGCCTGAAGAACCTGTTTTGAAACTCAGAACAGTTGAGTTTAGATGGAAAGACTCTGCTCTGGACCCTAAAGTGTATAGTTTCGATAACAGTGGTTCCGGTTGCAAAATCGCCAATTTAGATTATTTATGTACTGTATACGACTGCTTCCAAGTATTTTTTAGCCAAGATATTGTGAGCTACATAGCTGAGCAATTTAATTCATATTCTGAACACCTTTGCAATGATGCCAGTGAAAAATCAAGACTGCGACGTTGGAAAAACACAAACAGTGACGAAGTTTATTCTTTCCTTGCTGTAAATTTTCTGATGGCTCAAGTGAGAAAAAATGAAATAAATAGTTATTGGACCAATGATCAGTTACTGTATACTCCAATGTTTGCGCAAATCATGCCGAGAGATAGATATCTTCTGTTACTTAGAATGTTACATTTTGCAGATAACAGTAAGGACCCTGGAGATGACAAAATCTGGAAATTACGTCGAATTGTGGATCATTTAAGAAAAGTATTTCCAGGTGCCTTCTATCCTTTTAAAAATTTGTGCATTGACGAAAGTTTAGTTCTCTTCAAAGATCGTGACTTCTTCAAGCAGTACATTCCTTCCAAACGCCACAGATGTGGTGTAAAATTTTTTGTGTTATGTGATTGTGAAACTGGTTATATTCTTGACTTTATTACTTATGTAAGTGCAGCAACAGACGTAAAAAAAGAAACTGACTTTGGTGTAAATGTTGGAATACCTGGAAGCATTGTTCTCACTTTACTTGAACGTTACTTTGGTAAAGGTCACACATTATATGTTGACAATTGGTACACTAGCCCAACGTTATTTTCTTATGTGCATGACAGAGTGACTAATGCCTGTGGAACTGTGGGAACAAACCGCAAAGGCATGCCTGCTTTATCAAAAAAAACTTAGAAAAGGCGAGATCAAGTTTATGCCAACAGATAAACTTCTTGCTCTGAACTGGCAGGACAAGAGGGAAGTGAGGATGCTTTCAACTCTTCATGCAAGCGAAATTACAGCGACTGATAAAATTGACAGAACCACGAATGAACCAAAAACAAAACCAGCTTGCATCGACAGGAGCGACATAATGAATGTGTACGAAAAACTGTAAAATGGTATAGAAAAGTATTTTTTTCATTTGGTGGATCTGTCTCTGCTCAATGAGCATGCATTATATAAAACTTAAACGAGACGAAATATTTCAGTATCTGATTTTCAATAGAAACTTATCAAGGACATCCTACAGATTCACCATCAACCGCAACAGAGGGGCGTCGTGGAAGGAGATGGTGGTGACAATCCCTTACGCCTAACTGAGCGCCACTTTATCTCGCTAATCCCAGAAACTTCAAAAAAGAAGGCTGCCCAGAGAAGGTGTATTGTATGTGCAAAACATGATAAACGAAGTGACACAAGATACATTTGTGTAAAATGTAATGGGCCTTTATGTTTGAATTTTTGTTTCGAGAGATATCACACTTTGAAGTATTACCAATGTAATATGTTTTGTATTTTTTTCTCCTCATAAAGTACCTTTTTTGAACAAAGTAAGACTTTCTGAACAAAGATTTAAAAAAGGAAACGATTTACACCGACAATACTGGATTTTGCGTCTCATTTTTATCTCAACAATAACGGTAGACTGCTACAGTCGTATATATACGCACCGGGTGACTATAATGCGCACAGGGCGGGAGCCGCTGAGAGTAAATGCGCAGTGAAAGGGTTAATATTCAAAACCAAATTCCTGGTGAAGGCAGATTATACAAATCGATCGACACGATGTTAAATGTTAAAGAAAGTGTGAACTTCCCTAGAAAATTTATAAACTCTTTGCAAGTACCAGAAATGCCATTACACTGCCTCTGACTTATAATTGGATCTCTGATCATACTACTCAGAAATATCAACTCACCAAAAATATGTAATGACAGAAGGATGATCGTTAAACAGCTATCGAATAACATCACTGAAGTCTAACTTATGGCTGGAAAGTAAAAAAGACACACACTATTTACTCCAGCATACTACTGGTCTTTACAGATTCGTCATTCCACTTTAAAAGACGGCAATTTCCAATCAGATTAGCCCACTGTTTTACAATAATGACCAGCATCAACATCAAAGACTCATGTTCCTCCCATGGTCACCTATACGTAGCTTTCTCTCGAGCAGTAAATTCAACAAATTTGTACACATGTGCCCTGGATAACAAAATGAAAAATGTTTTTATACATAAGTGTTCTAAGTACATAGAATATGTTTTCATACCTCTTTTACTTCTAAAGTTTATCCTTTTATTCCAACTACCACACAATCCCATATCAACTCCCTGAATGAAGCCAGGTACCCCAGCTAGTTACTATTTATTTACAATATAAAAAATGGCACTAGGTAAAATCAGCTTTCTGGTTTCGTTCGTACCCAAAAATAATCCTAAGTGCAGTCCTGAGTGTGGCTGACAACACCTGAATGATCGTTGGTGCATATTGACGCACTGCAGCGAGGGTCCCCAATACATCCCACAGATGATCGATGGGATTTAAGTCAGTGGAAGGGATAGGCCAGTCCATTTGGAAAATATCTTCTCATTCCATGAGCTCATTCATCTGTGCTGTTTGATGCTGTTGTGTAATGTCATCCACAGAAATGAAGTCAGGGCTGAATGCGCCCCTGAGAAGATGAAAATGGGGAAGGAGTATAGCGTTGATTACTGATTGCATAGTGATCAAAGATTTGGAGATCAGTCCGCCCATACAACATTGTGCCTCCCCAAAGTTTAACATGTGGACTGTCAAACTGATCATGTTCAATAATGCAGGACATGCCCTTGTCTGGCGAGAGGTGGGAACAAGTTATGCACCCAGGAGTATCGTCAAACATGGTCGTTTTGGTGGCCCAGGTGTCAAGGTGTGCATAGCCATAATGTTACAAGTGTGGGATGATCTCCAAATCTATGACCACAGTACACGCAAAAGTCAACATTATTGTGACACTGTAAACATTTCCTATCTGTGTATTTTCAAAGGTACATTCAGTGAATATACTTAACTGCCATTCCCATTATTTAAATCCCACCAACAGCACGTGGTATGCATTAGGTACATAAATTGCAGCACGTCAGTAGGAGGGCTACATGGGTTTCAGCCAAAGGGGGACAGGGGCATTGTTCTCTCATATAAACAGATTAGATTATATTAGATTAGTGCTTGTTTCATAGATCATGAATATGACAGTCTGTAATGATGTGGAATGTGTCAGGTTAATAAAAGGTGTCTATACAAGATATTACATTACACAAAATATTACATGACAACAAATATTTTTAATTTTTTTGGGTAGGAGGTGGTGAAATTATCCACTTACTATATCCAAAAATTCATCTAATGAGTAGAAGGAGTTGCCATTCAGAAATCCTTTTAATTTCCTTTTAAATACTATATGGCTATCTGTCAGACTTTTGATGCTATTAGGTAAGTGACCAAAGACTTTTGTGGCAGCATAATTTACCCTCTTCTGAGCCAAAGTTAAATTTAACCTTGAGTAGTGAAGATCATCCTCTCACCTAGTATTATACCAATGCACTCTGGTATTACTTTTGAATTCATTCGGATAATTAATAATAAATTTCATAAGTGAATATATATATTGTCAGGCTACAGTGAAGATCCATAGTTCTTTAAATAAGTGTCTGCAGGATGATCTTGGATGAGCTCCAGCTATTATTCTGATTACACGCTTTTGTGCAATGAACACTCTTTTACTCAATGATGAGTTACCCCAGAATATGATGCCATACGAAAGCAGAGAATGAAAATAGGCATGGTAAGCTAATTTACTCAGATGTATATCACCAAATTTGCAATGACCCTAATAGCATAAGTATCTGAACTCAAACGTTTCAGCAGATCTTCAGTGTGTTTTTTCCAGTTCAACCCCTCATCAATGCATACACCTACAAATTTTGAATAATCTACCTTAGCTACCGATTTCTAATCGAAGTCTATATTTATTAATGGTGTCATTCCATTTACTGTGTGGAACTGTAAATACTGTGTTTTGTCAAAGTCTAATGAGAGCGCATTTGCAGAGAACCACTTAATGACTTTCAGAAAAACTTCATTTACAATTTCATCAGTTAATTCTTGTCTGTTGGGCGCTCCATTCTTTATTGTTCCTACCAACCGACCCCTTCTTCTAGTCAAGTTGTCCCACAAATTCCTCTTCTCCCCAATTCTATTCAGGACCTACTCATTAGTTATGTGATCTACCCATCTAATCTTCAGCATTCTTCTGTAGCACCACATTTCGAAAGCTTCTATTCTCTTCTTATCTAAACTAGTTATCGCTTCAGTTCCATATATGTCTACACTCCACACAAATACTTTCAGAAATGACTTTCTGACACTTAAACGTATACTCTTCTTCAGAAATTCTTCCTTTGCCATTTCCAGTCTACATTTTATATCTTCTACTTCAACCATCATCAGTTATTTTGCTTCCAAAATAGCAAAATTTATCTACTACTTTAAGTGTCTCATATCCTAATGTAATTTCTTCACAATCACCTGATTTAATTCGACTTAAGATTATTAGATTATATTTACTTTCATTCCAATTGATCCATAGTGAGGATGTCTTCCAGGATGTAGAACATGTCAGAAAAACAATAATACATGACAAATATTTACAACTGAGACAAATTAGCTAATGTACTTTCCACAGATCCCAAGTGCAATGATCGTAATTTTTTTGAATGAACACTATATGAAAGAATCATTTTACAAACACTAATGCACTGAATTTAAAATAAAAAGCTTTTTATTTACTAGGTAATAAACATGTAATAGAAATACTATAACACTTATTTACAATGAACACATTACTGCACTGAAATGGTGCAGAAGTTATATCATACTTATATATATATATATATATATATATATATATATATATATATATATATATCAGTTGGTTCTACTGAGAAATTCATCATCAATGGAGTAGAAGGAGGTGGCCACCAATAAATCCCTTAGGCTTCTCTTAAATTGAATTTCATTTGTTGTTAATCTTTTTATGGCTGCTGGCAAGTTATTGAAAATGCACACCTTTTGGTACAAGAGCATGTGACTTTAAATCCTTGTGAAGATTACATTACATTATCTGCATTTTGCTTTTGTTGATGTTCATCTTACATCCTCCTTTCAAGACATTGTCCATACTGTTCAACTGCTCTTCCAGGACCTTTGCAGTCTCTGCCAGAATTACAATGTCATTGGCAAACTGCAAAGTTCTTATTTCTTCTACATGGGTTTTAATTCCTACTAAATTTTTATCTTTCGTTTCCTTTATAGCTTGCTCAATATACAGATTGGATAACATCGGGGATAGGCTACAACCCTATCTCACTCCCTTCCAAACCACTGCTTCCCTTTCATGCTCCTCGACTCTTATAACTGCCATCTGGTTGCTGTAGAAATCGTAAATAGCCTTTCACTCCCTGTATTTCACGCCTGCCACCTTCAGAATTTGAAAGAGGGTATTCCAGTCAACATTGTCAAAAGCTTTCTCTAAATCTACAAATACTAGAAACGCCGGTTTGCCTTTCCTTAATTTATATTCTAATATAAGTCAATGGTCAGTATTACTTCACATTTTCCAGCATTTCTACAGAATCCAAACTGATCCTCCTTGAGGTCGGTTTTATCAGATTTCGATTCGTCTGTGAGCAGTTTGTGTTAGCAATTTGCAGCTGTGACTTATTAAACTGAGAGTTCGGTAATTTTCCAACCTGTCAAAACATGCTTTCTTTGGAACTGGAATAATTATATTCTTCTTGAAGTCTGAGCGTATTTCGCCTGACTCATACATCTTGCTCACCAGATGGTAGAGTTTTGTCAGGGCTGGCTCTCCCAAGTCTGTCAGTAGTTCTAATGGAATGTTGTCTACTCCTGGAGCCTTGTCTTGACTTAGGTCTTTCTGTGTTCTGACAAATTCTTCATGCAGTATCATATCTCCCATTTCATCTTCATCTACGTCCTCTTCCATTTCCATAATATAGCCCTCAGGTAAATCAAACTTGTATAGACCCTCTATATACTCCTTCCATCTTTCTGCTTTCCCTTCTTTGCTTGTAACTGATTTTCCCTCTGAGCTCTTGATATTCATACAGATGGTTCTCTTTTCTCCAAAGGTCTCTTTAATTTTCCTGTAGGCAGTATCTATCTTATCCCTAGTGACGTATGCCTCTACATCCTTGCACTTGTCCTCTAGCCATCCCTGTTTTGCCATTTTGCATTTCCTGTCAATCTCATTTCCTTTTTGCCTGGTTCATTTACTGCATTTTTACATTTTCTCCTTTCATCAATTAAGATCAATATCTCTCCTGTTACCCAAGGATTTCCACTAGCCCTCATATTTTTAGCTACTTCATCCTCTGCTGCCTTTACTATCTCTCAAAGCTACCCATTCATCTTCTACTGTATTTCTTTCTCCCATTCTTGTCAATCGTTTCCTAATGCTCCCTCTGAAAGACTCTACAACCTCTGTTTCTTTCAGTTTATCCAGATCCCATCTCCTTAAATTCCCACCGTTTTGCAGTTTCTTCAGTTTTAGTTTACAGTTCATGACCAATAGATTGTGTTCAGAGTCCACCTATGTCCCTGGGAATGTCTTACAATTACAAACTTGGTTCCTAAACCTCTGTCTTACCATTATATAATCTGTCTGAAACCTTCAAGTGTCTCCAGGCCTCTTCCACGTATACAGCCTTCTTTCATGATTTTTAAACCAAGTGTTAGGTATGATGAAGTTATGCTCTGTGCAAAATTCTACCAGGTAGCTTCCTCTTTCATTCCTTACCCCCATTCCATATTCATCTACAACTTTTCCTTCTCTTTCTTTTCCTACTATCGAATTCCAGTCTATCATGATTATTGTTGTGCTAATTGATTAATAATCCACTGGGGATAATGTCCTGATAAACACCCCATCCCATTCCTCACCCCCACCACATCCTTCTGGGAAATGCACAACCCCTCTCCCTTCACCAATATGAGCACAGTTTTTAAATGAAATTAATTGACTAATTAATTAAATTGATAAAGTACTTCCCCTCTTCCCCTCTGGGAAATCCCAAAACCATTAAAGGGGTCCTCCTCACATCTCCCAGCTCCTAATACTGCAAAATTCAGAAAGTGCAGAGGAAATCATAATAATAATAACATGTCCTTTATTTGTAGAAGTTCAATTTGCCTATCGCTGGTGTATTTAATCATTTTGGAATACTGACACAGTCTAACTGTGATGTCACAATCTGAGATGGTTGACAAAAAAGAGGCCAGCTCTAATTCTTCGCCTCCTATTGATGGAAAATTCAAAAGTTGATGAGGAAAGCCAAATTATTTCCCCTGTCTGTGAAACATGGAAGTTGGGAGTGGGAGCTACTATTGGTCAGGCACTAGGCAGTAGCTTTATCGAGTCTTATCAGTCTGTCCCAGCACAATTATAAATCCCTGCCCCCATATTCAGAATTCCTGTAGCGACGGCACTGAGAAATGAAACACACTTATACCTATTTAGGTGTCTTTTAATCTCATCTTAGCAAAGAGAAACATAGCAAATACATCCCACGATATTTTTGACGAGTGTAGTGGTCATTATCTCACTTGAACACGGCATCTCAAGGCGAAAAAACTGACCATTCACCTCCATTCTAGCCCAACAACATCTAACAAGTGTACTATGTACCTCAAGAACCAACCAGCCAGACCCTGGTCGACAACACTTCATTACCACTCCTGTCACTGCCCGTGGTACTCAGCTAGACAAGCAGACGCGAATTGGATGTGCAGTAATAACTGCAATCTACCTCTCACATAAACTCCTCAGTTTAAAAAAATCCACTTCGCCCAATCCGAAATAGGGAGTTGATACACCTTGAATTTCTCACGTGAAATGTAGATTTCTCTCTTTTATACGAGGTGTTTTCAAAAACGGAAGAAATCGAACCATTCACATCTCTAAAGTATCGTTACCTGTTGTCAAAAATCCTGTACAACAGTTTGGTATAGGCTATATTTCCTCTAAGTATTTTCTTATCAGGTAGAAAAACCTGTTCTTATCAGCTTAATACCTGCTGCACCCTGAATCACAGGCCTAGAATATCAAACTCATTTTTGGCTCTACCTCTCTCACAGGATGCTACCCACACTTTCGAAATTTCTTAAGCTAGTCAAATGCTTCGTCATCCACAAGATCTCTCGAGGTGGCCAAACAACAGCACAGAGGAGTTGTAAATGTCACGTTAATACTATTTAACACTTTATAAATTCGGTAATATAGCTGATTTTATTACTATAGCCACTTCTCCCTGTGTAGGTGGGTTGTTGAAAATCTGTTAAAAGGTCTGGCCACAACGAGAAAACGCCTGATTACCTCTCCAACTAGCGTATCATACCCATGGTAGTCTCACTCTCCATTCCAACTGCCCAGTGGCAAGTCATTGACATCAAATTAATTGACTAATTAATTGAATTAATTATTAGAGTCCCTTTTCATGGTAAGTGATCTTTTTCTGCAGTCGGATTACAGTCGCCAGGTAACTCAAATGGGAATACCTGGAGAGAAGGTAATGTTCTTTTCGATGAACACTATTGAGAAAATTTTAGGGGACTGACACTTGAAGCTGACAGCAGAAGGATTCTACTGCCACCAACATACATTCCACATGAGGTTCACGAAGATGAAACATGAGAAATTAACGCCCATATGGTGTGGAATAGGAAAGGAAACGACTTTTAATGATACAAAGCACTTCCGCCATGCACAGATGGTGGCTTGAAAGTAAGCATACAGATGTAGATGTAAATTTTGTCCACATATTAAAATGTCAGTCCATACAGTTATAGGCTCACAAAACTCGTGGAAGAATGCTCTCCCTTATCTATTGAGAAAAAAAATACGCAACTTCTGCTGCTGATTGTCTATGAATAGTAACCTTCGTATTAGCCTCTAATTTCCTCATTTCAGTCTTCTCGCGAGATGTAGGTGAGAGGCCGTAATATGTTCGTCCACAACACTTTGAAAAGACATTACAGACATCACATCTCACTTCCTCTTCTGACAGAGTACCGCTTACCCGCCATATTCTCACGAATCTTCCAGTCTTTGATATATATAGCTTTTGAATCCACCTGATTTTGACAAGTAAGAGTCGTCCCCCCAAAGTCACAGACCACTGATAATTCTCAGGAAAACCCATTCGAAATCCCATCACCTTGCAACAGCATTGTTCCATTAGTGAGGAGACTGACTAGCCCCTCTGCCCATTACTGTCTCTGTAGAGAGTTATCACAACGAGAAAAAATTGCACATTAACGTTCAAGGAGAAATTCACCACAATGGGATGCTCACATCCAGATATTTGTTATGATTGGTACTGCTTCCAGTGATTTGTACTCAATGACGTAATAGAACAGTACCACATCTCTTTCGTTATTTTACACTCAATAGTTACAGTTAGGACATTCAGCTCCTTCGCCTACCAATCCTCAATCCTTTGCAAATTGCTGTAGCTTACCAGGGGCCTACATCTAAATACATATTCCCCAAACCACTACACGGTGATATTTTAGATTTCTTCGTTCCTTCCCCAAACATATGCGTGACGATCGAATAAAAAGGATAGTCTGTGTGCCTCTCTCTGTATTCACCATAGTCTCCTCTATGATCACTACATGAGATACAAGATTTTTTCATGGCCAAGGAAGCCTTACTGCCGCACCTTTACTACACGAGGACTCCACAAAGAAAATCTGATACATATGCAATTCACTGATATCGAATGATTGTTTTTAAGTATGTCCTGAAACGTCCCCTTCGAAAAATTATACATGACTGTGCTTAAACTGACACACATTTTTTTAGCGCAAAGCAATCTGACTTCCAACAATCCCTACAAGAGAATGGCCCTGACTAAATAAACCTATACATTTCACGAATCACTTACCTCACAAAAATCTTCGTTACTCGAACTACTCAATACAGCGAGTGCCACTACTTCGAGCTAAATAAATGATTCAAACTACTGAAGGCACTAACTACTGATAGGCACAGTTAGCAAAAGAAAGATTTTGATAGAGAACAAACAATGTATTTACCTTAATAGTGTTCAAAAGTCATAATATATATATATTTACTCTTTCTGATGGGCACACGTCCAGATCGTCCGCTCTCAAAATTCCGCCATATCTCTTCCCACATCCACCACTGCTGGCAGCTCACCTCCAACTGCGCAACGCTACGCGCTGTTAACATCCAGCTGCCCAACACTACAAAAGCAAATTACAACAATGCCACCCAGCCACAGGCTGCACACAGCACAGACAGTGATTTTCATACAGAGCGCTCGTGGCAGTGGCGTTACCAATATAAGAACCTAAACAGCCTACTTACAGTCCCTACATGTGTTCTAATCTCCTTTATCGTATTCCTGTGATTACTACGTTAGAAATACGACATGTAATGGTGTCAGAGTCCTTGTTGATGGCGCAGATAGTGAGAAATACATCACCTTTTTTCTGAATGGAACATGCATCTATAATATAAATCTAACACTATCAAAAAGCTTCCAGTACACTTAAAATACACCTACATTAGTGTAACAGCCCCACACCCCGACTCACAATTCAGAGCTACTGCAAGAGTAGGGAGAGATTGGGGTCTTAATTACAGTTGTGCTCATTTTTTATCCCCGTGTGCTGTTCAGTAGTGGACTGTCGATGATACTGTATTATGTCAAGTGCAAAGTATATCCACGTGGTTAGGATGCATATGCATTGTGGTAATCATTTATTTAGAAGCGAACCCATACTCACACCTTATCCAACAATCATATATCGAGAACAAATTAACAAACAAGTACAAGCAGAACCAAATCGATATCAATGTTTCCTCCAGCACCTCTTACACACTGATCCGAATTGAAGTGACACAGTCTCTAGGTGACATAACACATGTCAATGGGTTTGGTAACTCGCCTCCTACACCATCACCTCTTAGTGGGTAGACCAAACTCTTTTAAAAACCCTTGCAAATGGATTTGAGCCTGACATATTTTTCTGGTTTAGATCACTAACTTGTCAGTTCTTAGGGTTTGGATTGCTTCTCATAAGATTCCAACAAATGAATCCAAAACCAACATATGCATTCTACTTCAGCTTGCTCCAGATGCTTACTGCTAGGCATTTTATGGCAGTTAATGGTTCCAATGACAGTGACCAGGATTTCTAGTCCTTTTAATGTACAATAGATTTAGCTATGTTCAGGTCAACTACCAACTCAACCACAGGTCTATCGCCAGTTTGCAGAGAAACTACAAATATCCCACATGTAAAGCAAATATAATGCAAGCAGCTGTGCAGTGCATGGTGGATGGTGCATCGCAAGAATATTATCGATTACCCTTCTATACCAGTCTCACACAGTGATAAAGTGAAAAGTTGCCTATATATCTTAACACAGACCCTTATACACCCTAATGTTTACAGGAGAAATAACTTGTCCTTCCTAGAGATTTTTTTTCGCCACATTTTCAAAGGAAGTATGCCAACATGTACAATTCTAGCAGCATCCACATGATGATTTTGCTTTTCAGATCAGTCATGTAACATGAACAGATGTGGGCTCACAGGATTGGTATACAGTAGCTATGTAGTGTCGAGCTGTTGAGCCAATGTTAGGTGTTCAATAGTATGTATCATTTAAACACAATGGGTCTACACATGTTAATGTTGGGATATCAGCTGACAGGACCTAAAAGTTATAGAGCAAACTGAGAATGTATAGTAAGCCACATAGTTGGAACTCGTTCAAACAGAATGGCAAACTGACATATATGTTGGGTGGAAGTTGGTGGCTAAGTACGACACGTTGTCTCGTCATTTCTGTTGTCAACAGCATCCGAGTTTGTGCATTAGTTTCTAAGTATGCTTGGTTTTGCTACGTTAAAATTAACCACTCGAGAGGCACCACAGGATGTATTTCTTAACTAGCAAAGATCCATGATCACAGATTGTCTGCAGGAAGTGATATGTGCTGCTGTGGAGCTTGAGTTAATCTGTTGTCTTGTTTCGGTTAAGATAATGGGATCGTTGAGATGTGGATGTTCTGTCCGTGATTTCGGTCTCTCTGTCATTCTAAGATCAACGAAAGTTCATTGTAAGATGGTATACCTAGTCCCACGCGTTTTGCATGCAATAAATGTGGAATTCAAAACTTATAAACAAACAAATATTTTCGAAATACTGCCGCATAGTTTCCAAACGTCAGTTAGTGCTATTTAAGTACAGTGATGTTACATGTGGTATTCTTCCCACCTATAAAAATGTTCCATAAAAACTAAAATCTTGCATGCCATATAAGTGCATACAGATTCCGTCCTGATTTCGTAATTTGATTTGCTTAGGAAGAAAAAAATTACCCAGTAATCTAGCGGTGCAAAGAAATGAAATGTGTGCAACCTAATGTCCAAACTTCTGCCAGGGCTATTTAATACAGTAACGATGTATGGAGTACTCCCTTCCAGAGTTAACAAATGTTGCATTAATACTACAGTCTTCCACCCCCATACACAAACAGCAGTTGACCGGCGTTGCCTGGTGAAACGTCGTTGTGATGCCTCGTGTAAGGAGGAGAAATGTGTACCATCACGTTTCCGACTTTGATAAAGGTCGGATTGTAGTCTATCACGATTGCGGTTCATCGTATCGCGACACTGCTGCTCGCGTCGGTTGAGATCCAATGACTGTTAGCAGAATATGGAATCGGTGGGTTCCGGAGGGTAATACGGAAAGCCGTGCAGGATCCCAACGGCCTCGTACCAGTAGCAGTCGAGATGACAGACATCTTATCCGTATGGCTGTAGCGGATCGTGCAGCCCCGTCTCGATCCCTGAATCAACAGATGGTGACGTTTGCAGGACAACAGCCATCTACACGAACAGTTCGACGACGTTTGCAGCAGCATGGACTATCAGTTCAGAGACCATGGCTGCGGTTACCCTTGACGCTGCATCACAGACAGGAGCGCCTGCGATGGTGTACTCAACGACGAACCTGGGTGCACGAATAGCAAAACGTCATTTTATCGGAAGAGAATGAATCCAGGTTCTGTTTACAGCATCATGATGGTCGCATCCGTGTTTGGCGACATCGCGGTGAACGCACCATGGAAACGTGTATGCGTCATCGCCATACTGGCGTATCACCCGGCGTGATGGTATGGGGTGCCAATTGTTACACATCTCGGTCACCTCTTGTTCGAGAATGAGATTTTCACTCTGCAGCGGAGTGTGTGCTGGTATGAAACTTCCTGGCAGATTAAAACTGTGTGCCTCGAGACTCGAGCTCCGGACCTTTGCCTTTCGCGGGCAAGTGCCCTACAAACTGAGCCCCCCAAACACGACTCACGCCCCGTCTTCACAGCTTTACTTCTGCCAGTATCTCGTCTCCTACCTCCCAAAGTTTACAGAAGCTCTCCTGTGAATCTTGCAGGCTCGTCACAATACGCCAGTCACTGCTCTTGATGAACTGTGGTATCGTGTTGAAGCTGCATGGGCACCTGTACTGTACACGCCATCCAAGCTCTGTTTTATTCAATGCCCAGGTATATCAAGGCCGTTATTAAGGTCAGAGGTGGTTGTTCTGGGTACTGATTTCTCAGGATCTATGCACCCAAATTGCGTGAAAATGTAATCACATATCAGTTCTAGTATAATTTATTTGTCCAGTGAATACTCTTTTATCATCTGCATTTCTTCTTGGTGTAGCAATTTTAATGGCCAGTAGTGTATTGGAATGAAAAGAATAATCCACGGGTTGAACATTGCTATGTGATTTTTCAAGTGCATGTTTGTGCTTCTTGCAAACTGTGAGGACTTTGTGGATAATATTTATCAGAAGAGAGATGCAAAAACCACTGCAAAGTTGCAGCTAATATTAAAACTCCATCAAAAGTTCTGAAAGTGGTATCAGAACACCATATGTAAAATCCGTTTCAAGGAGGAAGTGAGAGTGCTATTCTTTCCCTGCAGACTTATTGCAGCCAGCACTAAATGTAAACCTACCTTTCTCTTGTGCGCCATGCATCAGAGACCAGTGTTTTTTTATGAATGCAACAATGTATTAAGAGATAATATTATTTTATGATGTGCTTTTCATACTTTTTTTAATCCAGATTGTGAAAACTTAAACATTATCGCTAAAAAGCTTCTTTTCTCGTTTTTTTCTTACATCAGTCACATTTAGGTCTGCTCTTAATGTGATAACTATGATTATACAGTGATCTTAACACTGACCTGTGTTGAAGAATAATGATTTTTTAGTGTCGAAACATGGAATTGACATACAATACCACCATTCTGTCAATGTATAGTCTTCCATATGGTTAAAAAACATTATTTCAACCACCACCCCCTTCCCTCCCCCTTCCCTCCTCCCCCTTCCCCCACCTGTAACGTAGTATCGTCGCTAAGATCTTTGCTACAAAGTTCCAGATGAGCCAATGACAAGTGTTTTGCGACATTTGCACCCAACCAAACTAGTAGCGGCTGTATCTTGTATTGGAGTATAGTGTAGGGTAAAAAAGAAAATCTGAGTGCTGCCTTCGGCAGTGCATCGTATTATTTCAGCGTAATACATTATACACCAGATGTAATAGGAATTGATGGTTGCAGATGCTTCATTTTTTAATGTATGCACTACATGCTGGATGAAAGGATGATGTCATACATCGGCACTTTAATAAAGGGAAGTATATCCACATTAGAAACATTGTAGCATATTCCATAGCCAGATGAATGATGTATGTTAGGAGAAATTGGTAAGGATTTAGCAGTAATATAGAAACTTAATCTAATGCAGAGCTTGTTGTCCATGAAATGGGTCATCAGCCTGTACTATTTCAATGGCTTTCTGTAGATTATTGATAGATTACATATTCGCATTATCAGAATGAATATGTGAGACTACATAACATTTTGGAGACACATTTATATCGTCCTCCGCTAAAGAGAATGCACTATTTAAGCTCTGATTTATAAATACGAAAATGGAATGTTTGAGTTTAATCCTGTCTAAATGCTATCGATATGGAAGAATATTTCAAAATCAGTATAGTATGTATGATATGTACGACTGTAGTTGTAATGGAACGTTTATTAATTTTGGAAGGCAGTACCCTACACAGCATCACAGTACTTAAATAGCTGTGGCAGAAGTTTCGATATTAGATTATGCGCATCTCATTCCTTTGCACCACTGGATGACCAAGTATTTTTTTTCCTTCCTTAGCAAATTGCATTTTGAAATCAGGAGGGAGTCTGTATGCATGATTTTAGTTTTAATGTAATCACTGTACTTAAATAGCACTCACCCATGTTTGGAAACTATGCGACAGTATTTCGCAAACAATTGGTTTTTATATGCTTTAAATTCCATATTTATTGCATGCAAAATCTGTTGGAGTAGGTATACCATCTTACAACGAACTGTTAATTTTAACGTAGCAATACCAAGCATATTTAGTAACAGATACACTAACAAGGATGCTGTCGACAACAGAAATGACGAGACAATGTGTCGCACTTAGCCATCAACTTCCCCTCAATATATATGTCAGTTTGCCACACAGCTTCCTCCACTCTGTTTGAACGAGTTCCACCTAAGTGGCTTACTATACATTCTCAATTTCCACTATAACTTTGAGGTCTTGTCAGCTGATATCCCAACATTAACATGTGTAGACCCATTGTGTTTAAATGATACATACTATTGAACACCTAACATTGGCTCAACAGCTCGACACTACAGAGCTGCTGTATACCAATCCTGTGAGCCCACATCTGTTCATGTTACATGACTGATCTGGAAAGCAAAAGCATCATGTGGATGCTGCTAGAATTGTACACGCTGGTATACTTCCTTTGAAAATGTGGCGAAAAAAAATCTCTAGGAAGGACAAGTTATTTTTCCTGTAAACATTAGGGTGTATAAGGGTCTGTGTTAAGATATATAGGCAACTTTTCACTTTATCACTGTGTGAGACTGGTATAGAAGGGTAATCGATAATATTCTTGCGATGCACCATCCACCATGCACTGTACAGCTGCTTGCAGTATATTTGCTTTAGAGGTGGGATATTTGTAGTTTCTCTGCAAACTGGCCGTAGACCTGTGGTTGAGTTGGTAGTTGACCTGAACATAGCTAACTTTATTGTACATTAAAAGGACTAGAAATCCTAGTCACTGTCATTGGAACCATTAACTGCCATAAAATGCCTAGCAGTAAGCATCTGGAGCAAGCTGAAGTAGAATGCATATGTTGGTTTTGGATTCATTTGTTGGAATCTTATGAGAAGCAATCCAAACCCTAAGAACTGACAAGTTGGTGAGCTAAACCAGAAAAATATGTCAGGCTCAAATCCATTTGCAAGGGTTTTTAAAAGAGTTTGGTCTACCCACTAAGAGGTGATGATGTAGGAGGCAAGTTAAAGCAAATCCCATCAACATGTCACATGTCACATAGAGACTCTGTCACTACAATTTGGATCGCTGTGTAAGAGGTACTAAGATGACTGCTGTTGCTAGAGGAAACATTAACCTCAATTTGGTTCCGCTTGTAATTGTTTGTTAACTGGATCTCAATGTATGATAGTTGGATATCATATAAGTATTGGATTTGTTTCTAAATAAATAATTACCACTATGCATATGCATCCTACCCATGTGGATATACTCTGCACTTGACAGAATATAGTACCATAGTCGATCCACTATTGAACGGTTTGTTGGGGTAAAAAATGAGCAATACTGTGATTAACTCCCCAATCTCCCCATGCTCTTGCAGTAGCTCTGAATTATGAGTAGAGGTGTGAGGCTGTTGCATCAATTAAATGTATTGTAAGTGTATTGGAAGCTCCTAATATTGTTAGATTATTATTGTGAAAGTATCTTCCATTTGAAAAAAAAACAACAGGTTATCTATTTCTCACGAAATACTATGGCATCGGTGAGGACTCTGACACCATTACATGTCGTATTTCTAACGTAGTAATCATAGGAATACGATAAAGGAGATTAGAACACGTGCAGGGACATTTTTAAAGACAATCATTCGAGATCAGCGAACTACATATGTATCAGAATTTCTTTGTGGAGTCCTCGTATAGTAAAGGTGCAGCAGTAAGGCGTCCTTGGCCAAACAAAAACCTATGTCTCTTGTAGTGATCATGGAGGAGACTATGGTATATATATAGGCATACAGACAATCCTTTTTACTTGATCATTATGCATATGTTTGAGAAAGGAATGAAGTCGATAATACCACAGGGACATTGTGCACAAAGTGTAGTGGTTTGGGGAATATGTATTTAGATGTAGGCCCCTATCTATAGCACTGTTTCGATACCAGTAAGCTATAGCAATTTGCAGAGGATTGAGGACGGGTGGGCATAGAAGCTGAATGTAGGATATGTAACTATTGAATCTAAAATAGCTGAAGACGTGTGCTAATGTTTTAGTACACCACTGACTACAAATCATGAGAAACAGTATTAATATCTGGACGCAAGCATTCCCAGGGTGGTGAATTTCTCCCTAACGTTAGCATGCTGTTTTTTATTGTTGTAATAGCTCTCTGCTTAGCCAGTGGAGGCCAGAGGACTAGACAGCCTACTAACTAATTGAACAGGGCTGTCGCAACATGATGGGATTTCGAGAGATTTAGGAGGGGTCTGTGACTTGGCTGGGGATATCCATTGCTACATATCGAAGACTGTAAGATTAGTGTAAATTTGGAGGGTAAACGATACTATGACTGAAGGGAGACTGAGAGATGATCTCTTTACCGCTTCTTGTAGCAAACATATTACTCCCTTCCACACACATCTCTTGAACTGACTGCAGTGGAAAGATTATCTACTATACCTCAATTGATCGACGAACTGGTCTAGAAAGTAATCAAATGCTCACAGAAAGAAGGTAATATGGCGATATAAGTAGCTTAGGATCGAGGTAAATAGGAAATACAAGGGAGCCACGCTGATATTGGGGGTGATTGTGATGTGCTATTTTTATCGTTGTGGTAGCTCTGTGTCCAGACAGTGACGGATTGGGGAGTAGACAGTTTTATAACTGATGGAAAAGTGCTATCGGTTCCTTCGAGAGAATTAGCAGTGGTCTGTGACATGTTGGGGAAGAACTCTTACTTGTCAAAATCAGGTGGATTCAAATGCTATACGTCAAAAAGTGGAAGATTCGTGAGAATTTGTCTAGTATGCGATTCTCTGACAGAAGGGTAGTTGAGAGGTGAGCTCCTTACCACTTTTTCTAAATGTTGTGGGTGGACATACTACAGTTTCTCACATACGGTTCGCGATGTGACTGCACAGGGAAGATTAGAGGCTGATACGAAGGTTTTCACTGAGAGTCACCAGCAGAAGTTCCGTCTCTAGTTTTCTTGATAATTAAGAGACGTTCTTCCGTGACATCTGCGTGTCTGCAAATGAAACGACTGACATCTTAATAGGTAAATTAAATTTGCATCTACAGCTAACTGCATACTTCGCAAGCCACCACACTGTGCATCACAGAGGGTACCGTACACCTATTTCTAGTCATTTCCTTCCCTATTCCACACAATAAGGACATTAATTTCTCTTGTTTTTTCTTCGTGGTTCTTTCGTGAAATGTATGTTCGTGGCAGTAGAATCTTTCTGAAACAGCTTCAAATGTCAGTTCTCTAATTTTTCTGAATGCTGTTAATCGAAAAGAACATAACCTTCTCTCCAGGAATTGCTATTTGAGTTACATGCCATATGTAATCCGACTGCAGGAAAAAAATTACTCAACATCCAAACCGACTCTTATGATCTATTTAATTAATCAGTCAATCAATTTGATATCAATGACGTGTCGTCGTGTGGTTGGAAGTGAGGGCAAGAATAATACGGATATGATTCACGAGTTGAAGTGGTAATCAGGCGTTTTTTTCGTTGTGGCTAAATCTTTCAATTTCCCACCTTCTCAGGAAGAAATGGCTATCGTAATAAAATCAGCTATATTGCCGATTTATAAAGTGATAAATAGTATTAACGTGACATTTACAACTCCTCTGTGCTGCTATTTGGCCACCTCGACAGATCTTGCGGATGAAGAGGCATTTGACTAGCTTCAGAGAGATTGAAAGTGAAGGTAGCATCTTGTGACAGAGGTAGACCATGTTCTTAGCACTCCATCATGAGTTAAAAATGGGTTTAATATTTTAGTGCTGTGATGCAGGACGTGGCAGATATTAAACTGATAACAAGAGATTTTTCTACCTGATGAGAGAATACTTAAAGGGAATATAGCCTGTGCCGTACTGTTGTACAGGACATTCACAACAGATAACGATACTTTAGCGATACGAAAACGCGTGTATAGTTCGATTTCTTCTGTTTTCGAAAACAACTCGTGCAAAAGAGAGGAGTGTACATTTCACGTCAGAAATTCGAGATGTATGAACGAAACAATTCCCCATTTCGGACTGGGCGAAGTGGATTTTTTTAAACTAAGGAGTTTATGTGATAGGTAGATTGCAGTTAGTATTGCTCATCCAATTCACGTCTGCTTGTCTCGCTGAGTGCCAAGGACAGCGACAGGAGTGTTAATGAAGTGTTGGCGACTAGAAGTTGCTGTTTAAGGCTGTGGTGACTGACAGTTACAAAGAAAGGGTCTGGCTGGTCGGTTCTTGAGGTACACAGTACACTTGTTAGATATTGCTGTACTAGACTGGGGTGAAAGGTCAGTTTCTTCGTCTTGAGATGCCGTGTTCAAGTAAGATAATGACCACTACACTTGTCAAAATATCGTGTGATGTATTTGCTATGTTTCTCTTTGCTAAGATGAGACTTGCGACACCTAAATAGGTATAAGTGTGTTTCATTTCCAAGTGCTGTTGCTACAGGAGTGCTGAAGATAGGGGCAGGGATTTATAAATATTATTACCCATCCTTATGTTCCTTCCACCAGCTGTTCATTTGTAGATGAGAAGGCGGCTATTCCATTCCACTTCCGTTATAACTTGCTGTCCAGTTATCCTTCCTACATAGGGTTACTGGCTAGAGCAACTCTCTACCGCTAGACTAACAGCGAAAATATCCTCTTTACATCCATCAGTAACTGGTGATACTATATAGAACTACATATTCTCTTTACATCCATCAGTTATTGATGTTAGTGGATAGAACTACTATCTAGTGCTTGATCAGTGGCACTGCCTCTCCCAAAATCTGTTGCTTCACAGCCAGAGGAGATAGTTTGGTTTTTCTGGCCAGTTTTTGAGCTTCCCACACATATGAGGAGATGTGTTAGAGTGCGCCAGTGTTCTGGGCCCTCCATCTTGGACTGCATTTGAATTCCATTCCAAAGATGATTAAGTAGAGTACCCTTCATCCTTCCACACCAGCGATATGCGAATTGAATTTTAATGAATTAATATATTATTATTAATATTTTTTCTCTGCAATATGATGTAATTAGCATTTGAATTCACACCAAAATCCGAATATACCACGAAATTTTGAATTGCCCACCAATAGGGTGTGGTTAGGGGAGTGCTGGGAGAGGGACTGTCCAATGGGATGAGTATTTCCCAGAGGAGGAGGTTGTAAATAATTGATCATATTAATTAATTTATCAATTAATTTCGTATGAAAGTTCTCCTCATATCAGTGGAGGATTGTGGGTTGGGGATTTCTGGGAGGAGTGGGGGAAGGAGTGGGTGGGGTGTTTCTCAGAAGGACAGATTATCCGCAGGGGTCATAAATCAAGTAGCTTAACAATAGGTTATGGGATTGTGTCATAAATTTAGTGAATTAGTGTATTCTTTTAATTAACTAGTGTATCAATTCGATATCAGAAGAGTGTCAGAACGAACTTTGTCCCATAACTCATGTAGACAGGCTAGTGACAAATCAAAGTTGATGAGGCTGACCAGGCAAAGACTGCCTTCATAACTCCTGATGACCTCTGTGAGTTTTAGTTATACATTTGAACTGCATAGTGCTCCAGCAGATTTTGAATGTACTTTGGGCACTTTGTTCAAACACCTCACAGCCAAAATGTCTTTTTTATCTGGATGACGCTGTCGTTAGATCAAAGGCATTTGAAGAAAACACATACTGCCCAACAACTGTGCTGTAATGTGTTCAGATAGCAAGCCATCACCTGAATATGAAGAAGTGCCTCTTCAGAACTCAAGAAATAAAAATCTTTGGACATCTAATGAAGGACAATGGAATCAATCCCGATTCCCTGGTACTTTCATGACGTGAGAAATTTTCTCAAAATGTGTTTGTACTACCAGAAATTCATAAAGGACTTCGTTATCGAGTCACATCCCTTGCTACAAGTAATGCAGGGAGACACCAAGTTTTGTGGAATAAGTTACAAGATAGATCTTTTCTTGTTCTTAATGTGATGCTAAGATCTCCAGTCCTAGAATTGGATGATGGGAATTCGGAGACAGAACTTCACACTGACACCAGAGGTTATGGGATAAGTGTAGTTCTAGCGCAAATTCAGGAAAGTGCTGAAAAAGTGATAGTTTTGCCTTGCTGCTTTTTGGGCCATCAACAGCTTCCAGCCGTATTTATTTGGCAAACAGTTCACCATTTTGATGTACCACGATTCTCTGTGTTGGCTTACTAGCCTAACGGATCCCCATCCTGACTGCCCAGATAGACACATAGGCTTCAGGTATAGGATATCACAGTGTCACAGTGATATACACAAAGGGATGCAAGAACAAGGATGTTGACTGCCTATCAAGTAATCCCAAGGCAGAACACATCAGCAGGGATCAAATCTCAGTCATCACTGCATTAAATGATACTGCTGCTGAACAGAGAGAAGATCGAGCACTGCTGAAAACCACAGAAGCGTTGAAGAAACAGGAATTGACCAGATGAGAATTCCAGTTAATAAAGGTGCATTGTATAAGAGGAACTATGGTTCAATGGGGCAGAAATGATTGTTCGTTATCCCACTTCATCTAAAACAAGCTATCTTGAAGCATTTCTATGACTCTTGTACATATGGCCGCCTGGGACTTGTCAAGACTCTACACAGAATTAGAAATTGGTATTTCTGCCCAGGTCTGTACCGATCTGTTACACACAACTTGACCCACAGTAAGGAGTGCCAATGGCACAAGCATGTGCAGGTTGCCCTATGTATAAAGTGGTGGTAAATTCAAAAATAGCTCAATAGTGCTGCAGGGTTACTCCCACTCCTATCACACTATGTTGGAAGTAGGTCAGTTGTGCTAAGCATAATTTGTCAGGAAATCCTAGATGGTGCATTGTCATGTTAGTGGAAACAGGTCGTTTCTGCTAAGTATGTTATCCAAGATAGCTACTGCGCCTTCATCTGATGTCACTCACCTGAGACAAAGGATGTTTGTTTCTCCTCCAGGTTCAAGCCTGTTGACTGTTTCCAGGACATGCAAACATGCTCTCATCGTACAAGTAGTAACCAGTCTGGCCTAGCCTCCTGGCCTACTTAACACATTTTCACTATTCTGTTATTCTCCCAGGCATGTATGGTTATTTATAACACCGAGGTCACTATTACAATTCAAGACAGCCAGTCAGTTTTCCCCTGATGTCAGAAGACATAAGGGTTGGCCTAAGCCGTCAGCCATGTACGGTCGCACATCTTGTTACAATGAGTGCTGGACATGTCCACTGTTGTCAACGGGCCATGTAGACCTGCCAAGTCCTGCACTTGATTGTCAAACATGAAAATCAGACAGCAATATCCCACACCAATACAGTGTACACTGCCCTAAGTTAAAACTGTGGGAAACTTAAAAATGAAACTCATAGTTCCGATTTTTGCCATAAGTATGATGTTTATGATGGTTCTTCAGTCACCCTCCACATTGCCTCTATCACAGATCATGTGTCCCAAGCTAAAATGGTTAGGAAATTTGAATGAAAGAAGGATACTTATACTTTAACCCAAACTGAGAAATGGGGGAAAATTCAAAATAGCCAATAGTCCACAAGAAAATTCTGGAGGAAAATTTAAATAATCTATCACATTTTTCCTCTCAGAACTTGTGAAAATGATTCAGAAGGTGAAGAAAGGAGAATATGCTTATTTTAAAATTCATTACAAAAATTAAGATGTTACTCCTACAACATGTGATGATAAAGTAATGAGACCAGTTAGATCAAGTACATTTCCTTATATTTTTATCCAACTTTGGTATAACTGCCAAAGTAACTACCTTGTGCCTGGACACATTTACTGCACTGCTGGTAGCACCTCTACAACTCAACTTCTGGTATACCAATAAAAGCCCTTGTCACAGCTGTCATGTACTGTTGCAAAATAATTTCCTTCTCCTTTAACAACTGACTTCACTTTGAGGGAATAGAACAAATCACACTGGTCCATATCAGGTGAATAAGGAGACTGTGGTAGCACTGCAATGGATTTTGCTATTACAAACTCCCCAACAGGCAAAGCAGAATGGGATGCTGCATTATTGTGCTGCAGGATTCAGTTATTAGTAATGTGTGGACGAACACAACAGACCCATTTTCGTAGCCTTTCCAGAATTTCTTGGTAGGAGTATTAGTTCACTGTCTGGTGTGAATGTAACATGCTTTTTGTGTGCAATACCCATGGAGGCAAATAAACATACAAGCATGCATCTCAGCTATGACTTCAACAAGTGTGCTTTCTTTGATCTAAGTAATTCCTTCAAATAACATTGTGAACTTTGACATTTGATCTCAGGATCATACTGAAATAACTAACTGTCATTACCAGTGATAACTCAGTTAGTAATTCTGGGTTAAGTTCCACTTGTTCCCACAGATCAGTAGGAACAGTCCCCATTGATGTTTTTATTACTGTGTGAGTTTTGTTTTTTCCAGATTTTCCATCAGCATCAGGGAACAGCTTCCAGATTAATGTTCCATTCGTTTGTAATTATTTTCACAGTTAATAACTCATACTAGTTCACTCACCATGCCTCGTGTTGTCATCTGTTCATGTTGTTGATGGTCATTCGTTATAGTGTTCATCTTCAACATTGGTTCTGCCTCAGTACCATTTGTGCCTTTGATAAAATTCCATTTTCGAAAGACTGATGAAACTTGCCGTATGTTACTGTGACATTATCACTGAGTTTCACAAATAAAGAAATAGCATACGGTACTTCTATGCAGTATTATGAGAATCCATTGTTTAATGAGGGGTAAACACAGGACTTAACTCTTGAAGCTGCTACTCTTAACTGAAACATTGTAGGTGCACGCAACTTGCGACTGTGGTGGGGAAAGACAAAGGTGCCTGTGGCAGCAGGTTGCAGGGTTGCCACTCTACAGAGAAATAAATTCAGTCACCTTACTTTATTGACACATCTCGTATATCTGGACCACTAACTACTAGTCTGCACATTTATGTTAAACATAATATGAGCTTCAATGTAGGACGGTATCTCGAACAGAATGACCTACTCCATGTCAGCCAACATGGATACTGAAAACTTGGATCATGTGAAACCCAACTCGCACTTTTCTCACTTGAGATATTGAAAGCCACGGATGAAAGCAGTCAGGTAGATCCAATACCGAATACTGTACCTACAGGTATGACCCAGGGAAGTGCATTGGGACCCATGTTGTTTATGTTGTGTATTAATGACCTTTTGGACAATATTGACATTAACCTCAGACTTTTCACATATGATACAGTTATCTGTAACGACGTACAGTCTGAAAGGAGCTGCAGGAACATGCAATCAGATCTTGATAAGATTTCAAAGTAGTGCAAAGATTGGCAAATTTCTTTAAATGTTCAGAAACGTAAAACTGTGCACTTCACAAAATGAATATATATATATATATATATATATATATATATATATATATATATATATATATATATATATTTATATATATAATGACTAATATTTGTGAGTCACAGTTGGAAATAGTCAACTCATACAAATATCAGTGTTTAACGCTTTTTGGGGATTGCAGCATGAAATAGAACGACCACATAGACTCACTAATAGGTAAAGCAGGAATCTGACTTCGGTTTACTGGGGAAATGCAGCAAGTTTACAAAGGAGATTGCTCACAAATCACGCATGAGACCCTTTGCAGAATACAGCGCAAGTGTGTGGAACTCGTATCGGATAGGATGGACAGGGAGAACTGAGCATATGTAGTGAGCAGCACTAATAGTTACAAGTTTGTATGACCCGTGGGAGACTGTCAGAGAGAAGCTGAAGATATTGAACTGACAGACTGTTGAAGACAGACGTAAATTATACCGAGAAAGCATACGTACAACGTTCCGAGAAATGACATTAAATAATGACTTATTACTGCCATAGGGATCGTGAGGGCAAGATTAGATTAACTGCAGCTTTCAAGGATCAAGTCACTCTTCTTGCGTTCCATGGGCGAATGGAACGGAAAAAGCACCTAATAACTGCTGCAATAGAACGAACCATCTGCCATGCACTTCACAGTAGTTTGCGAAGAAGAGACCGCGATTTTCTGAAAATGTACTAGGGTTTCAATTAATGTCGCTGACCCAACCAACACAAATGTTGTTAAAGGTTGAACACTGGATAAATTTAGTAGAAATTTGTTTACATCTTATTAAATATTTAGTAGCCCGCAGTTACATCGAGGACGATGATTATGAGAAAGCCCATGAAATTGTAAAAATTACCTTCTTCTTCCCATTCCATTATTGTTGGCTGCACTGTGGCACATCTGGCGTTTGTCGTTTGTTGTTTGCTGACGTAAGGGAAAGTAGTGAGAAGTCAGCGTATGAGACCGAAATTGATGTGTGGTAGAAAATTGATATGTTTTGAATACTTGTTTTCAATAATTTTACCTTGCCCGGCAAGGTGATAGTAATTGACGAGACTGTCAGATATGAGATCTGGAGGCAAGTGTATCTTGCTGACACTGTTGATTCACCGATGTAACACCATATTTTGACAGATTTGTAATGTCTGTGTTTTGTGCTTTTACAGGCAGGCGCCAAGGAACTTATTCCAATTCAGCCCTCGTTAGACTCCAATGACAGCTAGGAGGCGACGTGGTGGCTCCGAGTCTGAACAGGCACCGCTTATTATTTCGACTGGAGCATTACACACCACAGAAAGTCCGTGGAATAGACAGTCTACCCCTTACAGAAGTTATGTGTCAAATGCCCGAAGCGCTGAAATAGAAGACACAGAATTGCAAGATAAGGACGCAGCGATTATTAGGAAAATGACTGCACGAGACAGGACTACGGAATTTGTTAATGCTATAAGATCATTGCAAGGACGAAATGTGGCCAGAGCAGTGGCAGTTAGAGATCCAAGGAGAGCTAAGTTTATGCAGAGCTATGCAGAATTTATGATGATAGCAAGGTACAGAATAAGTATTTTATCACGCTGTAATGTTAGATTTTATACTGTAACCTTTATAAGGCCAATGTTACGGTGCTTCAAGAGAACACTGCCGATTTCATGCCCCCATCTTTCATGACTGAATTTTTGCTGATTACCTTGTCGCCAGTGTTACTTAAAATAGTACTTTCACATTCCATTAACTTTTTTCGCCATTGTGTGGATGTTTTTTTAAAAAATTTTCATAGAGATATACTTGGAACATTAGCCATATTTCAGAAGAGGCTAAAAAAATTGCCAATAATTGTTTCACAGAAATTAGTATGAACAATGAAAGAAATCACTTTGGTTCTGTGCCATCATCATTGTTGGAAATTGTTTCTTGCAATGCAGATGGTAAATGCCCCTTTGGATGAAAAGGAACAAAGTTCAGGAACGTTAGTGTTCCTGAAATGAACAGTGTTCCTAATCAATCCACATTTCGGTAGGTAACGTAAAATTAAGTTATTGGTGGAGAACCATAAGGTTTCATCAAATAACCAAATGTTTGCAAGGTTTATAGTGATGCTATACGTAAAGATGTTGCAGTGTTTAAGAAATTCCATACTGTTTCTGTTGCTGATTGGTAATGGAATGGGGTGGTTAGTGGAGGCGGAGTGTTGCTAAAACATTTACCTGACTTCATAGTTTAGAGGATGCTTGAAACTCTGACCTTGTGAACATGATATATATGTCTTGTTACCTTACACCTACAAATTGACGATGTTATTTTCAGCAAGGTCATAAGTTTTCCTCTCCTTGTTTGTATAAGAACAAGGCAAATGTACCATTTCTAATATTTGTGCTGTTGTCACTATGCTAAATCGTAACAGAAAACTGAAGTAAGCATCACAAAAATACAGTTGATGTAAGTCAATATTTTAGTGTCCAGTTCAAAATTTTATTAATAAGTTATATTTCTCTAATAAAGCAGTTTATTAATATTCCCATAGCCCTAAATCTTGAGACTTCAATGTATTTTTTAGAATGTGATGAGCTCATAGTAGGCATCTTACCTGGAATGCCAGATTTATTAAGACTTCTTTCTGAAGCAATTGAAATTAGGTTGGCAAATAAGGAGAAATTAATTTAAACTTCTCAATGACTATAAATTATTCAGGGGAAATGTTTCATCATTTTTTCATCCATCACTGTGAGAAACCCTCACATTTCAATAGCACCTCCCTTTTGTAGTAAAGTGTCATGAAGTAACAGCGCCACTCTCATAAATCTGTGAGATAATACATTTTTTGAAATTAGTTTGTAGCATCACACATGTAACGTGAATTTCATTTGTTTACATAAAATTGTTGTGATGTGTTCTAAGCAAATGAAGTTCCATATTCTGTTTTTGTTAAAGTGTTATTGGGGTGTGTCATTTAAGTTTATTAAACATAATCATTCTAATTAAAATGCTGGTCTTTGCAGGACTATTGGCAAAAATATCAGTAGTACTTACACAAAGTTGGAGAAGTTAACATTATGTAAGTATTTAAACAACTATTTTCAACAATAAGATTTAGAACATTATACTCTAAAGTGGGAAGTTAAAAAACACAGTAGAAAGCAGTTAATTGGTAACATTAAATGTTCCTGACATAGGAGCCTAAATGTTTGGAGAAATCACGTAATTATCATAACAGTGCAATAACAAAGGTATTAAGGGTGAATAAATGATACCAGATGTTTCATAAATGTTCATGAGCTTCAAATGAGTACAAAACGTGTTACATTTAGGAAATAGGAGTATATGTAACATGCATGAGCTTAGAAGTGAATTTTCTGTTGCCTTTTGGAATTATGCAATTAAGTTCTTAGGGAATGTGTGTCTTTCTTAATTGTTAATATAATCATATACCCTAATAGAAGGGGAATGAGATTAAAAAAAAATATGTGCGCCAGTGTTTCAAATTGTGTTAAAAGATCCTGTTATGTTCAATCAGCATTTTTAGTTTAAAAAATTCTGCTGAAAAGTACTGGTAATGGTCACAGGTCATGTATATTAATGAAGTTTTGCTCATCAGATGAGAGCATCCTCCTGTGTGAAATGTATAGTTGCCACATGTTAGAACCATAAAGCACCACTCGCCTCCACTATCATGACAAACTTTGTGTTGACGATGATGCTCTAAATCTCTGTTTTGTTGCCATCGAGGTAATGAATATCTGAGGATGCTCATGTCATAGTTAACATGGTGACTGACATGAGGCCACAATGCCACATTGCAGTCAACGTGTTAGTCAATAAACCAAATAGTATGTGACTTTTTGTGGTTTATTTATATTTTAATAATAAATGATGTTGTAGCTGTATTATCTGTAGTGTGGCCGAGGGTCTAAGTTTATAGTAGACAATCTGTGCTCTAGATTTAACACACATCATTATGGCATCATTTCTAATTTAGGGAAGTTGTGTAGCAAACATTCACTACACATGCAGTACTATATTTTTTATAAATAATGACTATTACCAGGTAAATTTAGGAACACCACAGTATAAAATACAGAAATCGTAAAGTATTTTGGTGCATATAATGTACGTATACTGAGCATCAGCTATTTGTTAGTATTTATTGTGTGTTCAGATTTGTTGGCTTCACAATGCTCAACCATATATAACCTCCTAACCTAACCTCAGACTCCATTTCATATCAGTCTATAAGTACAACCAATATTTTACGGAGAAAGGGGAGTCATTATCATACTTGACCTGTTGAATGGCACATGAACCAACAGTCTTAAAAAGAAAGGTGGAACATACACTTTAACTTTCCATGACACTCATGATCATGTCAGGGAACTTAGCCAATTGTGTCTATGTATGGGGTTAGGAAACCTGTTGTTCCTAAGATTCACCATCTATACTCCGATTTAAATAACTTTGTGATTGACATTTCAGTGTGTCGAGTTGTATGGGACAATTGTCAGCAAATCGAGACACTCGAGCACCACATGCTTGCTGTGTTGGCTGTCTTGTAGGTTACATGCAGTGCCTTGTAAAGCATGGCTGGCTTGACACCGGCAACACTACCCTGTGCCACTACAGTCCGGCAATCCCAAAGTAGTTTCAATCAGAGTATAGTGCTTTAGATGATGTGATTCGTCAGTGGCCGTCTACTTCCAAATCTATAGTCTGTAATCCATCTTATGGTATGTGGTGTACAGTACTTCGTCATTCTCCCTCTTACCTATTCCAGTTGTGAAAGGTGCACGGGAATAACAGTAGTCAGTTAGCCTCTATGTGGTACTGAATCTTTGTAATTTTACCTTCATGGTCTTTTCAGAGATATATGTAGGACAATGGAATATTTTGGTTGGCACCTCTGAGTGTACACTCCCAGAATTTTAAAGGTAAAGCACTCAGTGTTGTACAACACTTCTCTTGTAATGTCAAACTCTCGTATTAGATGAACATCTCCATGGTGGTTTCCTGACTGCAATATAAATCTGTGATGAAATGTGCTGCTCTTCTCTGAATCTTTTATTTTTCCTTTGTTAGTCCTTTCTGGGAAGGATCCCAGACTGACAAGCAGTTCTTATGTAGCTGCACCCTTCATGGACAGACCAAACTTCCTGATGATTTTTCCAGTGAATCAGAGTATGCCATATACCTTTTCTGCAATTAGTTTTATGTGGGTGCCCATTTAATTTCACTCTGTATATATACTCTGAGGTATATGATGGGGGTGATTGTTTCCAGTGATTATTGATCAGTTGTGTAATCATAGAATAATGTTTTTCTGCCTATTTATGTGCAATATGATACATATCCTTATACTGAGCTTTAACTACCAATCCCTACACCAAACTTCGTTCTTCTGCAGGTCTTCCTTCATTTCCCTGTAATTTTCTGGTGTTGACTTCTCTATATACAATAACATAATCTGTAGACATTCTCATAAAGTTTCAGAATCCTTCTGGTCATTTACATGTATATTGTGTACTAGAATAGTCTTATAACATGCTCTTGGTGTAAGCCGTAAGTTATTCTTACATATGAAGATTTATTTCTGTTATTAAGATATGGTGTTTGTATGGTCACTTTATATTCATTAGGCAACAATACAGAACTGTATCTTAATACCTTGAAGTCAAGAGCTATGATACCAACCCAGGCACTGGTGTGTATTGTCTTCTGGATCTCATGGACAGACCAGTAAGCAGGTTTACCTCAACAAATTACAAGAATAGCATAGATCACAAAAAGAAAACTTAAAGTAAAATGTACATTGATAAGGATTCTGGGTGTTAAACAGAAACAGCTACCAGCAGGCAAGCTTGGGTGCACCTGGTACACATTAGTTACATCATTCTTTATCAGATGTGAAGGGCTCTGCCTGGATTGACAAATGGTGCATAGCTAAGGTCCAAAATTGAACTTAATTGTTCAACCAGCAAAGCCCCAAGTACGATTCATCTGTGTGAACTTTTTCTAACATATTAACTGATAATATTTTTGTTGGGCCTGCAGCTAGATCATACAATCATTCTGGACGTATTGGTGTACAAGGAGGATGATCAAACACATTGTTCATAGAAAACCAGTGCATGTATTTATCTACATACAATAAGTTGTCAGCTGTGGTACAGGTACCTTTGAGGGTACTGGTAAGGATAACATACCCTGTCTCAATTGCAGGAACTAGAACACGTTAAGCTTGGATTCGAGCAGAGTGCCTACACTGATGGACAGATCCTTTGTGCTCTGGATTTTTGACCTATATATATATATATATATATATATATATATATATATATTCCACATGGGAAAAATATATTAAAAGAGATGCTGTGACTTACCAAACGAGAAAGTGCTGGTAGATAGACACAATAAAAAACACACACACACAAATTTTAAGCTTTTGCAACCCACGGTTGCTTCATCAGGAAAGATGGAAGGAGAGGGAAAGACGAAAGGATGTGTGTTTTAAGGGAGAGGGTAAGGAGTCATTCCAATCCTGGGAGTGGAAAGGCTTGCCTTAGGGGGGAAAGGGACAGGTATACACTCTCTGTCCGCGCGTGCACACACACATACCCATCCGCACATACACAGACACAAGCAGACATATGTAAAGGCAGAGAGTTTGGGCAGAGATGTCAGTTGAGGTGGAAGTACAGAGGCAAAGATGTTGTTGAGTGACAAGTGATGTAAGGGGCGGCAACTTGAAATTAGCGGAGGTTGAGGCCTGGTGGGTAACGGGAAGAGAGGATATATTGAAGGGCAAGTTCCCATCTCCGGAGTTCTGATAGGTTGGTGTCAGTGGGAAGTATTCAAATAACCTGGACAGTATAACACTGCCAAGATGTGCTGGCCGTGCACCAAGGCATGTTAAGCCACAGGGTGATCTTCATTACCAACAAACACTGTCTGCCTGTGTCCGTTCATTCGAATGGACAGTTTGTTGCTGATCATTCCCACATAGATGGCAAGCCTGTAATTATGACATGGTGTTTGTATGGCTACTTTATATTCATTAGCATTAGGCAACAATGCGTTTCTGTGCCAAAAGCTGGTAGTTGGTCATCAGGGAAAGGGGAGGTTTTCAAAAAATCTGTCCTTGGCTCGATTGAAGATGATGTAGTATTGAGGAAGTCTAAAGCTTACAGAATGCCTTCTCATTGTGTGTTAACATATATTGGTCAGGTGATTTGCACTGCTCATGACAGATCTGTTGATCATGATTGCCATACAGGGTTACAACCACCCAAGAAGTCTTTGGTGGCAGAGCACAGTGTCCTGCCATTTGGACTGTATTTAATGGAATAAATTGAAATCACACTGGCTGATCATATTGTAAATAACAGAGACAAGTGCTATTCTTAAAGTAAAATGTGGAATCCTATTTTATGTGATATTAGCTGAATACTCTAACATTGCCCCAGTATTCATGTATTTTGTCATGTACATGCCCGCCTCATAACTGGTCCTTATTCCACCTGCCTCCTCATACACTCTGTCTCACCACCTCATGCGTTCTTACCCCTGTTTCCTTTTTCACCTGCTTACTACCTCCCTTTCCTCAAGGAAAGCGTTACTGAAGAAGAGAAATTTGTTAACATAGAGTATAGATTTAAGTGTCGGGAAGTCATTTCTGAAAGTATATGTATGGAGTGTAGCCATGTGTTGTTGTTGTTGTTGTTGTTGTTGTTGTTGTTGTTGTCTTCAGTCCTGAGACTGGTTTGATGCAGCTCTCCATGCTACTCTATCCCGTGCAAGCTTCTTCATATCCCACATCCTTCTGAATCTGCTTAGTGTATTCATCTCTTGGTCACCCTCTACGATTTTTACCCTCCACGCTGCCCTCCAATGCTAAATTTGTGATCGCTTGATGCCTCAAAACATATCCTACCAACCGGTCCCTTCTTTTTGTCAAGTTGTGCCGCCACAAACTCCTCTTCTCCCCAATTCTATTCAATACCTCCTCATTAGTTATGTGATCTACCCATCTAATCTTCAGCATTCTTCTGTAGCACCACATTTCAAAAGCTTCTATTCTCTTATTGTCCAAACTAGTTATCGTCCATGTTTCACTTCCATACATGGCTACACTCCATACAAATTCTTTCAGAAACGACTTCCTGACACTTAAATCTATAATCAATGTTAACAAATTTCTCTTCTTGAGAAACTATTTCCTTGCCATTGCCAGACTACATTTTATATCCTCTCTACTTCGACCATCATCAGTTATTTTACTCCCTAAATAGCAAAACTCCTTTACTACTTTAAGTATCTCACTTCCTAATCTAATTCCCTCAGCATCACCAATTTAATTTGACTGCATTCCATTATCCTTGTTTTGCTTTTGTTGATGTTCATCTTATATCCTCCTTTCAAGACACTATCCATTCCGTTCAACTGCTCTTCCAAGTCCTTTGCTGTCTCTGACAGAATTGCAATGTCATCGGCGAACCTCAAAGTTTTTATTTCTTCTCCATGAATTTTAATACCTACTCCAAATTTTTCTTTTGTTTCCTTTACTGCTTGTTCAATATACAGATTAACATCGGGGAGAGGCTACAACCCTGTCTCACTCCCTTCCCAACCACTGCTTCCCTTTCATGCCTCTCTACTCTAATAACTGCCATCTGGTTTCTGAGCAAATTGTAAATAGCCTTATGCTCCCTGTATTTTACCCCTGCCACCTTCAGAATTTGAGAGAGAGTATTCCAGTCAACATTGTCAAAAGCTTTCTCTAAGTCTACAAATGCTAGAAACGTAGGTTTGCCTTTCCTTAATCTTTCTTCTAAGATAAGTCGTAAGGTTAGTATTGCCTCACGTGTTCCAACATTTCTACGGAATCCAAACTGGTCTTCCCCGAGGTCTGCTTCTACTTATTAAACTGATAGTTCGGTAATTTTCACATCTGTCAGCACCTGCTTTCTTTGGGATTGGAATTATTATATTCTTCTTGAAGTCTGAGGGTATTTCGCCTGTCTCATACATCTTGCTCACCAGCTGGTAGAGTTTTGTCATGACTGGCTCTCCCAAAGCCGTCAGTAGTTCTAATGGAATGTTGTCTACTCCTGGGACCTTGTTTCGAGCCAGGACTTTCACTGCTCTGTCAAACTCTCCACGCAGTATCGTAACTCCCATTTCATCTTCATCTACATCCTCTTCCATTTCCATGACATTGTCCTCAAGTACATCGCCCATGTATAAACCCTATATATACTCCTTTCACCTTTCTACCTTCCCTTCTTTGCTTAGAACTGGGTTTCCATCTGAGCTCTTGATACTCATACAAGTGGTTCTCTTCTCTCCAAAGGTATCTTTAATTTTCCTGTAGGCAGTATCTATCTTACCCCTAGTGAGATAAGCCTCTACATTCTTACGTTTGTCCTCCAGACATCCCTGCTTAGCCATTTTGCACTTCTTGTCGATCTCATTTTTGAGACGTTTGTATTCCTTTTACCTGCTTCATTTACTGCTTTTTTATATTTTCTCCTTTCATCAATTAAATTCAATATTTCTTCTGTTACCCAAGGATTTCTATTAGCCCTCGTCTTTTTACCTACTTGATCCTCTGCTGTCTTCGCTACTTCATCCCTCAAAGCTACCCATTCTTCTTCTGCTGTATTTCTTTCCCCCATTCCTGTCAATTGTTCCCTTATGCTCTCCCTGAAACACTCTACAACCTCTGGTTCTTTCAGTCTATCCAGGTCCCATCTCCTTAATTTAGCACCTTTTTGTAGTTTCTTCAGTTTTAATCTACAGTTCATAACCAATAGATTGTGGTCAGAGTCCACATCTGCCCCTGGAAATGTCTTACAATTTAAAACTTGATTCCTAAATCTCTGTCTTTAGAATTATATAATCTATCTGATACCTTTTAGTATCTCCAGGATTCTTCCATGTATACAACCTACTTCTATGATTCTTGAACCAAGTGTTAGCTATGATTAAGTTGTGCTCTGTGCAAAATTCTACTAGCCGACTTCCTCTTTCATTTCTTTGCCCCAGTCCATTTTCACCTACTACGTTTCCTTCTCTCTCTTTTCCTACTACCGAATTCCAGTCACCATGACTATTAAATTTTCGTCACGCTTCACTATCTGAATAATTTCTTTTATTTCATCATACATTTCTTCAATTTCTTCGTCATCTGCAGAGCTAGTAGGCATATAAACTTGTACTACTGTAGTAGGTGTTGGCTTCGTATCTATCTTGGCCACAATAATGCGTTCACTATGCTGTTTGTAGAAGCTTACCCGCATTCCAATTTTCCTATTCATTATTAAACCTACTCATCGATTACCCCTATTTGATTTTGTGTTTATAACCCTGTAGTCACCTGACCAGAAGTCTTGTTCCTCCTGCCACCTAACTTCACTAATTCCCACTATATCCAACTTTAACCTATCCATTTCCCTTTTTAAATTTTCTAATCTATCTGTCCGATTAAGGGATCTGACATTCCACACTCCGATCCATAGAACGCCAGTTTTCTTTCTCCTGATAAAGACGTTCTCTTGAGTAGTCCCTTCCCGGAGATCCGAATGGGGGACTATTTTACCTCCGGAATATTGTACCCAAGAGGACGCCATCATCATTTAATCATACAGTAAAGCTGCATGTCCTCGGGAAAAATTACGGCTGTAGTTTCCCCTTGCTTTCAGCCGTTCGCAGTACCAGCACAGCAAGGCCGTTTTGGTTAATGTTAAAAGGCCAGATCAGTCAATCATCCGGACTGTTGCCCCTGCAACTACTGAAAAGGCTGCTGCCCCTCTTCAGGAACCACACGTTTGTCTGGCCTCTCAACAGATACCCCTCTGTTGTGGTTGCACCAAAGGCAAGGTCCATGGTTCATGGGGGAGGTGTAACCATTTATGGAAGTGAAACATGGATGATAAATAGTTTGGACCAGAAGAGAATAGAAGCTTTCGAAATGTGGTGCTACAGAAGAATGCTGAAGATTAGATGGGTAGATCACATAAGTAATGAGGAAGTATTGAATAGGATTGGGGAGAAGCGAAATTTGTGGCACAACTTGACCAGAAGGGATCGGTTGGTAGGACATGATCTGAGACATCAAGGGATCACCAGTTCAGTATTGGAAGGCAGTGTGGAGGGTAAAAATCATAGGGGGATACAAAGAGATGAATACACTAAGCAGATTCAGAAGGATGTAGGTTGCAGTAGGTACTGGGGAGATGAAGCTTGCACAGGATAGAGCAGCATGGAGAGCTGCATGAAACCAGTCTCAGGACTGAAAACCATAACAACAACAAAGTACCTCCCTCCATCCTCCACCTGCCTCCCCCCTCTTCATGTCCACCTCTTCTTCCCCCTTCTCTGTCCATTTCCTCTCCCCCCCCCATCTCTGTCCGCTTCCGCTTCCCCCCCCCCATCTCTGTCCGCTTCCGCTTTCCCCCCCCCCATCTCTGTCCGCTTCCGCTTTCCCCCCCCCCATCTCTGTCCGCTTCCGCTTTCTCCCCCCCCCATCTCTGTCCGCTTCCGCTTTCTCCCCCCCCATCTCTGTCCGCTTCCGCTTTCTCCCCCCCCCCATCTCTGTCCGCTTCCGCTTCCCCCCCCCATCTCTGTCCGCTTCCGCTTCCCCCCCCCCATCTCTGTCCGCTTCCGCTTCCCCCCCCAACTCTGTCCGCTTCCGCTTCCCCCCCCCCATCTCTGTCCGCTTCCGCTTCCCCCCCCATCTCTGTCCGCTTCCGCTTCCCCCCCCCCATCTCTGTCCGCTTCCGCTTCCCCCCCCCCCCATCTCTGTCCGCTTCCGCTTCCCCCCCCATCTCTGTCCGCTTCCGCTTCCCCCCCCCCCATCTCTGTCCGCTTCCGCTCCACCCCCCATCTCTGTCCGCTTCCGCTTCCCCCCCCCCCATCTCTGTCCGCTTCCGCTTCCCCCCCCCCATCTCTGTCCGCTTCCGCTTCCCCCCCCCATCTCTGTCCGCTTCCGCTTCCCCCCCCCCCATCTCTGTCCGCTTCCGCTTCCCCCCCCCCATCTCTGTCCGCTTCCGCTTCCCCCCCCCCGTCTCTGTCCGCTTCCGCTTCCCCCCCCCGTCTCTGTCCGCTTCCGCTTCCCCCCCCCCCGTCTCTGTCCGCTTCCCCCCCCCGTCTCTGTCCGCTTCCCCCCCGTCTCTGTCCGCTTCCCCCCCGTCTCTGTCCGCTTCCCCCCCGTCTCTGTCCGCTTCCCCCCCGTCTCTGTCCGCTTCCCCCCCGTCTCTGTCCGCTTCCCCCCCGTCTCTGTCCGCTTCCCCCCCGTCTCTGTCCGCTTCCCCCCCCGTCTCTGTCCGCTTCCGCTTTCTCCCCCCCCGCCATCTCTGTCCGCTTCCGCTTTCTCCCCCCCGCCATCTCTGTCCGCTTCCGCTTTCTCCCCCCCCGCCATCTCTGTCCGCTTCCGCTTTCTCCCCCCCCCCATCTCTGTCCGCTTCCGCTTCCCCCCCCCCCATCTCTGTCCGCTTTTGATTTCCCCCCCCCATCTCTGTCCGCTTTTGATTCCCCCCCCCATCTCTGTCCGCTTTTGATTCCCCCCCCCATCTCTGTCCGCTTCCGCTTTCCCCCCCCATCTCTGTCCGCTTCCGCTTCCCCCCCCATCTCTGTCCGCTTCCGCTTCCCCCCCCATCTCTGTCCGCTTCCGCTTCCCCCCCCCGTCTCTGTCCGCTTCCCCCCCGTCTCTGTCCGCTTCCCCCCCGTCTCTGTCCGCTTCCCCCCCGTCTCTGTCCGCTTCCCCCCCGTCTCTGTCCGCTTCCCCCCCGTCTCTGTCCGCTTCCCCCCCCGTCTCTGTCCGCTTCCGCTTTCTCCCCCCCGCCATCTCTGTCCGCTTCCGCTTTCTCCCCCCCCGCCATCTCTGTCCGCTTCCGCTTTCTCCCCCCCCCCCATCTCTGTCCGCTTCCGCTTTCCCCCCCCCCCCATCTCTGTCCGCTTTTGATTTTCCCCCCCCCCATCTCTGTCCGCTTTTGATTTCCCCCCCCCCATCTCTGTCCGCTTTTGATTTCCCCCCCCCATCTCTGTCCGCTTTTGATTTCCCCCCCCCCATCTCTGTCCGCTTTTGATTCCCCCCCCCATCTCTGTCCGCTTTTGATTTCCCCCCCCCCCATCTCTGTCCGCTTTTGATTCCCCCCCCCCATCTCTGTCCGCTTTTGATTTCCCCCCCCCATCTCTGTCCGCTTTTGATTCCCCCCCCCATCTCTGTCCGCTTTTGATTCCCCCCCCCCCATCTCTGTCCGCTTCCGCTTCCCCCCCCATCTCTGTCCGCTTCCGCTTCCCCCCCCATTTCTGTCCGCTTCCGCTTCCCCCCCCATCTCTGTCCGCTTCCGCTTCCCCCCCCATCTCTGTCCGCTTTTGATTTCCCCCCCCCCATCTCTGTCCGCTTTTGATTCCCCCCCCCCATCTCTGTCCGCTTTTGATTCCCCCCCCCATCTCTGTCCGCTTCCGCTTTCCCCCCCCATCTCTGTCCGCTTCCGCTTCCCCCCCCCATCTCTGTCCGCTTCCGCTTCCCCCCCCATCTCTGTCCGCTTCCGCTTCCCCCCCCATCTCTGTCCGCTTCCGCTTCCCCCCCCATCTGTGTCCGCTTCCGCTTCCCCCCCCCATCTCTGTCCGCTTCCCCCCCGTCTCTGTCCGCTTCCGCTTCCGCTTCCTCCCCCCCGTCTCTGTCCGCTTCCGCTTCCTCCCCCCCCGCCATCTCTGTCCGCTTCCGCTTCCTCCCCCCCCGCCATCTCTGTCCGCTTCCGCTTTCTCCCCCCCCGCCATCTCTGTCCGCTTCCGCTTTCTCCCCCCCCGCCATCTCTGTCCGCTTCCGCTTTCTCCCCCCCCCATCTCTGTCCGCTTCCACTTTCTCCCCCCCCCATCTCTGTCCGCTTCCGCTTTCTCCCCCCCCCCCATCTCTGTCCGCTTCCGCTTTCCCCCCCCCCCCCCCCATCTCTGTCCGCTTCCGCTTTCCCCCCCATCTCTGTCCGCTTCCGCTTTCCTCCCCCCAATCTCTGTCCGCTTCCTCTCCCCCCCCCCCCCAATCTCTGTCCGCTAAATCGTCTCTGTCTACTGCTGCCCCCCGCCCCTCTCTGTCTACCTCCCGTTCCCCCTCCCCGCCCCTCTCTGTCTACCTCCCGTTCCCCCTCCCCGCCCCTCTCTGTCTACCTCCCGTTCCCCCTCCCCGCCCCTCTCTGTCTACCTCCCGTTCCCCCTCCCCGCCCCTCTCTGTCGACCTCCCCGTTCCCCCTCCCCGCCCCTCTCTGTCTACCTCCCGTTCCCCCTCCCCGCCCCTCTCTGTCTACCTCCAAATCCCGCTTTCTTACTCCCTCATTACTGATGTGCTTCTGCCTTTCCCAGCACTCCCCTCTGCTTGGCAGTCAGTGCTGCCTGCACTTCTTGCCACTAGCCTAGCAACTGCTAACGAGAGGCAGAGTGGTGTGAAGAGCTGTCTGTCTGGATGTGATTTTTTTCAGAGACCATAGATGCAGCTTCTGGAGATGGGTTGTGTGTGCGTGAGTGTGGCTGAGCTATTGTGTGTGTGTGGGGGGGGGGCGCCCGCGTGTGCATGTGCGCACATGCTCTTGTTACCTGATAATTGTATGGCTGAAATTTTAGCTATGAAAGTATGATTGTCTTTCCTATGTGCCTGTTTGAGGCTCAACAGTCGACTTTCAGAGTATTTGAACAAATTACCTGTTGCATGGATTGATCACTGTGGTCTCATGTCATCAACATGCTGTCTGTGGCTCATGAATAGCTGGCCTCACAAATGGACTTGTGCAACAGACCAAAACCACAGGCCGCTTCTGTGGATGTCTAATGGACTGGGCCTACCGATCTGAAACCATTTGGTTCCAACTAATGTGCAGGCTCTGCCCGTCGGATCTAGTTGAAACAAGGAGAAAATTGGGAATATAAACATATCGTGCTTATTTCAATTATGGAGTTGATAATTTCACAGATGTATACTGTGCTAAGTTACTTGTGGGTCATTCCATTCTTAAGTGGGAAACATTATGTACGTGCACTTGGCTTAAGATTAAGGACAATAGGAATAACAGTAAACTGGTTTTATTTCAACTGTTTGGAAAATTAATATTGTATAACGTGACTACAGATTTCTCATACTATTTTGGGTCCAAAACTAAATGAAAATTTGGCTCAAGCTCAAACATAATCAGTTGCTTTTTTGTTCTGAAACAAATTTAAGCACATTCTGTATCCAACTGTTTTAATATCAACAGGATATCAGATATCAAAGAAAGAGAGAGATTTGTATACAATTATGTTACTCAAAAATGTTTTTTTTTTTTTGAAAATTAATACTTTGTAATTTTTAACAGTGGCAAAAAAAAAGTCCCTCTTTAATGATCGACCAACTGAAATCCAAGAATTAACTTATATTATAAAAGAGGATTTGAATAACTTAAATCAGCAAATAGCTCGGCTACAAGAAGTAGCTCGTATGCAGAGACAAAATCAGCAAAATGGACATCATTTAATCTCTCACTCTTCTAGTGTTGTGTTGGCACTACAGTCAAAACTTGCTTCCATGTCAACTGAATTCAAGCAGATTTTAGAAGTGAGAACTGAGGTAAGATAAGTCATCACATGATTACATTAAACAACACTGTTTGCTACCAGCATAAATTGACATTGTATTTATGTTTATAACAACATTTTCTTTAAATTGGCGCACTTTTGATTTCAGAATTTAAAACACCAAAAATCCAGGCGAGAACAGTTCTCACAGGGCCCTGTGTCGTCATCACTGCCACCATCAGCAATTTCTGGACCCCATCAGGGCTCTGTACTTCTGGCAGAGGAACAAGTTAGCATAAGCATGGAACCTGGCAGTGCTCTTTTGCCAGCTTCACAGAAACAAGCTATGGTCTATGATGAGACGGTATATAGTAGATTTTTATGTATACATTGTCACCTAATGCTTTCCAAATATTCTATTTACCTGAGTGCATCCCCCCCCCCCCCCCCCCGCTCTCTCTCTCTCTCTCTCTCTGTGTGTGTGTGTGTGTGTGTGTGTGTGTGTGTGTGTGTGTGTGTGTGTGTGAGAGAGAGAGAGAGAGAGAGAGAGAGAGAGAGAGAGAGAGAGAGAGAGAGAGAGAGAGATCACATTGCAACTGAGAATTGTATTTATAATTTAGGCAGTTTGCTTATGAAGTGTGAATTCTGTATCCATCTTTATAAAAATGGAAATTTCCCTTCAATAGGCTCTTTGTTTCACTGAGAAAAAGCTGCATTCTTCTGCAGGCAAACACATGTCGACTTCATAAACAGATTTCTAACTTCACTGCTGTTTTGAATGCTGTTGTTTTTTACCCCCAAATAGCAAACTTGAAAACTCATTTCATCAACAGTAATAAATGAATAAAAAGAGAAAACAAATAAGGATTAAGAAAGTTATTACATAAAATGTGGTAAATTCTTCATAGTTATGTCTTCCATTTTGTTGATTAGTGTGCTATAAGTATTTTATTGCCTCATATATTTACAGGACTCGTACCTTCAGAGTCGAGCAGAAACTATGCAAAACATTGAGTCAACAATTGTTGAGCTTGGGGGTATTTTTCAGCAACTTGCACACATGGTGAAAGAACAAGAAGAAATGGTTGAAAGGTAAACATCATGTAACAGAGAAATTGTACTGATCTGTTTTAAAATAGTTATAACTAATTTTATTTTGTAATTCTTTCAGGATTGATACCAATGTGACAGATGCAGAACTCAATGTTGAAGCAGCACACGGAGAAATTCTTAAATATTTCCAGTCAGTAACATCAAATCGTTGGCTGATGATAAAGATATTTGGTGTGCTGATTTTCTTCTTCATTTTTTTTGTGATATTCTTAGCATAAGCTGGAATGGTGCAGACAGAAAACCAGCACTGTATTAATCCTCATCTGCCGTGCAGTGGAAGTGAAAGAGATTAGACACAATTTGTGCACTGTTAGAGCACTTGAAAAAATGTGTGGAATGGCAACATGATCATTGTGTTAGCCACTCTTCTGCTCGAGAACTGGATGACAGTGGTATTCTGAAGACAAATCACCAGAAAGTTTTGTTACAAGAAAAGTAAAGCGTCATTTTATAGAAACGCAATGTTGTTTCCCTGTTAAATTTATATTGAGTCTTAAAGTGATATTTCAAGCAGTTTTTTTATTATAATTATATACTTGCAAGTATTAAAAGCTTGGAATAGAGAACTGTGAAAGAATTTCTTTAATAAAAAGACTGTATTTTAATATTTTTATTAATTTTAGTAAATTTTTTTGCAGCTTTTCTTGCAGGGTGATACCTACTCACAGGTTCTGATGGACAGCTCTATCAAACTGGTGAACTATCATTGATAACAAGATCAGTGTTTCTCTGTAGTATACTGATATTATGGAATCATAGCTACGTTTACTCTGAAAGTGATTCCTGAAGATTGCCAGTACTTTGAAAACATTAACTTTGGTTAGATACAGTGATACTTTGATTTTTGAGAAAATACTGCACAAGCTATAGTTTCAGATATGTTTAACACTGAATATATTACCTGAGTTAGAATGGATGTTCAGTGTTGACATTAGAAAATATTTGATTAGATATGTTTACGGAGAATGGGCAACTTTAGACAAGCAGACCTTTTGTGTCGTATGTGGGATTGACAGTAGGCCTAATATTTTACACATTTTAGATTCCTTTAACTACTACTGGGGACAAATACGTTTCAGTGCAATACATGTCACTGTTAAAAATCTCAGCACAACCTCCAGTGGGCTCAACACACTTGACTTGGTGACATGCCCTTTCTTTTTGTTCCCTCTGGCAATACTGCTTCCAACTCGGCATTACATTCTTTTAAAGCACAGATAGTATCTTCAATTGACAATTTTTTCCTCTGTCACTTTGGGGCCGAGAGCCCTGGTACTAATGGGAACGAATGTAAGGTATAGAGCGAGTGAGCAACTGTTTCAAAGGTCATGGTATGGATTTTCACCACTGCAATGTGCAACGTATGAGCTGGGCATTTTTGTGTTGGAAAAGCAATATTTTACCCTGGTGGCATCTGCTACAGGTAGTTGCTCAAACAGTATAAAAACATTGCACAATATTATTCTTATCTGAATAATCAGTCACAATGGTATCCATGAGTAGCAAACAGATTTTCCCTTTTTCTGCTGACAAATGGGTTTTACTTTCCATACACATATACTCATTGTGGACTGGCTGCACTACTGAGTCTCACGAACAGGGTGTAATAGCACATACATGTCTAAGACACCAGAAATCGTTCATCAACACAATATTTTAATTTGTTTACATGAATGAGTACCCATGGCCAGGGAATGAATCAGGATCTGATATTAAATCGGCTAAGTTAATAATACATAAAGCAGAATATACATGTTTTCTTTACAGACAAATTGCCGAGTACATATTAGTGCAATGAACAATATAACAGACGGATTTGTTTAAGTTTCTTAGGAACTCTCTGACAGAACAGGAGTGAGTAATGAGGGAATTCTTCAATTTAGACTTGAAAATGTGAAGGTTACGGCTAATTGAAAAAGACAGTGTAGGAGGGAGAGATGGTGAGACATACACTATCTGATCAAAAGTATCCAGACACATGGGTGAAAATCACTTAAGTTTGTGGCACCCTCCATCGGTAATGCTGGAATTCAATATGGTGTTGGCCCATCCCTAGTCCTTGATGACAGTGTCCACTCTGGCAAACATACGTTCAATCAGGTGCTGGAAAGTTTCTTGGGGAATGGCAGCCCATTCTTCACGGAGCGCTGCACTGAGGAGAGGTATCGATGTCGGTCGGTGAGGCCTGGCATGAAGTCGGCATTCCGAAACATCCCTTGGTGTTCTATAGGATTCAGGTCAGGACTCTGTGCAGGCCAGTCCATTACAGGGATGATATTGTCGTGTAACCACTCTGCCACAGGCCGTGTGTTATGAACAGGTGCTCAGTAGTGTTGAAAGATGCAATCACCATCCCCGAATTGCTCTTTAACAGTGGTAAGGAAGAAGGTACTACATCTCTGTAGACCTTTGGTGCAATAGTGCCACGCGAAACAACAAGGGGTGCAAGCCTCCTCCATGAAAAACACAGCCACACAATGACACCACCGCCTCTGACTCTTACTGTTGCCAGTTGATGTTCACTGGACATTCACCATACCCACACCCTGCCATCGGATCGCCACTTTGTATACTGTGATTCATCACTCCACACAACTTTTTTACACTTTTCAGTCATCCAATGTTTCCACTCCTTACACCGATCAAGGCGTCGTTTGGCATTTATGGATGTGATGGGTGGCTTATGAGCAGCTGCTTGACCATGAAATCCAAGTTTTCTCACCTCCGACCTAACTGTCATAATATTTGCAGTAGATCCTGATGCAGTTTGGAATTTCTGTGTGATGGTCTGGATAGATCTCTACCTATTACACATTAAGACTCTCTTCAACTGTTGGTGGTTGTCAGTCAACAGACGAGGCCGCCCTGTATGCTTTTTTGCTGTACGTGTCCGTTCACATTTCCACTTTACTATCATATCAGAAACCGTGGGCCTAGGGATGTTTAGAAGTGCGAAAATCTCACGTACAGACGTATGACATAAGTGACACCCAATAATCTGACCACGTTTGAAGTCTTAGAGTTCTGCGGAGTGCACATTATGCTCACACATGTCTAATGACTACTGAGGACACTGATATGGAGTACCTGGCAGTAAGTGGCAGCAAAGTGCACCTAATATGAAAAACATATTTTTGCGGGTGTCTGGATATTTTTGATCAATGGATATTTTTGATCACGTAGCGTACATGTGTATTATACACACTGTCTCTTGATAATTTTTTCTCTCATACCTTCTCTATGTTACCACAGATGTCACTGACCTCGTTTGTACTAAGACTGCGGTATACGTGAGGTGTCTATTAGCTTCCAATGCTGTCAATGGAATGCATAAGTTCTAGTAAACCTGCAGTCTTTTTATGGTTGTCCCCTGTGCAGAAAATAGCACGTAGGTTGTGAATCCAGAACTATTATTTTAGAAATAATTAAATCTCTGATCAGTTTGTTTATATGCAATGCCACTTTTTATTAGCAGCATACATGAAACTGCACAATTACATTCCATTTTAGCCACAAATAATTTCTATTCTTTAACAAATTAATGTGTATTTCCATAACTACACCAATTACATTTACTAACTAAATATTGCAAGTTAAGTCTTAACTGATATTGCAGCAGACATTATTTCTGTCTTCCGACACTGCTGAACTATCTCACACATTTACAACCCCCCCCCCCCCCCCCCCCCTGCATCGCTGACACCAACCGTAGTAAGACATGATGTCTGTCCTCAAAAACTGTCAGTCCAGCTCTGATCTTACAGCCAAACCACTTCGCATGCCACTCAGTTTAGGCACGATCCAAAGATCTCTGAAGTGCTTTGTCATTTTTGTTTAGCAGTTTATTATTGTACTGGTTATTAATACTTGTGAAATAATGGAATGAGATCACACTATTGAGAGAAGCTTTACTTTGAAATGTAAGTAAATACTCTGTTTAGTTTGTCTAATATTCACAGAAGATTATCATTTTGGCTTGTAACTTCGGAATGCAGCAGCCTATCGCAGAGGAGGACCACAATTTAGGGTGGTCTTACTCATGATACCCATACCGAATAAATCATCTGTTATCGGTATCTCACACCACATTACGTCATCTTGCCACTGCTGCTTTCTCCACTGATCTAAGATGAGCTTCTTGTACCTGAATATGATGACAGAAAAGCCAGAAATATTACAAGGTTTCTGCTAATATTTTTTAAATTCTCTTGGTAATTTATTAAAAATGGATGCAGCAAAATAATGCATGCCTTCCTGCACAAGAGTCAGAAGGTGTGATCCAATTGCAGTTTGGATTCCTGGCTGATATTAACGGAGTCAATGCTACTAATTCTTGAGAATAAGCTCATATGACATTAAAGTATATATGAGCCAATGCCAGAATTCTCAGACTCCTCAACAGAAGTTGACAAGAGGTTCATGAACTTGCATCACATATTGCAGTAACTGCTCATTTCTGAGAGGAAAAAAAAAAAAAAAAAACTTTGAGAATGGGAAGGTTTAACCCAGAATAAAATGCTGGACTCCACAGCGAAAGAAAATAAGCAAAGATTATTTTTTGTGTTGGGCTATCACTTTTGCTTTAATTATCCTGCTTCATGTGGAGCAGATGATTGGATTATAGGCAACACACATTGCATAAGCATACTGCCTCAGTGCATAACCAATAGCTTCAATGTGAGGCATCGGTGAATATTTTGTCACACAGCTGTTCCCCACGACATGATCTATCACCCCTAGACATTTGATGCAAAGATTTTGAAACACCCTGTATGAGCAACAGTAATGGTCCCAGCTCTTCACTCACCCGCCCCCATATCCCCACTTAACTGTCCCCCAATCAGATGCCTTTTCATCATGGAGAATGACTGTCTATACGAGAGGGACAAATTGTGAGTTACTCCTGTGGTTTCATAACGGTCCAAGTTTTGCAATAATATTTTGTGATCAACATAATCAAATGCCTTTTTAAATCAAAGACAACACTTAATGTTTGCAACTTGTTGTTTAATCCATCAAGTGCCTCAGAGAAAAGAAAATATAGAATTTTCAGTTGTTATACCACTTCTAAAACCAAACTTATACTTGACAGCACATTGTGAACAACGTCATCAGTTCCCCTTACATATATACCATCTTTTTAATAACTTGTGCAAATACTGATGACATAGAAATAGTCCAAAATAGTCTGCATTATGCCTTTCTCCTTTCTTATAAGCTGGTGTCACTACGGAGTACTTAGTCTTCTGTGATTTAATTATTGACTCATTCTCTTCTTTTCTGTATAAATGAGGTATAATTCTGAAAGCAGTCTTGGAAAACCATTTTATTCATTTATTATATGCAGAAAGTGATTTTAAAATATTGTAAATTTTTTATGATGGAAAGCATGAGCTGTAGTAGGCTGTATTATTTTCATTTTTTATTAGCTACACTGTTGGCCAATTGCAATTACATCATTATTAAGCACCGAAAATGAAACATGTCAGCACATCATTTACTAAAACCTACAAGATATAACAATCTTGTTACAGATTTCCCAAACTATAACTAAGGACAGGAAAAAAATTTATTTACTGTCCATTTTTTTGCCAAATGTTTTTCTCCTACCAGATTTGGTGTGGTTTTTAGCCAAAAACAGTGTTATGTTTGCCAAACATTGTTGTTTTTTTTGGTGCTATTTTGGTGTTATTCATGTCATCAAATTAAAGTTCGTTATGGAGAAAGTGAATTATGTAAGAACACACACAAACCCCTAGGCTTGAGGAGATTAGAAGCCAAAATGCAGGCAAAGCATTCAGTAACTATCAGTTACAAATATTAGTAATTGCTGTCCCTATTTTTATGTTTTTATAAATTACAAATTTCACAATATATTGTAAATCACAAATTTTGAATTATTACACTAATAACTAGTTTCATGCTGCTTTTCATGCTATTGCTTTTGTGACATTTTTCCTGTCGCTATCTATAACTAATTGCATGTGGATGAGCTTCCCATAAAATGTGAGATGTCTTTAAAATTTTTGTACCACACTTGAGACCACATTTTACATAGTCTTATCCAACATTACATGTGAATGAAAGCATGTCATCACATCTGCAAGAATACATGACCGTGTGTGTTCAAGCAGATGTAATGGCATGCTTTCATTCTCATGTAATTTTAGATGTAGACTATGTAAAATATGGCCCCAAGTATGGTACAGAAATTTAATTACGTGCCATAACTTATGTTGCGCTCAATCACTTGTTAGTAGTTTTAACACCTTGTAACATACAGTTAATGTTTTCAGTGTTTACTTGCTACTTTTGTTTTCTCTTTCAGTGTGGTATCTCCAATAACCCTTATATTTTGGTGGAATGTTGGGTTTTAGGGTTTTCACTTCTGGTAATGCGTCCACATCATTTAAGACGTGTTTCCATTGATACTCAGTACTACGTATAACTGTTTACATTAAATAACCCCTCCCCCCCCCACCAAATCTAAACAAATCAACAACACATTGACTTAGTTTTTTGACAGTTTCTGGGAATAATGTCACTGATCACCAAGAAAGTGCCAAATACTCAGTGTTCACCTTATAATGTGTTGAGAATACAGTGGAGCAGAGCAGGCTCTGCACCAGCACTTCTCCACTCAGTTTGTAGTTATGCTAAACTTTCGCTGTTTATTTATTTCTATGAAATCGCAAGGTACTTACTAGCATGTTGCATCTTTGTTAAACATGCATGCTCCACTCCTTTCTTTCCTGTTGTCTCCTGCATTGATTGTTTTCTGCAACTACTTTATCAAATGCATCCTTGGGTTTGATGCCTGTTGTCTATGATCTTGTCTAACCATCACTTTCTTGGGATGTTCACAGGATAAACTTCTTCCTGGGCTTTTACGGGGGGAGGGGGGGGGGGGAGTGTTTTCACCACTGAGTTTTCACTTGTGATGTGTCCATACCACGTAAGACATTTTTATCTTCATTTGTTATCACTCCCACCTCTTCAGATATGTTCAAGACTTGTGACACTAGGACCAACAGAACATTTTCATACCTACTCCACGTAAATCGTGTTCATGTTTTGTTATTGTAGCTAAATGTCCTGGGCACTTGCTGATCTGTAAACTTTCACCTAAGATGATAGGGTACTTTGTCAAATAGCAGTACAGTGACACTGGCACAATTTCAGGCATGCAGCGTTAATTTCTGCTTGAGCATCTGAGAACATCTTGCCATACAAAGTAATGAGAGCTGAGGTTTTTTGCAGACTTCATGTACAACTGTGTTCACTACATTGAGAAGAAGTTTTAATGCCAGAGAGAAACATTTTACCAGCAGATACCTGTTTTATTTGTGCAAACGAATCATAAATAACAAAATGAAATGAAAAACCTATTGGCAGCGTTGTTACTCAATTCCTAAAATATATCTACAAGTGGAAGTTCATTTATTTATCATTCAAAATTTAATTGAAAATTATCCTTTATTCGTAAAAAAAACAAAAAAAAGGGGCCCAGTGTTTGACGCCTTAAGCTGAAAGTCTGGTTGAAAATTCGCGGTATGCAATAGCATACAAGGTGGTTAAAGGCATGCATTTTTTACTTTGTTTTTGAAAGTAATTTATTCTATGATTAACAGTATGTTTCCGAGACCAAAAACAAACAAAAAAGAAAAATGAAAGAAGGCCTTGTTGATAAGTATAAGATAAAAGATCAGCACCTTTATGACAGCAGAGCAAAGCAACTTAACTGTCATTCCTAACCAAATAAACAAATTCTGTGTTATGGAATATTTGGCCAAGAAAGGTTAAACGGATCCATTACAAGGTGCATTCAAGTTCTAAGGCCTCCGATTTTTTTTTCTCCGGAGTGGAAAGAGATAGAAACATGTGCATTGTTTTAAAATGAGGCCGCGTTCATTGTCAATACGTCCCAGAGATGGCTGAACCATATGGCAGATGGAATTTTACCGCCAGCGGCGAGAATGAGAACTGTTTTAAATACTTAAAATGGCGACGTTTTCCTTGAACAGCGTGCAATCATTCGTTTCCTGAATTTGTGTGGTGTGAAACCAATTTAAATTCATTGACAGTTGAAGGAGACATGGTGATGGAGTTATGGATGTGTTGAAAGTGCGTTCATGGGTGCGACAGAACATCGTGTGACAACAAACCGAAACAACCTCGGGCTCGCACAAGCCGGTCTGACGACATGATCGAGAAAGTGGAGAGAATTGTTTTTAGGGATCGCCAAATGATTGTTGAACAGATCGCCTCCAGAGTTGGCATTTCTGTGGGTTCTGTACACACAATCCTGCATGACGACCTGAAAATGCGAAAAGTGTCATTCAGGTGGGTGCCACGACCACATGGCTGCCCGTGTGGCATATTGCCAAGCAATGTTGACACGCAACGACAGCATGAATGGGACTTTCTTTTCGTCGGTTGTGACAATGGATGAGACGTGGATGCTATTTTTCAATCCAGAAACAAAGCGCCAGTCAGCTAAATGGAAGCACACAGATTCATCGCCACCAAAAAAATTTCGGGTAACTGCCAGTGCTGAAAAAATGATGGGGTCCATGTTCTGGGACAGCGAGGGCGTAATCCTTACTCATTGCGTTCCAAAGGGCACTATGGTAACAGGCGCATCCTACGAAAATGTTTTGAAAAGCGAATTCCTTCCTGCACTGCAACAAAAACGTCCGGGAAGGGCTGCACGTTGCTGTTTTGCCAAGACAATGCACCCGCACAACAGTTTCTTCCTGATAACTTTGAAGTGATTCTTTATGCTCCCTACTCACCTGACCTGGTTCCTAGTGACTTTTGGCTTTTTCCAACAATGAAAGACACTCTCCGTGGCTGCACATTCACCAGCCATGCTGCTATTGCCTCAGCGATTTTCCAATGGTCAAAACAGACTCCTAAAGGAGCCTTCGCCGCTGTCATGGAATCATGGCGTCAGTGTTGTGAAAAATGTGTATGGCTGCAGGGTGATTACGTCGAGAAGTAACGCCAGTTTCATCGATTTCGGGTGAGTAGTTAATTAGAAAAAAAAAATCGGAGGCCTTAGAACTTGAATGCACCTCGTATTAAGAAGTCAGCTTCTTTGACTGAAACATTTATGAACCATTAAGGAGCAGTGCTGCCTCTGTAGGATGAGATTTCCTCATGTCACTATTAAGGTATGCTGACATTCTTTTTTCGTTATCCATTCCTGCATCCATGTGACAGAAGCCAACAAATACAATGACAGAAAAAAATTCCAACACCAAAAATTAATTAATGCATAATAATGAAATTTTGGGAATAGATTTGCCTGAGTAACATATTTAAATGATCAACATTGCAAGATCATGAGTTACTGTAAGCTCGAGATAAGTCACTGCAAATGTGAAATGCTGGTACATTAGTAACCAGTTAACTACCAGAACGTTGAATGCAAGTATGCAAACATACTTGCACTGTGTCGTATAGGTGCCAGATGTCAGTTTGTGAGATGGAATCCTATGCCTTTTGGTCGTTCAGTATAGGGATGGTTAATGCTATTTGTGGATGATGCTAGAGTTATCATCCGATGATGTCTCATATGTGCTCATTTAGAGATAGATCTGGCATTTGAGCAGGCCAAGGCAACATGACAATACTCTGAAGGGCATGTTGGAGTACAACAGTGGTATGTGGGCAGGCATTATCCTGTTGGAAAATACTCCCTGGAATGCTGTTCACGAATGGCAGTACAACAGGTCGATCACCATATTGGACACAAATTTGCAGTCAGGGTGCGTGGGATAACCACGAGAGTGCTCCTGCTGTCATACGAACTCGCACCCCAGACCATAACTACAAGTCTGTAGGCCCTCAACTGACCTAACCAACATACAGCCATCACTGGCAGCCAGACAGACCAACTTTCATTGGAAAACACAACAAACCTCCACCGTGTCCTAAATAATTTGTAACAGTTTGCTGTGTCACTGTGGTGTCAATTACTGCTCAGACTGCTGCTGCAGATGCAGTATGATGCGCTAGTCATACACTGAGCACAATGGCCTTCCCTCTGTGCAAAGCCACGGCATTCTTACAACCATACATTCTTGTGACCACTGCTGTCAGCAGTAATGTACAGTGGCTACAATCCTGCAATATCACAGAAGGAACACTCAGTCTCTCGTAGCCCTATTACATAACCTCATTCAAACGTAAGGTGGTGTTGACAGTGCTGTCTTTGTCACCTTATAGGCATTCTTGATTAATATCAGATCACCAAATCCAGTCTCAAAGGTACCTAACACACACAGCCATACAGTGTGTAGTGCTACCAGTGGCGCTCTTATGCAACTGGCACGAAATTTGAATAGACATAATCTTTCAGATGTAGAAACTCGCCTAATGGCTTTCGTTTGTCGAACAGCTCCTTGGTTTTGTGATTTCTTTTTCTGTTAGTGTGTTTGTTTGGAGATAGTCACTTAAAGCCAATAAATGCCCTGAGCAAAGAGCTCACTTGTCTTTCTGTGAAATCCAAAGTCTGGCCCAGAGAAAGGGAGAGAATACTTGTTTCAAAATTGGCATGAATTACAGGAACTGCAATAAAAGGAAGAGTGTGTGTGTGTACACACCTGTCCTTTTTTTCCCCCTAAGGGAAGTCTTTACGCTCCCGGGATTGGAATGACTCCTTACCCTCTCCCTTAAAACCCACATCCTTTCGTCTTTCCCTCTTCTTCCTGAAGAAGCAACCATCGGTTGCGAAAGCTAGTAATTCTGTGTGTGTTTGTGTGTTTTGTTCATTGTGCCTGTCTGCCGGCGCTTTCCCGCTTGGTAAGTCTTGGAATCTTTGTTTTTAATATAATTTAGATTCCAGTACACTGGTAACATGTGTCTCAGATACTGTATTTCCTCAGTTACAGAATACTTTGTTACAGTTCGGTACTATTACATGAGCTTCTTGACGCCCAATTGGTGTAACTCCATCTTTCCTTATTCTTTCCAACAACATCGAGATCTTGTTTAGTAATTGGCATCCTGATACCAGAGCAAATGGTGTAATTCGTAACTCACGTACCAGCCACACAGGTAGCAGTAAAAGTTTCTGCTGTAAACAGACACATCCTTTTGTTGACAGCTAAAGTAGAGTAGTTGGGAGTCACACCACTGTGCCTGCTATTGTTTTGTTCAATATGTTGATGTTCAATCTTCTGATTATTGTAATAATATGATTTTAATCATCTGAATTGTGTTCACTGATTCATGATGACTCATAGTAGAAAAGACAGCATTGGGGAAGATATGGACCCAGCAGAGAATATCATTCATATAGTCATCTATTGTTGGTCAGTGATTTTTATTTTCTCATTATCTTACTTCTTTACATCAAAATTAGTAGTTTATGTTTGGACTTTTACTGCACTGAAGAGTCAAAGAAACTGGTGTAGGCATGCATATTCAAATACAAAGATATGTAAACAGGCAGAACACGGCACTGCGGTCGGAAACACCTATATAAGATGACAAGTGTTGTTAGATTGGTTACTGCTGCTACAATGGCAGGTTATCAAGATTTAAGTGAGTTTGAATGTGGTGTTATAGTCTGTGCATGAGCGATGGAACACAGCATCTCTGAGGTAGTGACGAAGTGGGGATTTTCCCATACAACCATTTCACGAGTGTATCAGAAATCCGGTAAAACATCAAATGTCTGACATCCCTGTGGCCAGAAAAAGATCCTGCAGGAATGGAACCAACAACAAGAGAAGAGAATGATTCAATGTGACAGAAGTACAATCCCTTCGCATATTGCAGCAGATTTCAGTGCTGAGATATCAAGTGTAAGCGTGCTAACCATTCTACAAAACATCATCAATATTGGTTTTCGGAGCCCAAGGCCCTTTTGTGCACTCTTGACTGCATGACACAAAGCTTTACACCTCACCTGGGCCCGTTAACACTGACGTAGGACTGTTGATAACTGGAAACATGTGGCCTGGTTGGATGAGTCTCATTTTGAATTGCGTCAAGCGGATGGACGAGTGTGGGTATAGAGACAACCTCGTGAATCCATGGACTCTGCATGTCAGCAGGGGACTGTTCAAGTTGGTGGAGGCTCTGTAATGGTGTCGGGCATGTGCAGTTGGAGTGGTATGGGACCCGTGATGCCTAGGTACAACCCTGACAGGCAAAAAGTACATAAGCATCCTGTCTGATTACCAGCATCCATTCATGTCTATTGTGCATTCGAATGGACTTGGGCAATTCCAGCACGACAATGTGACACCAAACATGTCCAGAATTGCTACAGAGTAGCTCCAGGAATGCTCTTCTAGGTTTAAACACTTCTGCTGGACACCAAACTCCCCAGACATGAACATTATTGAGTGTTTCTGGGATGCCTTGCAATGTGCTGTTCAGAAGAGATCTCCACCCCCTCGTAATCTTACAGATTTATGGACAGCTCTGCAGAATTCATGGTGTCAGTTCCCTCCAGCACTTCTTCAGACATAGGTAGAGTCCATGCCATGTTGTGTCGCAGGGCTTCTGTGTGCTTGAGGGTACCCTACACGATATCAGGCAGATGTACCAGTTTCTTTGGCTCTTCAGTGTAATATAAAGTATATCTGCTGAGACATAACAGCTTTAGCTAAAATTCTAGATTACAGCAAAATTGGTCAATCAAGTTTATTAGCAAAATTTTTAACATTCGACAGGTAAATACGAAAAGTCACAGCTTCAACATGATCACAAATTGCATCGATGTAAGGCTGAAAAAGCTCAGGAACCCATGAAAGTGGACAATGAAAAATCAGTTCCTCCTATGCCTTTTCTTTTCATTTAGGAAAACCTGTATACTTTCCTAGACTGACATGTCAAGTAGCTTATTAAAAACACAATTTACGTTCACAATTTGCGTGCTATGAAATGTCATCAAAATTACAATGTGTGCACTGCTGGGATGAAGTGACTGGACGTAGAGGTTCACAGGAAATTGACGCACGTTTTGTGAAACACATCGAAACACGAGAGCGATCTGCAGAATATGTTGTAATATGCAGTGATACTTGTATAGGACAGAACAAGAATTTGAATAATCATGACTTTAACAAAACTAGTTTTAAGTGAAAAGAATAATGCTGAAACTGTAGACCTAATTTCACGACATGGGGCCATTCCTATCGTGCCAATTATGGTAATTTTTCCTCAATAGAAAGCTGGTATTTTGTCCCAGTGATTGGTACAGTATAATTGCCAATTCAAGGAGAAAAGTCCCTTTCACGTCACTGTAATGAAAGTGACTTCTTGTCTGTGGAAAACTCGAAGCCAATCGCCAAAAGGAAGACCGACACTGAAAAACTTCCAATGTCATGGCTAAGGATCCAATGGTTTTGGTTCCAAATGTGTGATGTATTCACTGTTTTTCAAGGGCGCTCAACAGACATGGGATTTCAGAATTGGATTTCACGCCAGGATCTAAAACAAGTATGCACAGTTTCTCAAACATACCTCAAGGGTAGCTGTAAAAAAGGGCCAAAGGTTGTTACAAGAGAGGACATTATAAGAACTTTTGTTAGTCACCACTACTTTGAGACGTCTTTTTTCTGACAATGCTGAAGACACAGGACCATTATTGGAAATGATAATATTGACAATTAACAACAAAGATTATGTAAACACAATGTTCTTGCCTGCCATGTATATTCTTATAGTAATACAATCATTTATCTGTTTATATAAAATGTGGAACTTCGTTTATGCCCTTATAGCAGGTCTATAACTGGATAAAATTTATTGAAATTGTTAATCTGAGTTAGAAAAAACTATTCTGATAAGATATGTGACCAAAAAAATTAACAAACAAGTATTTCTTACGTTTGCACAACAATCCTAGTAAACCACAAAATATCTCAAAATGAGAGTGATGTGAGTTACACCACTCGTGCTCTAAGGGGCTGTTTTAATAAAGAAGGTACTTGGTCAGACTTTCTGTAATGTGCAAGCGGCTAAACTGAGAATTTTCTGGAAAATGTTAAAAGTCCCATGCTCTTGCTTAATACAGGCACATTTCCGATATTTAAAGAAAGTCTCCACTTGTACACACACACACACACACACACACACACACACACACACACACACACACACACTTACAGGACATGTACATTAGTATGTTCTGCAGAAACGATTGGCTTTCCAGTCATCTTGGTTCAGCAGGTGTCCTCTTGCCTAGTAGGCACAAGGTACACCGTCGGCTCTGATAACGTGCTCCATGCATGATGGCATTGACATGTATAAGGTGCAAATGGTGTCCTGTGGTATAGCCATCCATGCTGCACACACCTGGTTCCGAAGTTCATCTGTGGTGGTTAGCGTTCGGTCACAGCAATGCACCCATTGTTTCAGCATATTCCACACATTTTTGATTGGTGACAAGTTGGGTGATCCGGCAGGCAAAAGGCTGACATCCTGTGATCATGCATTGTCTTGTTCACATCACACCATAAGGCCTTGAGTTGGCACTGTATGACTTGTTCAAATGTGGCCATCACTTTCAATAAACAGAACCTGAATTCATCCAAAAACACTACCTGATGCCATTCCTGTCCCCAATGACATCGTTGCGCACATCATTGCTGCCTAGCATGTTTCTGCACATTAGTCAAAGGTAGGTGGAGAAGTGGATGATGCGTATGTAACCCATGCCATAATAAACGGCGACGGACTGTCACCTTTTTTTTTGTTTTGGGGGGGGGGGGGGGGGGGTCGTCTGGTTGGCGCGAACTGACTCACCCTTTCGTGTTCTACAACCTTCCATGAAGCATTCTTCACGCACCCGTTGTACTGTCGAAACACTTCGTCCCACACGAGCAGCATTCTCTCATGTCAATAATGTGCCCTCTTTCAAAGTCACTGATTTGGTGGAACAGGTCACGCGTATGTCTGTGAGGCATCCTGCATGTCTGCTGAGGTCACGGATCCATTACCTTTGCTTTGTAGCAACAATGAGAGCTGCAAGCACGTTTTACCAGGAGATGGTGTTGCACAGTGATATCAGTGTTGACCTTAAACCCGCATGCCGACATAGTTCAAATGCTATTCATTTCAGCAGAACATATTAATGTATATGTCCTGCGAATATGAACTTCCTATCTCTAGCCATTCAGGGTGTTCTGTTTTTTCTGAGCACGAGTATGTGGAAAGATTATTAAAAAGAGCTGCTGATCATTATAGCCTGTAAGATATGAGGTAACAGCAGGTGGCCTCGAAGTGTCTGCTCTGACTAATCACATGATTTTACTAACGTTTTTATGGTAATACCTCAGTGTTGGTAAGTTGCAGCTTCCAGTCAATTTTGTTGCTGTCATTGTCATTTCACAGCCGAAAGCTGGCCACACATCTGCTTACATCAGGGATGACTTCCTGCTGAATGTAATAGTATTTATATATTGTGATATGACCCATTGTAACCCAATTCACTAACAATGGCACTTCGAGGCACAGACAGGGATTCCACTGTTGCTGGTTTCAAGCAACAGGTGCAGTATGCATGAAACACACACTCTCTCTCTCTCTCTCTCTCTCTCTCTCTCTCTCTCTCTCTCTCTCTCTCTTTGCATTTGAAGAAAGTTTGTATCATACAAACTGTGTGTCTCATTTGCTTGTGCAGAATCTGTCATTTACCTCTGCCATCAGCAATGACAACTTGTGACAAATTGAATAAAAATTCACCAAATAACTTGCTACAATCACGTTTAACGTGCTCGCATTGGCTATGACATCACAGCAGAATGCTACTGAAAGTTCAACAGCTGTCAGAGAATGTGTGATATGTTCCTTCAGAACAAGCCCAACCTCACCAGCTATCATGCTCCTGGGGAAGTCTACCTTACTGTGCACATGTGTGACCTGATCTTGAGGATCATTTGTCTACCATCCAATTACAGCGAGTGGAAGGGCCACCAACTGTGTGGTTGCCTTCCTTCCTTTATATAAGCAATACACTGCCTTGCCTCAATTGTGATTCCATCCTGAAATTTCCATTGCTTGGAATGAGTTGCACCACTCCTTTTCTTGCAAAACTTGTGGAGCAAAGAGGCTGTGTATCCAAAAAGTTTTGCAATTTGAACACAAAGGAAAAGGAAAATAATCTATTCACACCGAGTCTCACTGCTATGCAATGAAATATTTTCAATAATTCTGAACTTATATCCATATTATGTACTACGTGTCTTATGAGGGGCAGTCAAATGAAAACCTAATATCTGATGAAACAGCATTTGTCATACTGAGAAGATGGATTCCTGTTTTGTGTAACACTTCTGCCTCTGCCGGATCCACAACTGCACCCACTTCTGCACTTCCTTGTCCGACTGAAACCAACGTCCACACCTGTCTTTCTTCAGACCACCAAAGATGTCAAAATCACATGGATCCAGGCTGTACAGAGGATGCTGCAGTCTTTCCCAGCCAACCTGCTGAAGTGCAGTCTTTGATTGGCAGTGTGACATGTGTTACTGTGCTACAGGATGATTCTGTCCAACAGCATTCCTGAGCATTTTGACTTCATGGTACACCACACTTTCTACAAAGTGTCTTCATAGCACTGCACATTAACCGTGGTTCCACGTTCAAGGAACTTGATGAGCAGAGGGGCCTTGCAGTTGAACAAAGTCATAATGACCTTACTGGAACTTGCATAAACAGCTTTGGATTTCTGATGGGGGAGTTGTGAGACGTTTCCACTGTTGGCCATTTGCTCCCGGGCTTGAAATAGTGGCACTGTGACAATACGGGACAGAAACACATACTGTTCCTCATGGTATTGCAGCAGATGACTCAGACCTGGCACTATTCTGTCCATCTTTTGTCCTCTATTACTTAATGAAACACCCACTGCACGCACATTTTGCAGTAATGGATGTGACCGATAATGGTAGTTACGGAACCATGGTTAATGTCGACCTGAACACTAATTTTTTCCTTTGCAATTCATTGGTCTCTCCAGATAAGGCCATCAGTCCTCCCCATCACATAAGGGGTAATGAGTTGATGGGCCTGTCCTGAGTGTGGATTTCCTTGCAATGACATGTTCACCATACACAGCGGACATGGAATTTCACATACTGCAGCACTATCAGCCGCCAGGAAACAAATCACTTCCTCTCTGCTTTCCTTTGCGTGCCTCCATGTCAACAGCTGGGCAAACCACCAACAAATATGTGGATCTGTGATGTGGCACTATGCTGTTCACCTACAACAGTGATGACACGTGTTGTGCAGACTGTGTGTTATGCTGGTTCACTTGACTGCCCATTAGAAACAAATACTAGTCGCTGTGGAATGCCAACAAGCACACTCTTGCATCCTACACACAAGAAATGAATATATGTACAGTTCAGCACAAGTATTGTTTCTTATTTGTGTTACAGAAAGAGGATGCGTGTATAATTAATTGCAAGACAGCACATTGTCCTAAATAATTCTAGGAATATCTGTATTTAACAGTTAAATATATTTTAATACACTTTAAGATAGTGACTAGCAACAGCATGGAAATACATTGAACTAAATGCAAAAATAAATATTATTCCATTTTCATCGCTGTGCTGGTTCTTGCTTCTCATCGTCACTTGAACTCGAACTGGAACTACTTGATTTTGATCTCTGAAAATGTGAAGATTTTAAAGTTATTTATCTGTACTGTCAATGTCGCATACAATTGTTCATTTCTTTGTTTTTATCTTTCTAAATTTGGTTACATGTGATTACGCAATAGTACTGTTTTATTTGTGGCAGTAGAAGTAAAAAATATTTTCATTAAAGTCGTTCTGGAAACTTGTGCGTACTCACCTTTTCTGGTATTTTGTGTGGGAAAACTTTGCCCTGACTTTCCACCTGATCTTTGAGCCTCAAAAGTGATGTCCGGTTGAAGTTCTCTAGGCAGATGTCTTTCACTGCAGTATTCAGGACATTCAATGCTTCCTCAATTTCACCATGTTTCGCTGCAAGAATCAGAAATCCAATTACGTCACAAAACTTGATATATGAAAAGATGACATATTAAAACTTGTTATAATTGTTAGCCTAGTTATGGAGATTTTCATTACAATTTCACACCATATTAGTGTGTATTTTCCCACAAAATAGTTCATCAGTGTGTTTTATTTTCCTTCTCTGAGACTATGACACTGAAGCTTTTTGTACGGCTCTTTTGCAGTTCTGTCTACTAGTGTGACTGTTGAAAACTGTAAGAACATACAATTTCTTTGTTATAAATGGAGTTTTATAAGTAAACTGATTTTGACCAACATTTGACTGACTACATCTGTAGAATCGTCAATCCTTGATTATGATTTCAGCTGTGCCATCAAAGACTGGAAACACAGTTAAGCTTGCAGATTACTTGTAATGTCCGTTGACATATATGTTTGATGACAGTTGTATTGGTACGTAAGAAAAGCACTGACAAAAAACATAAGCACGATTGCTGCAAGCATCAGCAAAAGATGTATTTTGCTATGACGGAAGGCGGTAACAAATGAGGGAAACCTCATTCAATTTTTTTTTCAATTAATAGAGAGACTCTGTCTTTAGTTCTCGAGTGGAGAAGATGTATTTTTGTATGATGTGTGTGATAGCCATTTGTGTTGCTTGAATAATAATTATTATTGCAACAAAACCAAGACTATTCAGTTATCCTCCACACAATATGTAAATGTCATGTCATGAGTGCTGCCTGTATCTGAGGAAGAAGTCCGATAAATGACAAATACGTTATATTCTCGGTCAAGAATAAGAAGTTTTGTGCCAGAAGAAGAAGAAGTATTTACACCAAAGTGTGTTAATCCCAACAACATGGAAGTAAGTTCACATTAAAACAGACTCAAAGGAGAGAAACTATAAAAATCCAAAATTTGGGAAGTAATTGAAAATACTTGTTTTTGGTAAAAAAAATTAGATTAAACTGACTTTGCAAGATTTTTACCAGTGGAAGAATGTGAATATGCACCTGACTAAAAGGCTAAAAAGTGGAGCACCAGCTGCCTCATTCTACCTTCCTCAGAACCTTTAAAAATTTTCCTAAAAGTTTTGGCGTGCAAACATATTCATGCTCTTTTTAACATGCAAGTCGCCTCTCACTCCCACAAACTCCCCTAACTGTAACTCACTCACACCTGCTAGTCCATTCTCACTTCCTCATTCAGCCCAACTCATCGTCATTAACTCTCTCTCTCTCTCTCTCTCTCTCTGTGTGTGCCCATCTCTCAGCCACAATCTCCTGTGCCCATCTCTGAGCCACAATCTCATGTTCTGTCCTACTAATACTGTCTCCTCTCACTGTCATTGTCTTCCTCTTGCTCTCTAATACTTTTTCTTTCTCATTCATTCCCTTCCCACTGCCACTACCTCTCTCTTCCTCATTGCCATTGTCACAGACTTTGGCTCTAACCCACCTTCATTTTTCTTTCTCTTTATTCCTCTCCCACTGGTGCTGTCTCTTTCACTCTTTTCCTAGCACTGTTCTGCCACTATGAACTACAGTATGACACACACACACACACACACACACACACACACACACACCTCTCCTTCGCTCCTTCTATCTTTCTATACCACAACCACTATCTACTATCTTCCAGTATTTATTACTTTTCCGTCTCTATCTCACTGTCACTGTCTCCTTTTCTCTCAAGATAAAAAAGTGCAGATATGTTCACATGTCAAAATTTCTAGAGATACTAAGGAAATCAGAACGAGGCAGTTGGTACCGAACTTTTCAATCAGAATCTTTTAAACAGGAGCATATATGCCTTTTTTGTACTCCAATCGGAGCATCTTTATGCTAGTTTCTTCTTTTCCCTGCCATAACAAGCATTTCCCTAATACGAAAAGAACTTTATGAGTCAGTAAAATTTTTATAGTTTACTTATGTGAAATCGAAGTAACGCAAAACTAATTTTGCTTGAGCTTCAGTACTGCAACAAGGGGATCCCAGAACCCTTCAGATGATAAATGAAACACTTTATAGCACATTTCTCTGTGCTATGTCACTTCATAACTACATTTTCACCTCACAGCTTATTCTTTGTATACAAGTAGAGTTACACTGAATCTCAACATCTCGTAAAAAGATGACGCTTTTCTTGGTATTTTTAATGTTGTTCAAAATCGAGATCTTAGGAATATATAGTAAAAATTTCAGCTATTTGCTGTGCATAGCCATCTTGCAATTCACAGCTTGGTTTTGGTTCAAAAAATCCTTTGTAAGGAACTGCCCATGCACTAGTGGTGCCCTTATACCCCTTAAGGCCCATTGTAGACTGCACTAAATGCAAAAAGAATCAACTGATTTGTTCAATTTGCCTAAGCTGAAGTAGTGTATATTATTCATACTTCGGCCCTGTATAGCAAACTAGTGACACTGAGATGTTCCTTCATTTGGGTATACAAATGGTCCCTGGCCCAAGGACTATCCAACGAAACCCCAGGTATGAATTCCAAAGGAATCCCCTTTTGATCGATGTCATTTAGGAACATATTAGGCAGCGCATGCTGTCACATGTGTACCAATTCATACAATATTTGCTATTTCTACACATAGTTCATCTGTAAAACTCGTAAACATTACACTGACATTTTAAAAATATTTTCAGAATTCTATTTGGGAAATAGGGCTTTACTAACAACAATAGGAAGTGATACTGAGTACACATGGACTCCGCCAGTGAATGAGTTGGCTGGTATTGCTCCCCAGGTGGATTTGTTATCTATTTTGTTCTGTTGCTGACTGGTTGTGGTTGTGCCATTTTGCCTGTTCTTAGCAGTTGCATGGATCTAATGTAGTCTCAGTCCCAAGTTATAATTTTGAAAAAGTATGAAGACTGAACTTGCTCATCAACTGAAAGGATAAATGAAAGATCACAGAATCCAAAAGTGGTTAAATGTCACATGAGCATGCTAATAAAATGAGTCATGACTGAACTCTATGAGCACAACTGTGAAGATGCAGACAAAGAAAGAATGAAGATATCCACTATATTTTGAGGTTAAATGAAGAGGGGGGGGGGGGGGGGGATAAAACTGTTGTGGTTTCAGATATACAATGGGTAATAAAAGCAACAAATACTAATGACCACATGGACTAAAAAATAATTAATGTTACATGCATACAATTGAACTTCATTCATGGACTAAATACCACTCATTGCTAGAAATGAAGATAATTTGTATGTCAGATTGGAAATGTTTATCAAAAGTAAGTACAACAATGATTTTCTTCAGTACATCAGTGCTGGTCAAGGTTCCTTAGAACGTGTTTTTAAATATCAGGTAAACCCCAAGTGAAGATGCACATCCACACTGACCAGAAGTAGCATAAAAAGAATTAATATCAAATGGGACTAATAAACTACTAGACAGAACTGCTGGACAAATTTTACCTTCAGGAGGTAAACTGTTAGTATTGCCTAGAGATACACACAAAAGTACTGTACATACACTATCCTGACATTGGGGCTAATAGTTCCTTCCTTGGAGAAGATATACGGATATACTGGGGAAGGGTGAAAAGAAGAGCAGGTCACTCAGAACCCACGATGGGAAGGACCAAAGGCTCACTACATATGTGGCCTCCTCTCTGAAATCTAGCATAGTGTGTCACATTTATATTTGTATGCTTATAACTGCAGCACTAGACAGTTCGCCTCCTAAAGTACTGGCCAGCAGATTGTCTCATAATTTATTTTAAAAATAATTCTTTGATATGTTAGAGAGAGAAAGGAATACACGTGCACACTGTTAATCAGTTTCTTGGAGCTGAGAACTACACATCAGCCAACATTCATCCACATTTGATGGAAGTTGAGTAGTGACAAAAGTACAAGAATGGTGCACAAATTTTGAAGCAGACTTGTAACATTCATGACCTGTTGCTAACATTTGTTTTATGGGCATTTGGCCATTGTCCAAGGCTTACTTTTCTGCCTAATATTTCATTTTCCTATGCTGGAGACATCATAAAAGGCTTTAACAACTCTGTAGCTGCTGTCACTCATGAGCTCAATAAGCTATACTGTTTATATGTTGCATGGATACATATAAATAGTTAAAATTGCAGTTGTTTGAGGCTCTTTCTCAGTCATTGAAGCCTTTGATAATGTCTCCAGCTTTGGAAGAAGGCCCAATGTCCATAAAACAAGTGCCAGTAATAAAACAAATACCTGCCATAAAAGTCTGCATTCTATGATTCATGACTTAGGTAGTCTAGTCAAAGACGGAAGTTTTTAGAATCAACTGATTTTGTGAACTGAACTATTCATAATTTTTAGCCTGTTTGGTGACTTTCTTGAAATTTTAAATGAATAACTTTGAGAAAGTATAGATTATAGAGCCAAAGTTAGTATTTTCCCTTCTTTTTGGCTGAAATATACTAGCAACTAATGTCTATAATTCAATTATTTATACTTAACAGATAATGTAGCAATAATTATTCTCATATTGTTTAAAGTAAAATCATTATGTAATAATTAAAACATTCCCCTCGTTTCCATTATACTCTTATTATCATATAATATTCTGACTCATTCTTCTTTTCCTGTTTTAATTCACCAAGAGAGGGGGCACAGTCAACTCGTGTTCAGGGCGATGACAATTCAAATCCCTATCCGACTATCCTTCATTTAGATTTTCCATGATTTCCCTAAATCACCTAAGGCGAATGCTCGGATAATTGCTTTGAAAGGGCACGACTGATTTCCTTCCTGGTCCTTCCCTAATCTGGGGTTGTGTTCCCTTTCTGCTAACCTTGTTGTCAACAGGACGTTAAACAATAGTCTTTCTTCCACCATAATTCTTAATTGCACTATTCACTGCTCTTCCCTTTAATCTATCTTTAGTTCTTTATCACAGTCTCATCTCTGACAGCATGCCTCCCACTGTTCACTGACCCACCCACTCGCTCTCCCATCGATCCATCCATCATCCACCCACACCGGCTTGGTCCCTCTCAAACTGTGATCTTAAGAGACCTGCAATTCCTTTTTACCCTAATGTATAAAATTAAACTGCACATTAAAACAAATTAGTCAGTTACTAGTTATGATGTAAATAAAATAGAAAGAAACTTCCACATGGGAAAAATATATTAAAAACAAAGATTCCAAGACTTACCAAGCGGGAAAGTGCCGGTAGATAGGCACAATGAATAAAACACACAAACACACACACAGACTTTCGAGCTTTCGCAACCGGCGGCTGCTTCGTCAGGAAAGAGGGAAGGAAAAGGAAAGATGAAAGGATGTGGGTTTTAAGGGAGAGGGTAAGGAGTCATTCCAATCCCGGGAGCGGAAAGACTTACCTTGGGGAAAAAAGGATAGGTATATACTCGCGCGCGCGCCCACACACACACACACACACACACACACACACACACACAAGCAGACATATTTAAAGGCAAAGAGTAAGGGCAGAGATGTAAGTCAAGGCGGAAGTGTGGAGGCAAAGATGTTGTTGAAAGACAGGTGAGGTATGAGTGGCGGCAACTTGAAATTAACGGAGATTGAGGCCTGATGGATAACGAGAAGAGAGGATATATTGAAGGGCAAGTTCCCATCTGCGGAGTTCGGATAGGTTGGTGTTGGTGGGAAGTATCCAGATAACTCGGATGGGGTAACACTGTGCCAAGATGTGCTGGCCGTGCACCAAGGCATGTTTAGCCACAGGGTGATCCTCATTACCAACAAACACTGTCTGCCTGTGTCAATTCATGCGAACGGGCAGTTTGTTGCTGGTCATTCCCACATAGAAAGCGTCACAGTGTAGGCAGGTCAGTTGGTAAATCACGTGGGTGCTTTCACACGTGGCTCTGCCTTTGATCGTGTACACCTTCCGGGTTACAGGACTGGAGTAGGTGGTGGTGGGAGGGTGCATAGGACAGGTTTTACACCGGGGGCAGTTGCAAGGATAGGAGCCAGAGGGTAGGGAAGGTGGTTTGGGTATTCATAGGGATGAACCAAGAGGTTACGAAGGTTATGTGGATGGTGGAAAGACACTCTTGGTGGAGTGGGAAGGATTTAATGAAGGATGGATCTCATTTCGGGGCAGGATTTTAGGAAGTCGTATCGCTGCTGGAGAGCCACATTCAGACCCTCTGGCTCCTACCCTTGCAACTGCCCCCGGTGTAAAACCTGTCCTATGCACCCTCCCACCACCACCTACTCCAGTCCTGTAACCCGAAGGTGTACACGATCAAAGGCAGAGCCACGTGTGAAAGCACCCACGTGATTTACCAACTGACCTGCCTACACTGTGACACTTTCTATGTGGGAATGACCAGCAACAAACTGTCCATTCGCATGAATGGACACAGGCAGACAGTGTTTGTTGGTAATGAGGATCACCCTGTGGCTAAACATGCCTTGGTGCACGGCCAGCACATCTTGGCACAGTGTTACACCGTCCGAGTTATCTGGATACTTCCCACCAACACCAACCTATCCGAACTCCGCAGATGGGAACTTGCCCTTCAATATATCCTCTCTTCTCGTTATCCACCAGGCCTCAATCTCCGTTAATTTCAAGTTGCCGCCACTCATACCTCACCTGTCTTTCAACAACATCTTTGCCTCCACACTTCCGCCTCGACTTACAGCTCTGCCCTTACTCTTTGCCTTTAAATATGTCTGCTTGTGTGTGTGTGTGTGTGTGTGTGTGTGTGTGTGTGTGTGTGTGTGTGTGTGTGTGTGCGCGCGCTTGTATATACCTATCCTTTTTTCCCCAAGGTAAGTCTTTCCACTCCCGGGATTGGAATGACTCCTTACCCTCTCCCTTAAAACACACATCCTTTCATCTTTCCTTTTCCTTCCCTCTTTCCTGACGAAGCAGCCGCCGGTTGTGAAAGCTCGAAATTCTGTGTGTGTGTTTGTGTGTTTTATTCATTGTGCCTATCTACCGGCGCTTTCCCACTTGGTAAGTCTTGGAATCTTTGTTTTTAATATAGTCAGTTACTAGTCTTGATTAAAAGTTCATGACTCCACTTGCAAATTACACATACCATGGATATCTAAAATACAGCTGTACACAACTCCCAAACTTTGCTCTGTTACTGGTGCGGTTTTCATATAATCCAGCAACTTCTGCACAATGCTGAGGTTATCTTCTTTCCTTGCCACCTCTATTACTTTCTGATACATTATTTGGGGATGTTTACTGAGAAAATCATCCCATAATTTTCTTGCTGCTTCATCTTCATTCTTAAGCAACAGGTGTACCCATAATACATTTACAGGAGAGAGAATTCCATGATTTGCATACTTTTGGGCAACTCTCTCATCTGCAACACGTAAAAGGTGAATTAATATTGACAAATTCAAATTCCTGACACAAACATAAACTTCAATACTCACATAGTGGTAAAATTTCTGGCTCCTTTTCCAAAATAGCAAAGGCTCCACCCCTTGGAAATGACACGGACAGCTTTGATAGATCATCATCCTTCGCACTATTTATTTCTTTCTCCAGGTTTTCAAGATATTCTTTTGCTTTTCCAGCAGTAGAATATGCTGTACACAGCTTATTATCAAATGACACTGTTCTTTTCAGTTCCTATAACAGAACAAGAAATAATCATAGTAGCAACTTGCTAATGGCCTCTTATTTGAAACAAAAGTTTCACAAACATTTTTTTATAAAGTCAAGCTTCTGATCTTTAAGATTTGTTCAGCAGGATCACTTAGAAGATGGAAGGGTAATGACAGCAAGGCTACAGAGACTGAATCTGAAGCTCTGCTAAAATTTAGAAACTGAGACGTGTCAGATGAGAAAAACCAGATAGTTAGTCAATTTTAACTTAATTTAAATATATTACCTGAATTTATAGAGCACAACTGAAAAGTTACACATGTGAAAATAAATGTGATTAAATAGAAATTGCACTGCATTCATTTGATCACAAAAAATGAAATTGCCAAGGTCAAACGACTGCTGTAGTATTACTGAATTTTTCCAAGAGAAATGAGTTTTCATTGTTGAGCAGAATTTGCCTGTTGTTCATATACATGTGTTGTAGATGCACTTCATGGAAAATATCCAGATGCCAACTATGAGCTCAGCCATTCCAAAACAGGTTGTGGTGAGGAGTGTGACTCTGTGGTCACTTCCAAAAGTTTGAAGAGATTATCTGTCCAATCTGTCTTCATATAGTAGAGCACACAAAGCAATGCAAAAGATAAAATTTCATTAACATCATGTTTGCAGTGTTCAAAAATTAAAGATGCCAGATAAACAAAAACATCTGGTGTACTATACATGGTTTCAGTCATTTGTTAACATCCCTGGAAACTCAGAGTGGGGAAATGTTTTCTTCACTGATGAAGCACAGTTTCGCCTGCATGGATACATGAATGGTCAAATCACAAGAATCTGGTCAATCCAAATTCCATGTCTTTCACAAAAACACCTTCCATTGCAGAAATTTGGAGTGTGATGTGCCATCATCTAGTTTAACAGTGGGCCCTATTTTGTTTGTAACTACAGTTTCTTGAGGAAGATGAACATTATTCTTGATGATAGCAGGATGGCACCACTTGTCACATATCTAACAAAACAACTCATTTCTCGAGTGAATTTTTTGGTCATTGAATCATCTCTAAAGGATTATGGTTATGGCCCCACATTCTGCCTGTTTAACACCTCCAGTCTTCTTCATGTGTGCCTACCTTAAACGAAGGGTTTATAAAAACAGGCTGTACACATTGGAAGAACTATGTAATAACATAACATCAAAGATTAACAATATCACTGCCAATGTGCCCAGCAAAGTGACATTGAACACAATAAAATGAGTTCATGCATCCATTACTGGCAAAGGCAACCACATTGAAGCAACTGTTCCAACTTTAAGTACTCTAGTAAACCATGGAAACCTTTTTCTGGGTGACAGACGATGTATTCTTTATTTCAATCTGCTGCCATTGTGAGATGTTCCAATTGTTCAGAAACCTGTCACTTTGCTTGGTCACTCTTACCTTAAACACCTGCCATACAAAGATGCCTTAATGGGCATAGTCTCCTTCTCCCTGCCCAAAGACTGTGCTGAATGCACTGATACGTAAAACTAAAAGTTTATTGGGATAAGACCGTTCCAGTGCTAAAATAATATAATACCTATACTCAGACAAAAAGCTATTTGGTACAAGATGACATGTCAGTGCTTTCTGGAAAATGGGAAAATGCAGGTACAGAGTGTTCCAGGAGGAATGGTCAGTATTCGGGAATATGACAGGAACGATTATTTGAAGCAAAAAAGGCTAGTAAACATCAACTCCAAAATATACATCTTAAAGAGCTACAAGCACTTGTTCATCATCGCTAATGTGAAACGTATATTTTCTACTGAACAAGTGCTCAGAGCACTTAAAATATGTGTTTTAGACCCCATGTTCACTAGACAATGTTCTCCTGTTTTGGTCTGTACTACCTCCTTCCATATTATGGAAAGCGAAGAACTTACAAAGATTTGTTTCACAGTATTGAAGATGAAAAAGTGCTCATAACTCTTAAGGTATGCAGTTACAAGCCCATGTTTACTAGCCTTTTTTGCTTCAAATAATTGTTCCTGTCACAGCCCTGAATATTTATTATTTCTCCTAAGACACACTGTACACACACACACTATTCAACACAAAATGCACACTCCATAGCATTCTTCTCATTTTGTGCAGCAACCTCCAGCAAAAGTAGACAAATATTAGAGAGGGGTTAAAACCATTTTCCAACTGTCTAAAATATCAACAACATTTTGTATTCTGCAAATGATGGCTTACATCATGTGAACGTGTGAGAAAGTCTATTAAAACCAGTTCTTAGCAACATACAGAATACTACATGCATATTAACTACAAGAATTTAGAAAAATCTCCAGTGGCTGAACACATTCTCATAATAAAAAGAGCACAAGATCTTTAGTGTGAAAAGCTTAGGTTAACTGTTACAATGGGCTTATAATATACATTGAAAGTAAAAGTGACCGTAACCAGCTACTAGATGCAATTTCAACTGAAGCACAAGATCATATTTAATCAGACATATTTTGGCCCAAGTTTCAAATTACTTGGACTTTACTTGGAGACCAGGGAAATCAGAACTAGAATTACCAGTTTTGAGAGAGACAAGGGTTACATGTCTGGGTGTGCATTAACACACTGTCACTTGACAGCACAGCCTACAGATAATGTGTACTTAATTTCGATTGTTATCAGAAGAATAACTTATAGGTAACACTATTACAGTTTTTATATCTGAGGATTCATATAATCTGTGTGCTAGATAGTTGCTTCACTGATGGAGAGTGTTGTGGTTGGCAGGAGAGTCAACCGTGTTAGTAAAGGAGGCCGAAATGCACACGTTTCAGCTCACGCAGGCTGGTGTGAGGTCTGGAACATGACAAGGGAATTAGAATTGAGAAAAATGGACGTAGCTGGTGGAATACTTAACTTTAATCCATTCATGGAGAACGTCGCTCTTTATGGTACATGATTCACAATATCAATAGTATGGATACTGGCGCCTTGCTAGGTCGTAGCAAATAACGTAGCTGAAGGCTAGGCTAACTATCGTCTCGGCAAATGAGAGCGTAGAAGTCAGTGACCCATCGCTAGCAAAGTCGGATGTCCAACTGGGGCGAGTGCTAAGAAGTCTCTCTAGACCTGTCGTGTGGCGGCGCTCGATCTGCAGTCACCGATAGTGGCGACACGCGGGTCCGACGTATACTACCGGACCGCAGCCGATTTAAAGGCTACCACCTAGCAAGTGTGGTGTCTGGCGGTGACACCACAGAGAGTATGTCTAATACTAAAAATCAAAATTTAAGCTACAAGTTGACAAAAAGAAAATTTTACCCAGTAAATCCATCTTTTAAGTCTATGAAGTCATACCCAGCAATGCTACTAATTGTGACTTTGCTCACACAGTGCAGTAAAAAGCTGTGGTACAAAATAAAATGTATCAATGTTCTTTTATCAATTGAGTGGGACTACTGTGAAATTCTGCAAAAGTGCAGCATAAAGCACCCAAGGAGATTTTTAATTTATTTTGGAAGCACACAGGTCTCAAAGGCTTCACATTTTACACTGTCCAGAATGTCACGGAATAGAACTGTGGATGACAGCTCTCAGTATGGAAGGCAATACATAATAATGACTCTTAAATTTGCTAAAATGGTGATGTCTCTTGCGTAGAGTTTGGTTCTGATACAGAATTAAAAAATTTTCAACCCCCGTGTCATATACAGTGCCCAAGATGTCAATCCTCTTCATCTACTCTACCGTGTTTCTGTTGTTCTCGTTTTGCTGGGCAGGCAGCCCACAACGGATTGAAATAGCACGCAATATTATTAATATTACTTGTGGCTTTCACAGTGCTTTCTTTAGCAGTCACAAGTCATAGGGAAACCAATACCAATATTACCTATACCATCACTGCTTATGTTCATACTGTATGTCCTGAACTGTCTGTTCCTCACATGTTCTGAAAGACAGCATATAAGGCAACGTCCAACTCAACACGATGGAGCAAGTTGTGTGAATAATCTAGCTAAACAACTCATTTCCGTTATCCAATCACAATGTCTGATGCCTACTGTTCTCCTAATACACAACAGTGTTGGCTCAATGATGGGGTGCTAGCCATATGACACAGAACTCTATTTGTGTTATGAGATCAGCTGGGTATTCTAAACTAGTTGTATCTTCTCTAGGATTGTATTACTCCTCCAGTTGCATCACAGATTAAACTGTTCTGTTTTGTAGAGTACACAAGACTCTAATGTTCACATTCTGTGATAAGTACAGTGTCCCAATGTCGTGCTGACTACTATCCATTTGCTGTCTTTCCATACACGCTAATCTTGGAACCACTTAAATATCCAAGGAGATTTATCTACTGCTAAATGTATTTTATTGGTGCCCTTATATCTCTGGAAATCACACAAATGTACTTCTGTCCCCCACAGATCCATAAAACTACACTCCAACTTTTTGAGTTGAGCAAAAATGGAAACCAAAAAGTACTTCTCACTGGTGCACAATATTCCAGTGTTAATGAAGCTTTTAATGCTCAAAACTACACTGGACAAATCAAAGGTCAAGAGTGGTGGCATAACAGTCATGGTGTGGATGTGTAAAAGGTACAATGGCTCTAGTGTAAAACATACAACGCTTCTAATTAAAATGGCCGAGTGTAAAGAACTGCTAAGAGCTACAAGAAACAATTTTCCATAAAAACAGTAGCTACCATTACAATTCCACAACACCACATATGCCATGTTAGACCAGAGGTAAATTCACTTTACTCCTAATTATGAACTGTTGTTCAGGCCAAGGTTTGCAGTATCTACTGTAACTATATAACTGAGCAGCGGCAGTGGCGTGCGCGCGCGCGCGCACCCGCGCGCGCGCGTGTGTGTGTGTGTGTGTGTGTGTGTGTGTGTGTGTGTGTGTGTGTGTAGTTGGCTCTGAAAAAGGGAATCATCTGAAACATTAGCAACATTTTACATTTTCAGTGTATTCTCACTGTAATGACTCTGTAGTTGCATGTAGTTTGAATCCATGGCACTACATCTGACTTACACTGATGAGCCACAACATTATGACCACCTATGTAATAGCCAGTATGTTCACCTTTGGCACAGATAACAGTGGCAATGCATCGTAGCATGGAAGCAATAAGGCCTTGGTTGGTTGCTGGAGGGAGGTGGCACTACATCTGCACACACAAGTCACCTAATTCCTGTAAATTGCAGGGAGATGGCAATGAGCTCTGAAATTATGTTCAATTACATTTCAGATGTGTTCAATTGGGTTCAGATCTGACGAGTTGGGGACCAGCACATAAATTGAAAGTCACCACTGTGTTCCTTCAACCACTCCATCACCCTCTTGACCTTGTGACATGGCACATTATTTTCTTCCCGCTGCTGTTGGGAAACATGGTCTGCAACCAGTGTGCTATACTCCTTGGCCACCATGGTGCCTTGCACAAGCTTCACCGTGCCCATGGATGCCAATGTGAATGTACGCCAGAGCATAATGGAGCCACTGCCAGCTTGTCTCCATCCCGCAGTACAGGTGTCAAGGAGCTTTCTCCTCGAAGATGAAAGATTTACGCCCTCCCATCAGCATGATGAAGAAGGTAATGCTCTGCCACTGCACCAATGTCCAGTGCTCATGGTCAAGTGCCCATTTCAGTCATAGTTGCTGATGTCAAAGTATTAACACTGGCACATGCATGGGCCGTTGCCTGTGGAAGCCCATTGTTAGGAGCATTTGATGCTCTGCGTGTTCAGACACTCTTGTACTCTGCCCAGCATTAAAGTCTGATGTTAGTTCTGCCACAAATTGCCACCTGTCCTGTTTTACCAGTCTGCTCAGTGTAAGGAATCCATCTGTAATCATCTGTAATCAACCCAACAATATCTGGATGTGATTTCACATTGGTTTCACCACGTGTTGAAGACACTCACCACAGCATTCCATGAACACCTGACAAGTTATGCATCTGCCGAAATGCTTGCACCAAATCTCCATCAAACTCAGGTAGATCATGTGGTTTCTCCATTCTATACACAGACAGCATGCTCACTGATACTGCATGTGCCATGTGTGTGTCTGTCATTCCCTGCCAGGTGACACAGCTATCACCTTAGCAGGTTCATACTGATAGTAGTTTGGTGGTCATAATGTCCTGGCTGATCAGTGTACATACATGCAATTTACTTACAGACTGTCAAGGAAGACAGTTTCTATGCCTTTAATGGCATTTATTTAATTTGTAAGTGCGTCAATATTAGCAGACTGTAAAATCTGATGTACATATTCCTGTTGTAATAAAAACCTCTTTTACACCTTTCAGGAGGTTTTACTTCTATCCGGTTTCCTAATTCACAGATACATTCTAAAGCTTTGATGCCTACACTAAAAATGTGACGTCTGAAAACGATTACAAGACATGGACATTTGTTACATACATGAGTTCACCAATGCCCCAGTTAGAAATATGGTTGACATCTTAAGACTTACAGGTCTCAGTCCTTACAACAATTATTCTCAACTCTGGCAGGTGAACGATTCCACAGGGACTAACACACAAGATTAAACAACCAAATTTTGCAAGTGCAGAATGACACTATTTATCCAGGAATAATAATGGTCTCACTCCTATCATGGATGGGGCATAGTGCGTATCTCACAAAGATACAGCCTTGTCTCAGAATACTGCGCGTGGTTACAACAGTATGGTGGCGAGTGTATCATAATATTTTGTTATTATCATACAGGGGTCTTATGAGGTCTAAAATAAACTATGGATGCTTCTCGTTAAGCAGAGGCAACAGCAAATCAATTTTGAAACTAGAAAAACTCCAGTTTAGCTGCATAAGGACTTCCTACAGAAAAGTGAAATGCCTTAATGACTGTATATTCCTCCTAAAAAGACTTCCAGCATTTAACCCCACCAAATCATTTATGTATATAGAAAATAATAGTGGTCCTATCACACTCCACAGCACCTTTGTCTCTAACGAACACTCACCTTCGAGGACAACATACTGGGTTCTATTACTCAAGACGACTTCGAGACACTCACATATCTGGGAACCTATTCCATACACTCATAGCTTCATTAACAGTCTGTAGTCTCTGACAAAGAGAATGATTTTAATAAATTTCAAAAAAATTCACTTGAGTAGGAGCTGTTTACAGAAGATTTTTTTTTTCTTTAAAGCATGTTGCATTGCTGGACAGTAATTACACAGGATAGGATTTGTAAGAACTTTGGTAGACTTTAATTTGTAATGTTGAATAATGCAGACAGGCTAATAATGCTAGATACTAATTTGTTAAGATCTTTCTAGGATGATTTTAGATTTATTCACACTTCAGTTATCATTCAGCAACAAGCTTTACGTCAAGATCTGCTTGTCTGGCAGTCCCCAACAATTACTCTTTCCTTTTCATCCTGTCTGGTAAGTCTCCCCATTTTTTAAGCTCACCAGTCCTTATTTTTCATCTCTCTTCCTTCTCCTTCAACCCTTCTACCAGGAGGAGCCACAGGCTCCGGAAGCTTGCAATTTCCTTTAACATTTACATGTGTGTGTTCTCCTGCCATTGCTTGGTGAATAGACTTTTTACCTATGCAGTTACACTGTATTTTCAAAAATTGGTTAATTTTGTTGGTATATTATATCTATCCTTTTGATAATGTTGTTGATATTCCAACCTGGATTTTCAATTGTTTAATGTTTAGGCTTTGCGATTTGTCCCCAACCTAACCACTACTTTGGAAACTGCTATATATCTGAAAAACACACCATACCCCACTTGATAACATCTTCCTGCAAATCAAAGTTAATGGATAAAATTTTATGAAATAACTTGATAACAATTGCCACATAGTTCTTTGATGACATAGCTGATTTTGTGTGTTACTGAGCAAAAGCAGATCCACTGCAGCAGTATGTGAGGTGAGAAGGCATGTGCAGAGGCGCTGGTATACGATTTCATAAACAAACCTGTTTACCTATCACAAGGTGGCCAAACTAAGCTGCACAATCTTGGTGATCCTCAGAAAAGCATTGCAGCCAGGAACCAGCTGAGGGGAGTTTTCACACCATTTTGCCACAAAGATATTGATCTGTATGTGCCTGGAAGTGACATATGGACACAACAAATGTGGCATAAAGCAGTCTAAATACTCTATGATTCTAATACAGTTACAGACAGCTTGGCAGCACCCTCCACAACACCATGGCCATGCATGTCTCCATCACGTTATGGTGTGGGCCATGGACTTGGAGCGGTACACTGGAGGTGCTGCCTCCACGCCCTACAACAGAAGCCAAACTTCTGCCTTGGAGGGTAGTGGTCAGTGGCCAAGGCTGTATCACTTTCATTCACCTATGTTGGAGTGAACTTTCCTTGGACCTCAACAAGAATATGGGCAGATATTCACAGCGGCAGCAAAGTAGGACACGAATGCCACCTGTCCATCATGCCACCACGACCTTCCACAGGTGACTACTGACTGCATGCCTACAGAAAGGCATGTCCATGGCGTAGCAACACTTTGATCATTGTAGCCCAAGACTGATTAAAGACGCTTGATCTTGCCGCCAAGATTTCCTAGCCATCACCTCTGCACCCTGCCATTCCACCACCTCTACACCATAGCAGCCCCCCCCCCCCCCCCCCCTGTCAACCTGAGTCACTATAGATTCATGTCAGAAGTACAGTATAATCCCTCTTTTGCATTCCCGGAATTAACGTTTTCCTGCTGTTTACGACATTTTTTATTGGTCCTGTCAAATTTCCTATGCCCATAATGTTAATTTGCACCTGATTTTGCGTCAACATATTTATAATTTTTCCTCAATTTACGCATTACAAAAAAATGTTTGTGGAGAAATAAATGATGATGGCGTGATGTTGGCCATCCAGTAGCATTTACAAATATTATGCGGTTAAGTTTCTTGACAACAGGGCAATCCACTCAGCAGATTTGAACCGGTAAACGTGTGAAAGTTGGAACAATTTGTGTCGTATCTCCTGTCGCTGCCAAGCTCTACTTGGCGTGGTGGCTAATATGAGTAACTGGGTTTGTTCGAATGAAGATATGGCCAATCACAACCACTTCCAAACTATCTCTACTGTGCAAATGCAGTTTCGTGATTGTTGTGATCATTGTGACACCTTTGTCGGACTACAATTAGCGTGTTTTGGTGTACAGCCACTTGGAGCACTAGTTGACACCGTCATCAACTTGTGTTGCTCAAATGCTTTTAGTTTAAACACAGTGCCGGTTACATATTTTATTCATGCTCAGCAAAACATGTTTCAAGAATTTAATCTTGTTGCCATGTGCGATATTTACATATGTATTTTTTGTGATGTTACACAAACAAACAATGTGTGTGTGTGTGTGTGTGTGTGTGTGTGTGTGTGTGTGTGTGTGTGTGTGTGTTTTTTTTCTACATAACTGATGAGGCACAGTACCTGATAACCTCAAAAAGACGACTACAGTGCAAGAGATGCAGAATAACACAAATTCAACCACCACACAAAATACTTATTTACATATTTGCACTTGACATCGAGAAAAAAATTCTCGAAAAGCATCATGCTAAGCAAGAAAAAATATATAACTAGTGCAGTATTTCATTATTTAAATAATGAACGACAGCCGTAGGCTTTCAAAAAACATTGATTATGACATATGAAATTGAGTCAAATGTTCCTACTTCCTGGACAGTTATCAGTTCCAGTTACATAAGGGGTTTGTATTCGTGTGCCACATTTTAAACCATTTTTTGAAGTCCTTTGAAAAAGTGTAAAAGCGGGGTTTCACTGTATTTTGATATCAGTGGAACTGGTCTGGCAACTGATGCCAGCACAACTGATCTCCATGCAGCACAGCATCACATCGACAGCATGCAGTTTTGTCACACACTACAGCGAGTGAGCAGACTACTGGTTTGTGATTGCTTTCCTTGTTTTGAGTGTAGTGGGCATGGAGTCTAAGACAGAGATTCACATAAATTTTAGGGTTACGTTTATAAAGCCAGTTCTCTAGTTATATGAAGGAGCACTGTCTACGATTGGTGAGATGCGGTCAATATAATTTACTAGAGCATTCTGTACTGTAAACAGAACGAGTACTAGTAGTTTGTGTTAATTATTGTAGGCATGGGCATATGGTAATGAATATAAGAATCCAGACAGCTGATCATGACACATAAGATGCAAACGTACTGTAATTGGATACATAAAAAATCTATTCGTCAAGTGGTGGCAGAACACACACATAAAAGAAGATTATAACTACGTAAGCTTTCGGAGCAGTGGCTCCTTCTTCATGCAGAAGGTATGGAGAGGAAGGAAGAGTGGTGAAGGAAAAGGACTGGAGAGGTATAGGAAAAGGGGTAGATTTTGGGAAAGTCATCCAGAACTGTGGGTCAGGGGAGACTTACCAGATGGCTAAGATGAAACTTTTATAAAAGGGTGTAAAGATCAAAAGGGCGAATGCTGTGATGTGATCAACAAGTTAAAGACAGCATCAACTTCAAATGCAGTACTAATTTTTCCAGATTACAAGGAAGAGTTTGCCTTGTTGTGTGATGTTTCTTATCAAGTGGTGTGGTGTGTTCTCAGTAAAATAGTAAACATAGAGGAGTATCCACTAGCATACGCCTCTTGGCAAGTGAACAGAGTGGAAATAAATTACTCCACTACAGAAGAAGAAATGCTCTGTGACGTATATGGAATCACGTTTTTCTGATATTGTTTGTATGGAAAGGTGTTTAAAGAAGTAACTGACCACACAGCTCTTAAGTGGTGGTTATGGCTTAAGGACACTTGTAGTAGATTAACAAGAAAGGCACTGAGATTAAGCTAGTTCCAGTATGAAGTCGTGTACAAGCCTGGAAAGACATATACATACGCAGATGGTTTAGTTAGAAATCATGACCTTGCACAATGGCAGCCTGTGGAAGTTCTGAAGCACAATGTAAAGTGTACATGTCGCAGCTGCAATTCACTGTGTGACGGGTTGTTGTCTTAGACAATGAGGTTGGGGCCACAGATAGTAGTGTCACCGGAGCTAAAAGAAGAAGTTCTAAAAGAAGCACATGACTACATATTGTCAGAACGTGGGGGTTGTAGAACAACAATTAGGAGAGTAGCGGAATGCTACTGACAGAAGTCAAAGAAAGAAGATTTGGATTGATAAGTTAGATTGTGACAAAAAATAAATAAATAAAAACACCTTCAGCCGTTCTTACGATTTTATTTTATTTTGTCACTACCAGTTTGGACACATCACTGCGTCATCTTCAGGCTGTTTTGATGCGGTTTCCAACTGATGTGTTAGGCATGGGCATCGCATCAACCTGCACCGCATCAAAACAGCCTGAAGATGACACAATGACGCATCGAAACTGGTAGCGACTAAAAAAAATAAAATCAAATCATAAGGACGGCTGTAGATGTTTTTATTTTTTGTCACGATAGTAAGCGGCTGTCATCCCAGTGACATCCTGCTAAAAGTATGGACATACAAAAGCTTGATAAGAGGTTGTATACAATGTGCACAACAGGCAGGTATGTGCCATAAGTTAATACCTTTGCAAAAGTTACCAGGAGTACAGAATCTTTTAAAATGACTGGGCTAGACATCCTTGGCAAGTTTTGAGTGTTACTGGTACTGGTATGCGATTTTATAAACGAGTTTATCTATCAAAAGGCAGCCAGTCTGGGTGCCAAAATCTTGCAGACATCTCAGAAAGCAAGTACAACTAAAACTGAGTGAGGGGAGTATCCTCATCTTTTGGCCACAAAGGTATCGATCTGTATATGCCTGGAAACAACGTTTCAGCACAACAAATGTGCCCTTAACCACTATAAATATCTATTGATTTTACTACAGTTATGGGCTGTCTGCAGTACCTTCCAGGGCCACATGAGCCTCCAGCATGTTACGGACCAGTGAGCAACCCACACTGACTAGTCTCGGCAGCAATCTTCACCAGACCAGTTCAGAGGGTTGCGGCCCCATAGCGTTAACTGGGGCATGCAATGCTGAGGAAGAAGCAGTGCCAGCAAATCAGGACAAGGATACACATGTCTAGCATACTGCCACAGCCATCTGTAGCTGATACACTGCTGTCTGACCAAGTGTCTCCAGGGGTACCAGTCCATGGTGTTGTAGCACTTCAATTATTTTAGTGCAAGACTGGATAGAGATGTTTCAACTTGCAGCTGAGTTTTCCTTGGCACCACTGGCCAGCACCACCACCTGAACACCCCACCACATCAACACTCCACCACCTCAACATCCCTCCGCCATGACAATGCCACTCAGTCTGGGTTCATACAGTCCCTACTTTGTTCGCAAGAGATGTCACATGTGCAACATTTTGAAGGTAGTTCAAATATTACCTGGAAGACGCACTACCACAGCTTAACACTAAACTGAGTTCACTGGTTTAGACTAATACTGAAGTTTTAGCCCAACCTAATACCTCATTCAATAACATCAACTATGAACAACACTACACACAGTATAGTTATTGTTAGGTTGGCAGTGTTAGGGGACAAAGTATTAGTGGCACAAATGGTCCCAACTTTTGAAGACTTCTATTGATTCAAAAATCTGGAGATAAGAGCTAACAAAGTTTTCTGGTTCGGAGGGAGGGGGGGACCAAACAACAAGGTCTTCAGTCACTCAATCGAAAAGCGATACATCTGAAAGTCGAGACATTCACCGATAACGTTTTCTGATCTAGTCAGGAGATTCATAACAGTAAAAGCAAGAATGTTAATTAAAATAATGAAAATCCTTTGTACTGTCAATGATAAAAGCAAGATAAAGGAGATAGGGGAGTAAGCAGGTGAGCTTCCCTGGGGCTCTGAATGCAAAAGGAAATGTCCCACACACAGCTGTTCCACCCCTGATGCATTACAGTAAAGAGCACCCACTATACAACAATGTATGAACCTGTAATAGACAGAGTAAAAAAGGGCAGAAAGAGTACCCTGGTCAAGGAGGTAGTATCAGTGGTTCCCCAGACCTAGTAGACGGACCTCTCCATCCCAAACCACTCTGTTTCTGCTCCAAAAATAGATTAAAAGCTTATAATTGAGACAGAAACCACTTCATGGAGAAAACTGAGAACCAGTTCAACCATCTATGAATTGTCCATCAATATTAGAGGCAATGATTCCAGAAGTCCATACTTAGATTTGAGGTCCAAAAGGAGGGGGCATTCCACCAAGATATGAGTTACTGTCTGTATGACTCCTCAACCACAATGTGTGGATGGTGTGTTACACAAAAGAAAACTACAGGTTATCCCGGTATGATGCAGAGACAACAGATGACTGTGGATTCCTTATGGGAGAAGCGGGAGGAAGAGCACCATGCTGCTGTAGTCTCCTTTATCATGTGGAGTTTATCAGATGGGGCAGTAGCCCACCAGATATAGCTCCATTTCTGAGTGACTGGAGATCTCATGTGGATCCACAGATCTGTACCTGGGGTCATCAAATTGAGTGAGGAGCAACTAAGGGCTCCTCTAACCAAATAGCTGGCCAATTCATTCTCTAGGATAAACCCATTATTTGGGACCAAGAGAAGACAACTTACCAGGCAGCACGGCGAAGGTCAGCAAGGAAGTCATGAATATCAGAGACCAAAGGACAGCAAGAACCACATCAGTTGAAAGCCTGAAGGCTGCTCATTGAGTCAGTACATATTTATTGTGTATATGGGGACAAGAAAAAGAAATTCCTGGATTTCCCAGTTAAAAATACACCTTTTCCCAAGTGTAAATAAGCTGGGTGAAAGTACATTTTTTGTGTTAAGTGACAACATACTTCCCATAGGAGCCCTAGAACTCATCAATCCTTTGAATGGTAAAGGTTTCATACACTGGCGCAAAACTTCCCTGAACTTTGGGGGATGAAACTCAGGAAAAACAATGAGTTTTGGAAAGATCTTTGGTGCACGGCAACATGTACACTGCAGTTTTCGTATAATGAAAGTATAACTACAAATTCCACCAAATACAGCACGACAGTTTCCAAAGCACTGATGTCAAGAGTGCATTCCACAATGCGCTTTTGCCAGTTAATCATAGCTCATGTCACATGATCTCACTAGCCAATGACAGCAGATATCAGAGCATAGGACACATGATGTACTCAGTAAATAAAAATATCACTGTTAAGTAATGCCAACATATAAATATGAAAACTTAATGGTATAAATTAATATACATAAATTATAGCTATGAGGAAAGTTAAGCATTCTTGTACAAGATTGGCTGTCAAACATTTTTTGATGCCCCCTCGAGGCAATATGCTAAGAGCACATCTCAAATTGCAGCAGCTGAATATTTCTAACAAGCAAAATTTCACTGTTGTGCACTGAACATTTTGTGGGTTATCTGACTGAATACATATTCAAAAAAGACTGCAGCAAGGTGTTGGGGTTTAGAAAAAGGTGGTTGGATTAACGTTTCCAACCTGAGCAAATGGCCAGTTATGGATTGTCCTTTGTGGAAACCACATTGATAGGGGGAGAAAACACCCTGAGTTTGCAGAACCCAGCACAATCTGCAGGCAAAAATCCTTTCAAGCAGCCTATGGAGTATGGCTGGTAAGAATCGAGATATGTTGGGTTCTTGCCAGGTTTAATAATTGGGACAACTAAGCTATCTTACCACTGCGAGGGGATAACACTTTTGAGCCAAAGATGGTTAAAGACCCTTGGGAAATGCTGTCTTTGGGAAACATTCAGATGTTGGATGATCTGATCGTGAATCGAATCAGGGCCTGGACCTGTGTCATGGGACGAGGCAAGTGCTTGGAATAGTTCCCACTTAGTGTAGGATTCAGACTGGTAGGACGTGAAACTTAAGGGACGTCTTCAACTTGTTGCTTCTGTTGTAAAAAAGGTAGCTGGATAGGAAGACACTGATGCTGTCGAAAAGTGGGTCACAAGGTGTTCTGCAAGAATTGATGAATCGGTACAAAGTAGACTACGCTCTAGGACAAGACCTGGAACAGTTGTTGACTACTGGTGGCCCATAAGATTACTGAGCTTGGCCCATACCCAAAGGGAACATGCATATGTTCCAACGGATGAGACATAGTCCTCCCAGCATTCCTTCTTACTGGGTTTTATCAAATAGTGAGTCTTAACATGAAGTTGCTTAAAAGTGGTAAGTCTGGTCTTCAAAGGATGGCATTTGAATCACTGCAGGGCTCAACAGTGATCCTGAGTAGGTACTGTAATGTCTTTGGTCCATCACGGCACCGGCTGATAGTGTGGGGGGAATGAAGTGGTCATGGGGTGTGGGAAGGGGGGAGGCGGGACCTGTAGAAATGGAAACAGCAGTTCCAATGGCGTGGATGATCACATCTCAGACCTCATCAATGTTATCTGACAAAGAGTTGGTGAATGTAACAGCAGAAGCATACAAAAGCCAGCTGGCTCTGTGAAATGCCCAACATTGTAGACGGTCTGTCTGGCAGTGGCAAGGAAACTAAAGGATTACTGGAACGTGGTCACTGTCACAAAAGTCATCATGTGGTGACCAATTTTGCGAAGCCACAATATAAGGGGAAGAGAGAGATAGATCAACAGCTGAAAAACTATGCAGCACTGAAGTGTACAAGAGAACCACCACAGATCATGGTCTATGAGAAGCTTGTCGATTAGGAGACCTTACCAGACGAAAGGGTACTCCCCCCCCCCCCCCCCCCCCCCCCCCCACCACCACCACCACCAGAGGGTGGTGTGCGAAAGTCACGAAGCAGAAGAATATGGGCGAAAGTTGATGATTTGAATATGGGTGAAAGTTGATGATTTAAGGGGTCATTTCAACATAAACAGGTACCTGTCATGAACTAGGTAAACATTGTAAATGCTTCCAGAATGAGATTTCCACTCTGCAGCGGAGTGTGCGCTGATATGAAACTTCTCATTCTGGAAACATCCCCCAGGCTGTGGCTAAGCCATGTCTCCGCTATATCCTTTCTTTCAGGAGTGCTAGTTCTGCAAGGTTCGCAGAAGAGCTTCTGTAAAGTTTGGAAGGTAGGAGACGAGATACTGGCAGAAGTAAAGCTGTGAGTACCGAGCGTGACTCATGCTTCGGTAGCTCAGATGGTAGAGCACTTGCCCGCGAAAGGCAAAGGTCCGGAGTTCGAGTCTCGGTCGGGCACACCGTTTTCATCTGCCAGGAAGTTTCATTGTAAATGCTAACTGTCGAGGCTCAAAGGGAAATCCATTCACTCATGACATCTACAGGAAGCAAAGTATAGACTTCTTCAGATGTCCTCTCAGCACCGGCATGGTCCCAACAGTATGCACGATAGCTATGGAGCATTGGAGAATGGTCACCAGTGAAGTGTGCTTCTTGGAGAGCAATGTAAACAGCAGAAGAACAGGAAAACTGGCATTGCAGTTTCAACAGGTGACAGTAGTACTCATCACAGTTCCACTAAATGATCACTTGACACGTGGCCAGGTTTGGCATGAAGGGGCCATATGAGTCAGTCATGCCACAGGATCACTGCTTGTCATCAGTGGAGACTAACCTCCTCCAAGAGGACATTCCCTTCAAAGGCTAACACAAAGGCGCCTGTATCCGTACGATTAGCCTTGGGTCCTTTTTGTGCACGTCTCAGAAAATATACACCTCACTGCTGGAGATTAGTCTGGAGCTCATCATCTGTTTGAAGCATAAGATATCTGTGGCAGATGATTCCTTGGACAATGTTCACAGTTTTGTGTGGGGAAGGAGGTCACGGGTATGTCACCTAGACAGTGACATGTCAGAAGAGCTGTAGATTGGGCAGCAGAGGAAGTTTCATTTAAAATGAGCCATTTCATATTTTCTTCAGTCTCAACTTCACTGAACTTTTCTTCAATCTTTCCGACAAAAAAAATAATGGATTTGTTGTAGTCAAAATAAACTTATCCGTCCAAGTACATATTGCGTACTGAGTGAATAGTTCCACTCCCAGATATCCAACTTCTCCGTCTTCCCACAAATAGCCCAGGAAGGAAACATTGTACAATAATGTCTCTCTGCATCATAATAACCTTTTCCATATGAAGAGGCTGCTGGGACCTTCCGGCCACCAGTGGAAGAAAATTTAATTCACTTTATGTGTGAATCTTCTGCCATGGTAGCACACTGTCCAAACTTGGGCTCTCCCCGCAGGAGCCATACAGCCACAGCAATGGTTATCTGGTCAGTGACCTTTTGCCTGGAGTCCCAGAACCTTAGCCATGGGAGACCAATAATGCAATCCCTGCGTAGTCAGAGGGCTACCACTATGCATGTACTTGAGACCCCACCCCTCCCCGTCACACACACATAATGGCGTGACTACCGAGCTAGGTTTTGGGTGCGGTACTTTCACAAGAAAGGAAGGGTGCAAAGAGAGAAAGACCCCAAGAGACTGAACATATGCTGCAATGGGGGACATTTCCTGTACATCTGTTGAATAGCTGCTGTGCTTGGTTTTGTGTGTAGTACCTATACAAGAAAGGAAGGTTGCAAGGAGAGAAAGGAACAAGAGACTGAATATATGCTGCACTGGGTGACATTCCATGCACAGTCTGCACATCTGTAAAATTTGCATGTTACTGTAATTTATTAGACACAGTTCTTCCATTTTCATCAGTGTCTACAGTAGAGTTTCACAGCGTGTGTCAATAGTTGTTTGTTCATTTATTTTGAAAGCTAAGAATCACTCAGTCAGGCAGCAGCTGCCAGCCAAGACAAAGCAGCAACAGGGAAGTATCCAATTTTGTGACTTTTTACGAGTTCCTAGCCAGGAGTAAATTATTTAGCCTCGGCGCGTACTATGTTAGTTTTGTTTCTGAATCTCTGCATATTAATCTAATTTATTAGACATAGTTCTTGCATTTTCATCAGGACTACAGTAAAGTTCCACAATTCATGTTGATAGTCCTCTGTCTGTGTAGTGTAGTTTTACACTGTCTTTAGCATGGATAGGAACTGTGATTGCTGGGTGTGGATGCAAGCCAAGTTGGTAACACTTCACTCTCAGCTCCATGCTGTATTGGCTTCAGTTACACAGCTTGAGGCTATAGTGGATGGGCATCACTGTTGTGGGCCAGCCAAGAGGATCCAATGGATGTCCAGCATGACCCACGAGCACCAATGGCCAGCCCAGTTACTGCTCACACTTAGGCTGACCCCTCACCCATCGTCGAGTAAGAGGTCATTCCAGGGCATGGTAGGCTGCAAAATACTTCCCAGAGGGTCGAATGTAAGGTCTCCCCAGTTAGTCCGACAAACAGGTTCCAAATACTGTCTGTAGCTGACACTGTCCCTCTGCCAGATGCAGTTATCTGCCATGTTTCAGAGAAAACCTCTCAGCCCACAAGATCCGGGCAATCACAGAGGGTGGGATTCTTGGTAGTTGGGAGCTCCAATGTTAAGCGCATTATGCAGCACCTTAGGGACATGGCAGCCAAGGAGAGGAAGAAAGCCAATGTGCACTTTGTGTGCATACTGGGTAGAGCCATTCTAGATGTGGAACAGGTACCTTCATATGAAATGAAGAGCACAGAGTGCAGCCAACTGCAGATAGTGGCTCAAGTTGGTGCCAATGACGTGTGTCATTTTGGATCAGAAGAGATTCTCCCTGGTTTTGGGAGGCTGTCAGAAATGGTAAAGGCTGCCAGTCTTGCTTGTTAGGTGAAAGCTGAGCTCACTATTTGAGGCATTGTTGACAGGACTAATTGTGGACCTCTGGTACAGATGTGAGTGGAGGGACAGAATCAGAGACTCAGATGGTTCTGCAACAGTGTAGGCTGCAGATTTCTCTATATGTGTCATTAGGGTAGGGGGGTTTCAGGTTCTGCTAAAAAGGTCAGGAATCCATTACAAACAGGAGGTGGCTACACATGTAGTAGGGGCTGTGAGGTGTGGACTGGGCAGTTTTTTAGGTTAGAGGGTCTCAAGCAAACACAAAAAGGGCTTCAGTTTCAAAAGGTGCAGGTGGCTAAAGCTCAAGTTCAGCCGAAATTTCTGCGAAGGACCTAACGTGTTCAGAAAGGACAGGCAAAATACAGTTGACGGTGGTGTGTTTGTTGTTGTAAGAAGTAGTTTTTCTTGTAACAAAATTGAAGTAGATAATTCCTGTGAGTTAATATGGGTCGAGATCATTCTTGACATCCGGAATGAAATAATAACTGTTTCTTTTTACCAACCTCCCAAATCAGACAATACAACTGCTAAAAGGTTAAAAGAAAACTTGAGTCTAATTTCAAACATGTACCTGAATAACACAATTACAGTTGGTGATGACTTCAATTTACTCTTGGTTACTCTTGGTATGTTGGCGAAAATACATGTTTAAATTTGGATGAATGCGTAACGTTATCTGAAACTGTGGTGAACACCTTGTCTGAAAATTATTTCGAGCAAGTAGACCACGAGTCTGCTCGAACAGTAAATGTTTGTGAAAACACACTTGACCGCTTAGCAACAAATAATCCTGAGCTAATAATGAGCGTCAAAATGGATAAACAGATTAGTGAAAACAGGGCTGTGGTAGTGAGACTGAATAGTGCAATTCCCAAATCTTCCAAAAATGAATGAAAAATATATCTATTCCAAAAAGCAGATACAAATTTTGCTTGATGTCTCCCTGAGAGACAATTTCCAGTCCTCCCAAATTAATACTGAAAGTGTAGACCAGATGTGGCTTGAATTCAAAGTAGTAGTATTGACAGCAATTGAGAGATTTATACCAAATAAATTAAAAAAGGGTGGAGCTGATCACCCATGGTACAGAAAAAAGTCAGAACACTGTTGCAGAAATGACGAAAAAGTGTGCCAAATTTAAACAAACACAAATTATTGTGTTCGAACATTATTAATTACCTCAAAGAGAATGGTGTACTGACACACAGTCAACATGGAGTTAGAAAACATCATTCTTGTGGAACACAACTAGCTCTTTACTCATATGAAGTTCTGAGTGTTATTACAAGCGATTTCAAATTGATTTGGTATTTCTAGATTTCCAGAAGACTTTTGACATTGCACCTCACAAGCGGGTTGAATAAAAGTTTACTGCTTCATATTTGTAAACACTACTTGAATGCCAACACCTTGCCAGTGTAAATACTGTTTGCGCACTTTTACTTCGCCCCTCTGTGATCGATGGATCGGCAGATTTCATGCCACTCCGTAATGTTTACACTCGCTGCCAACATTAGTACTGTGCACCGTAACAATAAGCAGCCATTGAGAATATAGTATTGATCCATAAGCAGTTGTTGAGCTTAGTGATTGTTACTATTAATTACAAAAGGGAGCGAAGACGTGTACCTGGTCCTTGTAGTGACTTGCTACCAACTTTCATGTCACTTCTGTGATGCATTAACCTATTACATGTCCATTCATTATATAAGCTGTAGACTGGCTGCTTTGGGAAAAGGAGGCAGGGCTTGTCTCAGCAGCCAATGTGCCATGAGCCCACCACAAGCTTCTGCTCCCAGCATCATCCCCTCAGGGGAAACACAAAAATATGCAATCGGTGTATCTCAGGTATGCGTTTTATGTTTTTCACTGCTCTCCATTAACCTTGTTTCATTAAGTCAATGGAGGGAAATATTTCCAAAGTAGAGGCACTACCACAGCTTTTGTTTAGCACTGTCAACTTCACTCCTTTTGTGCCAGTGAGCATAATACTAAATAGAGCTCACTGGTTCAGACTAATACAGAAGTCACCCCAGTACGTATTCAATCAATCTTCTATCAGTCCAGCTCCTCCTACTCCCCCCCCCCCCCCCCCCCCTATTTCCCCAGCCCGTCTCTGACCACCTCCCACTCCTACGTGTGTCCAGCTGCTCCACCACCCTTCTCTCCCCATGTTATTGATCCTCATCCCCATCCGCCTCCGCAGCTTAGCGGTAGCGTTACCACCTACCATGCAGGGTGCCCGGGTTCAATTCCCGGCAGGGGACTGGGCGTTGCGTGTCCTTCACCATCATTTTCATTATCATTGACTCACAAGTCGCCGAAGCGGCGTCAACTAAAGGACTTGCAATGCGGTGGCCGAACTCCCCCGAATGGGGCCTCCCGGCTAACAATGCCATATGATCATTCCATTTCCTCCTCATCCCCACAGGAGGCTGGTGGTTCTTACTGCATAGTATTTTTTCCCTGATCGCAACTAATGTGTGAATCTGATTTTGTTGATATCATTCCAGCTGTTTAGCATGAGCTCTTCACCCGTGGCTTTGCCCATGTATGAACACACAAAATGTATTCCACATATATTTCATATGTATTTGTAGATGTATTTCACCTAAAACTCTGGCGAATTTCGGCCTGTAGTTTCATTTTCATGCAGTTCAATGTTTAAGATGTTGCAACTCCTGAACTGTGAGTTGTATAATGATATAATTTTGTTGGTACATTCAGCTGTAAATACTCTCTGTAAAATGTCACGAATACAATTACTCGTTAAAAAGTAATAAATTAAAATGTCATGTTTCATGCAGTAGTTTTACTGCATGAACAGTGGAAATTTAATAAGCTATAAACTTCTTTCGTCATTTTGCGTAGGATGTCAGTGAGAAAAGTTTCGCAAAGGTTTCAAATTATGTATAAAGTTTGTTGCAAGTCAAATTCTCTCATTCTCAAATAACAGATTTCTAAAGGGTAAATGCGTGTTGTGAGTTATGATGCTTTATCACTCTACCTCTGCTGCTTTAATAGGTAGGTGGTTCTTACCCCTTGTCAAGGGACACCCCCATCTAGTATTACTTTTCCTCAACATAAGTAGTCGATACCAGAAATATTTTGGAATTTTAAACAGGTTAATATTATCTCAGGTGTTTTTCTACAAAATTTCATATGAATTTGTACATGTGTTTTATTTCAAGCTAAAATCTATAAAAATAAATTATTTTCCTTTTTTACAATCAATATGTACTAGCTCTGAATGTACAGTTGAATTTCTTTTTTAGAAATATTTGAAATTATGAAATATTTGGCACACTTGAAATTTCTCTTATTAATTATTCAATCTGATATAATTTATTATGTTTATTTCTGCATTCATTAATAAAATAATATATAAATTAATAGAAGTTCATCTGTCAAGAAAATTTGCAAACGTTTTTGAATATTGTTATTAATGCAGATTGAAGTAGTAGTGGGCATGTCTCTGATGTGACCAGATGTGTTTTTATATATGGGAAGAACAATGTAATTTCGGGTTTGTTAATGTGAAAATTCGAAAGACAGTGTGACACAGAAAAATGTGAGAGAATAAAACATTTGTGGAAACACAAATGAAGTGCAGGCATTCTTCAGAGTTAACTATTTCAATTGGAACCATGAGATCCTAAAATATGAACATTTCAGGTTCAAGTCTCAGCCCCTAGATGTGAAGAACTGGAGCTAACTACATGAAAAGAAGATACGTAAAAAGCTTATTGTAAATCTTACTCCTCTCATATTTTTGAAGAAGAGGCTTTACCACCAAAAACCTTCACCAATTCTTTCCAGACAGTAAGTGATAAGTGTGCTAAGTCTGGTTTAAATTGGTCCAATGGTTTAGGAAGAGATGTGGAACAAACATTCATACTTAATTTTTTATAATGTGTATAATGTGTACAGATAATGCATAAGTGCACCAGAATTAGAATTCTAGAGCATTTGAAGGGACCAGTAAAAAATGTCATAAACAGCGGTAAAACATTTATTCCAAGTACATAAAAGAGAGGTTATACCGGATTATATTTTGCTGGCGTGGCGTATTGCATGTAAGTCAGAATTGCTATAGCACAATAAAAAAAGTTACAGCCAAAAGCAGAAAAGTCATCATTTAAATAAATTACAGTCTTTGGACTTGCATTACAAGAAGTTAATTTTATATGTTGTTTATGTGCATATCAACACCTCAGCTTCACAATACAGTGAGCTGTTACCCTTACTCATTCCATTTCTTTAATAATCTACATCTACATGACTACTCTGCAATTCACATTTAAGTGCTTGGCAGAGGGTTCATCGAACCACAATCATACTATCTCTCTACTATTCCACTCCCGAACAGCGAGCGGGAAAAACGAACACCTAAACCTTTCTGTTCGAGCTCTGATTTCTCTTACTTTATTTTGATGATCATTCCTACCTATGTAGGTTGGGCTCAACAAAATATTTTCGCATTCGGAAGAGAAAGTTGGTGACTGAAATTTCGTAAAAAGGTCTCGCCGCGACGAAAAACGTCTATGCTGTTTAATGACTTCCATCCCAACTCGTGTATCATATCTGCCACACTCTCTCCCCTATAATGTGATAATACAAAACGAGCTGCCCTTTTTTGCACCCTTTCGATGTCCTCCGTCAATCCCACCTGGTAAGGATCCCACACCGCGCAGCAATATTCTAACAGAGGACGAACGAGTGTAGTGTAAGCTGTCTCTTTAGTGGACTTGTTACATCTTCTAAGTGTCCTGCCAATGAAACGCAACCTTTGGCTCGCCTTCCCGACAATATTATCTATGTGGTCCTTCCAACTGAAGTTGTTCGTAATTTTAACACCCAGGTACTTAGTTGAATTGACAGCCTTGAGAATTGTACTATTTATCGAGTAATCGAATTCCAACGGATTTCTTTTGGAGCTCATGTGGATCATCTCACACTTTTCGTTATTTAGTGTCAACTGCCACCTGAGACACCATACAGCAATCTTTTCTAAATCGCTTTGCAACTGATACTGGTCTTCGGATGACCTTACTAGACGGTAAATTACAGCATCATCTGCGAACAATCTCAGAGAACTGCTCAGATTGTCACCCAGGTCATTTATATAGATCAGGAACGGCAGAGGTCCCAGGACGCTTCCCTGGGGAACACCTGATATCACTTCAGTTTTACTCGATGATTTGCCGTCTATTACTACGAACTGCGACCTTCCTGACAGGAAATCACGAATCCAGTCGCACAACTGAGACGATACCCCATAGCTCCACAGCTTGATTAAAAGTCGCTTGTGAGGAACGGTGTCAAAAGCTTTCCGGAAATCTAGAAATACGGAATCAACTTGAGATCCCCTGTCGATAGCGGCCATTACTTCGTGCGAATAAAGAGCTAGCTGCGTTGCACAAGAGCGATGTTTTCTGAAGCCATGCTGATTACGTGTCAATAGGTCGTTCCCTTCGAGGTGATTCATAATGTTTGAATACAGTATATGCTCCAAAACCCTACTGTAAACCGACGTCAATGATATAGGTCTGTAGTTAAATGGATTACTCCTACTACCCTTCTTGAGCACTGGTGCGACCTGCGCAATTTTCCAATCTGTAGGTACAGATCTATCGGTGAGCGAGCGGTTGTATATGAGTGCTAAGTAGGGAGCTATAGTATCAGCGTAATCTGAAAGGAACCTAATCGGTATACAATCTGGACCTGAAGACTTGCCCGTATCAAGCGATTTGAGTTGCTTCGCAACCCCTAAGGTATCTACTTCTAAGAAACTCATGCTAGTAGATGTTCGTGTATCAAATTCTGGAATATTCCATTCGTCTTCCCTGGTGAAGGAATTTCGGAAAACTGCGTTCAATAACTCCGCTTTAGCGGCACAGTCGTCGATAACAGTACCATTGGCACTGCGCAGCGAAGGTATTGACTGCGTCTTGCTGCTTGTGTACTTTACATACGACCAGAATTTCTTCGGATTTTCTACCAAATTTCGAGACAATGTTTCATTGTGGAACCTATTAAAGGCATCTCGCATCGAAGTACGTGCCAAATTTCGCGCGTCTGTAAATTTTAGCCCATCTTCGGGATTTCGCGTTCTTCTGAACTTCGCATGCTTTTTCCGTTGCTTCTGCAACAGCGTTCGGACCTTTTTTGTGTACCACGGGGGATCTGTTCCATCTCTTACCAATTTATGAGGTATGAATATCTCAATTGCTGTTGCTACTATATCTTTGAATTTGAGCCACATCTTGTCTACATTCGCATAGTCAGTTCGGAAGGAATGGAAGTTGTCTTTTAGGAAGGCTTCTAGTGGCACTTTATCCGCTTTTTTAAATAAAATTATTTTGCGTTTGTTTCTGATGGATTTGGAAGAAATGGTATTGAGCCTAGCTGCAATGACCTTGTGATCACTAATCCCTGTATCAGTCATGATGTTCTGTATCAGCTCTGGATTGTTTGTGGCTAAGAGGTCAAGTGTGTTTTCGCAACCATTTACAATTCGCGTGGGTTCGTGGACTAACTGCTCGAAATAATTTTCGGAGAAAGCATTTAGGACAATCTCGGAAGACGTTTTCTGCCTACCACCGGTTTTGAACAAGTATTTTTGCCAACATACCGAGGGTAGGTTGAAGTCCCCACCAGCTATAACCGTATGAGTGGGGTATTTATTTGTTACGAGACTCAAACTTTCTCTGAACTGTTCCGCAACTGTATCATCGGAGTCTGGGGGTCAGTAGAAGGAGCCAATTATTTACTTAATTCGGCTGTTAAGTATAACCTCCACCCATACCAATTCGCACGGAGTATCTACTTCGACTTCACTACAAGATAAACCACTACTGACAGACACAAACACTCCACCACCAATTCTGCCTAATCTATCTTTCCTGAACACCGTCTGAGACTTCGTAAAAATTTCTGCAGAACTTATTTCAGGCATAATAATAATAATAATAATAATAATGGCAAACGTTGCTTACTGGAGTCAAGAAGGAGCCAATCCTGCTGATGGTTTCTGTGTCACCAGCTTCTGCCAACTTGTTCAGAAAAAATCTGAAAATATGTGGTACAGGATGAGTTCCAGCTTCTAGCAAATCAAATACCATTTTACTTGCTTCACTTTGTCTTCCTGCCTTCACAAGTTTTTCTATTAACTTGGATATATTCATTGTGGTTATTTTTGGACCAGCTTCATTTTCTGCCCTGTAAGAGGTCAACATACAATGAGTACTTTTTTTATTTAAATTACTTAAAGATAAAATCAATATGTAAAATCAGGAAAAGACAATCCCATGCCGACTGACGTGTGGTGCATAGAAACATTTAACAGGAAATAGTATTCACACTGGCTTCAAAGCTCTTGCTCTTCTACTAGCAACAGTGTACACACACACACACACACACACACACACTAACGCAAATGCAACTTTCTCAAACGACTGCAGTCTCAGACAACTGAAACCACACTGCAAGCAGCAGCAGCACCAGTGCATGATGGGAAGGCAACTGGGTGGGGGTAAGGAGGAGGCTGGGGCGGGGTGGGGGAGGATTAGTATAGTGGGGGCGGCGGATATTGAAGGGCTGCAGTTTAGACGGAGGGCAGAGGTGAGGTGGGGGGGACACAAGTAGCAGAAAGGAGAGAGATTAGAAGTATAAAGACTGGGTGTGGTGATGAAATGACGGCTGTGTAGAGCTGGAATAGGAACAGGGAGGGGGCTGGATCGGTGATGACAGAGACTAATGAAGGTTGAGGCCAGGAGAGTTACGGGAACATAGGATGTACTGCAGGGAAAGTTCTCAACTGCGCATTTCAAAAAAGCTGCTGTTGGTGGGAAGAATCTGTATGGCACACGCTGTGAAACAGTCACTTAGATGAAGGATATCATATTTAGCAGCGTGTTCAGCAACAGGGTGGTCCACTTGTTTCTTGGTCACAGTTTGTTGGTGGTCATTCATGCAGACAGACAGCTTGTTGGTTGCAGCTTAGCTTGTAAATCACATGATTGGTTTCACAGGTAGCCCTGCCTTTGATGGGTTAGGTGATGTTAGTGAGCGGACTGGAGTAGGTGGTGGTAGGAGGATGTATAGGACAGGTCTTGCATCTCGGTCTATTACAGGGGTATGAGACATGACGTAAGGGATTGGGAGCAGGGGTTGTGTAAGGATGGAAGAGTATATTGTGTAGGTTTGGTGGATGGTGGAATACAACTGTAGGAGGGGTGGGAAGGATAGTGGGTAGGACATTTCTCATTTCAGGGCACAACGAGAAGTAATCGAAACCCTAATGGAGAATGTAATTCCGTTGCTCCAGTCCTGGGCAGTACTAAGTTACGAGGGGAATGCTCCTCTGTAGCTGGACTGTGGGACTTTGGGAAGTGGTAGAAGACTGCAAAGATAAGGCACATCAGATTTGTTTTTGTACAAGTTCTTCTCTACTTTGATCTTTCTGACTTCTTGCCAATTTTAGTGAGTTTTCTCCTTTTGCTATCATAGTCTCCCTCAGATTTCATCTCGTTTTCCCCCCCTATTGCATACCTTTCATCCTTTTCATGATTTTTCAGACATATTTGGGTGCATTTTTGCGTAATTTTTTTGGATGTAATTCTACTTTATATACATAATTCTGTCATTTTTTGCACCACCATGGATCCTTGCTCCTTCAATCTGTGTCAATACAGAAAAGTCTCTTTATCCCTAGCCAGATCCCAGTCCCACATAGTGTTCCTTGTTGTTGCTTGGCTCATGGAATCCCCCCTAATAGATTCATCATCAAATTATCCATCTCTGGCTGCCATCCTTCCTTCCACAATGACCTCCACCTGTTCAGATTGTGCCAATCCTTAGCGTTCACCACCATAGTCCTGCAAAACCATATCAACCAAGCCCAAACCTCCTTGTAGTACCTTCTCTCCATCCACAAAATTCTCCTGCTATGCAGTCCCAAATTCCTGGAACACACATTGAAACTCTTGCTCTGCAGGATCTGGAGCAACATGCACAACGCCACCTCAAAAAAGTCTCCATCCTGCTCACTTCCTACTCCCATGTCGGAATACCACTACCAACACCTCTACAACAACCTCCAAACCTCCCCCACATCCCTCTATAGCTGACAAATCCTGTCTCCCAGAACTAATACACTTACCCCACTCTCCATAACTCCCTCCCATCACCACACAGAATCCAGAACCTAAACAGACCCACAAAAGCCTTAGTCCCACAAAAATATCAAATCTTTTCCAAAGGCCTCACCTTTTGCCCCACTCCCAAATTTAGTCATGCAGGGCTTGTTAAAGACCTCCTCTCCTTCTCCCGGTCCCTACAGTGGAAACACCTTTTCCCCAACCCGACCAATTTGACTCAACCTAAGATCAATAATGAACCTTGCCTAACTCAGTTCACTCCTCCATCCAACCATGATCCACCACCACTACCCCCAAACCACCCCCTGTTCACTTTCCTCAATTTCTAAACCTCGAACCTCACCATTATTCCCCAAATCCCTCAACATGCAAACTAACCTTAAATCTAGAAACAGAAATGCAGACTACCATCTAAAAACTAATCCTGATCTTAAAATCCTACCTGCGGATAAAGGCTCCACCACGGTTGTTTTCAATCACAAGGATTACCTGGCAGAAGAACTCCGCCAGCTGTCAGGATACTTCCGCCTACAAATCTTGCCACAATGACCCCATTCCAGTAATCCAGCAGGATCTCCAGTCACTACTCAAATCCTTAGGCCCATCCCAGAACATCTCTCTACTAACCCCTACCTCCCTGCACTCTTACCTTCTACATGCTTGCTAAAGTCCACAAACCACGCCACCCAGGACGCCCCATTGCGGCCAGTTACTGTGCCCCCACTGAGAGAATCTCTGCTCTCGTAGACCAACAACTTCAACCTATTACCCGGAACCTATCCTCCTATATAAAAGATACCAACCATTTCCTTGGCCGTCTCTCCACAGTTCCTTTTCCTTTACCATACGGTGCCCTGCTTGTCACTATTGATGCCACCTCCCTGTACACTATTCCTAATGCCCATGGCTTTACTGCTATTGAACACTAGCTTTCCAAATGCCCTAGTGATTCCAAACCAACAATCTCTTCACAAGTCGTCATGACCAACCTCACCCACCATTACTTCTCCTTTGAAGGCATTAGCTACAAAAACAATCTGGGGTACGGCTGTCGACACACATGTGGCACCATCCTATGCCAACCTATTTGTCGGCCATCTAGAGGAATCTTTCCTAAAAACCCAGAATCCTAAACCCCTCACCTGATTCAGATTCATTGATGGCTTCTTTGCTATCTGTATCGAAGGTGGGGACACACTATTCACATTCGTCCAGAACCTCAACAACTTCTGCCCCATTTACTTCACCTTGTCCTACTCAACCCAACAATCCAGCTTCCTATATGTTGACCTCCACCTCAGAATGGCACAGTACCTCCATCCATATCAAACCTACTAACCACCAGCAACACCTCCACTTCGACAGCTGCCACCCATTCCATACCAAGAAGTCCCTTCCATACAGCCAAGCCACCCATGGTCATCACACCTGCAGTGACGAGCAGTCCCTCTCGGAATATACTGAGGGTCTCATTGAAGCCTTCAGTGACCGTAATTATCCTCCCAACCTTGTACAAAAACAAATTTGTCGTGCCTTATCTTTCCAGTCTCCCACCACTTCCCAAAGTCCCACAGTCCGACCACAGAGGAGCATTCCCCTCATAAGTCAGTACCACCCAGGACTGGAGCAACTCAATTACATTCCCTGCCAGGGTTTAGATTACCTCTCATTGTGCCCTGAAATGAGAAATGTCCTGCCTACTATCCTTCTCAACCCTCCTACCGTGGTATTCCATCGTCCACCGAACCTACACTACTCGTCCATCCTTACACAACCCCTGCTCCCAAAACCTCTTGGTTTATATCCCTGTAATAGACCTAGACACAAGACCTGTCCCATACATCCTTCTACCACCACATTCTCCAGTCCGGTCACTAGCATCACCTATCCCATTGAGGCAGGGTTACCTGCTACACGTCATGTATTTTACAAGCTAAGCTGTAAACACTGTGCTGCATTCTATGTAGGCATGGCAACCAACAAGCTGTGTGTCTGCCGCATGAATGGCCAGCAACAAACTGTGTCCAAGAAACAAGTGGACCACCCTGTTGCTGAACACGCTGCCAAACATAACATCCTTCACAGCCTGTGCCATATGGATCCTCATCAACACCAGCTTTTCTGAGTTGTGCAGGTGGGAACTTTCCATGCAATACATCCTACGTTCTCGTAATTCTCCTGGACTCAACCTTCGTTATTCACTGAGTCACTGTCCTCACCCATCCACACCCCTCCCTGTTCCCATTCCAGCAGAACTTTAATCATATTTTAGCCGTCATTTTACCGCCACACCCAGTCTTTTCATTTCTTTTTATCTCTCTCCTTCCGCTACTCCCCCCCCCCCCCCCCCCCTCCCCACCACGCCCCTGCCCGCTGCCCAAACTGCAGCACTTCACTGTCAGCCATCCCCTCCACACATCCCTCCTCCAACCTGCCCCAGCCTTCTCCTGAAAGCTATAATTGTGTGAATCTTTTTGTTGTGCCTATTGCGACTCAGTATCCCTGCTATATGGTGAGTAGGAACTCTGCTTCTCTAATATTATTACATTCCATTCTGGATTTTCCATCGTTTGATTTCATTATTGTTAAAGATAATATCACCTGAACTTAAATTGAGGATTAGCAACAACCAGCTATGTAGCTAACAAGATTGAAGGCATGCCCAATGGCATAGTCAGACTGGAGAAACATGCATAGAAAATATGGTAAAATAATACGATCAATGCTGAAACAAAAAATGTGCTGTAACCTTACCTCCAAAGATTTTATATGAATAGCTATCTTAGCCAGAATTTATGATGTTTGGTGACAAATTTTCCATGATACCAATTAACTGAAAGTGTAATAACTGGCAGTTGGAACTTTAATCATATTTTAGTGTGACAGACTCCCACATGAGCCCCAATCTGTCATATAAGTGGCCATGCCATGAATTCCAAAAATCTTTCTAGGCATAAGAACAGTACAGCTACAATTTTCTTAACCATTAAAATAAAACATAATTAACAAAACTCAAAAACCTACAACAGCAAACCCTCTCCATACTGTTTGTTTGCATTATAGCCAAACCAAAAAAAGCTAAAGAGGTGAAGGAATGACTCCGACTCTCTTCTACAAACTTACGAGGAAATAAGTGATAGGACGGAAAGAAGTCCTATGTGAGATCTCAGAGACAGAGCATGGGAAGCTCTGGCCATTTAAAGTAATCATCCTAGCATCCACCTGAAATGATTAAAGATGACTATTGGAAAACTATCTTTATTACCAAGAGAGGAGGTGCAGACTGCCATGTACCTGCCGTTTGTCTAAATGGATCAACAACTCCTCAGACACTGAAGCATCATAGGGTTGCATATGTATAACGTGTTGCCTCCCTGGACTGCGTGGATCACAACATGGCCAACAAACGGCTGGACAAGCATCACCCGAAGTCCTCTGAGCCGGGGACGTATTTCCTCTGCCATGTCACGTGTGCAGAACTGGCTTATTATTTCTTATTAAACATCTCTCCATGAGAGAGATAGCACATAGGTAAGACAATGGAGAGTTATTATTCCCATGATTTTCTTAAATCATTGTAGGCAAATGCTGGAATGGTTCCTTTGAAAGGGAAAATGCAATTTATTCCCCCACCCCTCCACAACATGAATCTCTGCTTTATCTCTAATGACACCATCACTAACAAGATGTTAAAGCCTAATTTTCCTCCCTTCCTATCCTTCTGAATATCATTTGGGTAATTAGTTGAACACTGCTTCTACATTTTATGGTGTGTAATTTATGTGTAAGTTAGCACAGTGAATGTAATCGATTCCAAAGGTATGACATGAGGTGAGAGTCACTGTTAAGTGAGCAGCTAAATGGATTTATTATGAAAAAGATGAACTTACGTGGTAGAGAAGTCAAGATGCCAGATTTTCAAACTGCTCATAAAGCTTAACCGTTTCACGAGTTTGAAGTGATGCATCACAAAGCGTACGTGAGTCTGGAATTGTGAGGAGTCATCACAGTGTGGGGTAACACGCACTTAGGCGAAGTGACTTGTTACCCAACGTCTACTTGGCCCCGACGAATGATGACACTCTCAGTGAAAGTTAATTTGTTTATGACTGTTAACTGTTGCGAGTTGTATCACTTGTGAAAGTATCTTAGCCTTGATGGATGCTGTGTCGCCAATGCAGTATGGCGATGGCAGATTTGCTTTGCATTCTGGAAGTTGCTTGAGGGGCAATTATTTCGTACTATGGCATCCCAGCTCAGAGAATCAGGGACGACACTGAGAAAATGGAAAAGTTATCTTGCTTGCGATACTGTAACTGAAAATGCAATACAACTGTACTGAACAGAACAGCTTTCATTATTTTGGTAGAGATATTTGATTAGAGCTACCAGGACCCAGAACAGGAACACTTGCAATGTGGAAGAAGTCCATGTCAAGAATGGCTACACAGTTTGTCTGAATAGTAGTCCAGAGACAGCAATTCACACTGACAGCACTTGCAATCTGAACATACACACTATTTCAAATGAAACGTAAAGATATTTTGGAACACCAGATACTTTTGAAATGGTTAAACCAACTGACATACACACGTCAAAAAAAGTTTTGCATCACCCTGGTTCCCAGAACTCCTGAAGACAGACGTTAACTGTGGATATTGCATCACAGACACAGTCCCTTTGACTTTTCAGAGATGTCACTAAACCCACCAAAATATGTAAACAACCATACATGAGCAGCGACTATTAGATGGACGTAGTCCGATAGCTGATCAGTTCCAAACATTCCACCAGGAAGGAGGTACATGGCTCGCGTTGTCTGTAGTTCAACCATGGCTGGATGGTCAATACTGCAGTTCGATCACGTCTGCATTGTTACTTTGTGCCAGGAAGGGCTCTCAACAAGGGAAGTGTCCAGGCGTCTCTGAGTGAACCAAAGCGATATTGTTCACACCTGGAGGAGATACAGAGAGACAGGAAATGTTGATGACATGCCTCACTCAGGCCGCCTAAGGGCTATTACTGCAGTGGATGACTGCTACCTACGGATTATGACTCAGAGGAACCTTGACAGCAACACCACCATGTTGAATAATGCTTCTCGTGCAGCCACAGGATGTCATGTTACAACTCAAACTGTGAGCAATAGGCTGCATGATGTACAACTTCACCCTTCACGCCCATCTTTGGAACCACGACACCATGTAGCGCAGTATGTATGGGCCCAACAACATGCCGAATGAACCGCTCAGGACTGGCATCGTGTTCTCTTCACTGATGAGTGTTGCATATGCCTTCAACCAGACAATCGTCGGGGACGTGTTTGGAGGCAACCTGGTCAGGCTGAATGCCTTAGACACTCTGTCCAGAGTGTGCAACAAGGTGGAGGTTCCCTGATGTTTTGGGATGGCATTATGTGGGGCTGACATACGCCACAGGTAGTTGTGGAAGGCACAGTAATGGCTGTACAATATGTGAATGCCATCCCCCACCCGATAATGCAACCACATCAGCAGCATATTGGTGAGGCAATGGTCGTCATGGACAACAATTCACACCCCCATCAAGCACATGTTGTGAATGACTTCCTTTAGGATAATGACTTTGCTCAACTAGAGGGGGCAGCATGTTCTCCAGACATGAACCCTATTGAACATGCCTAGGATAGATTGAAAAGGGCTGTTTATGGATGACGTGACACATCAATCACTCAGAGGAATCTACACCAAATCGCAGTTGAGGAGTGGGACAATCTGGACCAACAGTGTCTTGATGAACTTGTGGATAGTATGCCACGACGAATAAAGGCATGCATCAATGTAAGGGGTTGTGCTACTGGGTATTATAAGGTCTTGTATGGTGGTACAACAGGCAATGTGTGGTTTTCATGAGCAATAAAAAGGGCGGAAATGATGTTTATGTTGATCTCTATTCCAATTTTCTGTACAGGTTCCGGAAGTCTCAGAACAGAGGTGATGCGAAACTTTTTTTAAAGGTGTGTATAAAGAGCAGTCACATGAAAATTACTTAAAAATTAATCTCTACAACTTTTAAAACATTTATATCACTGTGAGACCAGATGCCTTCATGGAAAAATGTTCGCAGCTGCCTACAGAACCATGGTTACACCCAGATGTGCACTTCTTTGTCTAAAGCAAACTGACAGCCATAAATGTCCTCCTTCAGGGTTCCAAATATATGGAAATTGCATGTTGAGAGATAGGGACTGCATGGAGGATGTGGACGGGCCCACATGTTGCCAACATATTTGAACTAGACTACAGAAGTTTCACTGGGAAGCTCTTACACATCCACCATACAGTCCAGATCTCTCCCTATGTGATTCCCTTATTTTTGGAGCCCTGAAGAAAGACGTTCATGGCCACTGATTTGTTTCAGACAAAAAGGAACATGCTTTGGTACAATCATGGTTCCATAGGCAATCGGAAACATTTTTCCATAAAGGCATTGACCACCTTGTCTCACAGTGCGATAAATTATTACCAGTTATGACAACTACTTTTGAAATAATGAACAGATTACTTACTTTCTTCTATCTGTCTCATTTTCATCTGACTACCCCCTATAACAGTTGGGGTAGTTATAAGAAATTTACTAAATGACACCTAACAAGATCCGAATTCTTGCACAACCCTGTAGAGGAAAGTCAATTAATTTATCTTTCGCTGCTACAGATGTGCTCTCTATATTGTGTGCTAAGCTGCATTATTATACCTGTATCGCTCGCCGAATGCTGTGTCCATTCTGAGAGACGGCATTACGGCTGCTAGGAAACACTTATCACTTGATTTTCAGAAAACTATAAGGTGAAAAAATCTGACTTTTGCACATCTTACAGTCCAATACCTTCCTAAGATAAAGGGTGGAATTTTGTTTCGTTACATGCCATAGTTACTGCACTGCATCAAATCAAGTAAACGTTGCATACAATTTTAAAGGGTCTGAGGGTAGAATGATATCTCATTTCATTCTCAAGATACTGATTTTTACATCCAACGAATAGTACCATACGATGCGCCCATTTTCGTTCCTGTGCTTCATTAATCGTGTAATTATAACAATCATCAATCTTCATATTTCTTAAATGGTTCAAGATATCAAAAACAGTTTTTTTTTCTTTTTTGTGCACAGACAGACACATATGTTGTGTGATAAACACTTAAAACTTTTTTTGTCCCTAGGGACATATGGATGTAACTCCTCTGCAGCAGTGAGAGATGGGCAGAATGGGATGTGTAAACACTTCAGTAGTGCTTCAGGCAAACCCAGGGACTTTGTGTAAACCTTCTTCGGTATCTGGAGAGCGGTGGAGCATGACGAGGTAACTCGTCTGTGAACCAGAACTTTTAACACTCCAAATGCTACTCTAGCAAGTGGAGGGTTAGAGTTCTAGTTCACAGATTACGTTACCAGTGAGAGAGGAGGTACGGTATCGAGAGTGGATGACACTGAATGACTTGTTACCACAGTTTCTGAGAAAAATGGCCAGCAAATATGGTAAAGTAAGGAAACAAAATAATGATAAGAGAAGCAATGAAAGAGTAACGAGGCACACACATTTAATTCGAAAAGCGTACACAATGCCTGTCCTAATGTGCCAACTGACTGGTCATTTACACACCAGTCCTTGCAAACAGTGGGACTTCCTGGGGCAGGGGCCAGGCTAAAGGACATAACTGAATGGTAGGCCCTGGTGGAGGACACAGCAGACAACTACTCGTGAGTGTTCATTCAAAGAGGAGATAAAATCTGTGAAGGAACAACAAACATCTGTTGCAAAGTGTGATACTTTTGAGATTAAAGTTGATATTCACTTAGATTCTGGTAGTGAAATATTATTAAACTCATCAGAATTGTTATCAGTAATGAGAAAAAAGCATTATTGTCCCGTACTACCAGTAACAGGGGTTTTTGTTATCGAAATTAACAATCAGAAGTGAAAGCAAATTAATCCATTGACTTGCCAATATTTTTCCCTTTAGTTGTCCCTATATTTACTATTTACATTTATGAAAACCAGTGTTTTTACATTTTTCTCAAAATCAAATAATTTTTAAGCCAAATTCTTTATAAATCTATCCTTACTATTTATTGAAGTGATGAGGAGTGAAGATAATACTGTTTTAGAAGTTTTTGTTGGCATGGTATTCCCCTAGATGTTACTCTCACACATACCGCATATCACTTTTCTTCTTCCTTGCTTTGCACACTTCACAGTTTCTGGAGGGTGTTTCGTTTCTTGGGAGGGGGGGGGGGGGGAGGGGTAAACCTAAGAAAATCTATTAACAGAGAAGAAACATAAAGAAGAAGCTTTAGCTGCTCGGCCCATCTAATGGCTGGCAATGTAATAATGGACTTGAAACCTGTGGCCAACTGTGAGCCATCTGTATAAGCCAACGGGTTAAGAAAGAAACATATCTACCAATTAAAATTAATTTACTCATCTTTTATCAAACATTGCTAGTTATACTTAATTTAAACCCAGATGTCTTATTAGGCTTGGACTGGTTAATTTATAACAGGGTATTGTTAGATTTTAACCAGGAAAGAACTTTATGGGAAATACCATAGTTAAGCAAGTATAAGACAACCCTGAATATAAGACGACCTTGAATATTAGATGACATCCTTTTTGCAAGAGGCTTCTTCAGAAAAATTTATTTTTAACATATTCTGAGTAATCAACATTATAAAGCATTTTAGCAACATAAAGTTCCTGCCTAAAAAGTTAACACTACAACTATTCTAAATTTATGCTATTTATTGAGTGTCTATATTTTGACAATACAATTAATAAAATAAATGAAAAGAAATGGTTTACATTAATTTGACCATTTCTTTTCTACGTTTTTCATTTCCTAACCATGTTGCCTTTGGTATCACTATTTTTAATTATCGTAATACTAATAGCACAGCGGTGAAATTTATGTCTTCGTTGTCACAAATATATGACTGTTTTTGTGATTTCTGAGGTTGTGGTAAGTGTGGGATCTGAGAAAACAGCTGTTTCTATCCAAATAAATATCAGATTTTGCTTTCGTGCTGATGTAGGGATGTGACAATGTCTCTTGTTTCCAAAGTTATTGTCTGCTCGCTGCTCTCTCATTGACTGGGTAGGACCACACATCCCCTTCCGTTCCCGTCACACATCACAGTGACTGTCGACAACATTACTGCATGAAAAACCTACGTATGCCACTGGCCCCTATCTAGACTTTTACCGTTTCCTGCAGAAATGAAGACTATTGTCCAATTTTAAAGTCAATTCAGTTCTGATTACAAGTGTATTCAAGCAAACTGCAGTTTGAACATGTGAGATTTTCCAAAAAAAGCCAAAGTTTGCGGTATAGATTCCCACGGTTGGCAACATGACGTAATTTGCGGTTGGCTCATACTCCCCTCTCTGCACTCATCTAGTTTTTAGTCAAGCTGGTATCACTGTTCCCCTTCCAACCCTTCCGTAGTGCTGTGCTTGAGCAAGTGCGAAAGATAGATTTCAATATCTTCTACGGTGCAAGTCATGTGTAAGAACAACAACTAGCGCATAAATAAAAGATCACAATCATGATTAAGTAAAATTTATTTTTTGCTTGTCTCGTGATCTAGTGACGTCAGTTGCTACTATCTCCATGATGGATTTTGCAGCTGTAATTTATTCTCCTTACAACAATGAATCAATTCTGGATTAATTTTCCTTCTTGTTTCATCTTAATGTCACCATTATGTTCTAAAGCTGATCAAAATCTGCTAACATTTTTACCCGGTATTTTAATATGTTAACAGTGACTGAATATCTGATTTGCACACCCCTTTTGCTAAATCATTACATTCTCTCAGTATGAGAACTTTTGTTGTAAACCTGTTCAGACACAAAAGGAGTTTGTAAGAGGATAGAATTTAGTGCTGTTTCTTACTGTGTTCCACAAAATTGCCAAATTTTAAGCAGAGCAATTGATAGTTGTAGTGCCCAGTTCATAGTTTCTCACATATCCCTTGCACTAGCACCGCATGAGGCAAAGTCACGTGGTTGTTTGATTAACATCGATCCTGTATAGAGCGCTTAGGCATATATGGAAGCCTTGAGCCTGTTCCAGTGCGAAAACCGACTGCTGACTCCGCCCTTCCAAAATAAATCTCTACATGATGTCAATAGCCGAAGCTTTATGTGAAAATGTAAGATGACTTAATCTGCAAATATAAGACAACTCTCCATTTTTTGAGTGACACATTTGGGAAGAAACCTCGTCTTGTAATTGGATAAATATGGTATAGTAAAATTGTTAGCGTAGCCTTCCAAAATAATATATTAGAATTTATAGAAGAAGATTGGTGAAGCATATTTATTTACCATCTTCTACTATTATTGTTATGGTAGACGAAATGGAACAAGCAAAAGAGGAGTTACTAAGCAAAATTAAGTCAAAAGCGAGAGAATCGCCCGTATAACCAAGAGAACAAAACCTCAGTTAGATAGTATTTCATTAAAATGTAAAGATGCATCTTTGGATAGACCAGGAATCATTAAGGAATACATGTGTAGGTTCATAGGAAAAGATGAGAAGCCTTTCTTTTGTAAGCTGTATCCAAGACCAATGCATTTCATGATAGCAGTGAGGGAAGAGATACAAAACATGATTAACAATGACATAATTGAAAGTGGGCTTAGTGTCTACAATAATCTGTTATCACTGGCTAAGAAACATGCAAGAGTTGTATGTTTACTTTTGGATGAATGAATACTTAATAAACATGTAGAAACTGAGCAGGATAGACTTGTGAGTATAGAAAATTTATTATCTGGGTTTGAAGAAACAGAATGTTTTAGTTCAATGGATTTAATGGACACATATTGACAAACCAAATTACACAAAAAGTCAAGACCTTATATGGCTTTGTCGTTTGAGAGTAAATCTTATCCACTCAAGGTTTTACCATTTGGTTTGAACATTTCAGCAACATATTTCATGGGTGCTTTAGGTAAACTGGTAGTCCATACAACTTGGGAAGACCTTTGAAAATTTCTGGTACATACCTTTAGGAAATTAGAAGAAAAGAGGATAACAACAAAACTTTCTAAGTAGTATCAGGTACAAAAAGAATTGAAATTTTTGGGACATATCATCAGATTACGAGGAAAAAACAAGCTGATCCAGAAAGAAGACAATGTATAAAAAACCGTCCACATTCGAAGAATGTCAAACAATTGTGAAACCATGTTATATAAATTATATACAACAGGCTAGCAGATGAATGATCCTTATTTATTAATTTTATAGAAACAAAGATCTACCTGCACCTGGGATAATGGTAAAGCTGAAGCATTTAATATCAAGCAAGCTGTTCTACATGTTACTATTTTACATCATCCTAAAATGACCAAACATTTCAATTGCTCACAGAGACATGGGAATATGGGTAGAGTTGTGAGCTGTTCCAAGAAGAGTGGGATCCATAAGAGAGTAAATAGCATTTGTTAGTTGAAGACTTAATAAAAATTAGATGAATTACTCAGCAACTGAGAAAAAGTTGTTATCGACCATACAGAGTCTACAAAAATTCCAGACCCTAATAAGGAGCTCAAAAATAGTAATATACAGGGTGGTCAAACCTGAAAAGCTTGTAAGGGTGTAGCAGGGTAGGTTATGCTGAGAGCTAATGGTTAAGAAAAATAATTTGAGATGTTGCGCTGTCTCCATGTTAATTAGGATTGAAGTTAGGCAATCAAGCCACTGTGTGGATTCAAGCAGCCCATCAGAGATGCGTTCTTGTTTGGTTTCCTAAAATCAAACAAAAGTGCATCACAAAAATTGCAGGACCAATGACCTCGTTGTTTGGTCACCTCCCCCAAATCAACCAACCAACAAAAATTGGATATGGGTTGATAGCAATGATCGAATCTGAGCTGAAGGATGAGCAGTGTCATGTGCTATGATGTATCCTATGGGAAAAACTGACATTAACTGTAACTGATGAATTTGTGTGCACAATAGTCTGATTGGCTACCTTTAATGATAATTAGCTAAGGAACAGAACAACACATTGTGCTTTCAGCACAACCTACCTGGCAATACCCTTACAAGCTTTTCAGACTGTTTCTGACCACACTGTATGCAGCCCACCAGGCTATGTCTTTCCTAAAGGAAAGCAGACTGTTAAACAGTAGATGTGAGATTTTTTCTTTTCTTTTCCTGCTAAGGATCACAGGAAATAACTTATGTCTTCCTTTTTCTCCTTTCTTTCTTTCCAATAGTTTCCATTCTCTTCCTACATTTTTTTTTTCTTTTTTCTTCTGTCCCTATTGTGCCTTTCATCTTCTTTGTTTTCATCTGGCAAACCCTTAAAACCTTTTATTTTTATTTTGAACTTTTCTCTTCCTCCTATTTCTTCCTGCATTATTTCCATTTACCTCAGGACTGTTTTAACTTCTTCGATAAAAGTCGTCAATCATTTTGTGTTTCTGTCAAAGTTAAAAATTACAATTATTATTATTATTTTCATCTAGCCTTTGTAGGCTTCCACAGAATACAACCCTCTCTTTCTCAATGTTTCTAATACTAGTTCTGTTTTTTGGTAAACTCCTTTATTACTTCTTAAATTTCCATTTACCACTGACATATTTTTGTCCCAAGCTGTGGGAAAACCAAGATGATTACTTACGGAAAATTGTCCGCAATTTATAGGTACTTTTAAAGAATTTTCACCATGAGATGGTTAATCCATCAGCAAAGGTGACGAATTAGGTTAGACTTTGCCAGTATTGTTCAGACAAATGTGCTACATGAACTCAAATGATTTCAGAGTTCCAAGTTATTTTAAATGAGCTGCCTCATTTGTCTACAGGTCTTTCACCAATGGAGCTATTAAACTGAAAATTTATCAGAGAAATGCTGTTAAAACTATTTAAAAGGCCAAAAGATACTATCCAACATAGGAATGATGTACATTAATGTGTGGAAAAGGAATTGAAGAAAAGTTCTCAAATTAGAGTAAACGAACACTTCTGTAAAACTGCAACACCAAATTACAAGATGGACAACATGATGTTGATTACAGCTTTTCACCCAAATTCTAATTTAAAGAAGGAAGCTATAAAATTTTTTTCACAAATATGTAGGTTCATATACGGAGGTTTGTAGTCAACATACAAAGGCAGTGTTTCTTGTAGATCCTTCAAACAGTAGACAAGAGATTACACAAGTTGGTACAATAAAAAGATTTATAACTTAAAAAACTGATTTCAGGGGAGTTCATATTCTGTATGAACCATGCAGTGTGATGCCAGTAAGAACCCAAAGTTGTCCATTATAATTTTTCCAAGTTCGATTGGCATACAATGGTCTCTTCCTTGCTTATTATCCTACCTTCTTTAAATTTCGTTTCTTCCATTAGCTTATCAGTAAAAGTCAGGTACTAAGATATAAGTTACACTCTTACTAACTGCCACAGCATCTACAAAAATCCATCAACAGAAATGGTGATTATGTCAAAAAATAGCTAAATGATGAAGCTGTAAACTGATGTAAACCATTGTAGAAATAAACAGGTCTATGTACTTCTAAAAAATAGGAGACCTTACTTTTGGGATTACCCTCATACTAAAACTGTGATTATGTCGTATACATAGCTGCTGCACCCAACAGACCTCATGGGCAGAAAACAGAGATTTTGGGGCCAGTCTGATTTAGGAGCAAAGTTTTCTCGCTCTGGTAGGAAATGAGTAAATGGCCAACAAGGTAAAAAGACACACTCTTTTGTACCCCTTGCTACAGATGACACAAAAATAACAATGAATGGTTCAGAAAATTTTAAAAACCAAAACTGAATGTACACAACCTTCCATACACTCAAATAATTGAGAATGATAATACATGCAAATCTCAAATCAGTCAATGCAAAATTCTGCATAAAATTTTACTTTGATTTGTGAGTATTACTAAAGAAACATAAAAGGTTTTACTATATTAACCTTCTTTTTATTTCTAGGGCTTTGTCTAAATCATCATTATTAAGGGCTTTTCGAAATTCCTTTAGCAAGATTTGCTCAGTTGCTGGGACCTTATCTACATGTTGCACTTCACGTGTCTTTGTTTTTGTTTCCTGGGAAATCTGTGGAATTACAAAAGGGGCAGTTCTTCCTTTCTGTTCTAGGAATGTACCCAGTGTGAACAGGAATTTATCAGTTGGCTGCACATCCTCTTCTTGCATCCTTGTCCAAAGTCCAAGAGCTTTGTCCACATCTTCATTATTACCTGTAACAATGATTTTTAAATCATTCAGCTAGTAGACTGCAGCCTGAAGACGTGTCATTTTACTATGATAATAAACTCAATGACATGAGAAGAAAAGTTAAAGAATATAGTCTTTTGGATAGATAAGGAATCCCCTATGCTAAAGATGGAAATCCAGCATTACAATCTGGGCAAAGTAGTCAGAAAAAAGACACCAATAAGCAAAAATTATTTATAAGCAGATAAATGACCAATGGAATTACATATATGCTACAGAATGCCCATATTCGAAAGTGTCATTCAGCTCTATTTGACTGTTAGCTGCTAATTCATCTTTAAAGTAAGTAATAAGTATACTGCTGATTTAATTTCTTATGTCTGATGAAACTCTACAAACAGTTACAGAATTCAACTATTACTCAACAGATTAAAACTGTATTACTATGTGAGTTTCAACTAGAGTCCAGTCTTTCATCTCATTCCTGCATGTAGTTTTAGTCTACTAGGAAAGTTTTTAAGCAAAACTGCAATGTTCAACACTTAAATTGTCTACACATTTTTGAATGATTATTTATCATTAGAGAAAGAAATTATCATCAATTATTTGTAGAAAAATAAAAACATATAATTTAAATATCTGCAGCTCCTCTGGAGATAACAATAAAGAGTAAAGAACCAGATCAGATGCTTTTAAACTAAGAGCTCATGCATTATTTGCCATTTGAATTTTATCTTGTGAAATACATTAGTTTGTGAAAAAACGGTTCTCAGGAGTTATGTTTTCTTTTATAACTGTAATCCAAAATGTATAAGCAGCAGTTACCTATCAGCACAAAGAGACAAATATACATTTGTTTAAAGAAAGGAAAGGAGATTAGAGTTTTAAGTTCATTGACAACAAGTTTACAAGTGGATCACAAAATTTGAGTGAACAATGATGGACCAGGAAACCATCCACGGACTTTTCAAATGATGCATCCTGACACTCACTCAAGGTGAGTAAGAAAAACCAAAGAGCACATGCAAAGACAAGGATCTCAATTCTGTTTCTCCCAAATATTAGTCCATGGAATTAACCAGGGGCAACATGTTTCTAATGGGAAAAGGAGGTTCGAAGATGTAAGGAGCTATCATGACAGCACAAATTGGAAGAACAAAATAGCCAGAAAGGAGTCTGCAGTGATGATAGGATTGCAGCCAAGACTTAGTTTCAAGAATAGTGGCAACGAACAGTAGACATTCAAAACAATCTAAACATAGCTTTGCTCAAAATAAATTACAGAATGCAACGTAAAGCGATATACGAAAAGAAGACAGAAGGAAAAGACAAATTTGGAAATGGGTAAAATAATGATCATGTGCAAAACATAAGTCAAATGACTGCATTAATGAAACACACATTTACTAGTGGATGACCAATGCTAGAACACATGTAATCTGTCAAACGACATGGGAGTTTTGCCAATGATATATAAATATAATATATATAAATGATATACCACCAACAAGCAGTAACCTGTTGGCAAGTGATCTGCAGAAGTGCTTGTTTCACATTTTTGCATCATTTTGAAGTAGTCTTCTATCCACCTGTTCTATTTAAAACACACAGTCCATATAATTCCTTATAATTTAGAATGTTTAACATTTACTCTCCCCTGCTCCTTTCACACTCCCTCGTTCCACAACCTAGGATTCCTTTATACAGTTTAATTATTATCTCTGATCCAACAATCACTTACATATGAGTTCAAAATTTTGAAACCAAATAAGTACTTTTTATCTTTTTTCTGTGTGTCTCTTTGGGAGTGAACAATGAGGTGATGTAAATGATGTATACTTAAGAAGAATACTGCTGTGACAGAGAAGAGCAATAAGATTTACACATGGGATCAGCCACAGAGATTCATGATATGAAGTCTTTGTGCAGCACAAATACCTAGTAATGTATTATCAGTACATAGTTAAATTAATTACATCAGCAGAAGTTATCAAGTTCATAGATGTACATGATGACAATACCAGGAAAAGATTTAACCATTTCCAAAAAAAGAACATTAAAACTGGCAGACAGAAGCCCACGCATAAATGGCTCGATCTAGTTTCACAAACTACCAAATTCTCTAAGAGCATTTATGGGGAAATGCTTTTAACAACAAATTAAAGTATTTTCTGCAGGAAAGTGTTGATATTCATTCAATGAATTTGAAGACACTGATTGTAACATGAGGCTGTAGCATATCAGCTGTAATGTAAAAAATGTACAAAATAGATATAAGGTGCAACACTTACTGTATATAATATATTTTGTAGGTGTAATCAGTGTTGTGCTATTATTTCTCATGTTTGCAAAAGCCATCATGTTGATGGTCGTATGCAAAGAAAATGTTAATAAATGAATAAAAGTGATTCTTCCCTGTCTCTTGCAGCACTTTCAACATTACCCTTTCTTTGTCGATTCCTTATTCATCACCCTCTGGATGAAAGGCCTAATTATAAGGTACAAAACCTTAAAAATCAAATGTTGTATTTCTCATTTGTGGGTAAGTTGAATAATCTGAGTGTAAAAATACCGATCATTGTCATTCAAATAAGTTACCAGCCATCATAATATACTTACAATATGAAAGTAATAACTGATAAAAGATTGCTGACCGATCAATGTATGAAAGGTCTCTAGTAGCTTCTATCAATCCTTCAAGTGTACTAACTTGACCATCTTGTCTGTAGCGCTCACATGCATTGGACAGTCTCTCAGTTCGATAGCGTAGGCCTGGGGTCTGCAAAAAAATTAGTTTAAAAATGAATTACAATGTCTACCATTATGTCAGTGTTTCATTACCTCTATACATATTCGACATGTAAAATCTTCTGTTGTATTGTGCCAGCCTTGCAGCTTGACTGGGGAGAGAAATTGAGTCAGGTGGAGTGGGGGTGGGGATGGGGGAAGAGAGAAAGGGGGTGTGAATTTGCGGAGAGGGTTGCAGGAGAAGGACTGACAGCTGAGAGCAAGAGGCAGTAGGTGCATGGGATAAGAATGTGGCACTAGCACTGGAGAACTTATTCTTGCAGTAGGCAGGGGGAGCCATATGTAATGCATGATGACGTGAAGGAGTGGACTGGGAATAGAAACATAATATAGCAAGAGGAAACTGCGGGGAAGAGGTTGTCAGTGCAAGATGGCTGAAGTTAGGGCCCTGGAGCACAGACAGGAGTGGCTGTGAGACAGGGCCAGCTGAGATTGAGCCTGGGGGGCTTATGGTGCACGTTCAATGACAACTCTCACCTATGTAATTAAGAGAACCTAATGTTGGGGAATGGATTCACATGGCAGGTTGTGAAGCAGCTGTTGAAACTGAGTAAGATGTGCTTAACAATGTGTTCTGCAAATGGGTGGTCAACTCTGATTTTGGCCATAATCTGGAGGTAACCATTTGCTAAGGTGAACAGCTGGTTCATGCACAATGCTGTCCAGAAAGTATGGCTGAGCTAATATGACATGACTGCTTTCATAGGTGGCCCTGTGTCTGATATGGTAAGATAACCCTGTAATGAGAGTGGAATAAGATGTGTGTGTACAATTTTTTTCAAGCAGCAATTGGAGGATGTCTGAAGTCATTTGCAAACTGACTATTGCCCATGTGCAGACAATGAAGGACTTCCAACTCCAAGTGATTTTTGCACTGCTTGAACAAATATCCTGTTATTTCGTTGTTTGGTCATCTGTAGAGCTAGATGTCAATGCATAATTTCTTTTAATGCCATGTTGGATTCCATCATTCTGAAGCTGATGTGCCGTATTTTGTAGTTAACATATTATAACTTGCATGCTAAGAAAATGCCACGCTTAGATGCACTGACATATAAAAGATATACTGAATTCATTGTGTTTTTGGCATCGCAGGACATAGAAGAGGGCAGGAAATATGACAGTGGTGTACAAATGTGCTACAGTTAATCTATCTTTGTTTAAAAGTGGCATTATTCAGTACTGTAAAGTAGTAAGGCACAAAGACTATGCTTGTACATATAGCATAGTCATGAAAACCAACAGAAAGCACATCAAATAAGAACACAGTGACTGCACACCAAAACAGTGTCAAAAAAATGAATTTTCTCTGTACTGTTACTTATCTTTTACTTCTCCCAATTATTTTCCAAAAAGGTATGCATATCTCCATGCACACAATGGATGTCATGGAAGATTATTAATGACTTGGCGTGAGGGAAAAAAAAAGAAAAAGGAAAAGGAAAAAAAAGAAAAAAACACACACACACAAGTAGCAAACAGAAATGGTGACATAGTTAAGAGATGGTGTACATTAAAAACATAAAATCCACCACCACAACCACCAACAACAACAACAACAAAACAGCAACCAAGCAAACAAACATTCATTCATGAGGAATTTGCATGAATGATTACTTATCCCAGTTATTGTTGCATTTGCTAATGTCATTTCTTTGATATAACATGTAAAAAAATAAAGATTCATTTGGAAAAAAAGCAATTAGCCTTTAGAATTATAACTAAAAAGGAAAAGACAATGTATTTTGTTTTTGTTGACAAATTTTACACTTGAATTCCTTGTTGAAAATGACTATTTTTATAAATACAAAGATTTCTGCTGCATGAACATGGAGATTTATTTTATGCATTTTACTTTACTATGGGCATTCACTGTACTGCTATTAATTCCACCAGACTTAGATGTTCTCAGTATGTAGACATGCCAAGATGTGAAGATTGGAATAAGTTGGCTTTGCAGTGGTCATTGCTCTCATGACTCTTTTATAAATGAGATCATTGTCTCAGCTAAATGAAGAGAGTAAGGAGAAGCCTAAAACATACTTTGTTCTCTGTTGCAACTGAATAATATGGGTTTGCCATTCTAGTTTAATCTAGATACAAGAGTCTAAAACAATCTTGTTGTCAACACTAGGTATACATCAGAAACATCAGTTTAGATATTAAATATCGGTGTAGTAGTCTGCAGAGTATCAACTTGAAATCAATCTGCTGCCTTACATCAGTACTCCTACAGGAAACCAAAGTTGTAGAGCAGTAACATCACATAAATAACACTCTAAGAATGTGATTTAAGGTTTTTTTCATTCTTTTATTAGTGTCTAATGATGAAAACAAGTGACTGGTAAGGGGATAATGGTATAAAAGGTGCTCACAAAATTATCTCACATATAATACATGAAAATTGTATTATGATGATAAAACCTATAGGCTGTCCATCAATAATATACCAAAGATTGAAATTTCTAATTTAAGATGTACATGTCCCTAACTTTAGAAATAACGTGAGGCCTAGAGAAGGTAGTCCACGTGAGTAGAAATGCGTCTTGTAAACAAAATGATTTATTCAACACAATTGACCAATTTAAACCAGTCAGTAAACATGTACTAACATTCGTGTGTGTGTGTGTGTATATATATATAAATAGAAAGAAACTTCCACATGGGAAAAATATATTAAAAACAAAGATTCCAAGACTTACCAAGCGGGAAAGTGCCGGTAGATAGGCACAATGAATAAAACACACAAACACACACACAGAATTTCGAGCTTTCGCAACCGACGGCTGCTTCGTCAGGAAAGAGGGAAGGAAAAGGAAAGATGAAAGGATGTGGGTTTTAAGGGAGAGGGTGAGGAGTCATTCCAATACCGGAGCGGAAAGACTTACCTTAGGGGGAAAAAAGGATAGGTATATACTGAAGGGTGATATATTGTAGGGTGATATATTGAAGGGTGTTACACCGTCCGAGTTATCTGGACACTTCCCACCAACACCAACCTATCCGAACTCCGGAGATGGGAACTTGCCCTTCAATATATCCTCTCTTCTCGTTATCCACCAGGCCTCAATCTCCGCTAATTTCAAGTTGGCGCCATTCATACCTCACCTGTCATTCAACATCATCTTTGCCTCCACACTTCCGCCTTGACTTACATCTCTGCCCATACTCTTTGCCTTTAAATACGTCTGCTTGTGTCTGTGTATGTATGGATGGATATGCGTGTATGTGTGTGTGCGCGAGTATATACCTATCCTTTTTTCCCCCTAAGGTAAGTCTTTCCGCTCCCGGGATTGGAATGACTCCTTACCCTCTCCCTTAAAACCCACATCCTTTCATCTTTCCATTTCCTTCCCTCTTTCCTGACGAAGCAGCCGCCGGTTGTGAAAGCTCAAAATTCTGTGTGTGTGTGTGTGTGTGTTTTATTCATTGTGCCTATCTACCGGCGCTTTCCCGCTTGGTAAGTCTTGGAATCTTTGTTTTTAATAATCTGATACAAGAAACAGAACACGAGAAAGTTCAACAAGAACTGTGGAATATTGTAGTATAAACTGACAGCATTAGCAGAAGGTAATACTCCATTTTGGTTGATCAGTGAGCCCAAGGATAGAAATAAAAGAAAAATCAGCTTTATAAAAGCAATTTTTTAGCATACTGAGAAAAATAACTTCAAGATTCTGAAAGATGACTAATGCTTTTTTGGCTAATAATGTGCAAATAAAATAAAATAAGGGAATTAAAATAAGTCAAAATAACAAATAATTGTACTTATGTCTAATGTAACTACATAAACATATTTAAATTCTGTTGACAGTTTCCAAACACAAAAGTCTGATGTCTTTTCATTGGATAGGAGAGCTGTCTCACTGTATACACTCAGCTTTGCACATGCATGCCTCTGCTGTTTTGTGAGATTGGCAGAATTTCTACTGCCATAGTCTGGCTGCTGCTTTAAGTTGAAAACCATCAGAGACCACAACTTGAACAGCTGCTTAGAAATTGCAGAAAGCATTGTTCAAATGCAGCTTTTGTTTTGTGCACACACGTGACAGTTTAAGATTGTTGCTCGGACAAATCTTGGATATAGTCCACAGCTTGGAGAAAGGATTCATCCAGAAGCTAGTAAGTTCTCAGTCAGAGGACACAGAAAACAGTGCAGTCATCATAATGTGGAAATGGAGCGATTTATCTGACACCAAAACATCGACATCACTGACTTTTGAGCCAAGGCTGGAAGAATTTCTGAAATGGCTACGATTATAAACTGTTCGTGTGCTGCTGTGGTTAAAATAGGGCATGCATGGCAAATGGTACCATCCAAAACTGGCACCAAGGCAAAAGTGCTGCACTACAGGTCACAGATGACTGGGGTCAATGACGGCTGCAGACATGTATAAGGACAAATAGATGTGCAACTGTCGAGCAACTCGCTATCCAGATGAACCAAGGGGCTACCAACAGTGTCTCCTCAATTACCATTCACTGCACATTGCTACATATAGGCCACAGCACCAGGCGCCTGGTTCAAGCACCCATGCTGACTGCTATTCATAGGCGAAGCAGGCGGAAATTTGCACACCAGTACTGCAACTGGACTGGCGACAGGTGGCTTTTTCAGATGAATCACATTTTATGCTCCATCAGTGGCCAATGGCGTGTAAAGCATGAACCTTCTGAAAGTAAACACACTACAACAGTTGTCAGTAGGGTCGAGGCCAGAGGAGGGGGCATTATTGTCTAGGGAATGTTTCTGAAGCATTCTTTTGTTGATCTTGTCTTTCTGAAAAACACAATAGATCGATACAAGTCTGTATCCATCCCTGGAGACCATGCCTACCTCTACATGCAGTTTGTTTTATCTCGGCACAATGGCATCTACCAGCAGGAAAATGCAATGTGTCACACAGCTCGCAGTTACAAGTGTGGTTCAAAGTGCAACTAGCATAAGTTCACCGTACTCCCTGGACTTAAAACATAATCAAGAATCTGTTGGATCACTTCAATGGCATGACTGTGGCAAAAGGTTATTATTCAGTCTTTTGACAGGTGGTCACAGTAATGTGTCTGGACCACATAATAACTATTCTGCGACTATGAAATGCCTTAAAGAGAAACATTCTTCTGTAAAAAGCCAATGTTCAAGGGAGATTTTTTTTAATTTATTAAAATCATCTTTTTCAAGAAATAGTTACAAAAAGTGAAAATTTTACAAGCCTATCACTAGAATATACATGCATTCTTTCAATTTCAGTACACGAAGAGATACTAACCTCAAGTATTTTTCGTGCAGCACGGACACGACCACACTCCACAAATGCAAACACCAGGTCATACAAACTATTAATTTCACCGTGAACTTTAGTGCTTAGATCAGTCAAGTGCTGAAGCATATCTGGATTCTCAGATTGTATAAGACGGCGAGCCAGCTCATTTTTCCATGGAGTACATGAATGGTGTTCAACACACCATTCAAAAGCCTGCATTGCTTGTGGAACGTCTTCTCTAAATAAAAATTGTAATTAAAAAGTATAATTAGTATGTTTTAGCATCATAGATGTATCCTTTTAACATTACAAATTCACCAACATAAATAATACAACGCAAACTATTCGAAATTTTATTCTAAGTAATTTGAATTTGGTCACTGTACCTTACTATGCAGGACTTTACAAGAGGCCCCAGCATGATATTGTTAAGTTCAATGAATTTGTTTTCTGCCAAAGTTTCTAGCAGTAGTTTCACATCATCTGTACGACCTTCTTCGGCAAGAGTATTAAGCATTCTCCATGCTGTTGCATTATACACAAATGTCTTCTCTGGTGCTTTACTTTCACGTGGTAATTCTTTAAGATATCTTAGGGCATCTGTAGCAGAGGCCAAGAGTCAAATACGAGAGCAGAAATAAGACTTAAAAATAATAATTATTACACATATCTCTATAACATATATCAAAACTAAGGGGAAGTTTTCTACAATATTCAATGTGATAAATGACAGTTAAACATTTGTTAATTGTATGAGACACAGCAAATTTATGAGAATTATTCACAGATGCAAGAGAAAAACACACAGGTAAAGCTGATATAGCATCTACTGAAACGATATCTAACTATTCATTACATAGTTACTCATATATTACACAGGGTAATACTTCATTTGCAAAACACTGGAAGAACCAGGTATATATTAACTGGCCAATTATCTTTGCGTATCAAGGTTGAAGAGTAATGACTAAATAAATGATGGCATAGGTTTTTTTAAATGTAAACACAGTAGTGTAATGCAGAGTTCTTTATGATTTTAAAGGATGCTAAGATGGCAACCCATCACAATCAGCATACTCCAAGCAGAGGTACATTCACTATGAAAACTATTTATTTTCTTTTGATTAGTGCTTAATGCAAAATCAACAATGGCCTGATACCTAACAGAGCACTAATACAAACAGGACAAAATGGAAAAAGGATGGTGGTGAAAATTATGGAGTTATTTCAATGCATGACACTGAGGTCTTCAGCACCCATACTGAACTGTTATGAGACAAGGGTATTAAGCATTCTCCATGCTGTTGCATTATACACAAATGTCTTTTCTGGTGGTTTACTTTCACTTGGTAATTCTTTAAGATAGCTTAGGGCATCTTTATCAGAGGATAATAGTCAAATAAGAGAGCACAAAGATAGTGAGAGACAGGAAAGATAAGGCATGGGAGATTCGTTTTTATACAAGGCTGGGAGGATAATTACGGTCAGTGAAGGCTTCAGTGAGACTCTTGGTATATTTTGAGAGGGGTTGCTTGTCACTGCAGATACGATGACCACGGGAGGCTAGACTGTATGGAAGGGACTTCTTGATATAGGATGGATGGCAGCTGTCGAAGTGAAGGTATTGCTGGTGCTAAGTAGGTTTGATATGGATGGAGGTACTGTTGTAGCCATCTCTGAGGTTGAGGTCAACCTCTAGGAAGGTGGCTTGTTAGGTTGAGTAGGACCAGATGAAGCAAATGGGGGAGAAGTTACTGAGGTTCTGGAGGAACGATGTGGATTTTGTGTCCTCACCTTCATTGCAGATAGCAAAGATGCCATCAATGAATCTGAACCAGGTGAGGGGTTTAGGATTCTGGGTTTTTAGGAAGGATTCCTCTAGATGGCCCATGATGGCATAGGATGGTGTCATACGCATGTCCATAGCCGTACCCCGGACTTGTTTGTAGGTAATGCCTTCAAAGAAGAAGTAATAGTGGGTGAGGATATAGTTGGTCATGGTGACTAGGAAGGAGGTTGTTGGTTTGGAATCTGTCAGGCATTCGTAAAGGTAGTGTTCAATAGCAGTAAGGCCATGAGCATTAGGGATGTTAGTGTAAAGGGGGGTGGCATCAATAGTGATGAGTAGGGCACAGTGAGGTAAGGGGACAGGCACTGTGGTGAGTCACTGGAGGAAATGGTTGGTATCTTTTATATAGGAGGTTAGGTTCCATGTAATAGGTTGAAGGTGTTGCTTCTATGAGAGCGGAGATTCCCTCAGTGAGGGCTCATTAACCAGCCACAATGGAGCATCCTGGGTGGTTGGGTTTACGGGCTTTGGACGCACATAGAAGGTGGGGGTGTGGGTAGTGGTAGGGGTGAGCAGATAGATGGACTCCATAGAGAGGTTCTGGGTTGGGCCTAAGGATTTGAGGAGTGACTGGAGATCCTGCAGGATTTCTGGGATGGGGGACACTGTGGCAAGGTTTGTAGGTGGATGTGTCTGATAGCCGGTGAGCCCTTCTGCCAGATATTCCTTGCATTTCAAAATAACAGTGTTGGAGCCTTTATCTGCAGGTAGGATTATTAGGTCATGATCAGCTTTTAGATGGTGAACTGTGGTTCTTTCTGAGAATGTAGGGCTAGTTTGCATGTTGAGGGATTTGGGGAATGATGGTGAGGCAAGGTTCAAGGTCTCCATCTAACCTCCCAGCTACACACAGCTGCCATACCCTCATTCCACCTCGTCTCTGTGTGCTCCCCAACAGCACGTCACTGTCCGCCACCCCTATCCTACTCTCCCTCCCCCTCCCCACCCCAGTCTCCTCCTTACTCCCACACAGTCGCCACTCCCATCATGCACTTAAGCTGCTGCTGGCAGTGTGGCCTCAGTTGCCTGAGACTGCAGTCGTGTGTGTGAGTTGCGCTTGTATGAGTGTGTTTTTGTCGTCTAATTTTGATGAAGGCCTTGCTGATTGAAAGCTATATTTGTGACAGTCTTTTTGTTGTGCCTATTTGCGACTAAGCATCTGCGCTATATATGGTGAGTAGCAACTTTTCATTTTCATAATACTGTCATATTTGATATACGTAATCCATAAACTGATGAGTCCTCTTAGACAGAGTAAGAAATCATGAGTCAGAGGACAATGACCTACACAGAGATGGGTTGGTGCCACTTCACACCGTGTCACAACTAGAAGGAAGATTGCCATCGCTAGGCTGTTGGTTTTACTGACACCTTATTTTCAGATACTTCTGCCCAGTCTGACTCCCAATGGCTTTTGATCTCCTGAGTCAACATTGAGCAAATAGTCTGCACGTAGACAGCATATTTTTTGCAGTGTGTCTCTGCCAAGTTTTCATGGCTTCCCCATTTCCCTGGGTTTTGACATGTCCTGGTGTCTACCAGAATACTACTTCCTACTCAAGCTCTCCTGATAATCTCTCACATTACTGACAACTTAATGGAATGGTTTACAGAACTCAAGAACACATGTCATGATCTTCATTTGTTCTCTTTCATAACACAAAGGAATATTGCTCTAGTGAACTGAAAAGGTGTGAGATTCTCATTATAGTCTGCACTTGAACCCATGCAAGAACCCAAGTTTGACCCTGCTTATGGAATAGCATGCTACATCCCACCAGGAAACAGTTTTCCTGAAGTCTTGGGCACAGAATTACAACTAGTCTCATGAAACATGCTGTTGATGTGATCTGCCCATTCCTAGACACTGTCTGTACACTGATATGCACCCATCTGACTATACAGCGTCCGGTTTGCCTTGGTCAGCATCCACCTTGGCAGCTGTCTTCTAGGGACTGTGCTTTCAAAGACCAGTGGGTGGTCTTGCTGGAATTGCATCACTCCACCAGCATAGCGCATCATTACACTCAGCACCATGGTATGGTTCATGATGTGCATATGTTGATCTGTGGCAAGATGACCATAAATTCGATGAAGTATCCTTACCCCATCTGGTGACATCCCCCACCAGCATGAAACTGTGATACGGCCAACACATGAATGCTGTGCCAAGTACTGTGGGTAGTGGTGTGGAGATCATTACCGAACCCTCACTCACTGAGGTAAATACAGACTCATTTTGAAACATAATGTGACACCAGTTGTGGTCTACATTCAGTTCACAGAAGGTAAGCCCATAACATTTGTAACTAGCAGCCTTATGGGCTCCAAGGCCAGCATCCTGTAAGAGTTGTGCATAATCTGCAAGCATCTGTATCTGGGGCAGGCCTGGCCAAGATTTGCACTCCCTTAGCATGCTCATGCTCGAGAGCAAAGGTGAATCTGCTCAGCAGTCTGGCATTCCTCACCACTGCGTTATTACGAGAAGGTGTGTGAATATGATGGTTATATGCCAAAGGCTGTACAGACGAGAAACTTAGGAAGTCGCATTTGAGACGCAGTGTGATTACTTATAAGATGTGAATATTGTAGCCATCCCTTTATAAGCAGGATTTTATCACATATTTATTTTCAACTTCTTACTTTTCCGTAAAAACAGTAACTTTTATTAAACAATTAATTAACTATATTTGGTAGTACCAGTACAGTGACCAGGACTACAAAAAGCTTTAGATACAAGCATTTAACATTAAGTTATTGTTGTTGTGGTCTTCAGTCCTGAGACTGGTTTGATGCAGCTCTCCATGCTACTCTATCCTGTGCAAGCTGCTTCATCTCCCAGTATGTACTGCAATGTACATCCTTCTGAATTTGTATTCATCTCTTGGTCTCCCCCTACGATTTTTACCGTCCACGCTGCCCTCCAATACTAAATTGGTGATCCCTTGATGCCTCAGAACATGTCCTACCAACGGAACCCTTCTTCTAGTCAAGTTGTGCCACAAACTCCTCTTCTCCCCAATTCTATTCAATACCTCCTCATTAGTTACATGATCTACTCATCCAATCTTCAGCATTCTTCTGTAGCACCACATTTCAAAAGCTTCTATTCTCTTCTTGTCCAAACTATTTATCGTCCATGTTTCACTTCCATACATGGCTACACTCCATACAAATACTCTCAAAAACGACTTCCTGACACACTTGATGTAAACAAATTTCTCTTCTTCAGAAACGTTTTCCTTGCCGTAACCAGTCTACATTTTATATCCTCTCTACTTCAACCATCACCAATTATTTTTCTCCCCAAATAGCAAAACTCCTTTATTACTTTAAGTGTCTCATTCCCTAATCTAATTCCCTCAGCATCACCCGAGTTAACTAACTCGACTACATTCCATTATCCTCATTTTGCTTTTGTTGATGTTCATCTTATATCCTCCTTTCAAGACAATGTCCATTCCGTTCAACTGCTCTTCCAAGTCCTTTGCTGTCTCTGACATAATTACAATGTCATCGGCGAACCTCAAAGCTATTATTTCTTCTCCATGGATTTTAATGCCTACTCTGAATTTTTCTTTTGTTTCCTTTATTGCGGCTAAGCAGGGATGGCTAGAGGACAAATGTAAGGATGTAGAAGCTTATCTTACTAGGGGTAAGATAGATACTGCCTACAGGAAAATTAAAGAGACCTTTGGAGAGAAGAGAACCACGTGTATGAATATCAAGAGCTCAGATGGCAACCCAGTTCTAAGCAAAGAAGGGAAGGCAGAAAGGTGGAAGGAGTATATAGAAGGTTTATACAAGGGTGATGTACTTGAGGACAATATTATGGAAATAGAAGAGGATGTAGATGAAGCCGAAATGGGAGATACGATACTGCATGAAGAGTTTGACAGAGCACTGAAAGACCCGAGTAGAAACAAGGCCCCCGGAGTAGACAACATTCCATTAGAACTACTGACGGCCTTGGGAGAGCCAGTCATGACAAAACTCTACCAGCTGGTGAGCAAGATGTATGAGACAGGTGAATACCCTCAGACTTCAAGAAGAATATAATAATTCCAATCCCAAAGAAAGCAGGTGCTGACAGATGTGAAAATTACCGAACTATCAGTTTAATAAGTCACAGCTGCAAAATACTAACGCGAATTCTTTACAGACGAATGGAAAAACTGGTAGATGCGGACCTCGGGGAGGATCAGTTTGCATTCCGTAGAAATGTTGCAACACATGAGGCAATACTGACCTTACGACTTATCTTAGAAGAAAAATTAAGATAAGGCAAACCTACGTTTCTAGCATTTGTAGACTTAGAGAAAGCTTTTGACAATGTTGACTGGAATACTCTTTTTCAAATTCTAAAGGTGGCAGGGGTAAATACAGGGAGCGAAAGGCTATTTACAATTTGTACAGAAACCAGATGGCAGTTGAGGGGCATGAAAGGGAAGCAGTGGTTGGGAAAGGAGTGAGACAATGAAGCAAACACTGACGTAACTTTAGTGGCTTCTCTGTGCAGTCAAAGAAATTGCTCTTGGTATAACATTGTATAAAAGTTTTGTAAATTCATAGATTGGAGAAACAGGTTGTTGAGATAGGTGTTACATGATACGTCTATCAGCCCAAGTTCAAAGTAATGGGGTACATTAGCAGCCAAAAGGAAGAACAGGTTAATAAACAAATTGAAATCCGTCTTCAGTTGTGCAATGTCTTGGAATCTCTCCGAGAACTCTTAATGAAATGTTTCAATTACTGAAACATTGCAGCATGTCTGGTCCACAAACTGCCTAGAGTTACGGGGAACGTTCCATGTTATGAACTAGAAGCGGATTCTTCTACAGGGTTACTTTTTGTTTGATAGTATCAATCTCATTTGATGTGTCTGTTAGCAAATGATTCTCACCTTGCATTAACATACTTAACAAATTTAAGTAATTGGTGATGTCGCCATAAAAATTTTTTCACCAGTCTAAATAAATACTCTTTACTCTGTTTTTCCCTGATGGCTGCCTTCAGTTCAGCCAGCATTCACTGTCTTTCATCTGAAAACAAGCACATCAAATTGTCCTTGTGCCTTGTGTTGGAATGACTTTCCAAGAGAGTTTTTCCAGCTCATAATTGTGCAATAGTACATTAATCATTTTGTATGGCCTTTAAACGATATGGAAGATAAGGCAATTTCCACTTGGCATTGAACAATGCGGCTTCTCCACATTTTCTTTTTTGGACAAGTGTGCAGTTGCCATAGTATTTCTAATACACAATGTAAATCTGATTTAACACAAGTAGCTTCATCAGCAAACTGCTTGGCATCTGACAAGGTGAATGCTTTGCTTTAGTGGCATCTGGCTGCAGCCTTCATTTTGCCATTTGTCCTCAGCATTCAGTCCCACTTGCTGCTGTGCTTGGAGCATTAGGTAGGAGCATGTCTGGAGTACTAGTGCTTGCAGAATGCTGCTTGGCCAGTCCTGATCTAGAGAAACTGGTCTCATTCTTGAGTTACATGGTGTTTAAAATATATGTTCCATATATGTGTCAACTAACACGCTACTTTGCTGAGGTGTTGAAGCCTTTCTTAAGCCTGACATCAAAGCCTATCAATTACTCCTATCTCACATCACTGCTTTATTGCTTTATCCACATCTGAGCAGAGCAAGGTTGAATAATGTATATGGCTGCAGCCTCATGCACACTGAAGCTATGATATTGGACAAGTACCAGATCCATACCAGGACATTATCTCTCGTGTACTGCATATGCTGAGACATCCTGGCAGCAAATAACTGACTGTCCTATAGCCATCTATGGTGTAATGTGTTATATTCAGCACATCTCTGCTATGCCATGTTATGCATGCAAGACATCAACAAACAATAGAATGTAAGAAACGTATAGTATTGAGGGGATGTTAATCCTAATTACTGCAATGGAATTCCAGAGCCTTTAAACACTGCCATGTGCCTAACACGTAAATATACAGATTTGCTCTCTTTTGTTTATTCAAGGTACAAGCACCTTGGCATTTCAAACAGATAAATGTATGAGTTATAATTTAAATATAACAGGTGATTAAAAAGTTTCCTTTCAAATGCCATACCGTCCAGAAACAGTACGGCAATCAGGTGAAACCTCTGTGAGCACTAAACCATTCATCCCACCAATGCGTCAGGTTGAAGATCCCATTTGTTAAAACACTGTGTCCTGTGTGAAGAAGTCTGTAACTGCATGCTGCACATCCTTATCTGACAGGTATTGTCAACCCTTCATAGACTTCTTAAGGCACTGAAGGCATGACAGCCACCAGGGAAGAGATCAGGAATATAAGGCGGATGCCCAAGTGTCTCCCACTTAAGTTGGCATAACTTGATGTGGGGATGTGCATTATTATGAAGCAGCAGCACCTCTTGTCACAATTTTCTCAGACATTTTGCTTTAATTGCACACCACTATTTCTCCAGTGTTGCACAGTACTGTTCCCCAGTGATGGAGACATCAGCTACTTTGAAATCAATGACCAATGGGCCCAGGTAACTAAACAACACAGTGAGCATCACCTTTCCAGCAGATGGCTAGCTCTTGAACTCCTCAGGACGAGGAGACGATGAATGACACTATTCCACTCTCAATGCTTTCGACTCCGGTCCCAAGTGGTGGCACCAAATTTCATCGCCTGCAGCAATACATTCAAGGAACATGTTACCTTCAATACTGAAATGCTTCTGGCGGTTCAGGAGATCAGTCATCCAGTTTGATTTTTGTTCAGTGGGGTATCCACTAACTGCAGACCTTATGGTAGCCTAACTCTTGGCGGAAAATGTGTAGCACGCTACCAAATCTAATGTCTAGATCCTTTGCTAGCATGACTTGCTATGCGCCAGTTTGTCCTAAATGCATCATCAACCATCCGCCTATTGTTTCGTCTGTAATGGACGAGGCTGGCCTCCAAGATCGACTGGTATATTGTGTCAAATCAAGACCAACACAGAATTTGGTGCACTATTCCACAACAATGGTTTTCGACAGACATGTTAGCCCTTACATATTCTTCATTCTCTGGTGAATGTCTACCTGTGTTTGTCCTTCGGCAAGCAAGAAGTGAATAACAGCAAGTTGGTCCTGTTTGGACACATTTGGTGATAACATCACCATAGTTCACATTTCTGCATTTGCCATGTACACACTGGAAATGTCACACTAATCTTTTACATGTCAGCGCTTGTATACCTGCACCGGAGTCACACTGGGCTGCACATATGCTGCCGCAACACCCTCAAGCAGAAACTTTTTTAAAGTTCTTATGTGAAACAACATGCAGTAATTATACACTATCACAGAAAATCAAAAAGGTTTATAAGTAATATTGTTACAATAAGAAGGGAAAAAATGCATTGCTACAAGAGTTTTACATGTGGTGCTGCCACCACTGCCAAAGTCAGGTGTGTTATTACTTGTGAGAGTTGCAGACAACCTAAGGTACCTGGGCTCATCAATACATGTGAACAGTTTTGTTTTGTTGACTTGCATCTAGTGAGAAGAAATTGAAGGTCAAATGGCAGAGATTACATGTCATACAGAGGCTTTCAGACAATGTCTTGTCCTTCCGCATCATTTGTGACTGGAACAGGAAAGGTGAGAAGTGACAGCAACAGACAAAGCTTCCTTCACCACAAAGACAGCTTGTGGATCATGGATGTAAGTGTATAGTATGCTTTTTTCTCAGTTCATGTTCAGCAAATAGTTCCTGAATGCATTAATTTATTTTTTACTGCAGTATTCCACAACTTGCTATTTATATCACACATTGTACTACTAAATGCTGGCTGTTGAGCACTAGAACCTGAGAGATCATTAACAATATGGTTTGAACTATGATGATGATTTGCTGATGAAACTGTAAATTATTAATAGCAGTACTGCATGTCCCCTTCATCTTGACTGCAAGTTTTAATAGGAGAGTTATGTGAAATGGCAAGATGTTATTAATCTTTGCGTTTTTCAGTAGTTAAAATGTGACAGCCCTTTGCTATTTACTTACCTTGTAATCTGTTGTTCTTTATCAAGAGACCTGCAAGTTTGAGAATTCGAAGATCACCAATAGCAAAATCAGGTTCTTTTTCCTGTAGCCTCTTAAGGCATTCTAATGCTTCATCCAGTTTATCATGGTGGCAGTACATATCAATCAACTGAGACTGCACACCAGCTGTCAACACAAATCCCTGTGCTTCAAGTTCCTGAAAAACAAAAATATTATATTACTTCCATGACTGAAAAGAGAGATTTATTTTGAGCATTATCAAAACCACTAACCTGTTTCAGCTGTTCAGCTTTATCAAGTTCCTTATTTCGGCAATAGAGGGAAAGTAACTGCCTCTTGACACCATTCGCAGATTGTTCCTTAGCTTCCAGAGTTTTAATCTGTTCTTTCAGTTGTTGTTCATCCTTTAACATTTACAAAATACAGTGAAATGTTTCTTTCCTCTCTACCATAAAATCCTGCACCCTAACTAAAAACTTAAAATGCATAATTATGAAGAATATATGTCCTAATTTAATTTCTTAAATTGTTGCCATTTAAAATAGCAATATCGTCAACATTAAAAATTAGTAAAGCAAGGTTCCATTGTCATGAAAAGAAATTCTGAGCAATAACTTGACTTTAGATTGAACTGTCATGATTTACTTGGATGTGGAGATTCTTTTCCAATCAACTGCAATGATTCGACTTTCAATGTCATAGCCTTAAATTCAATACTGTTCTTCTGTGATTATCCTATGCAAGAATGTTCAATCAGCAGCAGCTTTGTCAAGAAGTTTCATGCAAACATTAACTCTATATTCCTTCTGATCTTCAGTAAAATGAGGGACAAACTTTGTTGCAACCCAAGACACATTTTAATTACTATTTTCAATACTCTTAATGTGTAACAATTAAGATTCCTACTTATTTTGCAAGTTCTCTGCTTAAAGACAGTTGGTGTGCACAGATTATTAATTTTCTGAATGAGAGCGCCACTATTTGAGGTTTAAGGATATACATAATTGAGGGATGATCATTTTAGAATAGGAGGAACTGTTATCCTCTTCCGCTAACTTAACTATCAAATAATCATCTTCCCCACAACGTGGCTAAAACTACATATAGCCTATACATCTGATCACCTTCCAGGATATACATTTCTTAGGGTAGACAGACCAAACAGGCTTAGTGGGTGTGTCAGTACATATATACAAACTGATCTCAAACCTACAGTCTTAAGTCTGTCAAATCCTAGTGCAGGCTGAATTTATGTTATTTCAGTCAGGCGTATTTTACTGGTACCATCTACAGGCTACCAGAAATCAGCTCAATGACTTCCTTTCAGTCAGGATTTCATTCACATCAGAGTCGATATGAACGTGTCATCACGAGGAGAGGCATGAACCTGACAGACAGTCCCTCCACAATAAAGGTAAGATGATTGTTTAGTTGTAACAACATGAATATTCTTCCAGTACAACCTACATGCCACACAGTGTGCAGTCACTCTTGCAGACAAAACTGCAATGAAAAAGAGCAACAAACTAAAAGATATAGGTCAAACTTTGGCTCCAGGCTTTTTAGCACATAATATAATATTCCTAGCCCACTTTGTGCAGCACCAAAAGTTCAAATCATGTTGTAGGAACATTAAACATACTAACTGTGTTGTTCCAACAGCTGATTGATCAAAAATCATATGACATCAAATAACCAGAGGGACTACAATCAATGGCAAAATCAAATATTTTACAAATAAACTTACTGCTCTCTATGAGGAACATGCACAATCTGTGTAAGTTAACTTTCTGCTCCATCGTTGACAAATGTCAAATAAAGAATGAATAGGAAGTATTGACTCGCCGACAGGCACAGCGAAAAACTGCTAACATGTGAGCTTTTAGCCAAAAAGCCTTCTGCTAAGGCGGCCAGAGAAATTAAGCTCACACACTAGCACTCTTATTGTTGTGTGTGCTCGCAACTCAAACATCTCCTCTATAAAGTGAGTAGCAATCTATCCTTTTCATAATACTGTCACTATTCCATCCTGGACTTTCCGCTGTTTGATGATACCCATACACATTTCAAGGTAAACCCAAAACCTGAGTGTTACAAACAAAACAAAAAGCTACAAAACAGGGTAAAGCAATACATTCACAATGCCAAAATAACACACACTTGTTCCCATGTACGAGGGCTGTTCAAAAAGTAAGGTGACTTTTCAAATTGCAAGGACAACATACATTCAATTATCGATCTTTTTTGTTGTTTTGTTGGTACACGCATCCCAAATATATGTTACAATTTCAATTGTACAGCATATTTCGTTTGTTTCTGACAGATAGAAAGGTTATACATGTTTTAGTGTGCTCAACAATTTTCAGTTACTATAAGAAATGGAGTAAAGAATTTGCATCAAATTTTGTGAAAAAGATGGAATCAAGTGCTCTAAAACACATCAACAACAGATGATAACATCAAAGCTGTGAAGAAAATTCTTCACTTAAAACTCGGCACTTTACCTCCGAGGATGTCTCCCGCAGCCGGAGACGAAACGTCAGGAGAGAGTTTTATACTTCGACCACGGCCTATCAGCCCCGAAGTTTTAAGTGAAGACAATACCGGCTGTGAAAGCTTAGATTGTGTGAAGAAAATTGTTTTGGACAGTCGTCGAATTACTGTAAGAGAAGTTGCTGAGGATGTTGGCATTTTGATCAACTCGTGTCATGCAATTTTTTCGGATGTTCTGGGCAAGAGACGTGAGTCAGCGAAGTTTGTTCCACAATTTCTCAATTTTTATATGGAAGCATCCTGGGGGGCAAAAAAAAAAAAAAAAAAAAAAAAAAAAAAAAAAAAAAAAAAAAAAAAAAAAAAAAAAAAAAAACGCAAAATATGATCAAATGTCAGTTTTCCTCACTGTTTTTCTCAATTACCGTGGCCTGGTGCATCATGAATTTTTGTCTCAAGGTTGTACAGTCAATAAGGTGTATTAACTTGACGTTATGCACCATTTACGAGAAGCAATACGCAAAAAAGTCTGGAATTGTGGGGAAAAAAATTCATTGCTTTTGCATCACGAAATTGCACCTGCTCATTCATCGTTGCTCTTGAGAGATTTTTTTGGCCAAAACCACCGCATAACTGAAGAAACCTACGAAAGGACAAAGATTTTCAACAATTGAGGAAATAAAAACTGCATTGCTGGAAGTACTCAAGGCTGTACCAAAAAGTGCTTATGAGAAGTGCTTTGAGGATTAGAAGGAGAAATGCAAAGTCACGTTACTTTTTGAACACACCTCATATGCAGTGATACAAGACCTGAAACTCTGTGGAAGAATCTCTGTAGCTCAGGTGTCGGAAACAATAACTCAGATCACAAATGATGACTGGAATGAATTATTTTCTACATCTCTCAACCCCTACACGGCAAGTAACTATCATCCAAAAGAATCCCCAAACACTGTGTCTCGAACACTTAGTAACAAATACAAGGAGAAAAGCAATAAGATTCTCTCGTGAAGCAATAGGCAATGACAGTATCAGCATAATGATGAACAAGAATACTGCCGATATCTTAATAACAGTCTTAGCTGACATTTCAATTTTTCCCTCCTGAATGGAAAGTGTCCCAAGCCATGGAAAAGAATCACAGTCTGACCCATCACTAAAACTGAAAATCCATAATCGCATAGTGAATAGTGACTACTTAGAATATTAGCTGCCGCTTCTAGAGACTTAGCATATATTGTTTATGACTAATCAATGAACACTTGCATGAATTCAACCTATATGGCAAGTATTAAGTCTGGCTTTTGTAAACACCATAGCGCACACACACTACACTAATTAAGGTATCTCATGCCCTGAAATATGCCATGACAACCGAGATGCAACAATACTGATACTACTAGACTTTAGCAAAGCTACTGATAATGTTGATTTTGACAATCCTCTCACAAAAATGTGACAGCTAAATTTCTCAGATAATGCACTGAAGTGGTTTCAAAGCTATCTGTAAAACAGACGGCAATGTGTTGTCTGTGGGAATTAAAACTTTCCCTGGTAATATGTTCCCCCAGGAATGGCACAAAGGTCAGTCTTAGGCACACCTTTGTTTTCGTTATATATTAATGACATTTTGTCTGCTCTGCCTTTCTGTAAATATCATTTCTATACCACACCAGCTTTACCAAAGTCCCAGACCTGAAGATATAAAGATGAATGATGATCTGCATTCAGAAGTAACATGCACGAAAAACCTGGGACTTGACTAAATGAAAACTGTCACAAATAATCTTAGCAACACATCAGAAATGAATAAGTTCAGAATTCCATGAAAAATTAATTCCCATTCAGCTCAAAAGTATTTCAATACCATATCAGAAAACAGTGAAGGACTTCAGTGTAACATTGGACAAGAATCTCAAATGGGTAGAGAATACTGTCACAATGTGCAAGAAGTGCTCAGCATGCCTCAACACTCTCAAGAAGTTTTAGAACATATTTCCATAGGACATGAAACAAACTTGTGCAAGCACTCATGCTACTGAACATCCACTATTGTGATATAATTCAACATGACCCGAGTCATTAAAACACAAGACCATTTATGCTTGTGCACATTACGCTTGCAACATCTGTCAATATGGCAATGTTAGTGGTTCAGGTGCCCAGTTATACTCCTATTAAAATTACTTTGTGTTATAAGTTTGAGGGAGTCAAGTTGTAGTTCTTTCTTGAGCCCGTGTGGTTGCTTTGTTGCCTGTTATGTATGTAGGTTGGAACTTAAATATTGGCAAAATTGCTGTGGAGACACTATGCAATGGAATCTACTATTGCCGCTGATAGCACACATTGATGACATACATACCTTACCTCAGAGCAAATGGACTTGCCCGTCTCATGTCACAGGCATGCTCACAATCGAGGGAAACACAGTCACTTAAGAGCGAGCAGTCTAACGTAATGGTGTCACTATGTTTTTGAAACAGGAACAGAAGAGACCATGGCAGACCATGAATGCACAGTATTACTGTTCAATTTTGGAACATCACCTGTGACCAGCTTCACAAAAGAAGCAGTGACACTTTCTGAGCAACCCACCCATCATTTTGCACGATAATGCGCGGGCGCATACAGTGAAAGCTGGGGCTGGTCTGTTCATTCGATGGGTCTTGGAATTACTGTACCACCCACCATACTCCCCAGACTTAAGTCCTTGTGTCATTGATTTGATTCCAAAGACGAAGGAACCACTTTGTGGCATTTGCTTCAGGACTGTTCCAGAGATTGGACAGGCAGTAGACAGCTCCTTCCGCACCATCAACAGAACAGGCTATGCTAATGGTATAATACACCTTCCACATCACTGGCAGCGGGTTCTACACAACACTGGTGACTACCTTGAACAGTAACAGGTGCAAACATGTAACTCTTTTGTATCATTGGTGAATAAATAGTTGCCACTATTTAAGTTCCAACCCTCGTATATACATGTAGCACCTTATTAAGTGTGGCTAGCTGCATGCTGGCAACATTGTGTTGTCATCGTAAACCCCCCGCCCCCTGGGACTATAGGGTGGTTGTGGCCAGACAAACTATGTGACTATCACACACTAAGTCTCCTCTGGTTCCTCAGTGTGCAAGCACTTCACTACATCATATCAGAGATTAAGCACCTTTCATGGCATCAAAATCCAAACACAATGTTCTATTCCTCTAATACCCTAGCTGTGTCCACTCACAAAACAGAAACATATGCGAACTCTTTCGCTGTTGCCTGCCTTTGGAACAAACTGCCACGCAATCTGCGCCCAATTCTATGCTGTTAAGAAATTGAAGCACTTCCTGCTGTCAGCATGATAAAGTTTTCTTCAAAAATTAGCATATAAGGTTGACTTTGCCTCTGTCAAACAGCAAAGCCAATGTTCCTTTCACTTTCAGTCATGCCATCTTATTCTCCCTTATATTCTTTACTTGTGTGTTAACACATTCTTTTCCCTCCTTCCTCCACCCCTTTCTCTCCTGTCCACTGCTGATGGCATACTTAACTGAAAACTCGCTGTAGTTCCTCCAAGGTGTGCTTCAGTAAGTACCATTCTGAAATAAGAATAAAACAAGGAGACTTTTCTTAGTAATTTTATTTTTACAAGAAAGCCTATACTTTAATTACTTTCCTACAAATTCCCACCAATATTAAGGCACTTATCATATCGTAAAACCAGCTTTTGGATACCATCCTTGTAGAAATCTATCACCTGATTTGCGAACAACTGCACGAAGCACACTTTTTGACACTCGAGGAAACTCATCACATAATTCCAAAATTATAATGCATGTGCTCTATCTCACTTTCTTGTCAATTTTCTGCACCAAATAGTCAGTGATGACTGACGGTCACCTACTTCGTTCCTCATCATGCACATTTGTATGGCGGTCTTTAAAAACTCACACTCATCCCTCACAATGTTTTCTCCATACACTTCACTATTCTGACAATGAATTTCAGCCAGTTTGCCTTTAGCACTAAGAAAACTAATCACAACGCATGTTTCACAGTAGGCGAGATTCTCAACTGGAGGAGGCATTTCAAATACTCACAAATGTAAACATGCCTATTATAGTGGGAATCATGTAGAACAGTAGACTGAAGTACGGGCTTTCAAGTAAAAATAAAATTGCTATGAAAAGTCTACTTGTTTCATTTTTATTTCACAAAGGTACTTACTTAAAAAAACACACCTCGTAACTACTAGTTCACTTAGCATATATGAATACAAACTGTAAGTTTGCATCTTTATTCATCTGTACTATTGTACTTGTTAATTTATCAACATAGTATAACTTGATTACTGAAACACATGTAATCTAAAATATACAGAATGCCTTGTTAGATGTAAGAGGGGGCCTGATGGCCCAAAGCTTTCCAGGTTAAATTTATCAATAAATACACACTGGATTTAACAAAGAGCACATTTCTGTAAGCTTGTTTCAAAAGTTCATTTCTTTGTGTACACATTTTTCCTCTTTCATGCAAAATTTCAAATTGCAATTTTCTTGTAAATTGGGCATTAAAATAAGCAATATAAACACTGTAGCATCTTCCAATAAAATAACAGCCTGGAAACTAAACAAGATCTCAAGAGTGCAAAAGAATAGGTTAGTCAGGAGATTATCATTAGCACCGTGCTGCCATAGAATATCAATAGAACACATTGTTACCACAGAGAGAATTTCTATACTTTTTCTGAGCAGAGCTCAATACATAATATTTAAATTAGAAGAATGTTCTAACAGATGAAAATTCAGAGAATTCCTCATTTAAAAACACAAACAAGCACAACACAAAACAGCTTTTGCACTGACGTGGAACAAAGCACACAGACAGCAAGTAATAACGCATAAGCCCCATTACACTTTCAATCTGCTTACTGTTTAACAGTGAAATTAGTATGCTACTGTACCACCACTTGTGCAACACCATGTAGCAATGCAACCAGTTTTAGTTATAGAAATTCTCGATGTGGTATTAAGGACAGCTGACCACCAAGTGTTTTAAATGGCAACCCTAATCTTTCATTCAATATTGCTTTCCTGAGCTTCCACAATGCACACTAATTACCTTCAAGGCAGATGGGAAACTGCTTTTAATGGCACAAGGTGCAATGGCATCACTATTTCTACCACTGTAATGCTCAACAACAAATCTTTGTGGTTTGTACACTTTGAAGGAAGTTTTAAATTGCAGTTTCATGCTGATCTGTTAAAATGCTAAAAACTCACCTGCATTACAGCAGCACGTCCAGTCTGTCGCTGCACAGGTGAGGGTGTCAGTTCACCAGTAGTAAGTTTAGACAAGAGAGTAGATATATCGTTTGTCAACTCCTCACCACTAAGTTTCTCTTGCAAGCGTTCAGCAGCACTGTTGCTTATACTCAGGCCCTGGTCCACCAAGCCCTGCAACAAGTTCTCCCTTATTACAATTCATTCTAATATGCCTTTATTACAGAAACAATTAGAAGAAGCAGAAAATATTGTCACTCATCTATGCCTTATGTTACAGCACTAAATAAACCTAAAGCAATGGTTTCATAGTTTTTATTAGTTTCTTTATGATATCACAGAGTTCTGTGGTTACAGATCTGTGTCATTTTGCAGCTTTCACATTAATAGTTTCGCATTACATGAGAGGTACTTGTCGAAATTTTTAACAATTATGATAACTGGCTTTTTTAATGCCTGGAGACAATTTTGGAGAAAATCTCAACCATATCCTCTATAACCACCATAGTATATATTATTGATACACACCACATGGAGATGGCATTTAGTGTTACACAAGTACACAGAAAGAATGCTGTTAGATATTAAAAGTTATTAGATAGTCATTCTTCAGATCTAGAAAATAAAACGCGTGGGCGGACGCACGCACACACAAGGGACCACAATTAGCTCAACTCAAAGCGTTTAAGGCCTAAGAGTCTTCTTTCAATGTGCCTGTCTGCTGCTCAATGCCTCCTCTATGTGATAAGTAGCATTCTATCCATTCCATGTTGTTGTCACAAGGTGAGGTTTGTTCATAACATAAGTAAAATACACAGTACAGACACACTAACATGATCACCTGCCAAAAGCCCGAATAATCATCTTTTGTGGCACAGATGTGCAGGGAGTGGGTCAATGAGGTTCTGGAAGGTACCAATGGGTGTGCAGCCATGTCAACTTCAGTGCTGTGGCCATATGCACCGGGTTTCTAGGCTGAGGATCCGTGGCATGAAAGGCTCGATCGAGGTGATCCCACAGATTCTCGGTTTGTTTTAAATCTGAGAAGTTTGATGACCAAGGGAATATGGTAAATTCATCCTAGTGTTCTTTGGACCATGCTTCTACATTGTGAATTATGTGATATGCTGCACTGTCCTGTTTGTATGAGCCATTGTGCCTAGGAAAACAAACCGCACATAGGGCTGAACATGATCTCCAAGGATATATGTGTATTTGGGTTGGTCCACTGTGTCCTCCAGCATGACATCACCACCCCGGGAATGTTACGAGAACATTGCCCAGACCATAATACTCCTTCCTCTGGCCTGGATCCTTCCGATGATTGTTGCAGCCTGTTGGCTTTCATACGTTTCACATTGCACGTGCCAACAGCCATCTGTCTGATGGAGCATATAATATGATTCAGCTGCAAAGGCCACCTGTTACCACTCAGTGGATGTCTAGTGGCAGTACTGGCATGCAAATTCCATCCTTCATCGTCGATGAACAGCAGTCAGCATGGATGCATGAACCAGGCACCTGCTGTTGAGGTACATACACAGCAATGTTCATTGTGGTTAATCTGGGTGGTCAGTTGCTCAACAGTTGCACATCTAAGAGGGTAATACCAAAAGTAAGGTCTCCTATTTTTTATAAGCACAGAACTCTGTTTGTGTGGCAGTTGGTCACATTGTTCTGAAGAGTGCTTGACGCGCTGTGTGTAAACATGCGCACGCCGAGCTGAGGTGCTCAGTCTTGGCTTGGTAGCCATTGAGAATGGAGCTCCCGTCGAATGTTACCGCCAAGTGGGAACTGCGCTCAGTTATTCAGTTTTTAAACGCAAAGGGCTCTGAGCCGATTGAAATCCATCACCAGATGACAGAAGTGTATGGTGAGTCGTGCATGGATGTCAAAAATGTCCGTAAGTGGTGTAAAGAGTTTGCAACTGGTCGGACTGAAATTCATGGCGAACAAAGGAGCGGGAGACTGTCAATTTCTGAGGAGACAGTGTTGAAGGTTGAGCAAAGCATGGGTGAAGGTCGGCGGATCAGCCTGGATGAACTCTGCACATTGGTTCCTGAGGTTTCCCGAAGCACCACTCACAGTATTTTAACAGAAACATTGAACCACCAGAAAGTATGCGCAAGATGGGTTCCACACATGCTGACTGAGGACCACATGTGGCAACGAGTTGATGCTTCCTGCACATTTCTTCACCATCTTGCAGCCGAACAGGACAACTTTCTCGACTCAATTGTCACTGGTGACGTAACCTGGGCACACCACTTCACACCTGAGACAATCACGCCAGTGGCGGCATCCTTCTTCGCCAAAGCTGCGGAAATTCAAACACAGCCTGCCGGTAAAGTCATAACAAACGTTGTTTGGGATAGGAAAGGGGTACTTTTGGTTGACTTTATGCCAACTGGGACCACAATTAACACTGACAGGTTCTGTGAGACTCTGAAAAAACTCAAACGAGCAATTCAGAACCGGAGAAGAGGAATGTTGAGCAAGGGCGTACACATTCTCCATGACAACGCTCGCCCACACATCACTCAGCAAACCGTTGCTCTCCTACAACAGTTTCAGTGGAACATAATCACCCATTCATCCTATAGTCCTGACTTGGCGCCCAGTGACCTGTTCCCTAAGTTAAAAGAACATTTGGCTGGAAAGTGATTCGTCTCCGATGATGAGGTGAAAGAAGAGGTCCATAACCTCCTGAACAGCATGGCGGCAAGCTGGTATGACATGTGCATACAAAAACTGCCACAGCATCTACAAAAATTCATCGACAGAAATGGTGATTATGTCAAAAAATAGCTAAATGTTCGAGCTGTAAACTGATGAAACCATTGTAGAAACAAACAGGTCTATGTACTTATAAAAAAATAGGAGACCTTACTTTTGGGATTACCCTCGAATTTGCCCATACACATCTCTGTAGCCATTGTTCACCTGTAATCTACAGCCCACAGTGCACCACAGTTCTATCAGTGCTGGTTTTGTTGTTATGTATAGTGTAGGGAGCTTTAACTGCGGTGGCATGCGAACAGTTTACAAATGTAGCCTTTTCAGAAATGCTTCCACCCTTGACCCAAAACCCATGCCCTTTCAGATGTCGGATAAATCACTCTGTTTCCACATTATGTGAATGACTGCACTTTTTCTGTGTCCCTGAAACACTTTATATACTCTCCACTGCTAGTACTGCCACTTCTTGTCTGTGAGCAATTACTTCACTTTGACATCAAACATTGGTGGTGGTCACATTAATGTGACTGGGCCATAAATAACTCACAGATCCTGAATTTTTCCCACTGTAATGAGTGTTCCATGAGATCTTGAGATCGAAAGCAGATGGTGTTGATATCGTGCCACAATATTTCTGCAGACAACCAGGTAGCCAAGTTGAAGTGAGTTTTACACCAGGGATTACCGGCAAATGTTGCTATGTTTATACCGAACATTGGTGCAGTGGGGCATGCACATAAGTTACTGCTACATGACCACCTTCTGTCAAGTCAGCGTCCTCTGTCAAATACTGATCCATCTGATGTGTGCAAGCGCAAATGTAATGATGATATTGCTTGAATGCTCTCCCCCGAATTGCTTGCAAGCCTGTGGAGTTAAAATGAAGTGATCAAAATAATAACAGTAAAGGAGTCATCGGGTTTCATGCGTTGTCATGTTGAAAGTCATCAACACAATCAAAAATATTTCCTGCCAAATGTATTTCCATAGATTCCCAGATAACTGAATTCCAGAAGGTTCCCATTATGGCCAAGATTTTCATGGCATAATAATTCATACATAGACTGTCCCAAGGAAACAAAATTCTCAGCTATTGCCAACATACTGGATTGTGAAGGTGAGTGTGACAGTGTGACAAATACAGGCTTTGCCTCGCTGGCATGGTATTCTGTAGACTCATCCTTATGGAAACCCAAATCCTTACTTCTCTTTATCTTGCAAGTGGTCATGTTTATTCCTCATTAAGGCTGTCCTATTTGAAGTGGAGGATATCAATTGGCTTAATACAGATTGTAGATGTTACAGTTTCTATGCAAGGCTGTCTCTATCAGACACAACATGTGCCCTGTGCAACAGCTTTAGACAGACATCCATAGTTTTAGAAGGGTGGAGGCGGCTAAATTCCGATAAATACAGGAACACTGGAGTCTACAGATGTCATGCCAGTGTGGCAAAATCTAACACACACAATACGTGAACAGTGTATGGAACTTTATCATCACACTTCCCTTTCACAGAGAGTTAAGCACTCCAGAATAGTGTGTTTCTATGGGACATTCTATGCATTATTCTGGCAGGAAAATTTTACTCACATGACCCTACTGGGATTCATTACCAAGGAATCTGTGGAAATATGCTTTGCAGAATATCTTATCAGCTTTGATGAAGCATGGGAATTAGTGATTTGTGTGATACATTCATCAGAAAAGCAAACTTTTACACCCAATGGCACATCAAGACAAAGTTTTGTTATTTTGACCACTGAAACTTAACTCCACTGGCCAGCATTTGGCAGAGCATGTGCATTCAATGTCATCATTACCCATGCCACAGAGCACCTCAGATGGAACAATATTTGATAAATAGTACTAACTCGACAAAAGTCAGTCATGCAGTGTTAACCTATGCACTTGTACCACCATGTCAATTTTTGGTACACATATACCAATGTGCACCAGCAATCTCCAGTGTATGACACACTTGGGTATAGCTGTCTGGTGGCAAGATGTCAATCCCAACCAGCTGCAAACCCAAAACATCATGGAATAATATATAATACAGTACAAATACAACGTGCAGATGATGTGGGCAGATGTCAACAACACTATGCTGGTACATATATTGATCTGTAAATTGTCAAGAGATAATCATATTAACTGTATGTTACCCATTATTGTGCTCTGTAATAACTGTGTGTATGTTGGTGCAAGTGGGAGGTATGTGGTGTGAATGGGGTTTCTAAAATACCGAGAAACTGTGTGTATGTTGGTGCAAGTGGGAGGTATGTGGTGTGAAAAGGGTTTCTAATATACTGAGAAACCAAGTCACAAAAAAATTGTCATTAGTCTGAGGACATGCAGTGCAACATGTAATCGGACATCCATGCAAGTATTCCAAGCCTTGACAGGCGCATGACAGTAGTGTCGGTCGTGATTCATCATTGTCTCATTCTCTCTGTTGCAGGAATCCAAGAAATGTTGTGAGCGTTAGGTGATGAATTCAGTGGTTTATGATATGAGGATGTAGACAGCGTGAGATATGAAAGTTTGGTTCAGTCCAGGGGATGTGCATTGGTAGCCAAAGTGGTTAAGGCAACTGCTTGCGATAATCCAGAGTTCACGTCCCAGTCTAGCAAAAATTTTCACATGTCACTATAGGTCAGTATGTCAGTACCTAGTACAGCTGGTGTTAAGGAATTCACAGTCAGTGAATTAATTTCGAAAAAAGCTGTGGTATTTGCAGATGGCATAGTGATTTGGAATGAGGACAAAACGGAAGTAGAAAGGCAAGGAATGGGTAGAACCAAGAGAGAGAAAATTTTGGGGTGGGAATAAGCACAGGGAAGAACAAAACAGTAGTGAGAAGAAGAAGAAGAAGAAGAAGAAGAAGAAGAAGAAGGAAGCACAGGGAAAAATATAAAATGGAATGGAAAATTTTTGGAACTGGGCAATAGTTTCAAGTCTATATGAAGTATGGTCGCAAATGATGGCAAGATAGTTGGTGATGTTAATGTACTCTTGATATGTTGGCGAAAATATATGTTTAAATCTGGAGGTACACATAAAACATCATCAAAAATTGTGCTAAACGCATTCTCAGAAAATTATTTTGACCAGTTAGTTCATGAGCCCACGTAAATAATAAACAGTTGTGAAAAAAAACCTTGACTTCTCAACAACAAATAATCCTGAGCCAATAACGAGCACCAAAATGGATACAGGGATTGGTGAACACAGGTTTGTCGTAGCAAGACTGAATATTGTAACCTCAAAATCCAAAAACAAATGAAAATTGTACTTATTCAAAAACACAGGTAATAATTCACTTTACACCTTCCTGAGAGACAATCTTCACTCCTTCCAAATTAATAATGTAAGTGTTGACAAGATGTAGCTTAAATTCAAAGAAATAGTATCAACAACAACTTAGAGATTTATACTGAATAAATTAACAAACAATGGAGCTGATCCACCATCGCACACAAAAAGGGTCAGAGCACTGTTGCAGAAACAATGAAAAAAGCATGCCAAATTTAAACGAACTCAACATCTCTAGAATTGGTGAACTTTTACAGAAGCTTGAAATTTAGTGCGAACTTCAATGCGAGATTCATATAATAATTTCCACAGTGAAACTTTGTCTTGAAACCTGGCAGAAAATAGAAGGAGATTCTGGTAGTAGGTAAAATATGCTAGCAATGCCTTCTCTGCAAAATAGCAATGGAAACGCTAATGACGACAGTGCTGCCAAAGCAGAGTTACTAAACATGGCCTTCTGAAATTCCTACACCAAATAAGATGAAGTAAACATTCCAGAATTTGAATCAAGACAGCTGTCAGTATGAGGAACATAAGAGGTAGATATCACTCGAGTAGTGAAGCAGTTTTACACTTAAAAAAGCAAGTCTTCTTGTCCAGACTGTATACCAATTACATTCCTTACAGGGTATGCTGATGCAATAGCTCCATATGCAACACAAATCTACAACTGCTTGCTTGACAAATGATATGTAGCCAAAGATTGGAAAGTTGCACAGGTAATACCAATATTCAAGAAAGGGAATAGGAATAATCTACTAAATTACAAGCCCACACCCTTAATGCTGATATGCAGCAGTCCTTTGGAACATACAATGTATTCGAACATTATCAATTACCGCAAAGAGAACGGTCTATTGACACACAGTTGACACGAATTTAGGAAACATCGTACTTGTGAAACAGAGCTAGTAGTATTTCCACACACAAAGCGTTGAGTACTATTGACAAGGGATTTCAAATTGATTCCACACTTCTTGATTTAAATAAGGCTTTTGATGCTGAATCACTACAAGCGACTTGCAGTGAAATTGTGTGCTTATGGAATATTGTCTCAGTTATGTGACTGGATTCCTGGTTTCCTGTCAGAGAGGTCACAGTTAGTAGTAACTGACAGAAAGTCACTGAGTAAAACAGAAGTGGTTTCTGGTATTCCCCAAGATAGTTTTGTAGACCCTCTGCTGTTCCTTACCTACATAAATGATTTAGGAGACTATCTGAGCAGCTGTCATAGGTTGTTTGCAGATGATGTGTCACATATAGTAAAGTCATCACAAGACTAAAACAATTTAGAAATGATATTTGTTTGCTGCGATAATTGGCAATTGACCCTAAATAATGAAAAAGTGAGGTCATCCACATGAATGCTAAACAGAATCTGTTAAATTTTGGTTACAGGATAAATCAGTCAAATCTAAAGATCGTAAATTCGACTAAATATCTAGGAATTACAATTATGAACATTTTACATAGGAAACAACACATACAAAATTTTGTGGAGAAGGCAAACCAGAGACTGTGTTTTATTGGCAGAACACTAAGAAAATGTAACAAAGCTACTAAAGAGACTGTCTACACAGCACTTGTCCGTCCTCTTTTGGAGTACTGCTGCGCAGTCTGGGATCCTCACCAGATAGGATTAATGGAATACATCACGGAAATTCAAAGAAAAGCAGCATGTTTGTATTATTGTGAAATAGGGGGAAGAGTGTCACTGACATGATACAGGATTTGGGGTGGACATAATTAAAACAAAGGCGTTTTTCATTGCAGCGGAATCTTCTCATGAAATTTTCATTACCAACTTTCTCCCCTCTGAATGCAAAAATATTTCGTGGACGCTGACCTACATAGTGAGAAATGATAATCATAATAAAACAAGGGAAATCAGAGCTCACACAGAAAGATATATGTGCTCATTTTTTCCATGCACTTTTCCGAGATTGGAATAAGAGAGAACTATTATAAATGAGGTTTGATGACCCCTCTGCCAGGTGCTTAAGTGTGATTTTCAGATTATTGATGTAGATGTAGGTAGTTGAGGCAACTGGAAAACGTATACAACACGGTAACGGCTTCTACCAGAGTGTAAGGATTATTCTGCAAAACAGAGGTATCCAAAAAGAATGAAAAAATGTCTATATTCAACTTCTATAGTCATTCCAATGCACGCAACTAGTATATGAACTACAACATAAACAGATGGGAGTAGAATGCAGGCAGCAGTGATGAAATTTTTGAAGTATCAAAGGGAAGACAAGAAAGAACAGAATCAGAACTTGAGAAGGTAGAGAGAGAGAGAGAGAGAGAGAGAGAGAGAGAGAGAGAGAGAAGAAGAAGAAGAGAGGGAATGGAATCCCAGAACTTCGTAACACGATAAAAACAACAAAATTGAAGCGGTATGGACATACGACGAGAATGGGAAAGTAAATGAAAAAGTGCTTCTTGAAAGTTTAAGTAGAAAGAGATCATGAGGAAATTCCAGAAAGAAATGGACAGGAATAGTGAGGGAATCCACAGAGAAGAGAAGAGAACAACCAGAAGAGGTACTTAAAAGAGGACAGGAGTCGTGGACAGAGACAGCTCAACTCAGGAAGCTGGAAATGGTCAATAATGCTGAAGAAGAAGATGCAAAAGAAGATTATAATGATATAGCCTTTTCTACACTTTTATTAGTTTGTTTACATTGGATCTGAAAATGACCAAGGGCCAAAGCAAGCCACTAATGTAAAATGAATGTACAAATGTTACCTTTCCCCAATAATTTAAATACTCTCTTCAACTCTGAGGGAAGCCTGCTCATTTGTTTACAACAGTCAAGTATTGGGTGGCAGTGTCTAAGCAAAGCCTTACGAACTGGCAAGATAAACATTGCAGTGCTTGACCAAATTAGGTGCCCGTGTCAGAAGCTGTGAAGCAAATCCACTTTCACCTTAAAAAAATTTACCACTCTTAGTGTGATACCATGCCTACCCATCAAAAGATTACAAACTGTCCATTTTTCTTCTTTCATAGAAATTATTTAAAATCTGTATTTCTAGTGATAGGCCAGTCAGCTCTGCTTGATAGCCAGCAAGTAGACACTACTCTTTAGTCTTAGATATTGCTAATATCACATAGCAAAATCTGACCTTTTTCGAGACATGAAAATTTTTTTTCAAGGTTTCATTCCACCTTTAATTAGGGTCACAGCAGATCTACTCTTCAGACTGTGGCGCTGAGTAGTATTCTTCCTACAGAAAAATCAAACTTGGACAAATTAATTTCAACAAGCCGGGAAAAATCACAACAATATTAACTGGACTCTGTGGGTCACAGAATATGTCTTTGAACTGAGAGCTTATTCCAAATGTTAAAAATGGCTGCCTACATAAAGTTAATGATGTTCTTGAAAAGCCACTCCCACTATCACATGGACAGAATAGTGTGGGAATGAGAACTGTAAACTTCACTGTGATTCCTGAGTGCACCCAAAAAATGATATTCAAGTCAGTAGAGGGAACTGGCTACTATGTACATGAGCAGTGTCATCTTGCAGGACAAAATCACTGCCTACAGCACTAGTATTAAAATGTACGTTGTTGTTGTTGTTGTTGTTGTGGTCTTCAGTCCTGAGACTGGCTTGATGCAGCTCTCCATGCTACTCTATCCTGTGCAAGCTTCTTCATCTCCCCGAACTTACTGCAACCTACGTCCATCTGAATCTGCTTAATGTATTCATCTCTTGGTCTCCCTCTATGATTTTTACCCTCCACACTGCCCTCCAATGCTAAATTTGTGATTCCTTGATGCCTCAGAACATGTCCTACCAACCGGTCCCTTCTTCTTGTCAAGTTGTGCCACAAACTCCTCTTCTCCCCAATTCTATTCAATACCTCCTCATTAGTTATGCGATCTACCCATCTAATCTTCAGCATCCTTCTGTAACACCACATTTCCAAAGCTTCTATACTCTTGTCCAAACTATTTATCGTCCATGTTTCACTTCCCAACATGGCTACACTCCATACAAATACTTTCAGGAACGACTTCCTGACACTTAAATCTATGCTCGATGTTAACAAATTTCTCTTCTTCAGAAACGCTTTCCTTGCCATTGCCAGTCTACATTTTATATCCTCTCTACTTCGACCATCATCAGTTACTTTGCTTCCCAAATAGCAAAACTCCTTTACTACTTTAAGTGTCTCAGCATCATCCGACTTAATTCTACTACATTCCATTATCCACATTTACCTCTTGTTCATGTTCATCTTATATCCTCATTTCAAGACACTGTCCATTCCATTCAACTGCTCTTCCAAGTTCTTTGCTGTCTCTGACAGAATTACAATGTCATTGGCGAACCTCAAAGTTTTATTTCTTTTCAAAAATTTATTTCTTCTCCAAAATTTCATTTCTGTACATGTGTCTCAAACACATTCCTGCATGGGAAGACATGGAAGTAGTTGTATCCACTTACAGACAAACAATACTATATAAACACAAACACTGCCTTTTGTTATGGAATTCTTTCCATTAGTTTTGACAATTGACAACAGATTTCAGCTGCTTAATTGGTCAACATAGCTGTTGACTCTCTTCAAGCTCCAGTGGCACTCCTTGAAGAGATTGGTACTCCACCGAGTTGCAGTCTAGTGCAATCATTTTTTTCATCTCACAATTTGAGAGCAGTACAAATAAGCTGGTCATTTCACACACTTTCAAATGACCAAAGTCACGGGATACATCCTAACATCATGTTGGACCTCCTTTTACCCAGCTTAGTGCAGCAATTCAACATGCCATGAACTCACCAAGTCCAGAAATAAGAGCCATGCAGCTTCAATAGCTACCTAAAATTTCAAAAGTGCTGCTGGTGCAGGATGTTGTGCAGGAACTGATGTCTCAATTATGCCCCATGAATGTTCGATGGGGTTATGTCAGGTGGTCAGGTGGTCAAATCATTCGCTCAAATTGCCCAGAGTGTTCTTCCAACCAATTGCAAACAATTGTGGCCCTTGACATGACATCATTGTTTGGAATAATGAAGTCCACGAACAGCTGCAAATGGTCTTCCAGTAGCCAAACATAACCATTTCCGGCCAATAATCGGTTCAGTTGGACCAGGGGACCCAGTATGTTCTATGTAAACACAGCCCACATCATTATGGAGTCATCACCAGCTTGCACAGTGCTTTTATGACAACTAGGGTGGGGTCTGCACCACACTCGAACCCTACCTCAACTCTTGTCAACTGAAATCAGAAATCATCTGACCTGGCCACAGTTTTCCAGTCACCCATGGTCCAACCAATATGATCACAAGTCCAGGAGAGGCATTGCAGGTGACATCATGCTGTTAGCAAAGGCACTCATGTCAGTCACCTGCTGCCATAGCCCATTAACGTCAAGATTCGCCGCATTGTCCTAGTGGGTATGTTCATTGTACGTCCCACATTGATTTCTGTGGTTATTTTAGGCAGTGTTGCTTCTCTGTTAGTACTGATAACTCTATGCAGACATCACTGCTCCTTATTGTTATGTGAAGGCCCTCGGCCACTGTGTTGTCCGTAGTGACAGGCAATGACTGAAATTTGGTAGCACTGTCACATTTTTGACACTATGGATCTCAGAAGACTGAATTCCCCAACAATTTCCAAAAGAGTGTGCCCCTTGTGACTAGCTCCAACTACCATTCCAGTTCAAAGTCTATTAAATTTCTACTGTGTGGTTATAATCATGCTGCAAACCTTTTAACATGAATCACCTAAGTACAAATAACAGCTTCACCAATAATCTGCCATTTTATGTTTTGTGTGTGCGATTCTACCACCATTTGTACATGTGCATATCACTATCCCATGACCTCAGTGTAGATACGAGTGCTGTCCCAGAAGTACCCAGCCTGATGTATAGATAGTGATTGTTATTTCACAATGGACTATGGTAGAAAGTATCAACCTTATAAAACTTAAGTTTGAAACTGGACAATGCTTAGCTGTTTAGCACTGGTTTGACAGTCATCAATAGTGAACACAATCAGAAAATTTGAAAATATGGATAAAAATGGTCATTGTTATGTAATACAATAGCTTCAGTTTCAAGGTCTTAGTCCAACTAACATTACAGCTGAGGGATGTTTACAACATTAAAATAGTGAGTGGCAGTATTTAAGCAAGACTGTACAAGCTGGAAAAACAAACATTGGTGTGGTCAATCAAATGAGGTTGTACGCATATTGTCATATCGCTGGCTTAGTTGTGGAGTACCTTTGTGGGCAGTCGCGTCTGTAGTGAGTCGAGCACGGGACACGAAACTGTTATGTGGTGTAGCGTGTAGCTCTGCATGTAAAAGCATTGTTAATATTCAGGTTGAAGTGTTGCTACAAGTGCTATTATAGTAAAGTGATGACATGGAAATGGTTCAGAGGAAAGTGCGTCAAGAAGTAATTGGTGTTAATAATGTATTTATGTATCCTCTCGTTGCGTGTCACATAGCATCGATCATCCGCGCCCTGTTACAAGGTGATGGTGACAGAAACTGTGAAGAAAATACACAGAATAGAACAGGATGCCTGTTAACTGAAAGTGTGTAAGCTACCACATATCATAGGTATTTCAAAAAGTGCTATATATTGGATACTGAGTGAAAATTTGGACATGTGAAAGCTGTACAAGACATGTGTTAGTGACCTCTAACAACTTGTAAAACCAACATCTCACCTACTCCTCTCCCTCTCAATTTCTGCACACATTATTTCAAATTTATTATTAAGCTTTGTTTCATAAATGCTGAATTACCTTAAAACAAAAACCTGAAGTGTTAAAAAGACTGGACAAGGGAGAAAGTGCTACTAAATACTCGAATATGGTGTCAGAAAAGAAACGAATAGTGACCGGAGGAGATGTGGGATGGGGGGGATATGCATTAAAACTAAGTTCTGCTTCAAATGAAATAACTCTGGAAATGTGGCAAAAAAAAAAAAAAAAAAAAAAAAAAAAAAAAAAAAAAAAAAAAAAAAAACAACTAAATCTTCATACGAAAAATCTGAGGAGGCGTTATTCTTATGGTTCACTCAAGAAAGACATAAAGGAATCCCCATTTCTGGTCCTTTGGCAAAGTAAAAGGTGCTTCAATTGAACAATGACCCACCATTTTCAGTTAGGTGGCATTTTATGGATTGTTGGATGAAAAGACACAGAATTAGACAGCTCACGATTGCTGGGGAAAAACTGTCAGCTGACAATGAAACTGCTGCCGTTTACCTAAAATAATTTAATGACCTTGTTTCTTCTCAAAACTGCTCACCACAGCAAGTTTACAATGCAGATGAAACTGGACGAATTTTAAGGCTTTGCCAAAGGTTCAAAATGTACAAAGAACATTTAACTGTATTTGCTTGCAAAATGCCTGGCAACAAACAAATTTCCGCTGATATAATAGGCAAATCGGTGAAACCGTGAACATTCAAAAACATTAACATGTGTATTATAATACTCAAAAAAATGCTTGGACAGAGCGAGACTTGCTCAAGTAATGGTTCAAGCACCAATTTGTCCCTAAAGTGATCTCATTCAATAGATAAAATGAACTGCCTGATCGTGCTCTGCTATTTATAGACAATGGTCTGCCCCACCCAGAACAACTAAATTTGTTTGTGAAGACACAAAATGAGTTTTTCTGCCAATGAATGCAACTTCAATTCTTCAGCTTATGGACCGGTGCTATAAATAAAAAATACAGAAAAATGCTGCTTCGCTCCTTACTTAAAGAGGATGAAAATGAAATCAAAATCCTGCAAAACTTAACAAAAAATACAATAAATGATGTGATTTAATGGTTGGCTGCAGCATGAGATAACACCACTCAACAAGCATTACGAGAATTATGGAAAAATCTCTGGCCTACACTGGAATTTGTTGACCCAATTTTTACACCAATAGAAGACTGTGACTTCCTTCCATTAGTCAAGAAAATCCCTGTCTGTGAAGGCTAAGGCTGATGATAAAAATATCGATACATCAATATTTTTTCCAAAAAAATACGGATATTTATAAGCGATAATTTTATTAGCAATGCGTCAATATTGAAACGACAATATCGAGAGCTGATTTTTTATTTTATATTACTTTTTTTTGCAATTTCCATAAAGTATTTGGAATTTTTGATTTGAAATTGTAGCAGAACATAATTTTACTTTCACTCTGTGAAGGAGTCTTATTACTTTTTGAGTTTTCATCACGTCCAGACTCTCTCTTTCAGTGTGTTGAGCAAGTACTGTTGGCACAAAGAAGTAGTTCGATTGCATTGGAGGTGGCAGAGCGAATGGAGTAACGAGATTTCCGATGTGAAGAAATAGCACACTAGCTGCATTAAAAAACAATTTTTATCACAACTAGTGTGCTATTTCTTCATATCTGAATTTCCTCAAAGACAGCTGCCGAAAATAATGAACAAAAATCTAATAAACAAGCTTGGTCTTTGCTGTGGGTGGAGGCGTGTGACGGAAAATGCTGGTGTAATCTGCACTTGGCACTACCAATAGAAACTGCAATGTTTATCTTCACCACTAACACTTAACCACACTAAAAACTGCTAGGTCACCGTTGTTTGGGGTGGGCGGAAACACCAGGGAAGTCAACATGAAGTGTTCCGGACAAATCCGATGTGTGACAAAACCGAACAATGGACCCATTTTACAGCTTTTATTGCCCCGCTTACATACAGTTACCATTGTTAGCAAAGTGGTTATCGCCATGAGTGAAAGTACATCATTTTCCTTTCAATTCTTGCTCTACAGGGTATAAGCAGACTGCTAGCCTGTTCACGAACAGAATAACTAATAATAAATCAGTACTTAAATATGAAAGAATCCTGGAGATACTATAAGGTATCAGAGAGATTATATAATGGTAAGACAGAGATTTAGGAACCAGGTTTTAAATTGTAAGACATTTCCAGGGGCACATCTACATCTACATTTACATTTATACTCCGCAAGCTACCCAACGGTGTGTGGCGGAGGGCACTTTACGTGCCACTGTCATTACCCCTCTTTCCTGTTCCAGTCTCGTATGGTTCGAAAGACAGTCTGAAAGCCTCCGTGCATGCTCTAATCTCTCTAATTTTACATTCGTGATCTCCTTGGGAGGTACAGGGTGTTTTAAAAATGACCGATATGTTTGAAACGGCAATACAAACTAAACGAGCAGCGATAGAAATACACCGTTTGTTGCAATATGCTTGGGACAACAGTACATTTTCAGGCAGACAAACTTTCGAAATTACAGTAGTTACAATTGTCAACAACAGATGGCGCTGCTGTCTGGGAAACTCTATAGTACGATATTTTCCACATATCCACCATGCGTAGCAATAATATGGCGTAGTCTCTGAATGAAATTACCCGAAACCTTTGACAACGTGTCTGGTGGAACGGCTTCACATGCAGATGAGATGTACTGCTTCAGCTGTTCAACTGTTTCTGGATTCTGGTGGTACACCTGGTATTTCAAGTGTCCCCACAGAAAGAAGTCACAGGGGTTCATGTCTGGCGAATAGGGAGGCCAATCCACGCCGCCTCCTGTATGTTCCGGATAGCCCAAAGCAATCACACGATCATCGAAATATTCATTCAGGAAATTAAAGACGTCGGCCGTGCGATGTGGCCGGGCACCATCTTGCATAAACCACGAGGTGTTCGCAGTGTCGTCTAAGGCAGTTTGTACCGCCACAAATTCACGAAGAATGTCCAGATAGCGTGATGCAGTAATCGTTTCGGATCTGAAAAATGGGCCAATGATTCCTTTGGAAGAAATGGCGGCCCAGACCAGAACTTTTTGAGGATGCAGGGATGATGGGACTGCAACATGGGGCTTTTCGGTTCCCCATATGCGCCAGTTCTGTTTATTGACGAAGCTGTCCAGGTAAAAATAAGCTTCGTCAGTAAACCAAATGCTGCCCACATGCATATCGCCGTCATCAATCCTGTGCACTATATCGTTAGCGAATGTCTCTCGTGCAGCAATGGTAGCGGCGCTGAGGGGTTGCCGCGTTTGAATTTTGTATGGATAGAGGTGTAAACTCTGGCACATGAGATGATACGCGGACATCGGCGTCATTTGGACCGCAGCTGCAACACGGCGAACGGAAACTAGAGGCTGCTGTTGGATCACCTGCTGCACTAGCTGCGCGTTGCCCTCTGTGGTTACCGTACGCGGTCGCCCTACCTTTCCAGCACGTTCATCCGTCACGTTCCCAGTCCGTTGAAATTTTTCAAACAGATCCTTTATTGTATCGGTTTTTGGTCCTTTGGTTACATTAAACCTCCGCTGAAAACTTCGTCTTGTTGCAACAACATTGTGTTCTAGGCGGTGGAATTCCAACACCAGAAAAATCCTCTGTTCTAAGGAATAAACCATGTTGTCCACAGCACACTTGCACGTTGTGAACAGCACACGCTTACAGCAGAAAGACGACGTACAGAATGGCGCACCCACAGACTGCGTTGTCTTCTATGTCTTTCACATCACTTGCAGTGCCATCTGCTGTTGACAATTGTAACTACTGTAATTTCGAAAGTTTGTCCGCCTGAAAATGTTCTGTTGTCCCAAGCATATTGCAACAAACGGTGTATTTCGATCGCTGCTCGTTTAGTTTTTATTGCCGTTTCAAATATACTGGTCATTTTTGAAACACCCTGTATAAGTAGGAGGAAGCAATATATTCGATACCTCATCCAGAAACGCACCCTCTCGAAACCTGGCGAGCAAGCTACACCGCGATGCAGAGCACCTCTCTTGCAGAGTTTGCCACTTGAGTTTGTTAAACATCTCTGTAAAGCTATCACGGTTACCAAATAACCCTGTGACGAAACGCCCCGCTCTTCTATGGATCTTCTCTATCTCCTCTGTCAACCCGATCTGGTATGGATCCCACACTGATGAGCAATACTCAAGTATAGGTTGAACGAGTGTTTTGTAAGCAACCTCCTTTGTTGATGGACTACATTTTCTAAGGACTTTCTCAATAAATCTCAATCTGGTACCCTCCTTACCAACAATTAATTTTATATGATCATTCCACTTCAAATCGTTCCGCATGCATACTCTCAGATATTTTACAGAAGTAACTGCTACCAGTGTTTGTTCCGCTATCATATAATCATACAATAAAGGATCCTTCTTTCTATGTATTCGCAATACATTACATTTGTCTATGTTAAGGGTCAGTTGCCACTCCCTGCACCAAGACCCTATCCGCTGCAGATCTTCCTGTATTTCGCTACAATTTTCTAATGATGCAACTTCTCTGTATACTACACCATCATCCGCGAAAAGCTGCATGGAACTTCCGACAATATCCACTAGGTCATTTATATATATTGTGAAAAGCAATGGTCCCATAACACTCCCCTGTGGCACACCAGAGGTTACTTTAATGTCTGTAGACGTCTCTCCATTGATAACAACATGCTGTGTTCTGTTTGCTAAAAACTCTTCAATCCAGCCACACAGCTGGTCTGATATTCCGTAGGCTCTTACTTTGTTTATCAGGTGACAGTGCGGAACTGTATCGAACGCCATCCGGAAAGCAAGAAAAATAGCATCTACCTGGGATCCTGAATCTAATATTTTCTGGGTCTCATGAACAAATAAAGCGAGTTGGGTCTCACACGATCGCTGTTTCCGGAATCCATGTTGAATCCTACAGAGTAGATTCCAAGAACAACATGATACTCGAGCAAAAAACATGTTCTAAAATTCTACAACAGATCGACGTCAGAGATATAGGTCTATAGTTTTGCACATCTGCTCGACGACCCTTCTTGAAAACTGGAACTACCTGTGCTCTTTTCCAATCATTTGGAACCTTCCGTTCCTCTAGAGACTTGCGGTACACGGCTGTTAGAAGGAGGGCAAGTTCTTTCGCGTACTCTGTGTAGAATCGAATTGGTGTCCCGTCAGGTCCAGTGGACGTTCCTCTGTTGAGTGATTCCAGTTGCTTTTCTATTCCTTGGACACTTATTTCGATGTCAGCCATTTTTTCATTTGTGCGAGGATTTAGAGAAGGAACTGCAGTGCGGTCTTCCTCTGTGAAACAGCTTTGGAAAAAGGAATTTACTATTTCAGCTTTACGCGTGTCATCCTCTGTTTCAATGCCATCATCATCCCGGAGTGTCTGCATATGCTGTTCCGAGCCACTTAGTGATTTAAAGTAAGACCAGAACTTCCTAGGATTTTCTGTCAAGTCGGTACATAGAATTTTACTTTTGAATTCACTGAACACTTCACGCATAGCCATCCTTACACTAACTTTGACATCGTTTAGCTTCTGTTTGTCTGAGAGGTTTTGGCTGCGTTTAAACTTGGAGTGAAGCTCTCTTTGCTTTAGCAGTAGTTTCCTAACTTTGTTGTTGAACCACGGTGGGTTTTTTTCCCTTCCCTTACAATTTTACTAGGCACGTACCTGTCTAAAATGCATTTTATGATTGCCTTGAACTTTTTCTATAAACACTCAACATTGTCAGTGTCACAACAGAAATTTTAGTTTTGCTCTGTTAGGTAGTCTGAAATCTGCCTTCTATTACTCTTGCTAAACAGATAAAAGTTCCTCTCTTTTTTTATATTCCTATTAACTTTCATATTCAGGGATGCTGCAATGGCCTTATGATCACTGATTCCCTGTTCTGCACATACAGAGTCGAAAAGTTCGGGTCTGTTTGTTATCAGTAGGTCCAAGATGTTATCTTCATGAGTCGGTTCTCTGTTTAATTGCTCGAGGTAATTTTCGGATAGTGCACTCAGTATAATGTCACTCGATGCTCTGTCCCTACCACCCGTCCGAAACATTTGAGTGTCACAGTCTATATCTGGTAAATTGAAATCTCCACCTAAGACTATAACATTCTGAGGAAATTTATGTAAATGTATTCCAGATTTTCTCTCAGTTGTTCTGCCACTAATGCTACTGAGTCGGGAGGTCGGTAAAAGGAGCCAATTATTAACCTCGCTCGGTTATTGAGTATAACCTCCACCCATAATAATTCACAGGAACTATCCACTTCTACTTCACTACAGGATAAACTACTACTAACAGCGACGAACACTCCACCACCGGTTGCATGCAATATATCCTTTCTAAACACCTTCTGTACCTTTGTAAAAATTTCGGCAGAATTTGTCTCTGGCTTCAGCCAGCTTTCTGTACCTATAACTATTTCAGCTTTGGTGTTTTCTATCAGAACTTGAAGTTCCGGTACTTTACCAACGCAGCTTCGACAGTTTACAATTACAATACCGATTGCTGCTTGGTCCCCGCATGTCCTGACTTTGCCCCACACCCGTTGAGGCTGTTACCCTTTCCGTACTTGTCCGAGGCCATCTAACCTAAAAAACCGCCCAGCCCATGCCACACAACCCCTGCTACCCGTGTAGCCACTTGTTGCATGTAGTGGACTACTGACCTATCCAGCGGAACCCGAAACCCCACTACCCTACGGCGCAAGTTGAGGAATCTGCAGCCCACACGGTGATGAAAAAAGAAAATATAAAAAATGCAGTATATGAAGCAGGCAAAAAGGAATACAAACGTCTCAAAAATGAGATCGACAGGAAGTTCAAAATGTCTAAGCAGGGATGGTTAGAGGACAAATGTAAGGATGTAGAGGCTTATCTCACTAGGGGCAAGGTAGATAGCGCCTACAGGAAAATTAAAGAGACCTTTGGAGAAAAGAGAACCACTTGTATGAATGTCAAGAGCTCTGATGGAAACATAGTACTAAGCAAAGAAGGGAAAACAGAAAGGTGGAAGGAGGGTCTAGTACCTGAGCACAATATTATGGAAATGGAAGAGGATGTTGATGAAGATGAAATGGGAGATATGATACTGCGTGAAGAGTTCGACAGAGCGCTGAAAGACCTAAGTAGAAACAAGGCCCCAGGAGTAGACAACATTCCATTAGAACTACTGAAAGCCTTGAGAGAGCCAGTCCTGACAAAACTCTACCATCTGGTGTGCAAAAAGTATGAGACAGGCAAAATACACTCAGACTTCAAGAAGAATATAATAATTACAATCCCAAAGAAAGCAGGTGTTGATAGATGTGAAAATTACCGAACTATCAATTTAATAAGTCACGGCTGCAAAATACTAACCCGAATTTTTTACAGACGAATGGAAAAACTCGTAGAAGCCGACCTCGGGGAAGATCAGTTTGGATTCTGTAGAAATATTGGAACACATGAGGCAATACCTTTCGACTTATCTTAGATGAAAGATTAAATAAAAGGCAAACCTACATTTCTAGCATTTGTAGACTTAGAGAAAGCTTTTGACAATGTTGACTGGAATATTCTCTTTCAAATTCTGAAGGTGGCAGGGGTAAAATACAGAGAGCAAAAGGCTATTTACAATTTGTACAGAAATCAGATGGTAGTTATACAAGTCAAGGGGCATGAACGGGAAGCATTGGTTGGGAAGGGAGTGAGACAGGGTTGTAGCCTCTTCCCGATGTAATTCAGTCTGTATATTGTGCAAGCAATAAAGGAAACAAAAGAAAAATTCGAAGTAGGCCTTAAAATCCATGGAGAAGAAATAAAACCTTAGAGGTTCGCCGATGACATTGTAATTCTGTCAGAGGCAGCAAAGGACTTGGAAGAGCAGCTGAACAGAATGGACAGTGTCTTAAAAAGGAGGATATAAGATGAACATGAGGGTAATGTAATGTAGTCTAATTAAGTCGGGCGATGCTAAGGGAATTAGATTAGGAAACGAGACACTTAAAATAGTAAAGGAGTTTTGCTATTTGGGGAGCAAAATAACTGATGATGGTCGAAGTAGAGAGGATATAAAATGTAGACTGGCAACGGCAAGGAAAGCATTTCTGAAGAAGAGAAATTTGTTAAAGTGTTTTCTGTCTGGGACACAATCTTACATTTACCTTATCTACTCCTACTCCCCAAGTGGCAGCAGGAAAACACACACTAAAAAGAAGGTTATACTTATGCAAGCTTTTGAAACCAGTGACTTTTTCTGGCAGAAGGGTTGAAGGAGAACGAAGAAGGGTGAAGGAAGTTTAGGGACAGGGGTATATTTCGGAAAAGTCACCCAGAACCGTGGATCAGGAGAGAATTTAAATGGATGGTTTCAAGGTAGAAAGCAGATCACAGTTTGAATGGGACAGACGACAACAAAGACTGACAAGAGGGTTACATACGAAGGAATGATAGCCACATGGGTAAACATAACAACAAAAATAATCAATTTTTATGTTAATTTTGATATACAGTATTACAGCACAAGAAGATATGTCAAAAAGATTACAACAATGGAAATTTCAAGACAGGAGTCAGCAGCTTGTCGTTTTGTAGTTAGTGTTCTGACTCTTGATCATGGGACCACAGATTTGATTCCTAGCCAGGTCGAGGATTTTCTCTGCTTGGGACAGTGTGTGTGTGTGTGTGTGTGTGTGTGTGTGTGTGTGTGTGTGATCATTATAACCATTTCATCGCCACTGACACACAATTCACTGAAGTGGTGTCACATAAAAAGAGATGCACTAGGCGGCTAGAAGGAGTCTCCTGGTCAAAAATGCCATTCAAGACGTAGATGATATTAGGGTTATGAACAATAACAAACCAATATTAATAGTTTCAATTTCAGCAACAGGATCGGCAGTTTTTACATTGCTGTGTAATATCAAGAAAACAGACACTCAATAACTTAAAAATTGTAAACAGGTATACTGTTATGTGATGCAACAGTCTTAGATTAATCCCCAACTAGCAGACAGTAGTTCATAATTTTTAATACACACACAAGTCAAATACAAAGTACAGTATCAACCTAATTTCACAAAATTACCAGCAGGGACAGGAGCTGCACCAGTGTGCAATTGGCACAGCATGTTTCCAGGCAACATTTCAAAAGCCCTAGAACCAAAATCTGCATGAAAGGAGTCTATCTCAGATTGATTCATCTCTCTCTTCATAGTCGTACCTCTTTCGTGAAGGAAGTCTGTTTTGAAATCTCGAACAAAAGATTTTTCTGATATCAACCCATCCCTTGGCATCCTACTTTTGAATATGCAAAAGTAGTTTACGTTATTCTGCCTTATTCAGTGTGTAATAAACAGCTTCAAATTTCGGCTGAAGTCTACTCTTTGTTTCATATCTCATGTAGTGGCATCTCATTCTGGTCATGTTCATGTAATGAAATCTTTTCAATGAAGAAACATATTGTTACAGCCAGGTAAGAATTTTTGGAGAGAAAAAAGGGTTTGGTGCAGTCTTATCCGATAAATATCTCAAAGGTACTGAGCACCCTATCGCATATGATTCAAAGACCTGATCTGCTTCTCAGCAACACTATTCTCAAAAAGAGCAAGAGGTCTTTGCCATTATTGATGCAGTTTGGAAATTAAAATTATTCCTTTATGGAGAAAATATCATCTTATCATGATTCATCATCCATTGCTCACCACCTTTGACTCCAAACATCACTTAATAGACCAGACTGTTTTTCACCTTCAGTGTTGAGTGCTGTACTAGTCTAATATTCATTATTATATTCACTTTTGAGCAGTGATATTATTTGCATTTGTGGACACACTGTTCCAATTCACTTTGGGACCTCACCCGTCCTTGGACCAACATAAACTGAAGTGTTTCCACCTCAATTCAGATGTGGAGCCAACCATTCCCACTTTCCCTTAACAACACTCAGTGTCGTAGCTACCACTATTTCTCAAGAATTTGACATTACACCACCTTGTTCACTTTGTACAACACGGGTTGCTGGACATACCACTGAGCCCAAATTTCATACCTCATGTGCCTATGTAACATTTTGAGCCAACGTCCTTCCTGTGGCATCTCCTTTGTGCTCCGAGTATGTTCTACAAACCTTATTTGTTCTGGCTGCTGTTCTGCTGGCCTTCAGACATTACGCTGTTAAACATGCGGCATTAAAATTGAAGGCTACTGCTTGTAAACATTGCCAAGTAGGGATCTCATGCCAGGCACAGTCATGTTATCTAGTTTTCAATGTTGGCTCTTTTCCCAAAAACCAGTTCACCTGAAAATGAGCATGTTCCCACATCTCAAATATTTTTCATGGGCTCCTTTTCAAATGCAAGAAGTTAACAAACAGTTCCATTTACAACAATCGTAGCTGACTATCTGTTTTGTATAAAGATGGGCCAAGGTGGAGTACAGCTTAGTGGCAAAGGCCAACTTTCTTGCTGTATGTAAGACAAAGCTCTGTAAAACAGCCACAATTGGTCGTTTTACATTGCACTAGCCACCTCCAGCTGTCTTGCCTTTCAATTTTAACACACTTCTTGGAAACTTCAGCAAAAAGTTTCAACAACACATTAACAGATTTTATAATACTGCACTCATCTTTTCAACAATTTTGAAACACTATTACGAAAGAATATTGTTCCATTTAATAAACTATACTTGCTTCAGTATCTTGGTTGCAATTACTTTCATAGTGCTCTAATGACTACACAAGTTAAAACAAGTTGTCATAGAGAGATCACTTTTCATTATCTAAATTTCCTATTTTGCTTCCAATGAACTATGTAAGCATTTTAAGAAGTCTTAAAGCACTTGCATCAGTCATACTCAATCAAACATGTCTGAATGCAAAGACCTTTGCAAAATAGTCCATTCTGACGTCTCAAGTCATTTGCCGTGACTGGACACACTTTTTTTACATGCAGAGGGTAGTATATTTCTCTGATTAATGATGAGTGATATTGAGACAATTTTGGTTACACAATGCACTGTCACAAATGAATACTGCCCTCAAATGTAGAAAATCAGAAAATTATGGTGTCCATTAAGTATACAGCTGGGTAGTTGATTCATTTGCATCATGATACTAGTCTCATTGTATTTCATTTAATGATTGCATTTGGGGTAGTGGTTGGTGACAGGTGATTTGTTTGTTTTAGTTGGGTGTGTTGTTGATGTTCCTTGTGCCTGTCCTTGACTGTTCTGACAGTCTGCCCACATACGACACGTCACATTCTCATGGATTGTGGTACCCACCTGGCTTTCAGAGATCTAAAATGTATTTAATATTACAAAAAAGACTTTGTCTTTGCTGAAGGGAGTGAAATACACTGTGTGCTTTGTTTCTGTTGGAGTATAACAATCTTTTGGGTGAGGAAGCCAGCATAAGGCAGATAAGAAATTTTTTTATTTCTTTTTTTCTGCATCAGTCTCAAACACTTCTTCAGACATTGCTGAGTTTGAATCCAATGCACATTTAATTAGAAAATCTGAGTACTCACTCTTTCAGAACACTATTTATAGGTGTTGTAATTCTTTGATGGGGCTCTCCTTGTATAGCATCCAAGCTCTATAGTTGTCAAAATATCATGTATAAAATGGAATCAACAACTCTGTTGTGTACCCAAAAATGTACCGTTAATCAATCACACCCAGAAAACCTGGATAAGCATACAGCATTTCACTCTCTGCATTCACTGTTTGTTCACCGTTTTGACTTCCTTACACTGCTTGACAGTGTGTTTGGATGGCAACATATATTTTCACCTTGCGGCAATGCGCAGTGGTGCTACTGTGTTGCCAAATATAGTCATGTGTTACACATTTTGTTGTGCCAGTCACAGATTTGTTAGTTAGAAAATGTTTGAATCTCTATCACAGATCATAGTAAAAAATACTAAATGACTTATCCTGAAGTGTTTTAACTATACATAACTTTTGTAAAACCATCAAGACATTCAAATTTCTCAATCAAATGTTGTCTAGAATGTACTGCCAATTAAACATTACACACAGCTAATAAGAGAAACACATTAGCATTTTTCCTCATTTAAAGTATGTATAATTTCACCTTCACAATATTACACTGTTTTCATATATACGGCATTGTTATGTACATATTCATAATACTTTGCTTAGTTTCAATGTTGCTGTCACTTCTCATCTTCTGACAACCCCTAAGTTGAAACAAGGCATTTACAATAAAAGTAATCAATGTTAAAGTAATAAACAAACAACACAAACCTGTAAAACATCCCTGATGATAGCAGACCTGTTACTGCGATATACCATGACAATATCAAGCACCATCTGCCCCACAATTTCTGCTTTATCAACACCACTGGTAGATATATTGTCTTCGTCCAATGTAGGTCTTGCATCTACAGCTCTATCCATGCCATCATGAATAAAGCGTACCATTCTGATGTACGAATCCAAATCATTTGTAGTGTGGAGTGCCTGCACCAAAGGACGTCGAAGCAATGCAGGTATATAATATGCACGATACTTTGAGGCTGGAAAACAGAAACAACATCATTAACATTTTGACAGATTAAGAAGGCTAGAAATAATGTTAAGTTTAGTAATTCTTCCATACTAAGTAATTCAAAGAAATAGTGCTGACGGCAAATGAGACTTTTTATACCAAATAAATTTTTAAGTGATGGAACACATATCTGAAGGCACACAAAACAGGTCACATCTCACTATCAGTCACTGCACACACTATACAAACATTGTTTCATAACACTTCACTCACTACACACACACACACACACACACACACACACACACACGCACACACACTCTGGTGATATCTGAGCCATTTTCTGTACCGCAACTTACCATTTGCTATCCTGAAAAACCAAGTCAGAATCTCTTTATAATGAGTGAGATGTTGAGCTCAGAAAGAGGAAGAGGTGTTAGTATTGTGCTATGCCCAGCTCAGAGTAAGTTTTTCTAGAAAAGCAAAAAAGAAGGAAAAACACATAGTGTGAAGGTGTTATGTGGAATGTTGGATGTTTTATAATTATTATTTATTTGTATAACATTTTTTACCAAACCCCTACTCTGTTTTATTTAAGTAATCCTTCAATATATAAAATGTATTGCATAATAGGTACTTTTTAGTTACCTTTTTAAATAAGTGTATTTTTGCAATTTCTTTAATGTCTTTTGGTAATTTATTGTACAGTTTTATTCCTTGGTAGAAAATGCTATTTTGAATTTTATGTTTATTTTTGTCTTGTTAAATGTAAGTTGAGTCTAGCTCTTGCTCCATGGTCATGGAAAAGCTGTTTGTGCAGTAATTACCAATGATATTCTTGATGTGAAAAACTGACTGGTAAATGTATTCACACATAGCAGTTAAAATCCCCAGTATTTTGAACAGATCTTTACACAAAGAGCTCGACTATACTTTTTTATTATTCTTGTGGCTCTTTTCTGGAGTGTGAAAATTGTTTTCATATTTTGTACATTTGTTCCCCAAAAAAGAGTGCCATAGCTAAGAACTGAGTGTACACATGAATAGTATGCAACTAAAAGACACAGCATGTTACACACTCATCACAGGATCCCAAGTCTGTTTGCAAGTACCTTTGTGTGTTCACGCCACTTCAACTGAGAATCAATATTCATACCTAGAAATTTTGCACTTGTTGCACAGCCTATAGAGGTGCCACCTACATTTAATTTAACATTGTTATTTTCTCGCTTCAAACTGAAATTCATGGCACTAGTTTTTTTATGTTCAATCTTACTTTATTGCTTATTGACCAATCGTAAACTTCCTTCAGAGTTTCATTTGCTTTCTCTGCAGGGAGTTCTCTTGTTTTCTCAGTGACTATAATATTGATGTCAACAGCAGAGAGAATTTTTTCACCATGAGTAACACTGCTGGGAAAGTCATTGTTGTATATCAGGAATAGTATTGGTCCTAATATGCTACCTTGTGGAACCCCAATATTAATGTATTTTGGTTCTGATAAGTGTTTTACTAAATGTTTGGATCTATTTGAAGTATGTGTTATCTCTACTCTTTGTACCCTCTCTGCTAGGGATGGTTGAAACCAGTCATGAGCTACCCCTCTTATTCCTTATGCTTCTAATTTATATAACAAAATCTTGTGATCCACTGTGTCAAAGGCCTTGGAAAGATCCAAAAATACACCTGTGACACACTCATCTTTGTCAAGAGCATCAAGTACAACTTTTGTTTATTCTATTATGGCTGACTGTATTTTTGCCACTTCGGAAACCAAATTATGATTCGCTTAAAAGACTTATTTATTCAGGTAATTCATTAATCTGTCTTCCATAATCGCTTCTATTATTTTTGAGAATGGTGACAGCAGGGAAATAGGCTGGTAATTTTCTATGTCTTCTGCATCACCTTTCTTAAGCAAAGGTACAACTCTTGCCTGTTTTAACTGCTTTGGAAATTTATAGAGTGCAGCAATCAGTCATCCTTCCCCCCCCCCCCCGCCCCCTCCAGTTTTCTTTTGGCAAATCCAGATTTCGGCTAGAGCCTAGCCATTAACAATGCACTATTTTTTAGTCTCGATGCATGTCAGTCAGTCAATCAGTCACAGTCACAGACACAGACTGCACGCAGCTTCCTAATGGAAGGTAACATGATGCTCTGGAAATGTCCCTGATGTGAAGGATTCATTTATTATATTTGTTAAGGGACCTTGTGTAATCTCTATGCATTGTTTCAGTACACACATTGGTAATTTGTTCCCTCAAACATAATCATATGTTTGTTTACAGCCTGTGTTGAGCACCAGTAGTTTTGCCAAAGTTGTGATATTTAAGGTGACTTTTGATCTGTGTAGCATTCTGAAGTAATGCTATTGACTGACCAATGTAACTGCTGCCACGTTCATGATGAATTTCACAAATTCCAGGTACACTGAGACCAAGACTTTCTGTTCCTGGCACAACATCTACTTAATTTTCTTAGGTGGCCAGAAAATGGAATGAATACTGTGGCTGCCAAAGGGTCTGCATCTTATTTTTTGTAGCTCCAAAGAAAGGAAGTACTATAGAATGATCTCTTTCTGATAATTATTCATGTGCTTTCTTTTCTTAGACAATCCTAACTTAACATCTTGTTCAGTACAGCTGTTCTTACAGAACACGTTTTTCAGGTAGCTGATATTGGGATCCAGGTGATCCTTGCCAGGAACTGTTTTAGTTTAAAACTCCTCTCTTTTGGATTGCACGATGAAAGCCTTGCACACTGAAAAAAAGGTCAGTATGTGTTTGCTTGAAGGAATGGCTGAGCCAACTGTCTAATTTTGATAACCTCCTCCTCTCTCCATCTCAACTGAAATTAGTACGCACCCCTAATCGTATGATGAATAAATAGGTGAAGAGCTTCAATCTCATGTCCAAAGACTGTAAAAGTGTTATCAACATAAAAAAACCAGCCATGTGTGAATAGGATTCATTTTCTGAGGGTTCTGTACAAATTTCATTATTTATAAGATGATGACAATAATAATAATAATAATAATTTTGTGTGGCTTAATGGTCTGGTGCAAGTTTTTCTTCTGGACACCATTCTGACAAATTGTGTGTCTCTAACCTACCCCAGTTATTCAACCACCCCAGTTTTCCAACCAGGGAAAAAGGACCTACTGTTTAACATGGAATTCGAACCGTGAGTTTTTTCTGCATCTGCATCTACATCTACATTTATACACCGCCAGCTACCCAACGGTGTGTGGCGGAGGGCACTTTACGTGCCATTGTCATTACCTGCCTTTCCTGTTCCAGTCGCGTATGGTTCCCGGGAAGAACGACTGGCGGAAAGCCTCCATGCCTGTTTGAATCTCTCCAATTTTACATTCATGATCTCCTCGGGAGGATAAGTAGGGGGCAAGCAACAACTTTGATACCTCATATAGAAATGCACCCTCTCGAAACTTGGACAGCAAGCTACATCGCGATGCAGAGCGCTTCTCTTGCAGAGTCTGCCACTTGAGTTTGCTAAACATCTCCGTAGCGCTATCACACTTACCAAATAACCCCATGACGAAACGCACTGTTCTCCTCTGTCAACCTGACCTGGTACACATCCCTCACTCATGAGCAATACTCAAGTATAGGTCGAACGAGTGTTTTGTAAGCCACTCCTTTGTTGATGGACTACGTTTTCTAAGGACTCTCCCAATGAATCTCAACTTGGCACCCGCCTTAAGAACAATTAATTTTATATGATCACTCCACTTCAAATCGTTACTAGTGTTTGTTCCGCTATCATATAATCACAGTATAAAGGATCTTTCTTTCTATGTATTTGCAATACATTTGTCTACGTTAAGGGTCAGTTGCCACTCCCTGCACCAAGTGCCTATCTGCAGCAGATCTTCCTGCATACTACAGCATCATCTGCAAAAAGCCGCTTGGAACTTCTGACACTATCTACTAAGTCATTTATATATATTGTGAAAGGCAATGGATATATATTGTGAAAAGCAATGGTCCCATAACACTCCCCTGTGGCATACCAGAACTTACTTTAACGTCTGTAGACGTCTCTCCATTGAGAACAACATGCTGAGTTCTGTTTGCTAAAAGCTATTCAATCCAGCCACACAGCTGGTCTGATATTCTGTAGGCTCTTACTTTGTTTATCAGGCGACAGTTTACCTGGGTTTCCAGCAATGACATGATACGCGAGCAAAAAACATGTTCTAAAATTCCACAACAGATCGATGTCAGAGATATAGGCCTATAGTTTTACGCATCTGCTCGACGGCCCTTCTTGAAAACTGGAACTACCTGTGCTCTTTTCCAATCATTTGGAACCTTCCGTTCCTCGAGACACTTGTGGTACACAGCTGTTAGAAGGAGGGCAAGTTCTTTCGCGTACTCTGTGTAGAATCGAATTGGTATCCCGTCAGGACCAGTGGACGTTCCTCTGTTGAGTGATTCCAGTTGCTTTTCTATTCCTTGGACACTTATTTTGATGTCAGCCATTTTTTCGTTTGTGCGAGGATCTAGAGAAGGAACTGCAGTGCAGTCATCCTGTGTGAAACAGCTTTGGAAAAAGGAATTTACTATTTCAGCTTTACGCGTGTCATCCTCTGTTTCAATGCCATCATCATCACGGAGTGTCTGCATATGCTGTTCCGAGCCACTTAGTGATTTAAGGTAAGACCAGAACTTCCTAGGATTTTCTGTCAAGTCTGTACATAGAATTTTACTTTCGAATTCACTGAACACTTCACGCATAGCCATCCTTACGTTAACTTTGAAATCGTTTAGCTTCTGTTTGTCTGAGAGGTTTTGGCTGTGTTTAAACTTGGAGTGAAGCTCTCTTTGCTTTAGCAGTAGTTTCCTAACTTTGTTGTTGAACCACGGTGGTTTTTTTTCTCATCCCTTACAGTTTTACTAGGCACGTACCTGTCTAAAATGCATTTTATGATTGCCTTGAACTTTTTCTATAAACACTCAACATTGTCAGTGTCACAACAGAAATTTTAGTTTTGCTCTGTTAGGTAGTCTGAAATCTGCCTTCTATTACTCTTACTAAACAGATAAACCTTCCTCCCTTTTTTTATATTCCTATTAACTTTCATATTCAGGGATGCTGCAATGGCCTTATGATCACTGATTCCCTGTTCTGCACATACAGAGTCGAAAAGTTCGAGTCGGGAGGTCGGTAAAAGGAGCCAATTATTAACCTCGCAGGGTTATTGAGTATAACCTCCACCCATAATAATTCACAGGAACTATCCACTTCTATTTCACTACAGGATAAACTACTACTAACAGCGACAAACACGCAACCACCGGTTGCATGCAATCTATCCTTTCTAAACAGCGTGTGTGCCTTTGTAAAAATTTCGGCAGAATTTATCCCTGGCTTCAGCCAGCTTTCCATACCTAGAACGATTTCAGCTTCGGTGCTTTCTATCAGCTTGGTCCCCTTATGTCCTGACTTTGCCCCGCACCCTTTGAGGCTGTTGCCCTTTCTGTATTTGCCCAAGGCCATCTAACCTAAAAAACTTCCGAATGCACGACACACAACCCCTGATACCCGTGTGGCTGCCTTCTGTGTGTAGTGGACTCCTAACCTATCCAGCGGAACCCGAAACCCCACCATCCTATGGTGCAAGTCGACGAATCTGCAGCCCACACGGTCACAGAACCATCTCAGCCTCTGAATCAGACCCTCCACTCGGCTCTGTACCAAAGGTCTGCAGTCAGTCCTGTCGACGATGCTGCAGATGGTAAGCTCTGCTTTCATCCCACTAGCAAGACTAGCAGTCTGCACCAAATCAGATAGCCGTCGGAAGCCAGAGAGGATTTCCTCCGATCCATAGTGACACACATCATTGGTTCCGACATGAGCGACCACCTGCAGATGCGTGCACCCTGTACCCTTCATGGCATATGGAAGGACCCTTTCCACATCTGGAATGACCCCCCCCCCCCCCCCCCGGTATGCACACGGAGTACACAGTAGTTTTCTTCCCCTCCCTTGCAGACATATCCCTAAGGGGCCCCATTACTCTCCTGACGTTGGAGCTCCCAACTACCAGTAAGCTCACACCCTCTGCAACCGCCCGGATCTTGCAGACTGAGTGGCAACCTCTGGAACAGGAGAAGCAGCCATGTCCAGCCGAAGATCAGTATCAGCCGGAGACAGAGCCTGAAACTGGTTCATCAGACAAACTGGACAGGCATTCCGTTCAGCCCTCCGGAATGTTTTTCATCCCCTGCCACACCTCGAGACGACCTCCGACTCTACCATGGGTGAGGGGTCAGCCTCAATGTGGGCAGTATCCCGGTAGCCACAGCCGTAGTCCGATTGGGGGATATGTGGGACGAATTGACCGTCCCCGACAAACCTCTATCCGCACCCCCACAGTGATGCCCACTGGCAACAGCCTCAAGCTGTGTGACCGAAGCCAGCACTGCCTGAAGTTGGGAGCGAAGGAATGCCAACTCAGCCTGCATCCAAACACAGCAGTCGCAGTCCCTATCCATGCTAAATACTGTTGTGCAAAGAAAGTCTGAACTAATCTACAGAGAGCACAAACAATTCGACACAAAATTTAAACGGTTATTAAAATAAAAGACTGCCTAGCAAATGCAGTAATGCTGCTACTTGCGCACTGATGACACACTGCTCAGCGACAGAAGGCATTCTGACGACTCCTCACAGCATTGAGGAGTGAAGGCTAGGTTATAACGGACTCTGAAAAGCTCATGGTCTGATTAAGATTTGATCCTGCAACCTCTCAGTTTCCAGGTACACGGTTTACAACTACACCAACTTGTAGATAGTTCATTCATGCACAGGTTTTGAAGAGCGAGTTTGTGAGTATCAAAATATGGCACATATACAGCAGTATTTTTGACCACATTCACTAAGAAGCTTAAAGTATATACATAGACAAGGGATGGTCAACTTTAGTTAAGTAACACAAATGTCAACTTTATAACTCTATCTTTCTCAATCAAAGAGATTATAACAGACCGACAGACAGACAGAAAACAAATGGAACAAAATATATGTTTTACATGACATAATTACAAGTTAACAATTTTCAGATTTTTCCTTTACTTTTACTCTGAAGCCTTGCTTCTTGCCAAACATTTTATAACTGGTAGTATTCACAATAATGTTTTGAGAGAGAATTCTCTCATCTGATTGTGAAACAATAAACACAATTTATTGGTAATGAAAAGAAGAAAGTAGTGACAGTGCAGATGAGAAAGGTTACAGAATGTTCCAGCAACATGTTAAAGCCGAGCAAATCAATGGTGTGCGAATTACAGAATGTGGGACACTATGCTGAGATGAACAAAATATAAACACCTGCCCTAATAAAACCCAGCAAACTGCTCACAATAAATATGCCATGTGGAAAGTAAATAAATGTGTTGTTATTCAGCAACAATATGAACAATATAAGCAAATATCAACTTTGCTGGACCTTTAACGTGTTAGTTGTACAGAACTCTACTTAAAAGCTGGCAAAAGAAACTTGGACATTGTGTCGGTTATTGGGACTGGAGACTAGACTGAATGATGATGTGCTTTAAAGTGTCTAGTATCTAAATAACTAAAAGCTAAAACAGCAAAGAGTCACTGCTGCAGGTTACCTACCTAATGGCTTCCAGGTGTGTGTGTGTGTGTGTGTGTGTGTGTGTTTATAAACTTACGTTAAAGGATATACACAATAATTCAAGTAATAAAGTTAGAAACTGTGTAAACGATTTGAGGCAGCATAACACATGAAGTGCAAATTACCTGAACTATATTCATCCAGTATTTAATAATGAGAACACTTAGTGACTTCCAGCAAACTTTACATGTAATGTCAAACATTTTAGGAACTTTTTCTCACGAACATCACCCAAAAAATAATGAAAAGAAAAAAGTTTATTGTTTACTATACTTTGTTGTTCACATAGTCAAACTTCAACATTAGGCATGAGGTGTAAATTTATTTTTCTTTACTGCTAACTTTATTACAATACATTTTACTGGCGGTATCCACATGATGATGTGGTAGTAGTAGTAGTAGTAGTAGTAGTAGTAGTAGTAGTTGTTGTTGTTGTTGTTGTCATCTTCAGTCCAAAGACTGGTCTGATACAGCTCTCCTTCAACAGTTCCCCCCCCCCCCCCCTCCCCCCTCGCTTCTCACCAGTATTAAATTGGTGATCCGTTGATGCCTTAGAAGGTGTCCTACCAACCGATCATTTCTTCTAGTCATGTTGTGCCACAAATTTCTCTTCTCCCTAATTATATTCAGTACATCCTCATTAGTTACATGAACTACCCATCTAATCTTGAGCGTTCACCTGTAGCACCACATTTCAGAAGCTCCTATTCTCTTCTTGTGCAAACTACTTATCTTCCATGTTTCACTTCCATACATGGCTACACTCCATACAAATACTTTCAAGGAAGGACTCTCTGACACTTAAATCTATACTTGATGTTAACATATTTCTCTTCTTCAAAAATGCTTTCTTGCCATTGCAGTCTACATTTTATATCCTTCCTACTTTGACCATCATCAGTTATTTTACTTCCTAAATAGCAAAACTCCTTTACTACTTTAAGTGTCTCATTTCCTAGGCTAATTCCCTCAGCATCACCCAATTTAATTCGACTACATTCCATTATCCTAGTTTTGCTTTTGTTGATGTTCACCTTACATCCTCCTTTTCAAGACACTGTCAATTCTGTTCAATTGCTCTTCCAAGTCCTTTGCTGTCTGTAACAGAATTACAATGTAATCAGCAAACCTCGAAGTTTTTATTTCTTCTCCCTGGACTTTAATTTCTTCTCCAATTTTTTATTTGTCTTTACTGCTTGCTCAATATACAGACTTGAATAACAACGGAAATAGACTACAGCCTGTTTCACTCTGTTCTCAACCACTGCTTCCCTCGACCCTCATAACTGTCATCTGGGTTTTGTAGAATTTGTAAATAGTCTTCTGCTCCCTGTATTTCGCCCCTGCCATTTTCAGAATTTGAGAGTATTCCAGTGAACATTGTCAAAAGCTTTCTCTAAGTCTACAAATGCTAGAAACATAAGTTTGCCTTTCCTTAACCTATCTTCTATGGGAATGTGTAGGGTCAGAATTGTGTCGCGTGTTCCTACATTTCTCCTGAATGCAAACTGATATTCCCTCGAGGTTGGCTTCTACCAGTTTTTCCATTCTTCTGTAAAGAACTGATGTTAAGTATTTTGCAACTGTGACTTATTAAAAAGATAGTTTGGTTATTTTCATATCAGTCAGCACCTGCTTTCTATAGAATTGGAATTATTACATTCATCTCTAAGTCTGAAGGTATTTCGCCTGTCTCATACATCTTGCTTACCAGATGGAAGAGTTTTGTCAGTAGCTCTAACGAAATGTTGTCTACTCCTGGGGCCTTATTTCTATTTAAGTCCTTTAGCAATTTGTCAAAGTCTTCACTTAGTATCAGATCTCCCTTCTCATCTTCATCTATATCCTATTCCATTTCCATAATACTCCCCTTGAGTACATCTCCCTTGTACAGACCATTTATATACTCCTTCCACCTTTCTGCTTTCCCTTCTCCGCTTAGGACCGGTTTTCCATTTGAGCTCTTGATATTTGTACAGGTGGTTCTCTTTTCTCCGAAGGTCTCTTTACTTTTTGTGTCGTCAGTATCTATCTAAACCACTTGTGGTACATACTTCTACATCCTTACATTTGTCCTCTAGCCATACCTGCTTAGCCATTTTGCACTTCCTGTCAATCTGATTCTTTAGAGATTTGTATTCCCTTGCACCTGCTTCATTTATTGCATTTTTATATTTTCTCCTTTCATCGATTAAATTCAATATCTCTTGTTTACCCAAGGATATTGTAAGGGATCCGTGATCCCACGAACATAGATATTAGTATCCGACACCCAGGTCGATAGCACACAGGAGTCAACTGTCGAGCACTGCAGGAGGCAGTGAGACGAGTGTCGAGTGAGCAGTAGTACTGGAGAGACGCGCAAGAATGATGGCTGAGTGAGTAAAGAATGGTAAATTTACCAGAGTATGACAAATGAGCGTGTCCCCCTAATTGTCATGGGGTTGACCCTCTTTGACACCAATTCGTGAGTGATATGAAACAAAAACTGACAAGTGCCGAATTACGTGTTTTGCTTTAACCGCGTCAGCCAGCAACAACCATGGATTGGAGTGAGGATTATTGTGAATGTTAACCATCATTGTTGCGTGTGAAGAAGTACTTAAAAGCCACAATCAATAAAAGATATAACCGTAATTAGACGTGTAAGATGAAGGTAGCAACTGCCTCAGAATTTGTGTGTTTGTAGAAAATACGTATCAGTTTGTACATCGCAACCTTTATGGTCTTTAATAATAGACAAACTTTCAATCAATAACTATTCCATCGCAGAACAGCTGCATTCAGTTGAAATACCCCGAAACCACAGCAGGAAAACCGGTAGCCTTCATCCATTAAGCACATGATCATATAATTATAATAATTAATTGCTTGGCGGCTTCCGTAAATCATCACACAAAACCCAATTAGGAATTTAAACAGGAATGTTTCAATGTATACTAGCCCTCATCTTTTTACCTACTTATCCTCTGCTGCCTTCACTATTTCATTTCTCTAAGCTACCCATTCTCCTTTTACGGTATTCCTTTCCCCTGTTCTTGTCAATCGATCTGTAATGCTTTCTCTGAAACTACAACCTCTGGATCTTTCAGTTAATCCATGTCCTATCCTATATCCATAAAATTCTGCCTTTTTGCAGTTTCTTTAGTTTTCATCTGCTGGTCATAACGAATAAATTGTGTTGAGAGTCCACACCCACCCCTGAAAATGTTTTACAATTAAAAACCTGGTTCCTAAATCTCTGTCTTACTATTATATAATCAATCTGAAATCTTCCCATGTCTTCAGGTCTCTTCTACATATACAAACTTGTGTTTTCCTATCAAATTCTAGTCTCCCATGACTATTAAATTTTCATCTCCCTTAACTATCTGAATAATTTCTTTTATCTCATCATACATTTCCTCAATCTCCTCCTAACCTGCAGAGCTAGTTGGCATATAAACTTGTATTACTGTGGTGGGTGTGGGCTTTGTGTCTATCTTGGTTACAGTACTGCGTTCTCTATGCTATTTGTAGCAGTTTATCTGTGTTCCTATTTTTTGTTCATTCTTAAACCTAATTCTGTGTTACTCCTATTTGATTTTGTATTTATAACCCTGTATTCACCTCACCAAAGTCATTTTCCTGAACACACACACACACACACACACACACACACACACACACACACACACACACACACAGCGACTGTACCTGCAAAATTTTATCACATAGTTCAGGAGAGACAATGTTTTTTATACATGGGGTGGTGCAGTTATTGGTGTTAACCTAATGAAGGTGTTGAAAAGATTAACTTGCTTAAGATCCATTGAAATGACCATAATTTGGGAAACAGCACAATAGCATATTGTGTAAGCTCACAAAGTAATATGAACGGAACATGGCTTTCATCCTACTATAAGTATACAGTATCCTCACAGGCAATTCACATGATTTAATTTCACATATTTTACCATTTACTTAAAACAAAGATATTGCAGGCATTACTGATACTTAATATTCTACTCTCAAATAGTGTCTGCAAGAACAAGTTAAAGTTGATCACTGACATTAACAATGACACACAAAGATGCCATAAACATTAGTTTGGAGTGAGTCTCACATCAATTACAAGGACTGTATTTTTAAATGTTTGTGAGATTGTGAACGGAGTTGTATAAACAAATAGTGTTAAATTTAATACATTTCCACAGGAAGAATGAATGTATAGGTCGGAACCTGTGAAGTTGAGGATGACATTTCACTACTATAAAATGAATTTCATTTTTCTTCTCTCTTTTTCTTTATTCTTATTCTACTTTCGCAGCTGATAACAACTGAAAAATCTTTTACTATTTTGGTTACAAAACAGATGATGAAGTGATAAAATACAACTGATTTCATATTTAATATTTGCATAAAAACTTATTTATTATGTTACCATTGACAAGAGGAGAGTTCAGTAGGTAATGCAACACATTCTTTTTCTCAGCCAATTTGATTGAAAATTGCAGAATCTGGTGTGGGGCATTGTGGAATATTCCCATTTCCACCCCTGTAGTCTGAGAAAGTTCTGACCAGGGTGGCACTATACATAGCGTTCAAAATGGCGGCTGTAATGGAGGTTCATTCCAAACAGAGAGCTGTCACAGTTTCTTTCGGTGAAAATCCACAGCATCACAGATATTCACAGGCCCTTGCAAAACGTCTATGGAGACCTGACAGTCAATATATACTCGGCAAGTCATTGGGTGAGACGTCTATCATCATCACAACAGTGTCACGCAAAACTGTCCGATTTTCTGCATGATGGCTGGCTGGCTGCACACAGCTCTGACTCCTGCTATGTTGGAACATAGGGACCGTCTCATTTGAGGTGATCATCACATCACAATCAAACACCTCAGTGCTCAACTGGATGTCTCTGTTGGTAGTGCAGATAAACTCAAAGGAGGGTACTTAAATGTGTGTGCCTGCTGGGTTGCAACACTGCTAAACAGAAGATGATAAAGAACAATGAAGGACAATCTTTGTGGAATTACTTGCGTGTTATGATGCTGATTGTAACAATTTTTTGTTAACAATCATCAAAGGTGATGAAACATGTTGATCACTTCAAGCCACAGGACCTCCCTGATGAAAATGTTCAGAGCCACACCCTCAGCTGGTAAAAGTCATGGCGACAGTCTCCTGGGATTCTGAAGGGGTTATTGTGTTTGATGGCCCCCCTCATGGTGTGATGATCAACTCTGAAGTGTACTGTGCTAACCTCAGGAGATTGAAGCGACTTCAGTGGTCAGTCGCCACAAAAATGCAAACAAACTTCCCCATCTCCATGACAACGCAAGGTCTCATGTAAGTCAGTGCACTCAAGAGCTCACAAAACTTCACTGGACTGTTTACCCTCATCCACCCTACAACCCAGATCTCAAACCTTCCGACTTCCATCTGTCTGTCCCACAGAAGGGTGCAATCCACAGGAAGCATTACATGGATGGTGGTGTGGTTACTGATGCAGCATGACATTGGTTCAAACATCGACCAGTAGAGTGGTACCATGCAGGCATAGAGACCCTTCCAATAAGGTGGTGTAAGGCCATCACACTGAACAGAAATTATGTTGAAAAATAGGGTTTTGTAGTCAAAAGAGTGGGAAATAATAGTGTGTATTCATATCATGTATAAAACCAACCTGCTTTCAGAAAAAAATGTATTGCTTTACTAGTTGAACACACCTTGCAATTTTTAGACTGATATCTTTTTGTAGAAATAGTAAACAGCCTATCAGCTGCAATTTGCAACTGATTGGCTGTTTACTATTTGGTTGGTTGGTTGGCTTAAAAGAAGGCGGAAGGGAACAAACTAAAGAGGTCATCAGTCCCCTGTTCCTAATAAAACAATGGCACAAGTGTGAGAATAAAACAGATGAGACATATAACACAAAACGGAAAGAAAGGGAAAACAACAAGAACGAAGGAAAGGCAACAAAACCTAAAAGAAACAAAATAGGACATGAAAACAACAGAGAGATGGTAGACACAGAAGAAAGTAAAACAAGAAAGCAGATTACAGTGGCTGGCCAACCACGAGAATAAAAAGGAAAAGCCTGCCACTCTGCAACACATTAAAACTTCCACCCTAAAAGCAGTAGGGTGGAGGACACAGAGAGACAAGGGACACGTGTTAAAACCCACATAGAAGCATAAAACCTACTCTCAAGGATAAAATGTAAAATTTAAGCTGCTGCTGCGGTATCATCACCCAACACCGAAGGTAGGGAGCTGGGAAAGTTAAAAGTCCGCTGAAGAGTAGCTAAAAGTGGGCAGTCCAGCAAAAGGGGACTACTTTCATTTGGGCGCCACAGCAACACAGAGGTGGGTCCTCGTGACGGAGTAGGTAACCATACGTTAGCTGTGTATGGCCAATGCGCAGCCAGTAGGGGACAACTTATTCCCTGCAAGAGGACCGCATGGAAGACTTCCACACATTCGTCGGCTAGTTAATGACACGCAGCTTGTTGTGCATACTATTATGCCATTCTGTCTCCCAAAACCTGAAAACCCTGCGGCATAAGACAGAACACAGGTCAGCTTCGGAGATGACCATCTCCAGAAGCAGTTTCTGCGTCGCCTGTTTAGCCAGCCTGTTGGCGAGTTCGTTACCTGGGATTCCGACGTGTCTTGGAGTCCACACAAACACCACTCAACGACGGGACCGTTCCAGGGCATAGATGGACTCCTGGATGGACCCTAACAGAGGATGGCAAAGGTAGCACTGGTCGATAGTTTGTAGGCTGCTCAATGAGTCAGTACATAGGAGAAATGACGTGCCAGGTCATGAACGGACATGCTCAAGAATACGAGATATGGCCGCCAGCTCTGCAGTGAAAACACTACAGCCATCTGGCAAGGAGTGCTGTTCAGTGTGTCCAGGAACATACGTAAAGCCTGCGTGACCATCAGCCATCGAGCCACACATCAGAGCCCCAGAACACGTCAAGAATCGCGAGGAAGTGACAACGGAGGGCAGTGGGGTTAATGGAGTCCTTAGGGCCATGTGAAAGGTCCAGATGAAGCTGTGGCTGAGGCATACACCATGGAGGTGTATGTGAGCGAACCGCAAGTAGAGGTGGTAAAGGGAAGGACACCAGTTCAGAGAGAAGGGACAGCACGCGAACCGCAATTGTTAGTCCTGACCTGGGCCGCCAATGCAGGAGATGGATCACTGTGGGCATGAAAAGGAGACAGTAATTTGGATGCTCAGGAGAACTACGAATGTGTGCACCATAACTAGCGAGCAGTTGTGCACGTCTGGTCTGCAATGGAATGACCCCAGCCTCCACCAGTACGCTGGACTCATTCTGAACGCACCTGTCGCTAGTCGAATCCTGCTGCGGTGCACTGGGTTGAGTAAATGCAATGCTCAGGACGCTGCCAAACCCTAAATCACACTCTTACAGTCAATTCGGGATTGGACAAGGCCTCTGTAGAGCTGCAGCAGTGTAGAGGGATCTGCACCCCAACTGGTGTTTCTCAGGCAATGGAGGGCATTGAGGTGCTGCCAGCACTTCCGCTTAAGTTGAAAACCAGTGATAAGATTCAATGTCTGCTTGTGTCTGTGTATGTGCGGATGGATATGTGTGTGTGTGTGTGTGTGTGTGTGTGTGTGTGTGTGTGTGTGTGTGTGTGTGTACACCTGTCCTTTTTTTCCCCATAAGGTAAGTCTTTCCGCTCCCGGGATTGGAATGACTCCTTACCCTCTCCCTTAAAACCCACATCCTTTCGTCTTTCCCTCTCCTTACCTCTTTCCTGAAGAAGCAACCATCGGTTGCGAAAGCTAGTAATTCTCTGTGTGTGTTTGTGTGTTTTGTTCATTGTGCCTGTCTGCCGGCGCTTTCCCGCCTGGTAAGTCTTGGAATCTTTGTTTTTAATATATTTTTCCCATGTGGAAGTTTCTTTCTATTTTATTCGAATCAATGTGTCTCCACTACAGTGAGTGGATTGTCACAAATGTAAGGTTCTGGGTTCGGATGAACGGTACGATGCAGACAGAAGTGCATGACACACGAATTTGCGGCTGAAAACTGGAAGCCGTGGGCTAGAGCCCATGACTGTACCTTGTCGATGGTTCCCTCTAGGCGTCACTCAGCAACACCAGTACTGGACCAGCAGTACAAAATGCAATAGCCGTCTGCATACTGAGAAGGTGAGATGAAGGGCCCGACAGCTGCTGCTAGACCGTTAACGGCCACTTAAAATAGAGAGACACTCAATACAGAGCACTGCGGTACTCGATTCTCCTGGATATGGATGGAACTATGGGAGTCACCAACATGGAAAGTATGGAGCGACAGGAAGTTTTGGATAAAAATCAGGAGCAGGCCCTGAAGACCCCACTCATACAATATGGCAAGGATATGATGTCGCCAGGCAGTGTTGTATGTTTTATGTACATCAAAAAAGACGGCAACCAAGTGTTGGTGTCTGGGAAAGGCTGTTCGGATTGTAGATTCGAGGGACACAAGATTATCAGTGGTAGAGCGACCCTGGCAAAAGCTGCCCTGACATGGAGCCAGTAGGCCATGTGACTCCAGGACCCAATCCAACCGCCAACACACCATACGTTCCAGCAGCTTACAAAGAACGTTGGTGAGGCTGATGGGCCGATAGCTATCCACATCAAGCGGGTTTTTACCGGGTTTGAGCACTGGAACTCTGGTGTTCCCCCGCCATTGCTATGGAAAGATGCCATCGCACCAGATCCAGCTGAAGATGACGAGGATATGTCATTTGCAGTCAGATGAGAGATGTTTAATCATCTGGCTGTGGATCCGATCAGGCCCAGGAGCTGTGCCGGGGCAATGTGCAAGGGCACTGAGAAGCTCCCACTCTGTGAACGGTGCGTTATAGGATTCACTGTGGCGTGGAGGGAATGTGAGGACTTTCCCTTCCACCCGCCATTTGAGTGTGTGAAAGGCTGGGGGGCAATTTTCTGACACAGAGACTTGAGCAAAGTGTTTGGCAATTGCATTTGCATCGGTATATAACACGCCATTTCTGGTAACACTCGAAAAGACATTTGATCTTTCCCCAGACTTAGGAAAGTGACCTGTGGCACCCAATGGTCAAGACGTATCTCTCCCAACACTTCTGTTTCCATCGTTTGATAAGTTGATGAACGCGAGCATGCAGCCATTTAAATGCTATGAGGTGCTCCAAGGAAAGGTGCTGCTTACGCTGCTGTAGAGCTCACTGATGCTCCGTAACTGCTTCAGCGACTTCCAATGACCACCAAAGGACTGCCTTACACTGGGGGCACCATAAAGAGCGAGGGATCATTTTTCTGCTGCAGAAACAATTGTTGTAGTCACCTGCTCAACCATGACATTGTTGTTACTGTGTGGGGGAGATTCAACGAAGACAGCAGAGGTGAAAGTTTCCCAGTACGCCTTGTTTAAAACCCATCGGGGCAGGTGTCAGTGGGTGTGACACTGGGTCGGTGACAGGACGATGGGGAAATAGTCACTACCACACAGGTCATCACGTGCTGTCCAGTGGATAGATGGGAGAAGTCCTGGGCTGCAAATTGATAAATCAATGGCAGAGTAACTTCCATGAACCACACTGAAATTTGTGGTGGCCCCAGTATTTAGCCAGCTGGTGTGGCCATGCGGTTCTAGGCACTTCAGTCTGGAACCGCATGACACTACAGTCGCAGGTTCGAATCTTGCCTCAGGCATGGATGTGTGTGATGTCCTTAGGTTAAATAGGTTTAAGTAGTTCTAGGTTCTAGGGGACTGATGACCATAGATGTTAAGTCCCATAGTGCTCAGAGCCATTTCAATCAACCCAGTATTTAAAAGGGAGAGGTCGAAGTGAGACAGTAAAGTTTCTACATCTCTGCCTCGGCCAGTAAGCATGGTGCCATCCCACAAGGGGTTATGGGCATTAAAATCGCCCAAAAGTAGGAAAGGTTTAGGGAGTTGATCAATCGGTGCAGCTTATACATTCAGTGGTACTGCACCACCTGAAGGCAGATATACATTTCAGACAGTTATTTCCTGTGTCATCCCTATTCTGACAGTCACAGATTGAAGAGGTGTTTGAAGGGGGCACAGTGTCATTACATATTGAGTTTAGGACATAAACGCAAACTCCAACTGACACTCAATTATAGTCCCTGCGGTTCCTGTAATATCCCTTATGGCCGTGGAGGGCAGGGGTCCGCATTACTGGGAACCAGGTTACCTGGAGGGCAATGCAGATAGTAGGTGTAAGGCGTAACAGTTGCTGTAGCTCAGCCAGACAGTGGAAGAAACTGCTGCAATTCCACTGGAGAATGACATCGTGAGACTGGGAAGGTCACGGTGATGTGGGTGTCACCGCAATTTCCTTGGTCTTAGGGGTCTTCTGTTTGGATTTCTCTCACTGCTCCCTGGGTTTCCCTGGCTGGAAGGACATCACTGGCTCAGTCCCTGACACAGAGGATGAGCATGAAGCCCTACGACCAGCTGCTTTTGAGCTGTTCAGCCACTGGTGGGTGTCATCTTTCCCACAAGCAGAAACCTGGGAAGGGAGTGACCCAAGGGGCCCCTTCCTAGCGAGAGAAGCCAAAGAAGACATATGCTTCTCCAGCTTAGAAGTGGGGACAAATGTCCATGATGATTTGGGGGGTGGGGTGGGGGGGGGGGGGGGGGTGGTGTTGCTCCCGAAGTAGGTGGTGCGGGAGCAACAGGGAGGAAAATGACCACCACCATCAAGGGGGCAGGTGTAGTCTTCCGGCTCTGAGAGGTGACTGGGGTTGGCGGAGCAGATTGTTGCCAGAACTGTTGTAGCGGTGGCTTAAGACGATGTCATATGTACAGGATGCACGTGTTCAAATTATCTCTTATCCTCGGTGTAAGTCAGTTGGTCCAGGGTCTTGTACTCTATGATTCTCCTTTCTTTCTGGAGAATCCTGCAGTCTGGTGAGCAAAGCAAATGGCGCTTTCTGCAGTAGACACAGATGGAAGACGGGGCACATGGAGTATTGGGATGTGATGGGCGTCTGCAATATTTGCATGTGACGCTGGAAGTACAGCGGGAAGACATATGGCAGAACTCGCAACACTTAAAGCACCACATTGGGGGAGGGACATAGGGCTTTACATCACAGCGATAGACCATCACCTTGACCTTCTTGGACAATGTACCACCCTCGAAGGCCAAGCTGAAGGCACCGGTGGCAACATGATTATTGCTCAGACCCCGGTGGACACACCAGACAAAATGTAGACCTCGCCACTCTAAATTGGCGTGCAGCTCATTGTCAGACCGTACAAGAAGGGCTCTGTGAAGTATGATACCCTGGACCATATTTAAGCTCTTATGGGGCATGATGGTTACAGCAACATCCCCCAGCTTGTCACAAGCGAGTAACATTCGTGACTGGGCAGAGGATGTTGTTTTGGTCAAGATTGACCCAAATCTCATTTTGGACAATCCCTCCACCTTCCCAAAATTGTCCTCTAAATGGTCAATAAAAACTGTGGCTTCATCGTTATGAAAGTTTCCCCATCAGCTCTTAAACATACAAGGTACCGGGGAGAATAAGATCCACTGCCATCCTTAGCCTGATGTTCCTCCCATGGTGTGGCCAGGGAGGGGAATCACTTCGAGTTTGTACTTCTGTGCGTTGAATTGAGCTCGTGAACACTTAGAGACTGCTGGTGCTTCATCACCAGCAACAGATGACTGAATACGCTTCATCACGTGTCATCCACCCTGATGCCATCCACTCCGATCAATGGCACTCCCCACGGGCGCTACCCAGCCGCAGCGAAGGCTTCCTGGCAGGATGGCCATTGGCGGGAGCCCCGATGCCCCAGGGGGATGGGCATCTACCCACTGGCATACGTGGGGAGTTAACGGCGCAGGCATCAGCAGAGTGATCCCTGTGTGATCAGGGGGCTACAACCAACAGGGTACATGGCGGCCCCACCAAAACGCACTAGCTACCGTGCTGGATATCAGGTGCAAAGAAGTCCACGGTCATCGTTGACGCACAAAGCGACACTGCATAGTGCACAGTGTAAAACACACCCAGGAAGGTGTCCTCCACAAGGGATGGAGAATGAGTGGGATTGCGTAGATGAGAAAGTGGTCTAAGGATCTCAATGCATGATGGACATGATGCACCATGTAAGGCGCCCTTCCCCAATTGGCTCGCACTTCGGGGAAATTTTGGAAAATGGAGGTCAAACCTACAGAGAACCATCACATAAAAGCTGAAACGGGTTAGACTCCTTTTAGTTGCCTCTTACGACAGGTAAGAATACCTCAGGCCTATCCTAATCCCTGACCCACAGGGGGTCTTTACTATTTCAACAAGGAGATTTCATTCTATGGATGTTGCTCCAGCAATGTACAAAATTTTAAAATTTCAGAGTGATTTTTGCCAGAAAAAAATTGATAAGAGAACTGTTCTTGCACCATGGACGTTGTAAGAAGGATACCTTACTTAAGCAGCTTTCAATTTTCTATATATTTAAAGGGGTACTTACATAATTAACATTCAGCAAAACTGGTTTTTCATACAAAAATTTTGCAGCCATAAACCAGTGTCTACTGGAAATTCAGTGGTCTTCATGCTTAATTTTGGTCATGTACACAAATGCATTTCTTTCCCCCAAAAAAAGGCTAGATTATTATATGACTAGCACTGAACCTTTGACCTACGGTGTACTAGTCTGATGCTAAACACTACTGGTTCATTCTTAAAGTGGAAACTGTTTTTAAAAGGAGGGAAGGTAAATTAACCTCGCCTGTTTATCAAGGAAGAAGCTCCTACACAAATGCCCATACACGCAATTGGCTTTACTGTGAGGTAGCTGGCATCTTAAGATACATCATCATTCAACCTGTTCATTCCCCATCTCAATCTGTATCCTGTATCTGTGAGAAAATTCTCCACTCTATGAGATTTATGTCTAAAATGTGGAAAAAATTAGCAAGTTATCATGTACAAGTGAGACAATATTGTTTCACAAAAGAAAAATACATTAAATTTTTATGACAACATGCAGCATAAGATTTAGAGAGATCAGGTAGTTTATTCAAATGAAATGTGGATGCACACATATTACTCATTGAATAAATGCTATGAAGTGATAGCATCCAAGGAGTACTGTCAAACAAAAGCACCAGACCACATTTCACTGTTGTGCTTTGCAAGCCTCTGACATACAGATGTGTAGTATGTGGCAGTGCACACTTGCAAGGATACCCGAGTATATGATGTCACTGCCGCCCCTACTTGTTTCTCTAGCGTAAACACAATGTTGCTGCCACCCTAGCCAGGCCTTCAGTTTAGTTTACTGGATAATAACTGTAATGGCCATTTTATCATTTACTTTGTGTCTTAGTGCATTTTTTCCTTTATAATACACAAAAGAATGTATGCAACTAATAGCGAAGGTAAGCATAAATGCAGTAATGCTATTAGCATCCTGCAAGGCACATTCATTACAGTAGGTTAACTGAAACCATATGAAGGAATAGCGTACTGAATTGTACAGCTGTTGCTGCCCAGGCTGTATGGCGAACCAATATCACACCTTTCCATGACTAACTGGTAACATCTAAAAACAGAATGTAAGTTGAGCAATACACAGCAAATCTGTAGACTTACCTAGATCTGCTGCATCTGACAGCTTATTAGCCTGCAGTAGACTGCAAACAACAGAACATGCTGCAGCTGCTGCTGTTACACCAGCTGCACTTAATTGACTCACTATTTGCTCTGGCTTCTGATCTTTCAGGTAAGGAATTACATAGTCTCGAAGTGTTTCACCACCAACAGTCAAGCCAAACTGCACATTCATGCGTCTCAGAATATCTTGGATGCCTGTTAATACACAAGGGTCCTTTACAACAAATACAATTTACTTGCAAAATTATTATCATTTCCTTCAGCAATAGATACATACTGATAAAGAAGGTAAGATTGTGATGTGTGCACAAAATTAACTGAAAAAGATCTTTAATATAGATTGTTTATTAGCATTAATTCTTCACTATTACTGGTATGCTGCTAAGCAATAACTACTAATATTGTTCAGCTTTTAGTGATACTTACTTTTGACAAGTCATTGGGAAAAGTCCAAATTAATTTAAAAACATAAAAAAAGCGTTCAGATAAAATGTCAATGAATCATATAAATAAATGTGAATGTAAAATGAAAATTTGCCAGGGCTCATCCACATCATATGTTACTAAGCCGGTAATACTCTCAAAATTACATGAAGCTGAAATACCCTAAGAGGTACCATGTAAAATGTTAACAGAATAAATGAAATTCAAGACATAAAACATTTCCCTCTAGTAATCATTTGTACAAACCTATAAAAGTCTGAAGATAAAATAACTGTACAACCAAAAACTGATTTATAACCATTTTTCATCCAATAAAATGCTGATAAATGTCATATTACTTCAAACATATGTGCTGGGAATACCAGCTACAGCAGAATAACAACAACACTCAAAACATTTCTTTTCTTTGATATGGTGGCCATTTCTGCAAAACACACTTTACATTTCACCTCAAGCTTCAAGGGATTACTTTAAAGATCTAAATGAAAAACTTGCTAGTTTTATACGAGCGGACTTCAAAATGTACATTATGATTATTGCAGGTGAAGTATCTGTCATTGAATGCTGTACCACCTCAAAGTGACATTCATTCATGACATTTTTCAACATAGTCCCAAAGTCTCTGTAAATGTTCTACCGTTCGTTCAATTTCTCAACGATTTAAATCCTGCCATGTCTATGAGACCTTGGTCAAATTGTTGGCACCCTTTTACTACAGTTGGATGCAACATTGCATTTGGTCCACAAACTGCCAGAATTTCAAGGTGAATCTATGTCCAATTTAGAAGTTTGTTGACAATAATCATACTGTCCTGTATACTTCAACTTTTGGGTTTGTTTCCAGTTGCCACACCATTTCACTCTCAATGGGATGCAAATGTTGTGGGTACCACAGTGGAACTGTCTCTGCAGGAAACCTGGACCATGTACTCTATCTTCTGACAATGCAATACTCTTGCTGTGCAATGATCTCAGCATGGGACAACATGTGGATATTACTATCTGAAGTTCTACATGCACTGTAAAAAAGAGTACGAATGGGTACACCGAAAGTCATTATGTCAAAGGATATCACATCAATGATCTCATTATGACAAAAAAATTATTAATTATAATCCTTAAATAACTTAATATCAAAACAGGAGGCATTATATTTGTGTTCTGCAATTATGATTTATTTACTCAAACTGTTTTTCTTTCCATTACCGTCTGATGATATGGAAAAACCAGAAACCAGTTTGTGAGTAAATAAATACCAGTGGCAAAACATTAAGAAAAGTTTTCTTTTTCTTATTCCTATAATTTTTTGCCAAGTACTGACATAGTATTTGGGCAATCTTATCCATCTTAGTGGGCGAGGAACCATTGTGGCACTTGAAAAAGGAGGCAAAATATTTAAAAAATGTGATTAAAAGGTGACATAATATTTTAAAAAGTGATTTAAAGGTGACAAATTATTTCAATAAACATATGACACAAATGAATTGTTTTCATTTTTCATAACCCCCTGCCAAAAGGACTGCTTAAGACCATGATCAATTTCTCTATTATGATACTGGCTGGGATAATGCCAGTTTTTCCTTTATATGAATTTATTAATATATATATGTTGATGTAAATAAAATAAAAAGAAACTTCCACATGGGAAAAATATGTTAAAAACAAAGATTCCAAGACTTACCAAGCGGGAAAGCGCCGGCAGACAGGCACATGAACAAAACACACAAACACACACACAGAATTACGAGCTTTCGCAACTGGCAGTTGCTTCGTCAGGAAAGAGGGAAGGAGAGGGAAAAATGAAAGGATGTGGGTTTTAAGGGAGAGGGTAAGGAGTCATTCCAATCCCGGGAGCGGAAAGACTTCCCTTAGGGGAAAAAAAGGACAGGTGTACACTCGCGCGCGCACACACACACACACACACACACACACACACACACACACACACACGCATGTGTGTGTGTGTGTGTGTGTGTGTGTGTGTGTGTGTGTGTGTGTGTGTGTGTGTGTGTGTGTGCGCGAGTGTACACCTGTCCTTTTTTTCCCCTAAGGGAAGTCTTTCCGCTCCCGGGATTGGAATGACTCCTTACCCTCTCCCTTAAAACCCACATCCTTTCATTTTTCCCTCTCCTTCCCTCTTTCCTGACGAAGCAAGTGCCAGTTGCGAAAGCTCGTAATTCTGTGTGTGTGTTTGTGTGTTTTGTTCATGTGCCTGTCTGCCGGCGCTTTCCCGCTTGGTAAGTCTTGGAATCTTTGTTTTTAATATATTAATATATATAAGTACTTTGGTAATTCAGCATTGGTTTTTTGATATTCATAACAGAAATCTTAATTCACAAAAAAATTCTACATCATATTTTTACAGCTAATGGTATTCTATGTTTCAACAATGGAAAAAGATAAACAATACATTTCTGGAGTACTGTTTCTTAGGAATCTTTGTAAAATATGACGTAGTGAAGATAGATTTTTTTGTTTTTTTGAATGATTTCCACCACCCTTTCTTTCACTCTTTCTTCTACTTTCACGATACGTGCACACTCAGGTAAGCCTTGGCCTGATTTTGCTGCCTTTTCCACTAAGAACTGCTTGTTCAAAAGCAAGCAGATTGCCAATATAAGGAGTTCACTATGAAGAACTTGAGACCTACTCAATTTTTTTCAAAGCAGAAATCTTCAGAACACAAGCCAAAATGGTCCAAAGCACTTTCTATTTCTCTATGCAACTTGTGATTCAGTTTTTAAAATGGTGTGTGAACTTAGTTAATAGCTTTTCAGATGAAATAAAATTCTGCTTTCATTGATTGTTTTATTATTAGTAGTAGATAGAATATCATTATAGGATTTGAACTAAACACTAGCACAGTTCTTTTTTAAAATTATGTGCTTAAGAAGATAATATTGAATACCATCCTACTGTTTCAAAATCATGTTGGCAAATGGTCCTAAATTAAGTCAATTCATGGTTGCATGCCTCAAAATCTTGTGATGTCGAATATCAAACTTTGACTGAATTGCTTCAAATTCTTCCCAGCAAAAAGGCAAAACTTCAAAATAAGGTAAATTCAGATGCTTCTTCACCTAAACACTCCAAAGCCTTTCCATGGGCATCGTACATTATATAAATGCTGTAAGTTGTCTGCCACAGATCTGGACATCACTACCTAGAAGCCTAAAAGGTTTTTTATTGACATTTGGTCATCTAATCCCAGCCTACGGCATTTTTTTTAGCACCAAGATGGCTTCAGAAAATGCTTCGCATGATTTCTGATGTAATATTTCACTGTCTACTCTGCCAATGAAGTTCATAGGTGACGCGCTGTTATGCAACGCTTGTTCCCTGATCAAATTTTTAAATTGTAATTCTCTTTTATCTTTAACATAGGTAGTCTTTTCCATCCAAATTTAATCTGTAAAATGATGAACATGCTTCCTCTAACATATTTTCCGGAAAAAATATGTCAGTTTATCATTTACTGCATATCCCACTTTTTTAGATGAGACTGAAAAAACTGTTTAAAAATACTACCATGGAACATAATAAAAATGTTACAAATACAGTTGACATATCCAAAGAGTAACTGGAAGTCACTGATTTCACTGTAAAAATCAATCCAGTGGTGGAGGAACTATCCTCGGTACGTAACACCCATATTTTTGGCACACATACCAAACTTGAACGAAGAGTCTGATCTGAAAGTTCTAAAAGTTACACTTACATTTTGCTGAAAGCGAGTGGTTAACTGAACTATTTTCCTCCCTTGCAGAGACTACTTTTCAAACTATCTGTCTTCTCAAGCCAGCCACTACAGAATTTGCATTTTCCCATATCAAAAAGTTTATTTTCAAAAGTGAACAGTCTCACAGGAGCAGTTTTATTACAACAGCAAAAGTAGATTCTGGGACAAAAATTGAAGCAATAGTAATAGGGGAATAAATGACACTAATAACAATTGCACAAAATATAAAAACCACTCAAAAATTCAACAAGGAACAATCTACCTCAAATTTCGAAAGTCCCTCAGGTTAGATCTACTTTCAATACTGGGTCATTCCATGATAGAGAAATTCAAAAACAAAAGTAAATAATTTACTTTCTACCTTAAACAGCCAAAATGGTTGAAAATGTGACAAAAATTTATAAACACGACAAAAGATGACAACATTAAAAAAAAAAAAAAGTGAGAAAGGTGACTGACTCCCCATCCTGACCTTATTTCTCACAGGAAATTCCTGGACAGAACGCAGCATAAAATAAATGAAAGGCAACCACTCACCAACAGCTAACTAATAAATAAGTGACACACACATAAATGCATGCATGCATGCACGCACGCACGCGACAAGACAGACTGCTGACTATCAACAGCTTTTGCCTGGCAGATGAAGGTGGGGACAGGGTAGGGAAGGATGCATTTGGCAAGGAAGGGGTACCAGGGATATTGAGAGGCAGGGCATTCAACAGATGATTCCAGCAGCTACACAAGATGAAAGGAGCGCAGAGGGTAGAACATATAAGAGAGAGAGAAAGAAGAGAGGAAGGGAGGTGTGGAATGGACAGGGAGGGAGAGATTCGTTAATAATAGTATTAGACGAGGTGACTCTTTGAGCCAGCTTCATTTTAATACAGTCATGGGTGAGGAGATAAAGATGGTATTGGCTGGTAGTGGTTATAGTACGGGGGATGAAGAAATAAAAATCATTTGTTATGCCGACAATGCAGTTCCACCAGCAAACAATGAAAATAGTCTGCACACATTTTTACATATATTTGATGTTGCAGCCAAAAACATAAATTTTGTCACATACACTTAAGAAAACATGTATGACCACATCTGTGGAACCAATTAAATGCAAACTAAAAACTGGTTGAAAAAATATTCAGCAAGTATTTAAATATCCTGGTACTGAACTGTGAAGCACTGGGAATGTTGAAAAGAAAGTTAGAGAACAAGTATCAAAAGTAAACAAAGTGGCAGGGTATATAAATTATACTATTTGGAAAAACAAGCATACAGGAAAAGATGTAACGACAAGAATATACAAAGCAACAGTGAGACCAGTTATAACATACACAACTGAAACAACACTGGAAGCATCAAAAACAAAAAGACATCTGGAAATAACGGAAATGAAAATTCTTTGAAGGATTACATGGAAGACATTGTAAGATATAAACAGAAGTGAAAATTTTAAAAAACGATATAAAGTGGACTCTACTAATGAGTGGGTTCATGAGAAAAAACATGAATGGAATGAACATGTAGACAGGATGGATGAATGGAAGATTGTGAAAACTGTAAGCAATTAATTACTAGGTGTTAAAAGAAATACTTGCAGTCCAAAGAAAAGATGGAGTGACAACTTCAGGGTAAATTTACAGGTACTGAAGGAAACAGGCTTTAGCTTAGGATGAAAGGAAGAAGAAGAAAAAGAAAAGAAAAGAAAAGAAGAAGAAGAAGACCTATTGAGAGATTATGTGTATCACTGCTGGTTTCCAAAGATATTCAACTAACTGATTATAGAACAGGGATGAGCCTAGTGCGAGACAGGTGTATTATAGTATCACAAACCACTTAATGAGCCTAAGAGTTCCACTTAGCCTCAATAACAAACTGGAAATGATATAAGCCCATGAAGTTCCGTTCTGTAAGATTGATGAACCTGCTTTTGACAATGATAGAACTCAACATGAGCAGCAATAACAGGAGTCTATTTTCAGTGATAAATTGAGAATAACTGACACATTTCATCATATGGGAGACTGGCAGGTTCTTCAAGAGGAGCCAGCTGACACAAAAGGTGATAAACATGAGGAGAAATGCATGACAGAAACAAAAGTATTACACACATTGGGGTTGGCAACTCCAAAAGCTTGGAAATCTTGCCAAACACGTATTTCATATGCAATATTCGACAGAATCATCATGCGGAAGAAACAGTGGGGGTTGTATCAACTGCAGTGAACTCTGGCATGTCAAAAATGCAGCCATATAGTTTAAGCCACGAAGAGAGCCTGCTGCTGGTTGGTGTGAGCTTACTACTGCTTTCAACTAGAGGTTGAAGAATTTCTTCCACTGACATATTGGCCATAGCGAACTGAGACGTGAAATAATGTAATGCTGCACAAACACAACATCAGAATTCCAAACCAACAAACTTTTGTTCCGTTTCCACATGCAGGAATGTACTGAGACACTGAATGAAGTAGTACTTGGTATGACACACACTACCAAGTAGAACATTAATGCACAGTCTAACATTGAGCATACATGTGTCACATAAACATTAGCCTGCTGAGTGTCCCAGCGCCGACCTATATAAGGCTGTTTGGTACATGGTGAAGCACTTGCTGCACCATCTGTGCCAATGTGCAGTGGCCTCTTTAGGCTGGCCATGAAGGCACAAGCTGTTTAATTTTGTTTGCTTACTGTATAAGGTTACAACACATTGTGTATATTTTTTGCTTTGAAATCCATTAAGTAGACTTGACGAATTACTGTTGTTCACATAATTTCAACAAGCCTATCGACAAAGTGCAGGAAAAATCATTTAAGTGCACCAAAATGATTTTTATTGTATAGAATATTCAACTATGCACTTAAAAGATTTCTAGCACATTTGCTTAACTTCTGAGAGTAAGAACTGCACCTGACTGGTTTTCTCCACATGAAAGATATTCATTTGCTGATACAGAACACATAAATAATCAAAAAATGACCACATTTGCACTCAACAGTTTTTTGCAGTAAGCCTGTAATAGATTCCTCAATATATAATGCTGCTGCTATTACATAAATCAATCTGCAGTATGAGTTATTTGAAAATGCAGAAAGTTCTCAATCACCTGGGTGTGGATTACCTGGTTTGTGGGTTGACTGTGCATAGTACAGTGATTCTTGAAAAAATGTAAAATAAAGCCGGAAGCATTCTTTTTTAATGTTCTGCACTGCAGAAATATTTTCATTCAGAACACACTATTATGCAAGTAGCTAATCTTTTATTGCCAGAAGATGATGCTAATCACAATAACACAGTCTAACATCCTTGAAACAATTTTCCATTGTTTCCCATTTCTCTTCAAGGAACTACAAACATTATAACACGCTCATGACAATTTCATGTCTATATGTTTGTCTAGCCCTTTCCCTACAAGCTACTGATTGATAATTTCCAACATATCTAACACAACCCTAAAAGAATATGATGGTTTCCCCCCTCCCTCCCACCTTCACCACCCAGCCCCTTTTCGGATTGTTCTCCCCAAGTTCTTGGTATGTACTGGTATGAAATACAATCATACTGTTAAATGTTGTCAGCAGGAATGCATTGTTGGCTCCACTAAACAGGTCTCAATAATACTGTAGCTTCTAAAATGAATTACTGACAATGTGTATTAAACTACACTCATGCTCATAAATTAAGGAAAATTGCAGAATGTGGTGCCACACAACGTGGCACTACACAAAGCTGGTGCTAATAGCATAGGCACACAGGGAACACAACGACACAGATCTTTGAGTCCACAGTATTGGTTATAAGTTGAGAAAACCATCACTAAACCGATGTGCTACAAAATGCCACTGTTTCCTGCATATCTACCCCGACATCAATATGGGATATGATAACCATGCACGCTGGACAAAGGGTTGGCATACTCTGGATCAGGTGGTCAAGCAGCTACTGGGTTATAGCCTCCCATTCTTGCACCAGAGCCTGTCTGAGCACCTGAAGTGTCATAAGGGTTTGAAGACGTGCAGCAATACGTCAACCGAGAGCATCCCAGATGCAGAACAGGTAAGCCACTCTATTCACCTGATATCTTCTGTTTCAAGGTACTCCTCCATGATGGTGGGGCAGTGCGTTATCACCCATCAGGAGGAAGGTGGGACCCACAGCAGCCCCGAAAAAGCGGACATACTGGTGGAAATGACGTCCTGATACATCTGACCGGTTACAGTTCCTCTGTCAAAGACATGCAGGGGTGTATGTGCACCAATGATAATCCCACCCCAGACCATCAAACCACAACCTACATACAGGCCCCTTTCAAGGACATTGAGGGGTTGGTATCTAATTCCTGGTTCACGCCAGATGAAAACCCGGCGAGAATCACTGTTTAGACTACATCTGGACTCATCCGTGAACATAACCTGGGACCACTGCTCCAATGACTATGTACTGTGTTCTTGACACCAGGCTTTACGGACTCTCCTGTGACCAGGGGTCTGTAGAATGCACCTTGCCGATCTCTGTAGACTGTGTGTCTGGAGGAAACTGTTCCAGTGGCTGCTGTAAGGTCCCAAGCAAGGCTACCTGCAATACTCCGTGGCCATCTGCTGGCACTGATGGTGAGATATCGGTCTTCTTTTGATGTTGCACACTGTGGATGTCACGTACTGTAGCGCCTGGACACATTTCCTGTCTGCTGGAATCGTTGCCATAATCGTGAGATCACACATTGTGGCACATGGAGGGCCCGTGCTGCAACCTGCTGTTTTTGACCAGCCTCCTGTCACCCTATTATTCTACCCCTCACAACGTCATCAATATGTGTTCTTTGAGCCATTTTCAACATACAGTCACCATTAGCATGTCTGAGAACGTCTGCACTGTACTCTGACATGCACCAACACACCTCTGCGTATGTGGACTCCTGCCAGCACCACCGTGCAACTACCGAGGGTCAAATGCACCGCATGGTCATACTCCGAGGTGATTGATACCTGCAAACCGCCCACCAGAATGTTGTTTCGCCATGTATCAGCATTATCCTTAATGTAGGAGCATGACTGTATATCACATTTCTTGTTTTTGTTGAAATTACGTATGGTTTACGTGTTTTAGGAAGATGACAGATAAACACAAACATATTGACCTAGTGACACAAATCATTAGATAAGGAAAAAATCTGCGAGAGATTGATTAGCAATGTCTCTGAACAGAGATTTGAGTTACTAAGCGACATGGATATAGTGAACAAAGTGTGTTAGGCAGCGAAAGAGAGCAAAGTCAAGACAGCTGAGGAACATATTATCAAGCACACAGACTGAAATGCATTGATTTTTTATCTGAGAGGCACAAGACAAAATCTGTTTGAAAATACTGACGTTCTGACTTTGAAAAACAAAAAACAGAAGCAGGAAAAAAGTGAAGTACCAGCAGAAAAAATTGGAGAGTTTCTCTCTGCAAACTCAAAGCAAGTTAATATGAAACACATTATGTTTTGAATGTATTTTTTAAAATAAGTTGTTTTTTTGTGTAAGTAATGAAGTGGGGTTTCAAATGTGGCATGTACAATATTTTCTAAATAAAATAAATTGTACTTTTGAATAGAGACATGTATTTTGTGTTACCAGAGTTTTTCGTTTTCCATACAGTCTCAGGTCCACATAAACCTGGATGCCAGGACTTTGTTGCGTTAAGGAGAGTATAAATGACAAATATAATTGCATAGGGGTTTACATCTCCCTTATTTCAGCATCACCTCATTCTTTTTCACAAAAATAATACATTACAATAGCTTATTAAAAAAGAGATTCAAAAATTATTATTGAATCTACCTTCTGTGTCCCCTTTTCTGCCACAAGAAGTCAAAAGTGGCCAGAAATAATGAGGTCTGATAGGAAACCCATCCTGCCTGAGAAGAGAGAGCAGACAGCAGGCCTGTTCCACATTGGAAGACTGGATACTCATCTCTGCTGCCAGAACCAGTGCCTTGCTGTTTAAGCCACTCTCCTCCATTTCTCTGCATATAGACACAATTTTCTCCACTGGCTGAAATAGCAAATTCTTTGTTATTAACAAACTCTCCAGTTCTTATATAAAAAAAATTAAAAAAAATGAGTTTTGGAAGTTGTAAAACAACATACTTAGTAGAAAAAATAGTTTGTTTCTGAATAAAATTAATAATGTGATACAGTGTGTGTGACAAAATTCAGTGCTGAAGTACAAAACATTGTTGTGGCCTTAAGTTCAAAATACTGGTTCGATGCAACACTCCATACAGCATCTGAGTGTGCAAATCATGGAGGTGCACACAGAAATAACAGCAGTCTTTAAGACTGGAAATAACAATTTGTTTATTCTGGATATAATTACAAGAAGAGATAGCATTACAAGTTACAATATAGCTCTGATGTGAGTTGCAGGAAGAGATAACACCATCAAGTAACCATATACAGCTGATGTTCCTGAAACACCTCACCTTTATCTATGATAATGATATAGCCCAAAGCAATTAATTAAAATTTGCACCAGCTCTGGGATTCAAACCTGAAGCTCCTGCTTATTAGGCAGACACACTACATCTACATCTACATCCATACTCCGCAATCCACTATACAGTGTGTGGCGGAGGGTACCTCGTACCACAACTAGCATCTTCTCTCCCTGTTCCACTCCCAAACAGAATGAGGGAAAAATGACTGCCTATATGCCTCTGTATGAGCCCTAATCTCTCCCATCTTATCTTTGTGGTCTTTCCGCGAAATATAAGTTGGCGGCAGTAAAACTGTACTGCAGTCAGCCTCAAATGCTGGTTCTCTAAATTTACTCAGTAGCGATTCACGAAAAGAACGCCTCCTTTCCTCCAGAGACAGCCACCCGACGTCCTGAAGCATTTCCGCAACACTTGCGTGATGATCAAACCCACCAGTAACAAATCTAGCAGCCAGCCTCTGAATTGCTTCTATGTCCTCCCTAAATCTGACCTGACAGGGATCCCAAACGCTCGAGCAGTACTCAAGAATAAGTTGTATTAGTGTTTTATAAGCAGTCTCCTTTACAGATGAACCACATCTTCCAAAAATTCTACCAATGAACCGAAGACGACTATCCACCTCCCCCACAACTGCCATTACATGCTTGTCCCACTTCATATTGTTCTGCAATGTTACACCCAAATACCTCTATACGAGGGTTGGAACTATTTATTCACAACCAATACAAAAGAGTTACATGTTTGCACCTGTTACTGTTCTTCCAAGTAGTCACCAGCATTGTGTAGAACCCACTGCCAGCTATGTGGGAGGTGTAGTATACCGTTAGCAGAGCCTGTTCTGTTGATGGTGCGAATGGAGTTGTCTTCTGCCAGTCGAATCTCTGGAACAGTTCTGAAGTGAATGCCACAAAGTGGTTTCTTCATCTTCGGAATGAAATCAAAGTCACAAGGACTTAAGTCCACAGAGTATGGTGGGTGGAACAGTACTTCCCAGTCGCATCGACCGAACAGAGCAGCCATAGCTTGGGCTGTGTGCACCCGTGAATTGTTGTGCAAAATGATGGGTGGGCTGCGCAGAAAGTGTCGCCGCTTCTTTAGCAAAGCTGGTCGCAGGTGATGCTCCAAAAACGAACAGTAATACTGTGCACTGACGGTCTGCCCTGGAGGAACATAATGCATACATGAGAACCACCGTAACTTTAGACTTCCATTCGCACCATCAATAGAAATCAATAGAACATGCTCTGCTAATGGTGTACTATGTATTCCACATCGCTGGCAACGAGTTCTATACAATGCTGGTTGCTACTCTGAAGGACAGTAACAGGTGCAAACATGTAACTCTTTTGTATCGGTTGTGAATAAATAGTTGCCACTATTCAAGATCTAACCCTTGTATTCTGCATGGTTTTGACATTAACAATTTGAATGGGTTATAAGAACAATTGCAATACCCACGCCACACTTATTTAAGACAAAACAAACAATGGCCAGTCCAGGGTGGAATAACAACAATATGGAAAGGATAGGCTGAATTGAAACTTACAGCTTATTGCTGCAGGTGGTGACACATCCTTGTGCTCCTCTAACAAGGGCAGGGTGCGGGGTGGGTCTCACTGATTTGGCTCAAACTGTGCGAGTAGAAGGAGGTAGATAATCCTATCAAGTGCCAAGAATATCTGGCCTGAGTTCTCTAAAGATTTTTGAGTAGAGTGTATTGGATTTTGAGCAACTCTGCTCTTGTCAGTGCTTTAGCGCAATGGTCTAGCACACCACTGCCAATTTGCCGAGGTGACTGATTCTCGCTGCACCAGCCTCCACCTTTTTGTTAAAAAAAATCCTTGTAGGGTTCATTATTATGGTCTGGCCCCAATAGCCAGATACAGTGGTCATGTGTGAGTGTGAGTTGTGTTTGGGTGAAAATGTGTGTTTCATCTTCTTAGAAAAAGGCCTTGCGGCCAATAGTTCAACATGTACGGTAATCTGTTTGGGTTGTGCATAGCACCATCTGCAAATCTTCTTTCAGCTCATCTATTTTGTATATCTTCGTCCTTTCAATGGGGTTTTCAGCTTTAGGGGGGGGGGGGAGGGGAGGGGGGGGGAGGAAGGTCCGCAGGTGCTAAGTCTGGAGAGTACAGAAGATGAGTCAACACAGTGATTTCGTTTTTTGTGCAACAGTCACGCACCAACAGGGATGAATGTGCCGGTGCATTATCATGATGCAAGAGCCATGAACTGTCTTGACACATTTCAGGATGTTTCCTTCTCACATTTTCTCACAGGCAACGCAACACGTCTCGACAGTACTGCTGACTAACAGTTTGTCCTTGTGGCACGAATTCATGATGAACTAATCCATCAAAGTCAAAGAAAACTATCAGCAAAGGTTTGAAATTTGACCTGACCTCATGACCTTTTTTTGTTCTTGGAGAAACTTATCCGACCAATTGTGAAGATTGACCCTTGGTCTCAACATAATAATCGTAGACCAACATCTCTTCAACAGTTATGATTCTCTTAAGGAACATCTCGTTCTCATTTGTGTGGTCCAAAAGCTCTTCACTGATTGTGAGGCAAAGGTCTTCCTGATCTTGACTCATGAGCCACGGGACGAAATTGGTGGCAACATGATGCATTCCAAGATGCTGTGTCAGGATTTCATTACATGATCCAACTGAAATGTTACATTCTTCTGCAATCTCTTGGACAGTCAATCTTCAATTGGCATGCACAATTTCACTCATGTTTATGACACAAGTGTCGTCCGCAGACGTTGAAGGGCATCCTGAATGAGGGTCATCTTTGACTTCCGTCTGGCCATTTTTAAACCACATGAACTATTCGTAACACCAAATATAGCTTAAGCACTGATCACTCTAGGGTTCCTCCATCATTTGGTGTGTCTCTGTAAAGGTTTTCTTGTGTTTCATGCAAAATTACATGCAGATGCAGTGCTTCTCTAACCCTGCCATCTCGAAATTCGCAAACTGTGTGACATAACATTCTACTCAATGCAGCACAGAACAATAGCTAACAGATGTACAATAGTGAACCTTCTGGCAGTTATGCATTAAACAACCAAATGTGCAGCAATGCCAAACGCATTTCACTCCAACACACAACTGGTGAGAAATAACGAATGTTCCAGAATTTTTTGAATAGACCTCATATAATGCCAAATTTCAACTTTTATTACATAATTAACACTGAATAGAATGAATGTCAGCATGCATCAACGTATAACAGGACACTGAATTCCAAGGATGCAAACATCATTTTGGTGAAAACACTCATGGTCCCCAAAACCACTTGCTCTTACACCATGCATTAGGAGTGCTTCAGGTATAACTGTTACTCTTTGTATTTTTATGTATGCAAGAGCCTGTCAATATACTTGGTCCTTAAGTTGCTAGAACCATCAAGAAATTAGAGGAAGAATGTAAGAATGTTGTTACTTTACCCAAGCCAGGGAAACTAACAAAAGAGCTTTAGGCAAAATTCTAGAGAAACAATATTAAAACCAAAAGTTGCTAAGACCAAAGTTATTCTATTGGTGGATTCATGGGGTGGTCGAGTAGATTTGACATTGTACGAGGAGACATTAATCAATGAGGAAGACAAAGTAATGTGTATTATGAAGATCATTCCACCTTTTCTAATTAAAAGACTACAGAGTGCTCCTGAGTTGCTACAACAACTGTGAGCATTATTGTCAACAGAATATGCAATTAAACTTCACTACTGGCCATCAAAATTGCTACACCACGAAGATGAAGTGCTACAGACATGAAATTTAACTGACAGGAAGAAGATGTTGTGATACGAAAAATATTAGCTTTTCAGAGCATTCACACAAGGTTGGCACCAGTGGCGACACCTGCAACATGCTGACATGAGGAAAGTTTCCAACCGATTTCTCATACAAAAACAGCAGTTGACCGGCATTGCCTGGTGAAACGTTGTTGTGATGCCTCGTGTAAGAAGGAGAAATGCGTACATCACGTTTCCGATTTTGATAAAGGTCAGATTGTAGCCTGTTGCAATTGCGGTTTATCGTATCGCTACATTGCTGCTCGCGTTGGTCGAGATCCAATGACTGTTAGCAGAATATGGAATCAGTGGGTTCAGGAGGGGTAATACGGAATGCTGTGCTGCATCCCAACGGCCTCGTATCACTAGCAGTCGAGATGACAGGCATCTTATCCGCATGGATGTAACGAATCGTGCAGCCACGTCTCGACCCTGAGTCAACAGATGGGGACGTTTGCCAGACAACAGCTATCTGCAAGAACAGTTCGACGACGTTTGCAGCAGCATGGATTATCAGCTCGGAAACCACGGCTGCGGTTACCCTTGACGCTGCATCACAGACAGGAGCGCCTGCGATGGTGTACTCAACGATGAACCTGGGTTCACGGATGGCAAAACGTGATTTTTTCGGATGAATCCAGGTTCTGTATACAGCATCATGATGGTCGCATCCGTGTTTGGCGACATTGCGGTGAACACACATAGGAAGTGTGTATTCGTCATCGCCATACTGGCGTATCACCCGGCGTGATGGTATAGGGTGCCATTGGTTACACGTCTCGGTCACCTCTCATTCGCATTGATGGCACTCTGAACAGTGGACGCGACGTTTCAGATGTGTTATGACCCGTGGCTCTACCCTTCATTCGTTCCCTGCGAAACCCTACATTTCAGCAGGATAATGCACGGCCACATATTGCAGGTCCTTTCTGGATACAGATCTCTCACCAGATGAAAACGCCTGGTCAATGGTGGCCTAGCAACTGGCTCATCACAATATGCCAGTCACTACTCTTGATGAACTGTGGGATCGTGTTGAAGCTGCTTGGGCACCTGTACCTGTACACACCATCCAAGCTCTGTTTAACTCAATGCCCAGGCGTATCAAGGCCATTATTATGGCATATCAAGGCCATTATTACGGCCAGAGGTGGTTGTTCTGGGTACTGATTTCTCATGATCTATGCACCCAAATTGCGTAAAAATGTAATCACATGTCAGTTCTAGTATAATATATTTGTTCAATGAATACCCGTTCACCATCTGCATTTCTTCTTGGTGTAGCAATTTTAATTGCCAGTAGAGTACATTTGATCATGCAGCATCAATTCAGCACTCCTGTTTTCACCCCAATGACTTGTCATACTTGCAATGCTTTAAAATCACAGAGGAAAGACCTTAATTTAAAAACTTTGAATGAAGTATTCTTTTCGCTGACGCATATTTCAGAAAATATGTTTCTGCTTAAAAAATGCTTTCAAAAATGTGTACAGTGTGAACAATATTTGTGTTTCAAATGTTTCTTCGACGAATATCACCATAAAATTTTTAACTACTACTAATAATTAATTGCTACAATTTTCAGAACTTTTACTTTCATTCAAAATTTCACACAGTTATGTAAATTAATTTCACAAACATAGTAATTAATTAATTGTAACGGAATTGGCTGAGGGAATTAGATAAGACAATGAGACACTTAAAGTAATAAAGGAGTTTTGCTATTTGGTGGTTGAAGTAGAGAGGATATAAAATGTAGACTGGCAATGGCAAGGGAAGCGTTTCTAAAGAAGAGAAATTAGTTAACATCGAGTATAGATTTCAGTGTCAGGATGTTGTTTCTGAAAGTATTTATATGGAATGTAGCCCTGTATGGAAGTGAAACATGGACGATAAATAGTTTGGACAAGACGAGAATAGAAGCTTTCGAAATGTGGTGCTACAGAAGAATGCTGAAGATTAGATGGGTAGATCACGTAACTAATGAGGAGGTATTGAATAGAATTGGGGAGAAGAGGAGCTTGTGGCACAACGTGACTAGAAGAAGGGATCAGTTGGTAGGACATGTTCTGAGGCATCAAGGGATCACCAATTTGGTATTGGAGAGCAGTGTGGAGGGTAAAAATCGTAGAGGGAGACCAAGAGATGAATACACAAAACAGATTCAGAAGGATGTAGGCTGCAGTAGGTACTGGGAGATGAAGAAGCTTGCACAGGATAGAGTAGCATGGAGAGCTGCATCAAACCAGTCTCAGGACTGAAGACGAAGACGACAACAACATAACTGAACTGAATATGTTAATTTTATGTATATAAACTGAACTGTTGGAATTTATTTAAATTTTATAAGTAATATTGTAACAGTGTGACAACAACAACAAAAAATAGGGAATTAGTGATAAAACAGAGTTGGGAATTGGCAATCAGTCATTTGACCATTGTGCTACAACACTGACACTAACAATGTAACTTAAAATACTTTCAATTTTACTCCAAAATCTTTAGAGAGCATTTTCTCTTTTCCCATGACCCACTCAGGCAAGATATACTAGGAACCCGAAAGGGTCATCTTTCTGCTTCTACTCACAGTCTGAGCCAAACCAGTGAGACCCACCCAACACCCTCCCCCTTATAAGCCAATGGCCAGCTCACTAAGACAACTGTACAAAGATCTGCAGTTTAATGTGAAATACAAACCATAGTGTAGCTTCACATTTCTCAAAAATACCACTCATGAACTGAGTAAAAATTAAATTAAATTCTAGAAAAAATCACGAAAACACTTCAGGATTGAGTCTTTTAGTTTAAGTGTATTTACTGTGCTACCAAGTACATTAGTACATAAAACAACCACCACACACTTCTCTCCAGCTCATATTCAGACATGAAATTAACTTAAAAAAAGGTTTTACACCACTTAGATTATTTTCTTTAAAATATAATTGCATTTAGCTATCTACACCTCACCCAACTATGCACCCCCACAATTAATATCATGCTTGTCTCTCTTGATTTCATAGAAAGACAACATATGGTGAATAAAAGAAGTACTTCGGATAACTGATCTCTTCAACTTAATAACAAAACTATTATGACACACTATTTTCCATTTTTTCCTTACATTTTTGTGATTTTCTCAATCACAATGTACTACCAAAACCCTGTAGCAGCTTCTTTATGTATGAATTTCTCATTCATTTCTTCTATGTACACATTCTTGGCTTACCCGGTTTACATGAATTAGCTGCTTGATGAAAAAATTTCCAGCGGAAAATGATTGCCCTTCAGGAACCACTGGTGGAGGCATTGTTTTCAATATCTTCATAGCTATTTCTTCCTTGCCATGATTAACTAGCCGTAGAATTAAATTAATAGCATCTTGGTTATAGCCTGCCAACTGCTGCATCTTGTCAATGATCTACATGAAAACAAAACAAACAGAAACTGCCGTATATCTTTAGAGGTACAGTATACTTAAACTGCATTACATGGACATGATCATCTAAACATTCACAAGTACAAAATTTACTGATATGAATACCAACTGAATACAAAGACACAGGTGAATGCACGTAAGTATGTTTGTAACGTAAGATGTATGAGTAACTTTGAAAAAAAAGTTATACATTTACTTGAGGTTTTGGGCATACTTACTTCATCAATAAATTTGTCATGCCCATTGACAGCAAGTTCGTAAATTATTTCCATAAAATCTTTATCTAAAAGAAACACATTTTTTTCTTGACTTTCTGCAAAGACTTTTCTTATAGAGTCAATGTCCCCACGTTTAGCATATCCACACAACAATGTAGTGTATGTGTCTGAGCTAGGTTCAAGTCCAGCCTGTCGCATTACACCCAAGATACCAACAGCACTCTCCATATCGCTACAAAAAACAATCAAATAATTTGAGAGGATTTTTCACAACACAAATTTAACTGTTATAATTCAACTTCTTATACATCAAATAGCAGGAGGAAAAATGATAAATACAAAAAAGCTCTTACTCAGCCCTGGAATGTCCCATGATAAGAGCATTGAAGACATTTTCATTGACTGGAAGCTGTTTTTCCCTCATGAATTCTAAAATTCGTGTGGCACCTTCAATGTCTCCCCGTTGGCAATATCGAGCTATAAGTCTCTGATAAGTAACACGGTTTGGTTCAACACCCTTCTGCTCAATATCAGCCAGAAATTCAGTAGGGGAAAATTCATGTTCATTCTCCAAATAAACACGAAGCAATGCATTGTAATGGCTGATGTCCAAGGGTACCCCTAAGACAGAAAAAAAGGAAATTACAAAAGATGAACTATTTCTGACGAAGAACTGGACACTGAAGATAAAATATAAGCAATGTTATGAAATTGTGAACATTAACTTGTACAAATTGTCCAAAATATCAGTTTGTAAAGAATGGAAATTTAAATGAAACTTAAAGTTCATATACAAAGTGTAAGCAGGTTGAAACAATGTCTGCCCCAAATGTTTTGAGTGCTGTGTGAAACTCATAGGGGAATGAAATATTAAAACAATTACAAACACTAAGTCACAAAAGCTCTGACCTCATTTTAAGTTTTTCATTGATATAAAGGGCTTCATAAAAGAGCAAGAAGCCAAACAATTGACTGAATGTCTCTCAATACCGACATCAGATAAAATGTATTGAACTAAGGAACTCTTACCAACAGACTCATCAGTAGTAGAGTGGGTCTCATTCTACTCTTCAGACTGAAAGGAAGTGTATTGGATACCTGCTAGAAGGAATATTACTTTTTTACTTTTTTAAAAGTTCTAATTTTTTTCAAATTGGATTGTTATTAACAAATTCTGAATCATAATTCTTAATAAGTATTACATGTTTCATAGTTAATTATTAACTGCATGAAAATGAAAGTATTCACAATTAATTAAAACTTGATACAAAAATCCAAAACATCAAATACAAAATTAAATACTTTTTCGTTTTATACTTTTTCAAAAGTACATGAACAAAAGTGTTATTGATATATAACATTTTTCATTTAACGATAAGACATTCTGTGGTTTTGTTACAATTTCAATGTATAATAAATGTGATTAATAAATAAAAACAAAAAACTTATTTTTATTTTAAAAATTTGGATCAGTATTTGCTATTAACTTTTCAATTTGATGATAAAAAAACTGAAGTTTCATGTTGGGATATCAACAATATCAGGAAAACAACAGATTGCTACTCACCGTAAAGATGACCCACTGATTTGCAGACAGGCACAATCAAAAGACTATTACAATTTAGTTTTCTGTCAAAACCTTCTTCAGCAAAGAAATCACATACACATTCACACAAGCAAGCACATCTCATGTACACGTTACTGCTACCGCGGGTAACAGTGGTCAGATGTACACGAGGTGTGCTTGCTTGTGTGGATGTGTGTGTTTCCTTTGCTGAAGAAGGCACTGGACAAAAGCTGTAATGTGTAACAGTCTTTTTGCTGGGCTTGTCCACAGCTCGGTGAGTCATCTTTACAGTGAGTAGAAATCTACTCTTTTCCTAATATTGTCAATTTGATGATGCAATTAATGTAAATTCAAATAAAAGAAAAAAATATTTACTTCCTGGATGAATCAAACAAATGTCATTGTGATTTGAAGACCAGGATGATAACACTCGGCTAAGCAGTGGATGATTCTGTTAGCAGAAGGCTTCAACTATTTTATAGTTTACACATATCACTGATAGAAAATTTTCAAACTCTTCCTTCCCATCCGCTTTAGAGAAATTGATTTTGGGGCAGTGATCTTCAAATCAAATCCTACAAGCCAGAAGAATATTAAAGAAGGCCATTCCCTAGCAACCCCTCTTAAGATAAAAGTCTACATCTACATCTACATGACTACTCTGCAATTCACATTTAAGTGCTTGGCAGAGGGATTACTCAGTCAGAATGATCACTAATATTGTTGTACTGCCATAAAAATATGCTAAGTCAGGGTGTATATGGGGACAAGGAAAAAAATTGCCGGATTATTCCCGGATTTCTCCCGGATATCCCGTTTAAAAAATATGCTTTTTCCCGGGAGAAAATACACTTTTTCTGTGCTAAGTGACAGAAGGTTTCCAGTAGATTTTCCCTCGGAACTGTAAAACTTATCAATCCTTTGAATGGTTAACGTTTTATACCATCGCGCAGAACTTCCCGGAGGGAAGATGGGTCAGAGAAATTTTGGAGAGACTTTTAATATAAAAAAAAACAAGAGAAGTTTTGGAAAGACCTTTGATTTGCAGCGACATATACGCTGCATATTTTCATATTATGAAAGTATAAATTAGAATTGCACCAAACACAGCGTCTTAGTTTCCGAAACCGAGGTTGCGATGTCCTTTTGTAAGCGAGTCATATCTCAAGCCACAAGATCTCGCCAGCCGATGACAGCAGCTATTCAGAGCATAGGACACGTGTTATAGTCAGCCAATAGCAAGATCACTGGTTACATAGTGCGAACACGCAAGAGGAAAAGTTAATGGTTTACATTAATGTACACAGTACCGTATATCTACAAGAAAAGCTAAGCTTTCACATATAATTTTGGTCCCTAAGATTAACACGCCACAACAGAAGCTAAGCTTTCACATGTATTTTTTCTTTTTTTTTTTTTTTTGCGTGTGTTATACTTTAAGATACATCACACAAAAGTGCCAGTAAATTTAAAATTCTGACATAAATGTTTCGGCTAGAGATTCTTGTAAGTGGCTGGTCCTCAAACTGTTCTGTTTCGAACGCTCTGTGATTTAGATATCCATCCCACTTTCTCACACGTAACATAATTCATCTTGCATAAAAAGAAATTTACTTTGATAGTAACTGTTTTCTAACCACCGTTCGCAATACTATCTGGAGACGGTTAGAAATAGGTTACCAGTTGCCAGAAAGCACCAGAAAAACAGGCATTATTGTGTGTGTGCAACTGTAGTGGTGCAGGAAGCCCGTATGTTGGTGTGTATAAAGCACTAACAGAGCTTACATTACACCATAAAAGAAACAGGGCATTAGAGGGTACTCCAGAGAGCATCGGAATTTCGTAAACTATACTAAAATGCATAATTCGGCTTGAGTGCAAATTGGCTTTTTCCAGATTCACAATGAAGTAGGTCCCATCTGATATTGAGCTTTTCAGTGTGGTTTTTGGGATGTAAATTTTCTTGGAGTACCAGTACTCTGCGATCTCATTTTTGGTTCTTTATTATGGCATAGTGCCATTTAAGGCAGAAGATGATAAAGTGCACTTGAAATTCAGCAAACAGTTGGAAGTAGGCAATACTTAAGAATGAAACATTTCATTTCAAATAAAATGATTGCCTGAGCGGAAAGATTAATAAAGCCAAATTTCTTTAGCAAACTTGCAAAATTAACTTCACTGTTCTGCAAGGCGATTAATGCTTGACTGCTACAAACTTGGAAATAAAATAAAATCAGAAAACTGAAATTAATAATATATTTTTGCCCTCCGTAATTATGTGAATGTATTTTAATTCACTTGATAGCTCCCGGCCACATAAATCCGTTTTGTTTTCATTTGACGTGGGAGCTTCACATGAAGAGAAGCAGCGAAATCACTTAACGTAAACACGGGTCACGTGGAGGTTAACCCCCTTCCCACTGCAAATCAGATAACTCTGTGCAAGCGTGAATCTGGCAGCTAGGGTGCGGGAGAAAAATTTCTCGTTTGCACCTGGCAATTGGTCAAACGAACCTAACGTGAACAGTTGTGACGTCATGCTCATAGCAAGCAGTTTATTGTTACAAATAATTACAGTCTGTGCCCTACGGCCTTTGACATATTTTTGCTATTTGCAGACGCTTGTGTGTGCACGATGTTTTGTTGTTGTAAATTGCACATTTCCTCTGCCACTAAAGTTTTATTTTTTTCCCCTCTCGTTTATATTTTCTTGCTGCACTATCATTCTCCAGTAGCAGGATACAATAACATTCTTTGCTAGAGAATCAATTCTGCTGTCAAAATTACAAAAATTTAACTGAAAGCTAAAACAATGAAAAATTCCCGGGTTTTCCCCGGTTTTCTCCCAGATGAAAAAATTCCTGGGTTTTTCCCGGATTTCCTGGTTGTCCTGGGTCATATACACCCTGTAAGTGCACCTTTTCTGAGCACTTTCACATGAGAAATGTGTGTACTTAATGTATTCCCCAAGTTTTGACTGATGATCAGAAAAATATGTACAACTCGGTTTCACAAGAATAGACTGGTTGTTTGACAAATAAATTGAATTTTCTCGAATGTTTCATAAGCATTAATGGAAGTTTTTTACTAGTGGAACCAGGAGGATCACCATGCTCACTAGTGTTTTTTGACTGTAGAGAAGTCATCATGGAATGCTCTGGGCAGACAAGTATTTGAACGTGTGATAAAGCAAGTCATGTACATACATCACTCAATCCAGTGAGCTTGTACCTTTCTTCGTGACAATGTGTGGACCCACACTGTGTTTATGGCAGGTGAATGTTTGGCTATGAAAAACATATCAGCACTTCCCCAACTACCTTACAATACAAGCGTAGTCAACTCAATCAAATTCCATTTGAATGGAAACAATTCTTGGATCACTGAATAGGAACTCTCCTATATTTTTAACCTTCATGACACACTTCACAACTTTTCTAGTCACCACTTCTATTTTCTTGTTTCCTAATGTTGGAAACTACGTATCACCATCACAAGCCTCTTCAGTATCAGCACCAAAAACAAAGATGCTTCAACTGTTTAACCCTTTCACCACTGTTGCCACACATTTCACAGCCACCACGGCTTTCATTAAATGGTGTTAAATTACACCTTGACCATTAATATTACTACTACCGATTGAATTTTTCAAATTTGCATTCATAGGCTTGGAAAAATATGTACCAAATCTTTCAGCTTTAAGAGTATTTCCATTTTTCATTCAATACGTCCGTTTCGAACACCGTTTAGCTTCTTCAGGCCACTCACTGTTGGATAACCTACTTTTTTAAGTGTGAATGAATACTGATAAAGCATTGTCAAATCATACAGGAGTTGATGTGAAACACAGATGTACAGCTGTTGCAACTAGTGACATTATCAATCACACTCCAACTGAACTCAACTATGAACTAAATTCTATGGTAGCATCAACACTACTACCCTGACTTCCATATTTTCAAATTACGTAATTTTCTATAGTTCTCTTGGTGCCTACAGCCAAGGCCTACCCGACCTACAGGTAAACATAGCTGCCAACTTACGGAAGATGTTGTCAGTAATCACATGGTAAATATGGAGGTAGGTTTGGAGGCCTTGGCCAAAATTTTTTAAAAATTATACCGGATTTCAGGTTAAAAATTCTGTTTCAGACACTTCCTGACCATAAATAAAGATTTTCCAGAAATAAAAAACATTGTAAATGAAAAATATCAGGTGTTTTTTTAGTAAGTCATCATCTAGCGGAAGTTGTTCTTTGATATGGTTGCATAAGTTGAGGAAAAGACTTCTGATATCTTAGTAAAATTTTTATAAATGCCGAATTTTTCAAACCCGGTAGCTTCTAGTGCCTACATTGAAGACAGCATTTTACTCCCTTTCTGATATTCCCCCCCCCCCCCCTCCCCTCCCTCCTCTGAAACTTCAGTTCCAACAAACAACCAGACATATATACCTCCCAAGTTTTGATAAATCTCACAATGAAATCTGTAAATAAGGTATTTATGATGCCGTGAAGTTCATGAATTATTGGCTCTTTTTTCTGAAGGATTCCATGTGCTTTGGTAAATAACAAAAGAATACTCTGCAAAAAAGAAAGAAAAATATAGTTTAGTAACTGGATCATTTGCCCGGCTAGCCGCGCGGTCTAACAGGCTGCTTCCAGACCAGGAAGGCAGTTACACTACGTCAGTGATTGCTGCGCAAATACAGTCTCCACATACGTGCGCACCATCATTACTCAACCACGCAAACATTTGGGGTTCACTAGTCTGGCATGAGATGTTTCCAGGGGGGCCCACCGGGGCTGAACCACACAATAACCCTGGGTTCGGTGTGAGGCGATGGTGGGGTTGGGGGACTGCTGTGGCCTGTTGTGGGGTTATGAACCACTGAGTACTCTGGAGGGACGAAGCCTCTCCATTATTTCTAGGTCCCTGGTTCAATACACAATACAACAGAATCATTTAGAAGAGGGTGTAGTATACATAAGTGAGAAATCTTATATTTTTTGCAGTTTCCTCATTGACAAATTTTTGCCAGAGATTTCCACTGTTCAATTATTCTTTATACAGGTTTGAGCAAAGGGGGCCATCTTGTACACAAAAATCAAAGGCTGAAAGCTTAATGTATTTTTGAAAATATAGAGCAGTCAAATAAATGAAGTACAATTAAGAGCCATCTATTAGGTTTTACTGAAATGCTCATTATGTGAAGTATGAGCATGTACAATGTTTACACAAACAGCTGCATAGTCCAAAAACATCCGATTTTATAGAGTTCAGTGTTACGCATATTTGAGTTAAACAGTATTGTCTTTTTGAACTTTTTTCAGACAGTAGTGAAGAAGCAAGCATTACAAATTCTTCAGCATGAAAATGTTGAAGGAACCTGTTTGTGCAGATATATATGAAGCCAGTGCCAGGAATAAGTTTGTAGCATTATGTGTGGTTGTACTTCCTTCAAGAAAGCAGCAACTCCTCTTACATATACGTCTCACCACTGTAGTTGCATTGTCACATGCGGATGAAGTGCATTTTTGTCCAGGTAGTTCTTTCCTTAGCAGCTGTTTGCTCAAGAGATTAAGAATGTCATCTGGTTAGAAAAACTGCCACAGCTTACAGACAAATGCCTTGAACCTTGTGACACCACTCTCTTTGAAAGCAGTTTTATTCCTATCCTTTAAGCTGGCACGGGCAGAACGAAACATTTTCATTAGCGCTCAATGAAACCTATCTTAGTGAGCTGTGGTGATGAAATTATTCATAGACAGCTTTATTATGTACTCATAAAATCATTAAGCACATTTAATGAGTAGTACATTTTCTGATTTGTGAAGTACCTACTTCTGTAATTTTTAGTAATATCCCATAACTCCATGATTAAGGTGATATATTAAATTCGCAACATTACAGAGAATCCTTAATAGTTGGCAGCCATGTCTAAATCCAGCCCTCATCATATGAAAAAGAAAGAGAAAGGAGTTGGAAGGAATGAGGCTATTCAAGGAGAGTCACAAAGAGCAGGAGCTGATGGAATGTCAGCAGGAAAAGATGCGAGGGGAACATCTCACCTTTTCTACTTATTTCTCAGTCAGCTTCTGCAGAAAAAGTATAGTCTTTCGCTATCATTATTTGGCTGTAGTTTGATATGCCACAAGAGAGAGGAACAAAGTTGTAAATTGTAAATGAATGCACAATAAAAACATAATATTATTGAACTTACCTAGGTTTTCTAATGTTTTCCATACTTCATTCACAATTTTTGTCCTCACCTCAGGAGATTCTTCAGGTACAAGGTTCCCACAGCATCGTATAATCAGAAGAGACTGAGTGCTTGTGGCGCAACCTGTGCACACAATACTCATAAGTACAAATGTCATTACTCAGAACACAAATGTCTTTCTGAATTTCAATATGCAGTAAAAAGCAAGAAATAAATAAAACTTGTAGATTCATACGTATGAAGTTTGTGTGAAATGATACACACAATTCATGACAACCAAAATTTTGCAATACTCTGACTACAATTGCCAGAATGATATCTATTTTAATCCAGGCACTATAATTGTTGGTTCAAGCACAAATACTTCAAAATTACTTCAGTTACCTCACATGACATCACGAGGTGTGTAAGAAAAGTAATCAGACAGATCCGCTTGTCTGCAATGTCCAGTCTCAATCGATTCACCCTTTTCCCGACTCTTTCAAGGACATCTTTGTAAAACATTTGGGCGACAGTTTGTCCAGGAGGAAAAATCTCACAAAAGTGCACACATATTTGACGTTTTCATTGCTTTTTGAAGTTGTAGATCTCCCTGAGTGAGGTTCACCTTCAATGTGTTCTTGGCCTTTCAAAGGTGATCTGTGCCAGTGGAGAGCTTGTGCTCTTAACCCATTACTGGCCATTGTCCCTTTTTCGGGACGCGTATATTTTACTTATTTCTACATAAGCAATGGAACTTTCAGCCTTTATTGTTGCACCTGTAGGCTCAACTAACTGCTATACTGCCTCTAAATGTAAAATAAATAACTTTTTTCTAAGCACTTCATGTCAGGAAAATTATAAACTTGCCGATTTTTTGTTCTCGTGCTTGGCAGCACTGTGTCTGCTGGTAGTTTCTGGATGACAATGAGCTGTGATTTAGTTGTCTGGGCATATTTGTTATGAGCATAAGGATGGCTGTGTAAGATTAAGTATACTTCAGATTTTTTCAAGTAAGTGCAATATCAATATATTTTATGGGTCCCAATAATGGGAAAATGGCATGTTACATAATCATTTATCGTTGATGTGCCCTATTCTTGTATATACGTATTTTACAGAGAAGAACTGCATTTTATGTTCTTTATATCTGCTTTTTTTCATATTCTATTCGAATTTTACGATTCCAACAGGATAAAAACATGCCGCGTGGGCTTACACTTGAAGAAATTCTAACAGAACTAGAGAACCATCAAGGGAGTGATGATGAAGATGATTACGTAGAATTGAAGATTATTCCACCGGATGCAGATGTAATAACAGATGAAGAAGACATTGTCGAAAATGTACTGAACAATGAGTCTGTTGAACAAGATGTAGCTGGTACTTTAGAGCTCATAACCAGCAGAGATGAAGCTAATGCTACAGCTGTACCTCCAGAAGCCAAAAGAAGGAAAGCGTTATTAGATGGAGCAGAAAGTGGTATGTTATCTACAAAAAAATATAAATGTCAACCAACATACACAAACACTAGTGAACCAGGGAAGAGCAACGAACATTATGTTGCATAATGTCTAGCAAATAAGACAGCGCCCCAGGTGTTTCAGGATTTTTTTCTGAGAAAACAATGGATACTATTATTGAACAAAGCTAAATCAATGCTTGCCAACATAACAAAATAAATTTTCTGCTAACCAAAGAAGAACTAAAATAATTTATTGGCACACTACTTCTGAGTGGTTATCATAAGCTTCCCCATGAGAATATGTACTGGGAACAGGCTCCTGATGTCGGTGTTCCTTTACTCTTCAACTCCATTTCAAGAAATAGGTTTCGGGAAAAAAGAGATTCATTCATCTCAACAGACAGAAACGACAAGATGTACAAACTGAGGTTGTACTTTGAAATGCTGAAAAAGGAACTTGGTATATTTGGCGTATTTCATTCAGAACTCTCAATTGATGAGATGGTGGTACGATATTTTTATGGTAAACATTCAGCTAAAATGTTTCTGAGGGGAAAGCCTATCAAATATAGATATAAAATTTGGTGTCTTACAAGTTCCAACGGCTTTCTTTATAATTTTTTGCCATACTGTGGCAAGACTAACAACAAACAGGAGCCTTTAGGTGCAAAGGTAATAAATGAACTAACCAGCAAGATTCCAGAATCAGAGTATCCAAATTATAAGCTTTTCTTTGACAACTTTTTCATCAGCGTTGACACACTGATCACACTCGGAAAGAGTAAAATGAAAGCTACAGGAACAATAAGAGAGATCCGAACTACTGCATGTCCTTTGAGTGACTCGAAAAGAATGGCAAAAGAAAAGGAACGAGGATTCTATAACAAAATGTTTGACAAAGAGAATGAAGTTCTGGTTGTGAAATGGAGTGACAAGGAACCAGTATGTGTAGCGACAAATTACAGTACTATTACTCCTCTGAGTTCCACTAAAGGATACTCACGGGCAAAGAAAAAGCATATATGTTACAATACCACATCTCATTGAAGAATACAATGCCCATATGGGTGGCGTACATCTACTGGACAGGCAGATATCACTTTATAGGGCGAGGATAAGGTCAAAGAAATGCTGGTGGCCATTATTCACACAGATGATAGATATCTGTGTAGTAAACACATGGGGTGCATACCAAATTGCTAACTCTAATGAGAAGCTCTAACTTTTGGATGTCCGACGGAGAATAGTGATGTTTTACCTATCAAAGAAAACAGGATCAGTACCAAAATGCAGAGGACCACAAAGAAGCAAATTGATGGGAGGACGAGTGAGCACAGATGTATGAGTAGTAGATCCAGGAAATCATTTCATTGTGCCAAGTAAAACACAGGAGAGATGTGCTTACTGCAAGAAAAAAGCAACAAAAATTTGTGACAGGTGCAATGTTGGTGTACACGACAAGTGTTTTGCTTCATTTCATACTGAATAGACATTCATATAAAGATGTGAAACAATTACTAACAAAGAGATATAGGGGCTGGCCAGTACTTACCTCAGCTCAGTACAGCTGATAGAAACACAAAAAACAACCGAAAATTTAAGTTCCTAGCTTTCGGAATAAATGTTCCTTCATCAGGGAGGAGAGAGGGGAAAGAAAGGGAAGAAGGGAAAGTGGATTTAGTTACTCACAACCCAGGTTATGAAGCAACAGGGAAAGGAAAACAGGGAAGGTAGCAAGGATGGAGGCATGGTTGTCTGAGGGAAGCCAAAGATATTCTACTGCAGGTACTGTGCCAGCTTCAAACCAAAGAGGATGCGTACAGAAGTAAAGAGGTGTATAGTATAAAGATGTAGGATGGAAAGATGCATGAATGGCTAAAGAGGAAAGGGAAAGAGGAGAAGACTGAACAGTAAATGGAAGTGAGGTTGTTTAACGTAGGTTCAGTCCAGGGGGATGGCGGGATGAAAGGATGTGCTGGAGTGCAAGTTCCCATCTCCGCAGTTCAGAGGGACTGGTGTTGGGTGGGAGAAGCCAAATGGCACATACAGTGTAGCAGGTTCCTAGGTCCCTAGAATTATGCTGGAGGGCATGCTCCGCTACTGGGTATTGGACATCTCCTAGGCGGACAGTTCGTCTGTGTCCGTTCATACGCTCAGCCAGTTTAGTTGTTGTCATACCAATGTAAAAGGCTGTGCAGTGCAGGCATGTCAGCTGATAAATGACATGTGTAGTCTCACACATGGCCCTGCCTTGAATTGTGTATGTTTTCCTAGTAGCGGGGCTGGAGTAGGTGGTTGTGGGGGGATGCATGGGGCAGGTTTTGCAGCGGGGTCGGTTACAGGGGTAGGAACCGCTGGGTAGAGAAGGTAGTCTGGGAATATTGCAGGGTTTAACAAGGATGTTACGGAGGTTAGGGGGACGACGAAAGGCAACTCTGGGTGGTGTGGGGAGAATTTTGTCAAGGGATGATCTCATTTCAGGGGTTGACTTGAGAAAGTCATATCCCTGGCGGAGTAATTTATTGATGTATTCGAGGCCAGGATAATATTGGGTGACAAGGGGGATGCTTCTGTGTGGTCTGAGGATAGGAATATTGTTGTTGGACGGGGAGGAATGTATTGCTCGGGAGATCTGTTTGTGGACAAGGTCTGCAGGATAGTTGCGGGAGAGGAAAGCACTGGTCAGGTTATTGGTGTAACTGTTGAGGGATTCGACAGTGGAGCAGATACGTTTGCCACGAATACCTAGGCTGTAGGGAAGGGAGCGTTTGATGTGGAATGGATGGCACAGCTATCAAAGTGAAGGTACTGTTGTTTGTTGGTGGGTTTGATATGGACAGAGGTGTGGATGTGAGCTTCAACAAGATGAAGGTGAACATCCAGGAAGGTGGCTTTGGTTTTGGAGAAGGACCAGGTGAAATTCATATTCGAAAAGGAGTTGAGTTTATGGAGGAAATTAAGGAGTGTTTCTTCACCATGAGTCCAGACCACAAAGATGTCATCTATAAACCTATACCAGGCCAGGGGAAGCAGCTGTTGGGTCTTCAGGAAAGCCTCCTCCATGCGGCCCATGAAGAGGTTGGCATAGGATGGAGCCATCCTGGTTCCCATGGCAGTTCCCGATTTGTCTGTAGGTCTGTCCTTCAAAAGTGAAGTAATTATGGGTGAGGATGAAGTTGGTAAGTGTGATAAGGAACGAGGTTTTTGGAAGATCTTCGGGTGGGCGTTGGGAGAGGTAGTGCTCGAGGGCAGAGAGACCATGGGTGTGTGGGATGTTTGTGTAAAGGGATGTAGCATCTATGGTCACAAGAAAGGTTTCAGGTGGGAGAAGAGTGGGAATGGATTTGAGGCGTTCTAGGAAGTGGTTTGTGTCCTTGATGTAGGATGGGAGTCTGCAGGTGATAGGTTGGAGGTGTTGGTCTACCAGAGCTGAGATACGTTCTGTTGGGGCTTTGAAGCCTGCTACAATGGGACGGCCAGGATGGTTCTCTTTGTGGATTTTGGGTAATAGGTAGAAGGTAGGGGTACGTGGCTCAGGTGGAGTGAGTAAGTCTATGGAAGCCATTGTGAGGCCTTGTGAGGGACCTTGGATTTTTAGGATTTTCTGCAGCTCAGTCTGAATGGAGGGAATGGGATCCTGGGTAACAGCTTTGTAGGTTGAGGTGTCGGAGAGTTGGCGCAGTCCTTCTGCCACATACTCCACACGGTCAAGTACCACAGTTGTGGAGCCTTTATCCGCCGGAAGGATTACAATAGAGCGGTCTGTTTTCAGCTGCTTAATGGCACGGGATTCAGCTGGGGTGATGTTGGGGGTTGTCGGGATGTTCTTCAAGAAGGACTGGGAGGCAACACTGGATGTGAGGAATTCCTGAAATGTCTGCAAGGGATGGTTTTGGGGAAGGGGAGGAGGATCCCTTTGAGAAGGCGGTCGGAACTGTTCTAAACAAGGTTCAACACTGGGTCTAGTATTTGGGGGCTGTGTTTGGGTGGTGAAGTGATATTTCCAGTTGAGGTTCCGGGTGAAAGAGAGGAGATCTTTAACCAGGGCAGTGTGGTTGAATTTAGGTGTGGGGCTAAAGGTTAAGCCTTTTGATAGAACAGATGTCTCTTGAGGAGAGAGGGATCTGGATGAGAGGTTTAGAACTGAATTGGAGTTGGTGATATGTGGCATTTGACTGTGGTTATAGTTGAGATTTGGTCTGTGTGGGGTATGTGCTGGGATGGGGAGATTGAGTAGGGTAGCTAGGCTAGGTTTGTTGGCTATGAGGGGGGTTTGTTGACGGTTCTGTTGTGGTTGGTGTTTGTGAGGGATAGGGAGAGGGACCCCACTTCTTAGGTGTTGCACTAGCACTGTGGATAGTTTTTTCAGGTGGTGTGTGGCATGGGACTCAAGTTTGCGGCTGGCTTCTAGGATGATGTTCCTGAGTGTGTTCTCCAAGCAAGGGTTTGAGAGGTGAAGGACTTTGAAGAGAGATAGGAGCTGTTGGGAGTGGTGGTTACATGAAGTAGTGTAGAGATTCAGGACAAGTTGGGTAAGGGCTAAGGATTGAAGGTTCTGGAGTCCAGGAGAGATTGGTGGAAGGAGGAATTGCACCCAGAGATGGGAACTTTTAAGGTAAGTCCTTTAGGGGTAATTCCAAAGGTTAAGCAGGACTGCAAAACCTGCCCCATGCATCCCCCCACAACCACCTACTCCAGCCCCGCTACTAGGAAAACATACACAATTCAAGGCAGGGCCATGTGTGAGACTACACGTCATTTATCAGCTGACATGCCTGCACTGCGCAGCCTTTTACATTGGTATGACAACAACTAAACTGGCTGAGCGTATGAACGGACACAGACGAACTGTCCGCCTAGGAGGTGTCCAATACCCAGTAGCGGAGCATGCCCTCCAGCATAATTCTAGGGACCTAGGAACCTGCTACACTGTATGTGCCATTTGGCTTCTCCCACCCAACACCAGTCCCTCTGAACTGCGGAGATGGGAATTTGCACTCCAGCACATCCTTTCATCCCGCCATCCCCCTGGACTGAACCTACGTTAAACAACCTCACTCCCATTTACTTTTCAGTCTTCTCCTCTTTCCCTTTCCTCTTTAGCCATTCATGCATCTTTCCATCCTACATCTTTATACTATACACCTCTTTACTTCCGTACACATCCTCTTTGGTTTGAAGCTGGCACAGTACCTGCAGTAGAATATCTTTGGCTTCCCTCAGACAACCATGCCTCCACCCTTGCTACCTTCCCTGTTTTCCTTTCCCTGTTGCTTCATAACCTGGGTTGTGAGTAACTAAATCCACTTTCCCTTCTTCCCTTTCTTTCCCCTCTCTCCACCCTGATGAAGGAACATTTATTCCGAAAGCTAGGAACTTAAATTTTCGGTTGTTTTTTGTGTTTCTATCGGCTGTACTGAGCTGAGGTAAGTACTGGCCAGCCCCTCTATCTCTTTGTTAGTAATTGAATAGACATTCAATAATATAAAACATTCTTTATTTATTGTTTGTGTTGTTTCTTACAATATTATGCATGGAGAATAAGGTTGTGAATTTGGGTAGCGCATGTGGCCAATGCCCCAAAAATGGGCAGTCTGTAGTTTTTGTTCTAATAAATGAAAATTTTCAAAACAACAATTTATTCAATTAATCACTCAATGTAACATATTTATGTGCAAAAGTTTCCAAAAAATGATCCTCTGTTTCAAATTTTTGAAGGTCTCACTAGCAGATTTCTTAAGTTCAACACAAAACCTGATGGCATAACATTGCTCTAAATTCTGTGCTCCATCCTCATAAGACACAACAACAACACAGCTTCACCGATGGCACTCTCAAAAATCATGTCATGGCTGTACAGAGCTGAAACTAGGACTGAGCATCTGGAAGGAATGAACACACTGGTTTACAAAAGTAAAACAACACTGAGTTGCCACTCTCATTACTTTGCTCACACACCTCTTAGATCACACATTGCATTAAGGAAAAGAAAAGATTCTCCTTTTGTTTGCAACCAAACTGATGACATTTTAGTTTCCACCAGCTTTAATATTATGAGTAGTAGTAATAAATGTGTTGGTTAACAATCAATTGTTATTTTGATTGGTTAATATATGGCTATTATGAACAAATTTCAGATTACAACTGGAGGTTCAACAAGTCCTCATGTAGATGAAAAATTAAGGTTCAAAAGTCAATCAGCAGATTTTAACAAAATCTGGCAATAAACAGTTCACCTAGAAAACTTGGGAGGGAAACACAAAGAAAGGAAGAATCCTGTCAGTAGTTCCTTTGTCTACACTCCCTGTACATCGCATTTCTCCCTCTCTGAGGCTTGGAATAGCTTACTTCTCCTCCTCTGGATCTCTTTCTATTTCCTCTGCTTCTGCTACTGATGAAAAAAGCCATACAAAATTCAAGTCTTTAAAAAAATATATATACAGGGTGTCTACGTGGACGAGGAAAAAAAATTCCCAGATTTTTCCCGGATTTCCCGGTTAAAAATACACTTTCTCCCGGATGAAAATACGCTTTTTCCGTGTTAAGTAACAGTATACTTTTCCTCGGAACTGTAAAATTTATCAATGCTTTCAATGGTTGGGATTTTATACACTGGTGCAGAATTTCCCGGCACTTCAGAAAACGAAACTCAGGGGAAAAAAACACGTTTCGGAAAAATGTCTGCTGTGCAGCAACCTGTACACTGCATATTTTCGTATTACGAAAGTATAAATTCGAATTCCACCAAACACCGCATGTTTCTTTCCGAAGGATTGAAATCAAGTTTGTGATGCGGTTTTGTAAGCCAGTCGTAGCTCATGTCAAGCTATCTCGCCAGCCGATGACAGTGGATATTCAGAGCACAGGACACGTGATGTAGTCAGCGAATAGCAAAATCACAGTCAAGTAGTGGGAACACACAAATAGGAAAACCTAATGGTTTAAATTGATATACATAGTGTCGTTACAACAAAAGAAAAGCTTCTACGCATAGTATTGGTCTCTAAGATTAATAAGCTGCAAGAGAAGCTAAGCTTTCACACATAATGTTGATCTTTTCTTTGTGTGTTACACTTTTAAGATACAGCACAAAAATGTGACAGTATAATTTTTGACAATGACATAAATGTCCGATCTTCTGGGCTCGAAAATATTCTAAATGGTCGTCCTCAAAGACTTGATTTTTGAGGGAGAGTCAAACACTCTGTGATTTAAGAAATTCATCGGACATTCGCGCACAGAGTTCATCTTGTGTAAAAGGAAATTTACTTTGCTTGAAAGGTACACCTCTCAAACAACCATTCGGAATATTTTCCCGCGGCCTGTTAGAAATAGATTCATTTCAGCAGCTACGATGACAGCGCAGCTACGATGACGCAAGAAGCCCGTAGTTCCCACGTGTAAAACATTAAAAGATCTTACATTATGTCAAAAGACATTAGAGGATACTCCAAGAGCATGGGAATTTTGTGAACCATAATAAAATAAAATCTGAAACTAATAACATATTTTAGCCTTCCGTAATTATGTGAATGTATTTTAATTCAGTTGATAGCTCCCGGCCACAGAAATCCGTTGGGTTTTCATTTGATGTGAGAGCAATAAACGAAGAAGAAACAGCAAAATCACTTAACGTAAACACGGGTCACATGGAGACTACGACCTCCCCACTACAACACAGGCTGCTCTGTGCATCATGTTCGCATCTATGATATTTCCGGACCGGGGCTATATTAAATAGTGGCACTCCCCCTCCCTCGAGCGTTTGAGGTAGGATGAGCAAAAATTTTAAAAATCATTTTTCAAAAATATCTTCATTTTGTAGCACATGTCTTTCTGAAGAGTCTGATACATAAAACATATATGTTCGAGGGAACGTAAGACGTGTTATTTGGTCTTAAGTGTGCCGAAGTGCAAAGCCACGCCCCTTCACACAGCATTCTTCCATTGCACATCTCTGTATTTTGCTCTGTGGAATTCAAACTTGTAATATTTAGTAACGGGTGCCATCAAACTATATTCAGGCCAGTGGAAGGTAAAATGACCTGTGGTGCCTCTCCCGCTCCCAGTCGGCCAGTTTGACATCTTGCCCCTCTTTAAAAAAAATCCAGAACAAGAACTCTTCAGAAAACTTGGGGTCTTAACTGCCTATTGGCTAATAACTTGCTGTTTTGTGAGACATAAAATTAAATATGGGATACATAAAACGAGTAAAGACAAGAGACAAGCAAGACAGTACACATTTCTTCAATCCATAAGTCCTAGCTTATTTTCTCTCTAATCTTGCCACAGCTTTATATGGCGTATTTTGATTTTTGGGAACGAATCTATTACCTGATCAAAGTTCGTCAATGTTTTGTTACATGAAAAAACGAAATGTTGTTGTCTAATACTGGAAAAGCTGTTGTTAATACAAATAGTACCAAGACTGGTGTGGTTTCTTGATGTGATTACGTGTATTTTGTCACTGTGTGCTAGATAAAACGTAACAGGCCTGCTAATACTGCAGCAATTTTAACAAACACCAAATAAACGAGACTGTTTTGGCACAAATGGTCATTTTTATAACACTACAGAATATAATTCACGATGTACCAATATCAAATGTCTATTAGGCCTACTACAAGCAAAAAGTCTTATGTTAGGAAATAGTTTCACGTTTCGTTCATACTCTCTAGCTTCTGAAGCACGAGATCGAAAAGTAGTAGTACGAAATTTTTATAAAAATTTAAATCGTCATATGCTTCCGTAATTTGTGTGAGTTCCTGTTTCTTCTCCTTCCTCGTTCTAACAAACAATCTTATCATCACTAATTCTGTAGCTATTGCTGCCAGTGTCAAAATTTATTCTCTAATTAACTTCACTAATCCTGCCACAATCACCGGTTTAGTTACCCGGCATTTATTCTCCGGTTAGGCGTTATTACGTGTTTGTACAACGCGTTTTCCGCAATACTCCCAGAATAGTACTTTAGCGGCTGCTAGCCGGGGACTGTATAGCTGTCCCTTAGTGGTGTAGCGATCTGGCCAAAAATTTTCTGTCAAAAATTCATTTTCTTGGATACACGGAGAAGACAATACGTAATCTTTGTTGCCTGTTATTCCTGTTAGTCGCTTATTTCCAATTAATGGAATTCGCTAGTAATTACAACAATGCTCATCATTTGCAAACCCAGTCAACCACATAAACAGCGATTGTCATTCACCCTTTCGACTTTATTCGCTCAGCTCGTATAGACCCATCCCCATTTGTCTACAGGAAATTTTTTTCTAGATGCGACGGGGATTCCCCTGGCAGATACATCACGTGTCGTACACTATGCACGCATTCAGAAATCAACTTAGAATCTGATCAAAAATGTTGGCGCCCCTCCCCCCTGAAACTGCCACCTGGGGCAGACAGCCCGGTTTGCCTCCGCCCCCTGGTTCCCAGCCTGTTGCGCATAAGTGAATCTGGCAGCTTAGATGCATCAGTAAGATTTTTCCGGATAGCATCTGGCTGCTTGCTGCAATTGCTTATACAGATAACTGCTACACTTCCGTAGCCAGAAGCAGGAGAAGGTACTACTAATACGCGACTCAACTGCTCTTTGAGCCTAAGCTGCTCGCAACCGCTCCAATGAATTAAATGTAAACAGTTGTGACGTCACGCTCATCGGAGGCAATTTGTTGTTATGAAACATTTCAGTCTTTGTAAAGCCTTTAACAAATTTTGCTGTTGGCAGACGCTTGTAAGAGCACTGTGTTTTGTCCTTGAGTATGGTGCATTTCCTTTGCAACTCAAGTTTTGCTTTCGTTTTTGTTCTCTCGTTCGTGTTTTATTGCTGCAGTGGCGAGATACAGTAATTTTCTTTGTTAGAGTATTGGTTCTTACCAGTCAAAGTTACAAAAATTTAACTCAAAACTGAAACAATGAAAAATTCCTGGAATTCGTAAAAATTACCAGGTTTTTCCTGGTTTTCTCCCGGATGAAAAAATTCCCGGGTTTTTCCCGGTTGTCCCGGGTCATATACACCCTGATATAACAACCTATGTGCCTATCATCCCCAATACAGTAAAACCAGTTTTAACAGTCAGTAAATAAACCCTCTTCTTGTCTCTCACTAATAACAACAATAATAAAACAATAATTATGACTACTATTACAATTATGGTTTTTAAATTAGTACATGTTTTATTGTGTAGCAATGAATTTATTTTGCCTGATTAATTCAATACGAGAGAGAGAGAGAGATTGAAGTGGGCACCCAAAAATGTTCTATACATTACGAAAGGACCAACAGTGCATACCAATATCTGGGATAATAATCAACTTTGCTCAAGTCTCAGAACTCCTGGGCATCAGTTTTGAATCAGTACACTGCCCCCCACCCCCTCCTCTCCCATACACCACGAACTTTTTCCTGGTGGAGTGTTTTGCAGGCTTCAGTGATAAGATAAACATATTGTAGGTGCAACCAGAATGGAGGGGCCAAAATAACCTGTGATTCCTCAAGCCGTGGAGCAGCATTTTCAGTAGCTACAGGGTCAGCAATCTGGATGACTGACTGATCCAATGTTGTAACACTAGTCAACATGCTCTTGCTGTGCAGGTACTGTGAACAACAAAGCAAGGGGAAGCTAGAGCCATTTTTTTCCCTGAAGCATGTAGTTCCACTACAAGCTTAATCATGATGGTATCCTCATGGGAAAAATATTCTCAAGCTAAAATTGTACCGCATTTGGATTGCAAGGGAGAGACTACTCAGGAGGATATAGTCATCAGGAGAAACAAGACAGATTCCATGGCTCGGAGAACGAAGAAGAATTTAAAAATGGAAATGAAGAAATTGAATAAATCATGTCTCAAAATTATATATGCATTCACCAGTATAGATTAAAGTGAGACTAGCAATGTTCTGGAACACAAAAGGACTGATCCTGGCCTAGGACCATCCAAAAAGTTAAATTACAAATGGTGCAAATTTTTATGTCTTCTGGCAAGATAAACTGACAGCCACGATCCATAAAAAAGTGACAAGGACAACTAAGGGTGTGCTTGTACTTCCCATTAACACCAGTTCTGTGAAACAAGGCCATTTGGAACTGCTGAGGAGACCTCTGCACTGGATTAGATTACAAAAGCAATGTCTTGTTCACATGCTCCTTTGTTAAAACTGGCTACATGTTTCAGCCTTACAACCATCACAAGATCTAAAATCACAGCAGTGACAAATAGGCACGTAGTCAAGTATGTGACATTATAGTTTTTAATAAAGTGGCATGTGAACAAGACAATGACCTTTATAATCTAACACCAGTTCACACACAGCAACAGCCACAATAAACACTGTGCACATGCTTGGCTCTGAATTGTTTTCCCATGCTCTTTACAACCCTCCCCCGACACCACTGCATTAATATATTTTCTCTCATTTGAAGGACATGCTAAATGGTTAATAGATCAGGGGTGGAGCAGTGAAATTTGTTGAAACTGGTCACAGTTTATACCAAAGACCTGACAGACAATATCAATAGTAACCTCAGAAACTTCACACTTTTTGCATATGATGCACTTACCTATGATGAAATACTAGCCTATTAACATGAATGAATCACAAATGGAGTCAGTAAACTCACAGAGATACCTAGGGGCGACCCACACTGATAGCCATGCAAGTTAGCACACTGATTTCGGGATTCAGGGGGAGACGATGGCCCTCGAACATATCTGCCTGACAGATTAACAATGAGGGATGTGGTTTGTAAGCAGTTTCCCACATCCGACTACGCGAATACTAGGCTGGTAAGCACACTCCGTCTCAGTTATACTATTTGCAGACATCGAAATGTTCTCAAACCTTCACATGGGATAACACTAGACACAAACACAAATTCTATCTCAGAGCGGATGAGGTGGCAGCAGGAGGGGAATCTGGCCACCTATTACCATGAATAATGCCAAATCAAGAAAAACATGCCTAAGCTTTGAAAACACGGGATAAGGACATGAAAAAAAAGAAAAGATACAAATATCTGGGAGTACAACAATTTGCAAGGATATCTATATCAACATGATTTCTCTGCAATTCACAATTAAGTGTGTGGCAGAGGGTTCATCAAACCACTTTCCAGCTATTTATCTACTGTTCCACCCCAGAATAGCACCGAGAAAAACAAAACATTTAAATTTTTCTGTGCAAGCTCTCATTTATCTTATTTTATTATCATGATTATTTTTCCATATGTAGTTGGGTGCTATCAAAATATGGAATGGAGTGATTGCCTATGCCCAGTCATAGGTATAGCAGGTGGCACACTTTCGTTAAGTAGCAGGATACTGGGATGGAACAGTCAGTCCACAAAGGGGACTGCTTATAAATCACCTGTGTGCCCTACCACAGAATATTGCTGAAGTATGCAGGACCCATATCTAATAGGACTAACATCAGCTAACTGTGCGGGAGCTAAAGGGTGTTATCTTGTGAGGGATAAGTAAAAAGGCAAAGTGTATTTTTTTCCTTGTGTGGAAACAGATGCATGGTGTCATGTAAAAACTGCCATTATTTTTAGGTATGATACTATAATATGGGTAACTGGAATTCGTCAGTAGGAAAAAGGAGAGAAGGAACATAGTGGGTGAATATGGTTTGGGGCTAAGAAATGAAAGAGGAAGCCGCCTGGTAGAATTTTGCACAGAGCATAACTTAATCATAGCTAACACTTGGTTCAAGAATCATAAAAGAAGGTTGTATACATGGAAGAAGCCTGGAGATACTAAAAGGTATCAGATAGATTATATAATGGTAAGACAGAGATTTAGGAATCAGGTTTTAAATTGTAGGACATTTCCAGGGGCATATGTGGACTCTGACCACAATCTATTGGTTATGAGCTGTAGATTAAAACTGAAGAAACTGCAAAAAGGTGGGAATTTAAGGACATGGGATCTGGATAAGCTGAAAGAACCAGAGGTTGTACAGAGTTTCAAGGAGAGCATAAGGGAACAATTGACAGGATTGGGGGAAAGAAACACAGTAGAAGAAGAATGGGTAGCTCTGAGGGATGAAGTAGTGAACGCAGCAGAGGATCAAGTAGGTAAAAAGACGAGGGCTGCTAGAAATCCTTGGGTAACAGAAGAAATATTGAATTTAATTGATGAAAGGAGAAAATATAAAAATGCAGTAAATGAAGAAGGCAAAAAGGAATACAAAAGTCTCAAAAATGAGATCGACAAGAAGTGCAAAATGGCTAATCAGGGATGGCTAGAGGACAAATGTAAGGATGTAGAAGCTTATCTCACTAGGGTTAAGATAGATACTGCCTACTGGAAAATTAAAGATACCTTTGGAGAGAAGAGAACCACTTGTATGAATATCAAGAACTCAGATGGCAACCCAGTTCTAAGCAAAGAAGGGAAGGCAGAAAGGTGGAAGGAGTATATACAGGGTTTATACAAGGGCGATGTACTTGAGGACAATATTATGGAAATGGAAGAGGATGTAGATGAAGACGAAATGGGAGATAAGATACTGCGTGAAGAGTTTGACAGGGCACTGAAAGACCTGAGTCGAAACAAGGCCCCGGGAGTAGACAACATTCCATTAGAATTACTGACGGCCTTAGGAGAGCCAGTCATGACAAAACTCTATCATCTGGTGAGCAAGATGTATGAGACAGGCAAAATACCCTCAGATTTCAAGAAGAATATAATAACTCCAATCCCAAAGAAAGCAGGTGTTGACAGATGTGAAAATTACCGAACTATCAGTTTAATAAGTCACAGCTGCAAAATACTAACATGAATTCTTTACAGACGAATGGAAAAACTGGTAGATGCGGACCTCGGGGAGGATCAGTTTGGATTCCGTAGAAATGTTGGAACCCGTGAGGCAGTACTGACCTTACGACTTATCTTAGAAGAAAGATTAAGAAAAGGCAAACCTACGTTTCTAGCATTTGTAGACTTAGAGAAAGCTTTTGACAATGTTGACTGGAATACTCTCTTTCAAATTCTGAAGGTGGCAGGGGTAAAATACAGTGAGCGAAAGGCTATTTACAATTTGTACAGAAACAAGATGGCAGTTATAAGAGTAGAGAGGCATGAAAGGGAAGCAGTGGTTGGGAAAGGAATGAGACAGGGTTGTAGCCTCTCCCCGATGTTATTCAATCTGTATATTGAGCAAGCAGTAAAGGAAACAAAAGAAAAATTCGGAGTAGGTATTAAAATTCACGGAGAAAAAGTAAAAACTTTTAGGTTCGCTGATGACATTGTAATTCTGTCAGAGAAAGCAAAGGACCTGGAAGAGCAGTTGAACAGAATGGACAGTGTCTTGAAAGGAGGATATAAGATGAACATCAACAAAAGCAAAACGAGGATAATGGAATGTAGTCAAATTAAATTGGGTGATGCTGAGGGAATTACATTAGGAAATGAGACACTTAAAGTAGTAAGAGAGTTTTGCTATTTAGGAAATAAAATAACTGATGATGGTCGAAGTAGAGAGGATATAAAATTTAGACTGGCAATGGCAAGGAAAGCGTTTCTGAAGAAGATAAATTTGTTAACATCGAATATAGATTTAAGTGTCAGGAAGTCGTTTCTGAAAGTATTTGTATGGAGTGTAGCCATGTATAGAAGTGAAACATGGACTATAACTAGTTTGGACAAGAAGAGAATAGAAGCTTTCGAAATGTGATGCTACAGAAGAATGCTGAAGATAAGGTGGATAGATCACGTAACTAATGAGGAGGTATTGAATAGGATTGGGGAGGAGAGAAGTTTGTGGCACAACTTGACTAGAAGAAGGGATCGGTTGGTAGGACATGTCCTGAGGCATCAAGGAATCACAAATTTAGCATTGGAGGGCAGCGTGGAGGGTAAAAATCGTAGAGGGAGACCAAGAGATGAATACACAAGCAGATTCAGAAGGATGTAGGTTGCAGTAGGTACTGGGAGATGAAGAAGCTAGCACAGGACAGAGTAGCATGAAGAGCTGCATCAAACCAGTCTCAGGACTGAAGAAAACAACAACAACTATAATATTTCCATTTTCTTATTTACTGTGTGATGCTAATATTCCAACTCGTTCATGGTGTGGGTTCCTGTAGTCATGTCCTAGTTCATGAACCACGGGCAACGTATGAGTGGCCAAGTAAGTGGTCCCGACAGTCGGGATACCAGTTACTTTGGAATAAGCCTGGGCATCTCGGGCATATTCTGAGTCGTTGTCACCTTTGTGCTCATACGGCAAAGACTACCAAATCCACCGGTTAGTCCATCAACCGTTAGTAGTAAAACCCAATAGGACTCAGGGCAAGTAAGGCTAGCAACCTGCTTCCCCGGTAGTTTAAATATGATGCTGGCAACGAACAGAGCAAAATGCCTTGGACCTTTAGAGGTGACGGAGTGCCACCTCCTCTAACTGACAAACCAGGGACTCCTAAGATAAGACTTGGCAAACAAATGGTAATGAGATGGGGAGCTATTAATATCAATGGGGGCTACTCTGGGAAGAACGTAGAGCTGGCAGAGGCTGCAAGTAATATGGGGCTGGACGTTTTAGCTGTTAGTGACATTTGGGTAAGGGGTGAGAAAGAAGAGGAAGTGGGGGAATACAAGGTCTACCTGTCAGGAGTCAAAGCAGGAATAGCACAATGGGGTGTAGGGCTTTACATCAGGAAAGAAATGGAACCCAGCGTAGTTGCAATAAGGTATGTAAACGAACGACTGATGTGGATAGATTCGACAGTGTCTAGCAAGAAAATTAGGATTGTGTCAGTATATTCGCATTGTGAAGGGACAGATCAAGATATAAGATGGATAGTTTTTATGAGGCACTCAGTGATGTAGTTGTTAAAGTAAAGGACAAGGACAGTGTTCTGCTCATGGGTGATTTTAATGCCAGGATTGGAAATCAAACAGAAGGGTATGAAAAGGTTATGGGTAAATTTGGAGAGGATATGGAGGCCAACAGGAATGGGAAACGACTCTTGGATTTCTGTGCCAGTATGGGCTTAATAATCACAAACTCCTTTTTTAAACATAAGAACATTCACCGGTATACTTGGGAAGGCAGGGGAACCATATCTGTCATTGACTATATAATAACAGATCAAGAATTCAGGAAGGCTGTGAGGGACACACGTGTATTCAGGGGATTCTTTGATGAGACTGATCATTATTTAATCTGCAGTGAAATAGGGATTGTGATGCCAAAAGTGCAGGAGGTCAGGTCCATGTGTAGGAGGATAAGAGTGGAGAAACTTCAGGATAAGGAAATCATGCACAAGTACATAACAATGATCTCAGAAGGGTACCAGTTAGTTCAATGTAGTCAATTACAGTCATTGGAAATGGAATGGACAAGGTACAGGGACACAGTACTAGAAGTGGCTAAAGAATTTCTGGGAACAGTAGTGTGTAAAGGTAGGATGAAGCAAACAGCTTGGTGGAATGACACAGTCAAGGCAGCCTGTAAAAGGAAAAAGGAAAAAGGAGGCGTATCAAAAATGGCTACATACTAGAACTCAGGTAGACAGAGAAAGTTATGTTGAAGAAAGAAACAAAGCCAAACAGATAATTGCAGCATCCAAGAAGAAATCTTGGGAAGACTTTGGAAACAGGTTGAAGACTTTGGGTCAAGTTGCTGGAAAACCATTCTGGAGTGTAATTAGCAGTCTTCAAAACGGAGGTAAGAAGGAAATGACAAGTATTTTGGACAGATCAGGAAAACTGTTGGTGAATCCTGTGGATGCCTTGGGCAGATGGAGTGAATATTTTGAAGAGTTGCTCAATGTAGGTGAAAATGTGATCAGTAATGTTTCGGATTTCGAGGTACACTGGGATAGGAATGATGATGGAAATAGGATCACATTTGAGGAAGTGGAGAAAATGGTCAATAGATTGCAGTGCAATAAAGCAGCTGGGGTGGATGAAATTAAGCCGGAACTCATCAAATACAGTGGAATGGCAGGTCTTAAACGGCTACACAGGATAATTGAAATGGCCTGGGAGTCAGGACAGGTTCCATCAGGCTGGACAAAAGCAGTAATCACACCAATCTTCAAACATGGAAACAGGAAAGATTGTAACAACTACAGAGGTATCTCTTTAATCAACGTTGTGGGTAAAATCTTCTCAGGTATTGTTGAAAGAAAAGTGCAAGTATTAGTTGAGGACCAAATGGATGAAAATCAGTGTGGGTTTAGGCCTCTTAGAGGTTGTCAGGACCAGATCTTTAGCTTACGGCAAATAATGGAGAAGTGTTATGAGTGGAACAGGGAATTGTATCTACGCTTTATAGATCTAGAAAAGGCATATGACCGGGTTCCTAGGAGGAAGTTATTGTCTGTTCTACGAGATTATGGAATAGGGGGCAAACTTTTGCAAGCAATTAAAGGTCTTTACATGGATAGTCAGGCAGCAGTTAGAGTTGACGGTAAATTGAGTTCATGGTTCAAAGTAGTTTCAGGGGTAAGACAAGGCTGCAACCTGTCTCCACTGTTGTTCATATTATTTATGGATCATATGTTGAAAACAATAGACTGGCTGGGTGAGATTAAGATATGTGAACACAAAATAAGCAGTCTTGCATATGCGGATGACTTAGTTGAGATGGCAGATTCGATTGAAAGTTTGCAAAGTAACATTTCAGAGCTAGATCAGAAATGTAAGGACTATGATATGAAGATTAGCATACGGATTGAGTGCCAAATAGAAGGAACAAAGTTAGAACAGGTGGATGGTTTCAAGTACTTAGGATGCATATTCTCACACGATGGCAACATAGTGAAAGAACTGGAAGCGAGGTGTAGCTAAGCTAATGCAGTGAGTGCTCAACTACGATCTACTCTCTTCTGCAAGAAGGAAGTCAGTATCAAGACTAAGTTATCTGTGCACCGTTCAATCTTTCGACCAATTTTGTTGTATGGGAGCAAAAGCTGGGTGGATTCAGGTTACCTTATCAACAAGGTTGAGGTTACGGATATGAAAGTAGCTAGGATGATTGCAGGTACTAGTAGATGGGAACAATGGCAGGAGGGTGTCCACAACGAGGAAATCAAAGAAAAGCTGGGAATGAACTGTATAGATGTAGCAGTCAGGGCGAACAGGCTTAGATGGTGGGATCATGTTACATGCATTGGAGAAGCAAGGTTACCCAAGAGACTCATGGGTTCAGCAGTAGAGGGTAGGAGGAGTCGGGGCAGACCAAGGAGAACGTACCTGGATTCGGTTAAGAATGATTTTGAAGTAATAGGTTAAACATCAGAAGAGGCACCAATGTTAGCACTGAATAGGGGATCGTGGAGGAATTTTATAAGGGGGCTATGCTTCAGACTGAATGCTGAAAGGCATAATCAGTCTTAAATGATGATGATGATGATGATGATGATGATCATTCACATATCAATCTTGTGATGTCAAGGACGCATACAACAGGAAGATATGACACTTACTGAAGTAAGGTGACAGGATTTTTCTGAAGATCTTCCTTCCAAATCAAGCAGTCACATATTTCAATTTTACAGACTACCACTTTACATAATTACCATTTTGTTAACTTATTATAAATGGGAAATGAGCACCGTTTAGCTCATTACACTATATAAAGTCCATGTATTTCCTTAACTATGCACAGAATAAATAAAGGAAACTAAATAAAGATGTTCATGGGTTAAACAACAGTACACGGTGAACAATTTTTTGCTTTCCTCCACCTAGTATAATTATCCTATTCTCCTCCACCAGCTAGTTTCTAAATTTACATGCATCCAGAACCCTATGCAGTTTTTATTATTTTAGTTCCACTGTAGCATCTGCTATGCAGTTGACTGCCGCTGCTGTGCTCAACTGTCAAGTCTCCGCCAACCAGTGATGCTCAGGTGTTTAGTGGTGTAGTGTCATATGTCCATGATAATAAGTGAATCACAACTGTCAACCAGCTACTGCGCCAGCTGCCAGAGGCGCTGTGTTTTCTAATAAGTTTTTGCATCTCTGTGTACTGTTTATTCCTCGCCATGACTTGTTATATGTTTCGTATGTTCTTTGTTTTATGTTAATTTCTTGATTCCGACACTCTAGGTTACAGTAGTAACTGCTTAATGACTTCCTCTTGAGTATTTGTACATTCAAGAATGATTTACTTCAGAGAATATGCTCAGAGGACCAGTCAACAGACAGTAATAACTGCTATGCTCCCTGTTCACTTTGTTCGCTGAATACAGTTACTGCAATAAAGTATTTTGATCCAGTAAACTTCTAGTCTCAGTATGTTCACATTTTGCAAAGGTCAGACAGCACAAATTGAGCTGCACCTGACACCATTTTTATCTTAATCAGTCTATATACTCATAATCAAATAGAACTTGATATTTTCAACTGCAGTGTCATGTGGTGAACAGACTGGTAAATGTCTTTGGATGGATAATGACTAAAAGAAGGGTGGTTTTTCAAGAACTGTGCGATTTGCCTTACTCATAAGCACCATAACAGCTGAAACAAAAGAACACTTGCAACTTGGAAAATGGAAAAAAATGAAATTTCAAATCAAGAGATTATGTTTGTGTTTTACGGATTTCACAAATTTGAAATTTTCAGGTTTATATTAACATGTGATCATTGGAGGATGTAATCAAACACTTATTATGTAAGATACCATTATTATAATAGAAATATTAATCATAACAGGGACTTGTCTCATACGAGCATGTCGTAGGTCTCCCAGAACGTCCTCCAGCTCTTTCCTTGTAATTCTTCCAGTCCTGCGGACATCCTGATCAAGTCTTCGTAAACTACGGTCCAAGTTCACCTCTTGATTCTCACGTGTCTGACCAACTTGTGTTGCTAAGCCTCTGTAAAAATGAAAACAAAAATTTACAAATATTTAACAGAACTTTACTACAGTGGAAATTCCATATCGGAAACATAAAATAATTTGCAACAACCACTCACCTTGGACATACAATTGGCGCATACAGATACACTTAACAGATGAATACACTGCATTAATTTTCTCTTTTTTTCTATCTTATACTATGGACAGAGTGAAATTTATTCCAGTTGTCTGATCTGAGGAGCCCTAACAGTTATTTTACTACTTATAATAAACTGTACTTAAAGCTAGCTGCATCTAGTGTTTCAAAAGGACCACCTGCCAATACAAATTAAGAGGAAAAGAAATTACGAGAATGAGAAAACAGAAATCTCTTTCTTTGAATAAGGTACATTAAATTGAGGGTTGTAATGGACAAAATTTTGTACTAATAAAAAAACATTTTAAACTTAAGAAATCATTAAAATTTAATTTGTAAACATTGAGTTAGTACATACCTCTAACAAATAATACCTGTTCATTGACTTCATACAAATGATGGAGATTTTTTATAATTTTCTGTAAAAGTACTTTTACATGAGCAACTTTTTGCCACTGGTACCAATAAATTGATTAATTAGAGCTTTGGATGACAGGAAAGTGGCCTCACAATTGATTGGTTGCAGGGTTCAGAACTAAACAGAAAGGCAATCAGTCCTCTTTCATGGAATTGTCCTTGTGGAGTTATTAACATCAGCCAGTAAGGGGGGGGGGGGGGGGGGGGGGAGAGAGAGAGAGAGAGAGAGAGAGAGAGAGAGAGAGAGAGAGAGAGAGAGAGAGAGAGTGGAAAAATGGTCCACCAGGCCTCACCTGCGGCAGTTGTCCTACCATCCTACCATCCCCCCATCCCCCCTCCCCCCCCCAACACTTCCCTCCCCTGGTAATGGAATAAATAAGTCCTCTAGCTGTGTGGTGACGAGATACATAATAGTAAAATAAAAAAAATAAAAAAAACACACACACACACACACACACACACACACACACACACACACACACACACACACACACAATGAACACCAGTTGCACCGAGAAATGTAAAATGAAATGAGAAAAATAATCAAGTCGGTAGATGGGACAGTGCAGTCGAGTGTCACCCGAGGCTCAGCATTGAGCAGATGTCCTTCCCAAACCCATCTCATCTGAAAATTAAAATGTGACACATGGGAATAAAGCCCACTCCCTTGAAAGAAACAGAAAAAACTGTTCGACTATTTTTCATGATCAGCTAAAATCAAGGATAAGGAATCCTTTTGTCTTACATTCCCCAGTGTGCTTTTCGAGGGAGCACTATAAATAAACTAAAATAGTGTGTGGCACAAAAAAGGGCTAAGCACATCTAAAAGTAATTAAAAACAGTGTAAAAGAGCGATTGTGGAGGAGGTAGGGTTGAGAGTCTTTAGCTCAGCATGCAGCTGAAGACAACCCCAACCATCCCATTCCAAAAGCAGTTTCAAATATTAGATCTGAGAATAAGTCACTTCGTCAGACAAAGCAAAGAACCAGTTCAAATGTCCATACATCACCTACCAAAACTAGAGGCAAAGAATCGAGAAGGCCTGGATTGTTGTAGAGTACTTGCAGAAGTGGGCATTCCATCTGGCTGAGGCTACTGTCAGTAAAGCTCCACAACCACAACGTATAGGTAGTTCATTCAGGGTGTCTACATGGATAAGGAGAAATAATTCCCGGATTTCCCGGTTGAAAATACACTTTCTCCCGGGTGAAAACACACTTTTCCAGTGTTAAGTGACAGTATACTTTTTCTCAGCACTTACCAATCCTTTTATGGTTTATGGTTTTATACACCGGCGTAGAATTTCCCGGCACTTCAGAAGCTGACACTCAGGGGAAAAACACGTTTTGAAAAGATCTTTGATGTGCAGCAACATATACACTGCATATTTCCATGTTACGAAGGTATAAATTCGAATCCACCAAACACTGCGTGTTGCTTTCCGAAGCATTAAATTCGAGATTGCGACGTGCTTTTGTAAGCCAGTCACAGCTAATGTTACCTGATCTCATCAGCTGATGACAGCATTTGACTTGTGATGTAGTCAGCCAATAGCAAGATCACTCTTAAGTAGCGCGAACACACAAATAAGAAAAATTAATAGCTTAAATTAATGTTCAATTGTTGCTACAAGAAAAGAAAAGCTATCACATATAATATTAGTCTCTAAGATTAATAAGCTGCAAGAGAAACTAAGCTTCCACATATATTGTTGATCTTTTTTGCACATCATGCATCACATAAATGTGCCAGTAATTTTTTTTTAATAACGACGTAAATGTCTGATCTTCTGGGCTCAAAATTCTTCATACGGTCATCCCCAAAGAGTTGATTTTTAAATGAGAGCCAAACGCTTTGTGATTTAAGAAATTTGTTGTACATTCTCTCACATAGTTTATCTTACATAAAAGGAAATTTACTTTGAAAGTAACGCTTTTCAAAGCAATATTCGAAATATTTTTCCGTGACCTATTACAAAGGTACATTTCAGCAGCTGCCAGAGCGCGCCATATAACAGGCGTCACTGCACTTGCGCATCTACGATGACGCAGGAAGCCCGCATGTTTGTACGTGTGAAACATTAAAAGATCTTGCATTAAAACGAATCTAATGCAAAAAAACTGTCACTTCACGCTCATGGAGGCAATTTGTTGTTAAGAAGCACTGCACAGTCTTCCTAAAGCCTTTGACACACTTTGCTGCTGGCAGACACTTGTATGAGCACTGTGTTTTGTTGTTGTATATGTCGCATTTTCTTTGCGACTTAAGTTTTATTTTAGTTTTTTTCTCTCGTTCATGTTTTGTTGCTGCAATATTATTCTGCAGAAGCGTGATAAAGTAAATTTTTTTGTTAGAGTATTAGTTCTTACCAGTCAAAATCACAAAAATTTAACTGAAAACTAAAACAATGAAAAATTCCGGGAACACAAAAAGATTCATGGGTTTTTCCCGGTATTCACCCGGATGAAAAAATTCCCGGGTTTTTCCCAGATCTCCCGGGTCGTAGGCACCCTGTCATTACATATGATAAAAATATGGACTAATGCAGCATTATAGATGTGGAGATTATAAAGGGCAATGGATTTCTTCCGGAAGGTCATCCAGTTCACTCCACAAGACAGTCACATGACTCAGGATCAATATAAAGACAACTTAGCAGCAAGTATGACTACAGTCAGAGAGAATACTGTGAATAATAGATACCTTAGGGTGACAAAAGGGTCATTACATGTCGAATCATCCACAAATTTTGTGTGACTTAAGTTTTGGTATCCCTACGACAGATCTGAAAATTTTTGCAGTGGAATATTGATCTCACCCCCCCCCCCCCCCCCCCCCCCCCAAATGAAAGAAGATACTGAGGTATTTGAAAGCCACTTCCTAACAGACAGAGACAGGCATTTCTTTTGTCTTACATTGCTTGTTTTTATAAAGATGATCTAAAACCACTGCCTACAAATCAATTCAGTTTTCTCCAATTTTCCACCTTTGAAATTTGTTCTAATTTTTACAGGATCATTAGGAATCAATGTAGACACAAGTTTGTGGCTACAATGAAATCAATTTTCATTCACACCCTGATAGTAATAACTGTGGTTTTTACATAATGTTACTAACTGCTGACTTAAAAATTTTTAGCTGCCAAAACTTTTCAGTTTCACTTAATAATTTCTCACACAAGTGCTTCTGCAATGTATATTCTTAAAGACAAAGATTCCTGATTTTTTGTGGTTGCTATCAGTTTACTGTATTTTATTGACACAAATGAAATATAAACAGTGATGTATATCAAGTTATCTACATTTTGAAAATATTGGAAATATTTCCTAGTTGTGAAAACGTTTCACTGGGAGAAAAAATTTACCAACAGTAAACGCTGATCAATGATCAACAATAACACTAATAATAAAAATGCACTCCAATTATGAAGTATAGGAGATTTTTCATTGTCATGCTGATTAATCAGATTTCTGCCAATAATTCGCGTCTTTCCTGCATGATATTTCAACTGTGTGACTCACAGTCTTCTTCAAGTACTCTCCGATACTGATTCCAGTGTGTAATGAGTCCGGTATTTATGCCTACATTATGTCAGGCGTTCCCTCTGCAGTCCACACCGCGCCTGGTGCTCTGTCCGTGATGTGTGCCGACTGCAGAGGGAACGCCTAGCACAACGAAAGCATAAATACCAGACTCGTTCCCCACTGGAATCAGTATCGGACAGCACTTGAAGAAGACTGCAAGCCACACAGTTGAAATATCGTGCAGGAAAGAAGCGAATTACCGGCAGAAAACCGATTAATCAACATGACAATGCCTCGGTGGGCTGATATGTATTTAAATATTAGAAAGCTAGATTAGCTTCCACAAAGGAAGGGAAGACTGCTCAGTTCTCTCTGTTTCATGCTGCGATTCCGAGAAGACGATGTGGTTCCAGTCTTCGCTAGAATTAAACATCCAGAGCGGCCAACATAATTAAACACTGAGTAAGCTTAGCATTGGTTAGGGAGAGAGTACGTGACATGCGCCACCAACTTGATATGATATCCAGAGAGTTGCTGGCTCTACACATTTTTATACCACATTCTCTAACCAGACACGACTGGGACCGAGTTGATGGCACCTCTTCGTCCCTAGCAGAGTGCACAAGGCAGAAATCGGTGGGATGCCAACCAGCGATGTTTTAACGTCTTAAAAAGGCGCAGCAGAACGAGAACGCTCACACTGTCGTCAACCTGAGTGAGATGGAATTGGATGCAACTACCTACCATTGAGCAGGGGTCTCAATTTTGCAGTTACCCACAGAAATATTCCTGTTGTGGCCTTCGTAAGTGCAGTGGAGCAAGTGGCCTGAAACTTCCTGCCAGTGAGGCTGCAGAAGTCCAGCGAGAGACGTGTAGGGCGCTCACTAAAACCAAGCTGCCCAAATCAAACATCTCCAGTGAAGAGAGGTTGGCCCACAAACAATTCCGAGAAGATGACAGCATTGTGGTGTTACCAGCAGATAAGGGGAATGCAACCATCATCCTACAGAAGGCAGATTATGACGGTAAGGTGCGACAACTTCTAGACGGCATGGCATATAGGCCAACAGAACGGGATTCCATATCCAAGGTGGATAAGAAGACCAGAGCTCTTCTAAAGGAAACTGGCCTTCCAGAAAAGACCGTTTAGCACCTAAGGGCTAAAGTTCCAGTACCACCCAGATTTTGTGCCTAAGGTGCACAAGGAAGGGGTTCCTCTATGTCCAATAGTCAACAATATTGGTGCATCCACCTACCTCACTGCTTAAAAAGATGCTCTTGCCATGTGTGGGGAAGTGTGCCCATCACATTCGCAACTCAGAGGATTTCCTACAATGCCTCAGGCAGCTATCGGTCTCTGACATTATGGTCAATTTCGACTTGGTCTCCCTGTTCACTCCTGTACCACTGAATGATTCACTTGAGCTGATTGAAGAAAAGTTCGATGGTGCTCTCCTGGACTTATTCAGACACATACTGACTTCAACGAACTACCTATGTGTGAGCAAACGGTATGGGTAGCAATGGGCAGCCTGCTCTCACCAGTGGTGGACCATCTCTTTATGGAAAGATTTGAAGAGGGCACACATCGGTCCCAGATCAACTGAAATGATTTTTTTTAAATACGTGAATGACACCTTTGTCATATGGGCCCACGGGAGGGAAAAGCTTGATGTTCTCTTGGATCACCTAAACTCATGCCACCCTAACATTAAATTCACCATGGAATTGGAGAAGGATGGACTACTCCCTTTCCTAGAAGTACTAGTTAAGGGGAAGGGAGATGGTAACTTCAGTCATGGTGTTTACCCACTCACATCAACTTGTACCTGCAAGCTAGCAGTTGCCACCACCCGGCACAGAAAAACAGTGTACTCCGAACACTGGTTCACCAGGCACAAACTCTGTCAGATCCGGATAATTTGGTGACGGAGATAGAACATCTAAAAATCTGTGTTCTACAAAAGTACACACTCTTCTCAAAATGTTCCAAAGGCAATGCGCCCTGTTCCCCCACCAGCGGTTCCTGAAGATATACAAGAAGAAACGCAGAAGGATGCACATTTGCTATATGTTGAGATGCTGTCTGCCAAAATCAGCAGAATTCTCCTCAAACATAACATTAAAAGTGTGCTCCATCCACCCACCAAGATTAAGGCTGTGCTATGGAATGTGAAGGATGACCTGCATCTACAGAAACCAGGTTTTTATCATTTGCCATGTGAATGTGGTACATCGGCCAGATGACTAAGACCGTTGACATCAGATGCAAAGGACACCAAGGATACACCAGACTGAGACAGGCAACCAAATCAGCAATTGCCAAGAATTGTTTAGAACTCAATCATTCTATGAAGTATAATGATGCCACGATTTTAACAGAAACAAGATACTGGGACAGTGTCATCAAAGAATCTATTGAGATTAAGGTCGATGAGAATATCATTAACCGGGACACCGGTTTCCAGCTGAGCTCGGCTTGGAACCCAACACTCGATCTTCTGAAGACGCAATGTAGGCAACATCCACACCCCAAGGAACACAAGTATAAAGGTGTAATTAGAGATAACAGTTCAGTACATGTAACAAAGGATGTACGTGAATTGGGCTCGCGGACACCAGACACAATATCTGAGGACTTTTTTACGAGTCTCGAGTGACAATCTGAACATAATCAGCCTGAAAATAACACTGCAACCTCCCCTGGGGGGCAAGAACCTTGAACAGAACACTAAACAACGCCCACCAAGGTAACAGAATGTCCTAATCCATAGGTCTCAAATGACGACAATTGGAAGATAAAATATCTAGTGCAGCTTGGATGCTATTCAGAACTAAATTCTGCTATATTGACAACGGATAATAACCACAAACTACGCACACAGCGTTCGGGACAGCTGCGGCAAGAAGAAAATGCTACAGCCATTGCTTTTGATTGACACAAACCACGGGCAGAGTGCCAGGCGTGGCGCGAACCACAGAGGGAATGCTTAGCACAACATAGGCATAAATTCCAGACTCATTCCACACTGGAATCAGTATTGGACAGCAACTGAAGAAGACTGCGAGTCACGCAGTTGAAATATGGTGCAGGAAAGGCACGAATTACCGACAGAAACCTGATTAATCAACGTGACAATGCCTTGCCGGAAAAGCCTGAAGAATTAGATTTTTTATTGTTTTAAATTTACAATTTTATTGTATGCCATTTATTCTCATTAGGTTGGCAACATTCCTCTGCTGTTATAAACATTCTTTGTCCTGTGAAAGTAATCAATGCTCATGATGTCCCTATACATTAGTAAGTCTATGGATAGTCTAGGGCAGTATTGCACGAATACGTAATTTTCCATCTTTCAAAGCTTTTATTAACAGACTGAAAAAATACTGGCATACTATTTTACTAAATTAAGACTATAATAATCATGTCTAGGTTAAATAATTGAAGGCTGCTCAAGCAGAGAATGTTCTCAGAGATGTTACATTGCACATGGAGGTGATGCTTCCCCAACAACTAATTCTGAGCTAAATGAAGAAGAGCAGGGGTTATTATTATGGTGATCTTTGACATTAGATCAAGTGTACTTATGTTCTAAACACAAAGAAATACATTTACTACGACTCTCACTAAACGAAGAGAGATTTGTTGGTCCTTTCAGGAGAAAAAAAAAACTTCTGCTTAGCATGAAGTGACATTACAGCACGCAAAGGAACTAAGAGCGAAATGACTTTGTATTGTTCCTGGTGAAAAGCTATGTCCAACTTGCAGAAGGAAGGTTACAGAATATAAGGAAATGAAGTAATTTCTTCAGAGGATACCAGTGGAACTGGAGACATTACAACGGGACCTTGAAAAGTCTGTGCAAAAATAAAAACTACTTAAATGTTAGGGGTAAACCTTTTTTATTTTTCGTCATAGACTCCTTTTAGACTTATACACTTAGTCCAACACTGTGCTAATTTGTTGATCCCTTCCGAATAATAGGAATTGTCCAAGTCTGCAAAATAGCTATTACTTGCTGCAATCACCACCTTGTTTGAATAAAATCATTGTTCTGCCAGCTATTTCTTCGAATTGGGAAACAAATAGTAGTCCGAGGGAGCCAAGTCTGGAGAATAGGGGGGATGTGAGACTAGGTGGAATCCTATTTCTATTAATTTTGTGGTCACAACTGCCGAGGTGCGTGCTGGTGCATTGTCATGATGGAAAAGGACTTTTTTGCGATCCAATTGCCTGCGTTTTCTTGTAGCTCGGTTTTCAAATGGTCCAATAACGATGAATAATATGCACCTGTAATAGTTTTACCCTTTTCCAGATAGACACCATAACCTTTTCATCCGAAAGAATGGTCTTCGCCTTTTTTGGTGCAGATTCTCCCATGGTAACCCATTGTTTAGATTGTTGTTTGGTCTCAGGAGTATAGTAATGTATCCATGTTTCATCCAAAGTGACGAAACGACGCATAAAGTCCTGCAGATTGTTCCTGGACAGCTGCAAACCACCCTTGCAACACTTCCGTTTTTGATCACGTGAGAGCAATATCGGAACCCACCTTGCGGATAGTTTTCTCATGTCCAAATGTTTATGCCAAATATTATGTACATGTTCATTCGAGATGCCCACAGCACTAGCAATCTCATGCATCTTAACTCCTCTGCCATCCATCACCATATCATGGATTTTCTCAATGATTTCTGGAATCATAACCTCAACAGGGCATCCAGAACGTTCAGCATCACTTGTGCCCATAAGGCCACTCCGAAAATTTTGAGACCACTTATAAACTGTTCTAATTGAAGGTCCAGAGTCACCGTAATGTTTATCAAGCTTCTCTTTAGTCTCCTGAGGTGTATTGCCTTTCATAAGCTAATGTTTAATCACCACACGAAATTCTTTATCGCCTATTTTTTGACAATCACTCGACTTCTTTCATTCATACGAATGCCAAACACAAAGAAATAGACCAATATGGCTGAAACTTGTTGTGCATTCTTTCCACAGATGCTACTAACTAAACATGACCTCAATACATGCAAGTGGTGCCATCTCAAGGACTTCGCATGGACTTTTCAAACGCCCCTCGTACTATCGTGCCTAAAAAAAAGGACTGTCTCCAGCTAAACATATACTGGAATCTGCAACAGAGGTATTACAAAACAAATATTCATGTTACACGATGTTGAATTAAGAAATATGAGCAAGAAAACTATGAACATGAACAGAGAGTAAACCATTTTGACAAATTAATGGAACAAATAAAATAGAAACTGAAACATTCCAATAATCCAGCAAATAGTCAACTTTTGACTCTTGTGCCAGAGGCTTGTGCTCGACAACAAGTATGTGAAATGTTGCAAGTATCTGAAAATTTGGTATGTCAGGCACAAACCCGCCCACCCCCCTTAAAAAAAAAGTAAGGGAGAGATAATTTTATCACTGCCTCGACAGAAAAGAGCAAAGATATTACCAATATTATCAGAGGAAACAGCTGACAGAGTAACAAATTTTTATTTGTGTGATAGAAACTCTTGAATAATCTCAAGAAAGAAAAACAAAGTGAGTGGCAGGAAAAATATAAATGAACAGGCCAAAACTGTGTGTACTAGCAGGAGCATCTGGTACTCATTCTGTCTGTGTACCATTCATCAAAATGTTCAGTTGCTACTACATACCATTAATCTTTCTTTAACCTGTATGCTTCATCTCTGTGACAAACGTCCTTCTACATCCCTCCTTTAGGAGTATCTGCAAAATCAGATATAAGATTTTGAGCCTGACAAAAACGTTTAATACAGCCAGTGGGTTTCAATGGATAGGATGCACTTGGTTCCGTTACAAATTTGCAAATTGCTGGTAAAGAAGCCAGAGAAACTTGCACCTCATTCCTTAATTGCAAAATCTCAGGGTAATTATTTGAAGAGGAGGAAAGAAAATCTTCGAGTTCTTTAATGTTGATGGACTTCAATGAAAATTTCCGCTTTGTTGTGTAAGACCAAGCACAGGGTTATCCCTGGAATAATGGCAGTTTATGTACTATATAAAGACCACTGTCTGCAATCTAAACGCCTCTGAATTATTTCTGTTGATTTAGAGCATGATGTGGCCATGGTTCAACAGATACAGAACACTGTATTGCAGTTCTTGAAACAAGACTGTAAACTACCTGCAAGTGTTATTGAATATTTCAGGTGGATGTGCTGACCAGCAGAAACACAGCAATAATGTTTTTGAATATATGTAATCATGTTCATAATTTGCTTTGGGCCTTTGTCCCACTTCAACACAGGGTCAGCCTAGTTACTATGGAATCGGCGATGTTAGTGTCAGAAGGTGGTTCGATGCCATTGCTGTCGTCAGTTTTGAACATATGCAATCATGAACATAAATTCAAAATTAAATGCACATGGTCATTTTTTGCGACTAACAATGGTAAATCTCCCTGTGATAGAATTGATGCCACTTTGAACAGGCTTTTTACAAAAGCAAAAGTCTGCAAAGACCATTTCAGGGACAAATACTTCGTGCCGTGCGAGTTTTTCAATCCTGTCAAGAAAACCTGAAACAAATTTAAGTTTTCTTTATTTTAAACCAAGAGCTAGATGCAGTTTGTAGTTGTCTTTCTGCACATTTTTACCTTCAAGAACTGTTCCTGGAACTAGATCCATGCACCAATTCTTGGCACTTACACCAACTCAATTAGTTTCAGAATTTTCAAATGAATTGTGCAGCACATTACACTTGATTTCGTTACTATGAATATAATTAAGATACTATTACAAAAATTGGAAAAAATCCATGATGTTATATAGCAAACAAGTGTACAAAGTTTTAACATGATACCTCACGAGTGCCATGACCTGGATGATTTGACATGGAATGACCAAAAAGTAACACCCAGTACTAGCCTGAGGACTGCTCACTCAGACACTGCAAATAAAAGAGTGGTCGAGAGAGGTCTGTTAAATAAAACATAGAGCTCTGTTAACAGCTATCAGATGTTTGGAGAGTAGGAGATGAGGTACTGGTGGTAAGAAACCTGAGAGGGAGTACTATGAGGCATGCTGGTTCAGTCAACCTTTGCCTGCAAAAGGTAAAGGTCTCAGATTCAAGTCCGAATTTGGCACACAGTTTCAATTTGCCAACAAGTTCCATGAAAGCTAGCTCTGCTGTAAAAACACTAAGTGTTCCTAGGGACAATACTGTCCCTGAAAATAATTATATAGGGTTTCAGAGCTGACAATGTAACGACGGTAAATCTTTATACTTCTGAAGAATCGGGAGGAACAGACATGGAAAGGTCAAACTTAAGAAAAATTTTTATATTAACCAAGGAGTGCATCGGAATATACAGGGAGCACATTATAAAGGGGAGAGGTGGAGGTCCCAGTAGAAGGTTGCAAGGTGCATTCCAACTGGGAAACACACTTGCGGGCAAGCAATGGTGAGTCTAGTGCACTGTACAAAAAACAAATTTCAAAACTCACATGATAAGGAAACTATCATATATATATAGTGTGTGTGTGTGTGTGTGTGTGTGTGTGTGTGTGTGTGTGTGTGTGTGAGAGAGCTGATACTACCTGAAGTGAAGAGGAAATATCCCCACTTTGGCAAGCAAACTGTCTATAGGCCTAGTCCAGCAGCTTGTTATTCCACAATGATATTCTGGATCCAGGATGCTGAAGGGGTGGCTGTGCTGTAAACATTGCAAACACAGCCTGGTCGTTACAAGACTGTACTCCATTAAATACAGTGTATAGTAGCATGATCCACACCATAAGAGATGCAGGCTAGTAGGCAGTAAGCTCTCATATCCAGCTATAATCCCTACAGTAAGATGGGAGCTCTGACAGCTGGCAGCACAGCTGCCGGAAATACGGAAGCGTCCAATCCCGCCCATCTGCTTTGACCCAGGACGTCACAAATATGGCGGAAACGACCATAAATACAATTCCAATTGGCGTATATAAAGTCGGAACGTACACATTAGGATGACGAAAATACATCAAAAAACATACACACACTCTTCCCACTAAAAGCCTAAGGAAACTAACGGGACAAGTGCGGGAAATGGGGTGTTTTTGGGTGGGGGGCAAACTAAATATAAACAAATTTAGACACCCACCCCATACAAAACCACACAAAATGACGAAAAAAAACGACTCCCCAAATACCACTAAGCACATATCATCTGGAATCGGACACTTCCCTTGACCTATATAGCTCAACAGCAGCTCCTGATCCCATAAATTAGGATCAAACATTTCCCTTGGCCTATATAGCTCATAAACATCTCCCGCTACCAATACACAGCCACATATGGGGATCGAACACTTCCCTTGACCTGCGCGCTGTTAATTTTATCCGTTATATCCATTCCTGAACAAAAACAACAACCCATTAATTTTACTAAAATTACCACACGATGTACAGTGAACAACACTAAATTAACCTTCACTCAAAATCATTAACTCACTGACACGAATTCCACTACAAAGACAGTCGACACACGCACAATTCTGGATAATGAGCAAAAGCAAACTGAGCCCATTACACCACACAAACGAAAACTGTGAACATACCACCAGAGAGCACAACAAACCACAACACGATGACATTCACAAATACGCCACACTCACAAACCAAACTCCGCGTCGTCATGACGTCACACACAACACCCTTATGTCACGGGTCAAAGCCGACACGTGGGATCGGACCCTTCTGTCGACCCCAGCTGCCAATATTTGACAATGAAGTGCAGTGGGCCAGCAACTGGTGGGGCAGGCTGACAGACCTTCCCCTTCCACCATTTGGCAGCCAGAGGTACAGAGCCTAACAATGCCATGCGATTCACTGCAGCAGTCTATGGAGAGCTGTATTTTTTATCAAATGTTTATTTCTCATATGCTAACAGTGTTTGCCTCCTTAATCAAACACATACAAATAAACTTTCAACATTAACAAGGTACAGCACAATGAACAAATGTTATGTGTAACATAACGAATGAAGACATTACTTTTATTTTTAGAGATGGAGAATGAAAACCCCAAGATCATCTGATTCACCACCTCTCATGACACCCAAACAAGCTCCGGTAACTTTGCTGCAGTGGTCCTCATACCACGATTGTATTGATTCATCTTTTATGCCTCCTTTATGTTCAACATTGCAATCTCTTTCAGCTCATGGCTTCGACATTCTTCCAACCGCCTGGCATTATTTGTCTGACAGCTCACTTACCAGCCTCTCTATCCCTGGCAATGTAAAGGTTTTATTTCACTTTGCGACATCTGCTTCTATTTGAACCCAGACAAGTTTGACAGCATTGTTATGGCAGCACTATAGTGGAAGAATTATAACTTTGTGATCATGGTTCTCTGCTAACATATCAATTACAAAAGTGTCATCTGTGGCTTGTATCATTTCATGTCATTCAAGACCACAACCTCAAATATCGGAGGGACAGGTAGTTTAGCTGTCACCTCTTCAAGGGCCGCATTCTGAAATCTGTCTTAAGCAAAGTAGGGAAACAACAGAAAACTTATATCTGGACAGTTAGATATAGATTTGAAGCAACATCCTTCTGGATACAATACAGTATGTTAACTTTGGGAGAAAAGGCCCATTAAGTAGGTTGAGACCACTACTTGGAAAGGATTTCTGAACATAGAGGAATGTACGATACGAGTGTCGGCTTTGAACAGCAACATAGCAAATGTGAGTAAACATTACAGCGACTACTATATAGCGTTATGTTATTTCTGCGACTTTCTGAAACGGGCTACACTACAGATCAGCCTGGCACCACAAGCACATTTATTTCGTTTCACACTTATTAGCTTCACCAACTCACAAGCAAATTGTTACCTTCCAACCTAACTTATAACTCAGACAAAGCCATAAATCAGTCTGCCACCACAACCAGTTTTTTATGCTTTTACATTCATCGAGGACAGCTTCACCAACTAACAGCAAAAATGTAAATATATGCATCAAATCATGTAACAGCAGCCATTAACGTCATTGCCCAAAGCCAACGACACATACCAAACATTTCTTTTGGCACGGTTTTGTTTCTTTGCGAGGTTTGCATACTGTTTCTTAAGTTTAACAGTTTCATGTATACTGACCATAGAATGAAGGCTGTTATTGGTTGTTTGAGTTGCTGGTGAATCTTACATGTTGTATGACTGAGGTCTATGAAACAACCAAGTCCCATAGGCCACAACTACACAACACAGATGATTCACCAGCAGTTAATGTAAACCGCATAGTGTAAATAAATGTGGCATGTGTATGTTGTCAATTATTAGGATAAGGGTACAGAATGGTAAAAGTCTACTTTTACATGGTGGATGTTATTTACTGATGATGTCTTACCATCAGTCAAATTCTGGTGAAGGACACGTGAAATAGCTGTTGCAACAAAATCAAAACTTCTCTGATCAGCAATAAAAATCAAGTTTTACAAATCACCTATAAGCATATATTTCTACTTAACAAGCCATTGGAAAAGAAAACTTCTAATATTCATCATCACAATACACAACAAATGATCCATCCTACTATGGAGAAGGTGCAAGGGTAACAGAAAATCACTGTGATCATAAACATTGCTGTAAAATGTAATTGCACATCTGATACAGACTCATCAGAATAACAAGTAGAAATCAAAATTCGAAAAACCCAAAAGATTGGCCGCCAAAATTCATTCGGGCAAGAAGTGCTACAAACAAAAAGTTTAGTGGCTGCCTTAAGTGAGTATAAAAATGGAAACAAAATACAGCAACGAAAATGAAGTAAATGCACAGGATGGTTACTTTCGCATTTGATTCATTTTTAATTTTTTCGTAACAATGGACAGAAACAAGGTCAATGCAGTAAACTGTTTAGTAATGTGGTACCATTAGTTTTCTTAGCAACTCATATGTGTGTGCAGACATTTACAACAGCAACAGTTAAGTGCTTATTGCCAAAATATTTGAGGAGTTTAATATAAACACCAACGAGACATATCAGTCATGGCGGATAGGGGGGCTTACGGATTTTAAATGTGCGACACCCAACAATTCATTGAACAAAGGCAGGTTTAAATAAACTGTAAGTTTATAGTGTTAATAGCATATACGTCAATCCATTCCTTTAAGCACAGAGATTTATCTAACTCTACAATATACATAAAAGATAATCAATAAATTTCACATTTTCTGACATATTCCTCTGCACATTGTGCATGTGTAAACATGTTACATGCCTTGCGAACTGGCTGTTGATGTAATAGTTCAGGGTGCTGGAACTTTGTGTGCCATCTTTTCTAACGTGTTTCACAGGCAAGCCTCGCACGGCACTAGTAAAACACCGAGCAAAGCGTGCAGATCTCAACAACGTAGTCATCCTCAACAATGCTTGCAAAAAAGGTTCCTACAACCCACGCCGGCTTTCGGCAACCACATTAACACAACATTCTCATCGAATATCGATTGTTTGGAACGACATTACATCGATAGGAGGAAAGATCGATACCTATATAAATCGGAAAAAGAATAGTAATCATCAAGATTAGTTGACTTCACTATCTTTCTCGAGTGTTCAAACCACGGATGTCGTTGTCGGACGTGGTTAAACAGCCAATCTAAGTACCAGTTCGGTTTGTGCAACATAGCACTGCCAGACCTCTTGCTAACTTCAGTTTTTTTCATGTATGGAGGTAGGAGCGACCGCAGTCTCTTCTCAGTTCTCAACAACACCGCACTGGTTTTTTTTATTGAGTCCTGTTTCACCCACGTATTTTTGTAGTCAGCTCAAAAAAAAAAAAATGATCGTATGGCATTACCAGCCGAGAGACCCCGTCTGGGACTCTTTGGCTACCTGGTGAGAGCCTCTCCATTTAATCCCACTTCGGAGCCTCGCGCCCTGACGAAGGTGAAATGAGATGGAATGATGAGGACAACATGAACAATAAGTTTCGGAGTGTATAAAATCTCTGACGCGGCTAGAAAGTGAACCTGGGACCCCGCAAAATAGAGACAGTGACAGTAACCACTATTTTCCGGTCCTCCTTCCACCCCGAATACGAGCTATGGACATTCAGCTCAACATCTCATTCATTACGATGGAAACCTGAGGCAATTTTACGAGCAATCAAATTGATAGTTGTGGAACACAAAATGAAAACCATACATCGTTGCTATGGTACTGATGTTAGCTGATAATGTACGTATGTAGTGTTAAATTGCAAAATAATGTGTACCAGTACTTATTGCTTGCAGTGTTCAGTAGTGAGAAATTAATGACCATTGTAACAGTACCTTTTATATTGTTACTTATTGGTAACTCCATTGTAGAACTGTTGTACCCTAAAAATAAACCGAATGAGATTGTTATTTTAAACAGACTGACCTTGTATTGAAGAGGATGAAGACTCCAGTCTACTTCCAGCCTTCCTAATTTAGGTTTTCGATGGTTTCCTCAGGTATTTCAGACAAATGCTGAAATGGTTCCTTCTTGAGGCCACAGCCAACTGTGTGCCCCAGTCTTGTCGAACTACCACTACAAGTGCATAAATGCCAGTATACAGACGAAGAAAAACAATCACTCCCCATGAAGAAATTTTCCGAATGGGACGGAAATTCGGAAGATACTATGCACTGACAAACAAATGATTAAAATTTCAGAAAACTTGAACGATTTATTCAGGAAAAGGGTTTCACAATAACGCATTGGTCCAACTCTGGTTCTTATGCAAGTGTGTGTTCGGCCTGTCATTGATTGATAGAGATGTTGGATGTCCTCTTGAATGATATCGTGACAAATTTTGTCCAATTTACGCATAAGGTCGTCAAAATCTCGAGCTGTTAGAGGACCATGCCTATAATGCTCCAAACTTCTCAGTTTGGGAGAGATCAGTCGATCTTGCTGGACAAGGTAGGGTTTATCAAACTCGAAGGCAAGCAGTAAAAATTCTCGCCGTGTGTCAGCGAGAATTAACTTGTTGAAATGTAAGCCCAGGATGGCTCGCAATGAAGGGCAACAAAATGAGGTGTAGAATATCGTCGACATACTGCTGTGCTACAAGGGTGTCACGAATGACAAACCAAGGGGTCCTGCTATGAAAAGAAATGGCACTACGGGCCATCACAATCAGTTGTCAGGCCATATGGCAAGTGACAGAGAAGTTGGTCACCAACTAATGTCCGCGCCATTTCCAGTTCTTCGCCGGTCATCAGTGCTCAATTCAAAGTGTGATTTATCACTGAAGCAATTCTAGTCCAGTCAGTGAGATACCAACCTGACTCACCCACAACACAGCCTGACTGGGGCGCTGTTTCTTTTCATAGCAGGACCCCTTGGTTCTCATCCACGCAACCCTTACAGCACAGTGGTGCGTCGACAATTCTAGTCCAGTCAGTGAGTTACCAACCCGACTGTCACCCACCACACAGCCTGACTGGGGCGCTGTTTCTTTTCATAGCAGGACCCCTTGGTTCTCATCCATAACTCTTACAGCACAGTGGTGAGTCAACGATAATCTACACCCCATATAGTTTCCCTTCATGGAAAACCATCTTGGGATTACATTTCAACACAATAATACCCAACCACACACGGCGAGAGTTTCTATTGCTTGTCTTTATGATTGACAAACCCTAATTTGGCCAGTGAGCTCCCCAGTGGAGAATGTTTGAAGCATTATGGGCAAGGCCATCATAACAGTTCGGAATTTTGAAGATCTAACATGTCAGTTGGACAGAATTTGGCATGACATCCTTCAAGAGGACATCCAACACCTACCAAATAATGCTGTAAAGAATACCTACTTGCATAAGGCCTCGAGGTGGAGTTGCTCAATTTGTGGAGCTCTTTCTTTTGAATAGATCATCCAGTTTCTCTGAAATTTCAATCATTTGTTAGTAGATTTATGTAAGATCTACCGATTTCTATTCTGTTAAGATAATTCCCTCATGGTGTTTTTTATTTGTTTGTTTGTTTTGTTTTGTTTTTGTCTTATACTGTATTAATATGTTAGAATACTGTGGAAATACATAAATACATTTTCTTACAGAATAAATATGTGTGCAAAGAATACAATTGTGTATTATGATTCATGAAAAACATTACAAATGAATACATTTATAAACTGAGCTGGCAACCATGGTAGCACATAATGAAAGAATGGCACAGAAAACACTATGTTGTATAAACTCGCTGTTCAAGAAGTAGTGGATTTAAGCATGCCGAGATAAATGATTATAATGAGATAATGATCATGACTGACAGGTGATAACAGAAACTCATACGAAACAGTAAGTACTTTCGTTGTCATAACAGGGCGAAGCCTGGATTATGTATAAATAATGGTATGCTGCATAAAAAAGAAGTTAATTAGCCGAGGTACATTTCCACCACAGCTGATTGTATCAGATATTTATATAGGCGAGGGATTGTCCCACCAATTAAGTTTATAAGGCGACAGGTAAGATGGCCAAAAGGAGATTTAGTGGTGATTTTGTCAAAGGCGACTTGTAAGTCAGCCTATGAGAGAATTATGGAGGTATCTGGAATTTTAAGACAATGGTGTTACTGCAAATATTTAAGGATATGTTAGGGACCAGAGATACACATTTGGTTAAATATGAAATACAGAATTAACAAATAAAGGCCACAAATAAGATTTTATATAGTACATAACAGATATTCATTATCATGTCCCTTATGTAACACATATCTAGAGGAATGTAACACACTTAACGGAGGTCATAACTGCACCAAAAAAGAAGATTAACTCATTGACAAACAATTCACTTAGCCTCATGACAGATAAAACATTTTCATAAGAAAGGGCTTTATTGTCAGTAAATATAATATGAGGAGAATATTGTGAGATGTTGGGCCACAGTTGCACATAGAAAAACATTAATTACAACCCATTCCACAAAGCTTAAAGCTAAGTAATAGGTAAAGCCATAAACACATGATGGATTTGAGACAATAACTAGGGATAACAGAAATTGACAACATAAGGAAAGACTCTCTAGCTGCTGAATTAAAGCAGTAATAAATTACATTGGTAACTGATTTTTCATTCAGCTTATGTGCACATTATTGGCACTCATTTGATGTGCAGAGTAGTGTTGTTTCAGAATCAAGACAAACTACTGTTCTTAAGCGAAATACACAGACTATATGTAAGAAGTTATAGAAAAACTGAATTACATGCCAAAAGGTGAAGTTTGTAACTATTGATAGCAAGATTTGTTAATGAAAAATGGTTATTAACATTATATTTTGATGTATGAAACAACTGATGCAGGCAATGTATGCTGTGCAATGTGAGGCAAGCAAGCTAGGGTGAGAGGTAAGTTGAATTTAAAGAAGAAGTGAAATGTAGGCAGAGAAGGGAACTCATATGACTAATGAGCAGATGGTGCTGCTGTCATCAGCTGTCTGCTGACACACCGATTCAGGCGTTAAGCACGAGAATGAAACAAACATTTCTGAACTGCAAATTTAGATTGCAAGGTTAATACAATAGTTGAAACACGTGATATTGGCTTATGTCAATGAATGATGGGTACATTGTTAGTAGATGTATTATCAGAAGTTAATGTAATTTATTTCAATTTTAAAAACATTTATGTAAACTAGGCAATAACTTATTGAAATTATTTAATAATTTTCATGTAACTGCATGTGAATCCTCTATGCTGAATTAGGAAATGCGAGGAAGCAATTGGAACAATGAATCTGGCTGCAGCCTGAGAAAAACGAACGTCAATCAGCACTATGTAAGGCTGCAGATGGCAGGATTATGTTTAAACGCTGCTGTTGCTAGTCTGCACACACCAGTTCCCAGGTGCTGTGTAGGCTAAAGAAATCGTTTGTCTCCATGTCCATGAAAGATAATGACGTGTACGAAGTTTATGGAATAAGGAGGTTAAAGAAACGTGTGCAAAACCAGTCTTTGACATAAAATTCGACCGTCAAAATGATGGAAAAAATTTTACAATAATGTTAAGAGGACAACACTACGCTGAGAAATCGTTTAACAATATCTTTACATGTAGTATTTTACAAAAAACGGACCATTAAGGTGACGGAATATATTACACTGAAGCGGCAAAGAATCTGGTATGGGCATAAGTGTTCAAATACAGAGATATGTACACATGCAGAGTATGGCGGTGCATTTGGCAACAGCTATATAAAAGACAAGGAGTGCCTGGTGCAGTTGTTAGATCGCTCACTGCTGCTACAATGGTGGGTTATCAAGATTTAAGTGAGTTTGAACGTGGTGTTACAGTCAGTGCACAAGCGATGGGACACAGCATCTTCAGAGGGATTTGCATATCAGTGTAGCTCCATTTCCGATTGAGGAAAAGCTTCAGCTTGTTACTAGGAAAGGGATTTTCCCATATGAGTATGTGGATAGTATGGCAAAACTCAATGAAACCAGGCTACCTAACATAACTAAATTCTCTAGAAAACTCACAGGTGATGCTACAATGGATGCAGAATATGAGCATGCCATGAATATCTGACAGGAATTCAACATCTCCTCCTTAGGAGAGTATGCACAGCTTTACATGGACACAGATGTGTACTTCCTTGCAGACATTGCAAGAAATTCCAGAGTCTATGCATGACCACGTATTCTCTGGATCCCAGCTTTTATTACACAGCACCTGTGTTGTCTTGGGATGTAATACTCAAGAAAACAAAGAGCAGCATTGAATTATTGACAAATGATGACAACTTCTTTTCTTTGATTGAGGGATCCATGGGGACTTTGTCAATGTGTTCACGGGCATCTGAAGGCAAATAACCCACAGATGGGTGACAGGTTCAATACATCCCTTGATTCAAGTTATATAATGTACTTGGCTGTAAGTAACTTATACAGGCAAGCCATGCCAACAATCACTGCCGATTAGTGAGTTTTGATGGGTGCCCATAGACAAAAATTCAAGGAATTAGGTGGAAAAATCTTGGGGGAGGGGGGGAGGGGCACGGGGTATGGCAGTTGATTCTGATGTAGGTTGTGGAGACAAAACTCACATACCCTATTAGTTTGCTGCTGTGTCCAGAGCAACTAGTTTCACTAGCACATACCCTATTAGTTTGCTGCTGTGTCCAGAGCAACTAGTTTCACTAGGAGGCTTCATCCCAAAACACTCTAGGGAATAATCAGAGATAAATTATTCATTATCAAAGTCTCAAGCAATGTCTCAGTTTGGGGATGGAGCTGGTTAGAATCACCTGGGCTATCTTCTTCAAGCAGTCCTCCATAGTGGAATGAGTATATTGATTTGAATACAAGAAAGAGAGCATCAGCGAAGTGCGACTTTGAGAAAATTTTTATAATTAATGAATAACTCAATTTTTGGTAAAAAATGGAGAATTTGAGGGAACAGCATGAAATTTTGATTAGAACTGAATGGGATGGGCGTTATGGTGTAAGGAAATGTATTTCCAGACCAAATTTTAAGCAGGTCAGCATATTCAATAAGAACTTCATTGCTGTGGAGATGGCGAAGATTCCAGTGGAGTTTACAAAACCATTTTATGAGGGGATGTGCATGCTAGACCTGTCCAAATTGCACTTGTATCGCTTTCATTTTGCAGATCCTAAATTACTTCATATGGATACAGATAGCATCATCTACTGGGTGAAGAGCTGCAGGCCATATGAAGTAATGAGGTACCATGGTAATAAATTCAACTCGTCTTCATACACAGCCGATAATCCTTTTGTTCCACAGAATAAGGAGATTATCAGCCTTATGAAAAACGAGGTGAATGGATTGCTATTTGTGCAGTTTCTAGGTCTACAATCAAAAGTGTATGCGTTTCTCATATCGGAAGATGCCACCCAGAGGCAGGCTAAGGGTGCGCATCATATGGCACCGAAAGCCCTCTGTATCGAAGACTATTTGCCGTGCCTGTACAGCAGTGTTAGCAGTGTTGCATTGCAGCTGCCGCATATTGTACAGAAACTAGTAATCAATTGAGAGGACACAAGGTACTATTTGTCATCCATGATGATAAAAGAGTCATTTGTGATGATGAAACTGAAATTCTCCTGTACTCACAGTACTGACTTGTCATGAGAGAAGGGGTAGGTGGCTCTGATTGTGTGAGAGTGACACAGTGAGTGACTGAGTGAGTGAGTGAGTGTGTGTGTGTGTGTGTGTGTGTGTGTGTGTGTGTGTGTGTGTGAGAGAGAGAGAGAGAGAGAGAGAGAGAGAGAGAGAGAGAGAGAGAGAGAGAGAGAGAAAGAGAGAGAGAATGCCTGCAGAGTAGTAGTATGAGACTTTTATCACAGCGTAAGTAATTTTGTGTGTGTGTGTGTGTGTGTGTGTGTGTGTGTGTGTGTGTGTGTGTGTGATGTAAATATTTATTTATTTATATGTACAAGTGCATACACACACACACCATGTGTGTAACGAAAGTGCTGGCATGTTGATTGACACACAAAAATACACACAAAATACAAGCTTTCGCAACCAACGGTTGCTTCATCAGGAAAGAGGGAAGGAGAGGAAAAGAAGAAAGGATGTGGGTTTTAAGGGAGAGGGTAAGGAGTCATTCCAATCCCGGGAGCGGAAAGACTTACCTTCAGCTTGTGTCTGTGTATGTGCGGATGGATATGTCTGCTTGTGTCTGTGTATGTGCAGATGGATATGTGTGTGTGTGTGTGTGTGCGAGTGTATATCTGTCCTTTCCCCCCCCCCCCCCCCCCCCCCTAAGGTAACTCTTTCCGCTCCCAGGATTGGAATGACTCCTTACCCTCTCCCTTAAAACCCACATCCTTTCGTCTTTCCCTCTCCTTCCCTCTTTCCTGATGAAGCAACCATTGGTTGCGAAAGCTTGAATTTTGTGTGTGTGTGTTTGTGTTTGTTTGTGTGTCTGTCAACCTGCCAGCGCTTTCGTTTGGTAAGTCACATCATCTTTATATATATATATATATATATATATATATATATATATATATATATATATATATATATATATATATGTGTTTGTGTTTGTTTGTGTGTCTGTCAACCTGCCAGCGCTTTCGTTTGGTAAGTCACATCATCTTTATATATATATATATATATATATATATATATATATATATATATATATATATATATATATATTAAAAACAAAGATTCCAAGACTTACCAAGCGGGAAAGCGCCGGCAGACAGGCACATGAACAAAACACACAAACACACACACAGAATTACGAGCTTTCGCAACTGGCAGTTGCTTCGTCAGGAAAGAGGGAAGGAGAGGGAAAAATGAAAGGATGTGGGTTTTAAGGGAGAGGGTAAGGAGTCATTCCAATCCCGGGAGCGGAAAGACTTCCCTTAGGGGAAAAAAAAGGACAGGTGTACACTCGCACACACACACACATATCCATCCAATATGGTGTACACTCGCACACACACACACATATCCATATTGGATGGATATGTGTGTGTGTGCGCGAGTGTACACATGTCCTTTTTTTTCCCCTAAGGGAAGTCTTTCCGCTCCCGGGATTGGAATGACTCCTTACCCTCTCCCTTAAAACCCACATCCTTTCATTTTTCCCTCTCCTTCCCTCTTTCCTGACGAAGCAACTGCCAGTTGCGAAAGCTCGTAATTCTGTGTGTGTGTTTGTGTGTTTTGTTCATGTGCCTGTCTGCCGGCGCTTTCCCGCTTGGTAAGTCTTGGAATCATTGTTTTATATATATATATATATATGCCACATGGAATGTTTCCCTCTATTTTATTGTCCCCCCCCCCCCCCCCCCTCTCTCTCTCCCTCTCTCTCTCTCTCTCTCTCTCTCTCTCTATATATATATATATATATATATATATATATATATATATATATATGTGAACAGAGCCACGCGTGAAAGCACCCAAATGATTTCTATGTGGGAATGACCAGCAACAAACTGACCATTCACATGAATGGACACAGGCAGACAGTGTTTGTTGGTAATGAGGATCACCCTGTGGCTAAACATGCCTTGGTGCACGACCAGCACATTTTGGCACAGTATTACACTGTCCGGGTTATCTGAATACTTCCCACTAACACCAACCTGTCAGAACTCCGGAGATGGGAACTTGCCCTTCAGTATATATCTTCTCGTTACTAACCAGGCCTCAACCTCCGCCAATTTCAAGTTGCTGCCATTCATACCTCACCTGTCATTCAACAACATCTTTGCCTCTGTAGTTCCGCCTCGACTGACATCTCTGCCCAAACTCTTTGCCTTTACAAATGTCTGCTTGTGTCGCAGACATATTAAAAGGCAAAGTCTCTTTGCCTTTTAATATGTCTGCTTGTGTCTGTGTATGTATGGATGGATGGATATGTGTGTGTGTGCGCGCGCGCGAGTATATACCTATCCTTTTTTCCCCCTGAGGTAAGTCTTTCCGCTCCCGGGATTGGAATGACACCTTACCCTCTCCCTTAAAACCCACATCCTTTCATCTTTCCTTTTCCGTCCCTCTTTCCTGACGAAGCAGCCGCGGGTTGCGAAAGCTCGAAATTCTGTGTGTGTGTTTGTGTGTTTTATTCATTGTGCCTATCTACCGGCGCTTTCCCGCTTGGTAAGTCTTGGAATCTTTGTTTTTAATATATTTTTCCCATGTGGAAGTTTCTTTCTATTAAAAACAAGACTTACCCAGCGGGAAAGCGCCAGTAGATAGGCACAATGAATAAACCACACAAACACACACACAGAGCTTTCGCAACCGGCGGCTGCTTCGTCAAGAAAGAGGGAAGGAAAAGGAAAGATGAAAGGATGTGGGTTTTAAGGGAGAAGGTAAGGAGTCATTCCAATCCCGGGAGCGGAAAGACTTCCCGTAGGGGGAAAAAAGGATAGGTATATACTCGCGCGCACACACACACACACACACACACACACACACACATATCCATCCATACATACACAGACACAAGCAGACATATTTAAAGGCAAAGAGTATGGGCAGAGATGTAAGTCAAGGAGGAAGTGTGGAGGCAAAGATGATGTTGAATGACAGGTGAGGTATGAATGGCGGCAACTTGAAATTAGCGGAGGTTGAGGCCTGGCGGATATCGAGAAGAGAGAATATACTGAAGGGCGAGTTCCCATCTCCGGAGTTCGGATAGGTTGGTGTTGGTGGGAAGTATCCAGATAACTCGGACGGTGTAACACTGTGCCAAGATGTGCTGGCTGTGCACCAAGGCATGTTTAGCCACAGGGTGATCCTCATTACCAACAAACACTGTCTGCCTGTGTCCATTCATGCGAATGGACAGTTTGTTGCTGGTCATTCCCACATAGAAAGCATCACAGTGCAGGCAGGTCAGTTGGTATATCACGTGGGTGCTTTCACACGTGGCTCTCCCTTTGATCGTGTACACCTTCCGGGTTACAGGACTAGAGTAGGTGGTGGTGGGAGGGTGCATGGGACAGGTTGTACACTGGGGGTAGTTGCAAGGGTAGGAGCCAGAGGGTAGGGAAGGTGGTTTGGGGATTTCATAGGGATGAAACAAGAGGTTATGAAGGTTAGGTGGATGGCGGAAAGACACTCTTGGTGGAGTGGGGAGGATTTCATGAAGGATGGATCTCATTTCGGGGCAGGGTTTTAGGAAGTCGTATCCCTGCTGGAGAGCCACATTCAGAGTCTGATCCAGTCCCGGGAAGTATCCTCTCACAAGTGGGGCACTTTTGGGGTTCTTCTGTGAGAGGTTCTGGGTTTCAGGGGATGAGGAAGTGGCTCTGGTTATCTGCTTCTGTACCAGGTCGGGAGGGTAGTTGCGGGATGCGAAAGCTGTTTTCAGGTTGTTGGTGTAATGGTCCAGGGATTCAGGACTGGAGCAGATTCGTTTGCCATGAAGGCCCAGGCTGTAGGGAAGGGACCGTTTGATATGGAATGGGTGGCAGCTGTCATAATGGTGGTACTGTTGCTTGTTGGTGGGTTTGATGTGGACGGATGTGTGAAGCTCGCCATTGGACAGATGGAGGTCAACGTCAAGTAATGTGGCATGGGATTTGGAGTAGGACCAGGTGAATCTGATGGAACCAAAGGAGTTGAGGTTGGAGAGGAAATTCTGGAGTTGTTCTTCACTGTGAGTCCAGATCATGAAGATGTCATCAATAAATCTGTACCAAACTTTGGGTTGGCAGGCTTGGGTAACCAAGAAGGCTTCCTCTAAGCAACCCATAAATAGGTTGGTATACGAGGGGGCCATCCTGGTACCCATGGCTGTTCCCTTTAATTGTTGGTATGTCTGGCCTTCAAAAGTGAAGTAATTGTGGGTCAGGATGAAGCTGGCTAAGGTGACGAGGAAAAACGTTTTAGGTAGGGTGGCAGGTGATCGGCGTGAAAGGAAGTGCTCCATTGCAGCGAGGCCCTGGACGTGCGGGATATTCGTGTATAGGGAAGTGGCATCAACGTTTGCTTCTTCAGGAAAGAGGGAAAGACGAAAGGATGTGGGTTTTAAGGGAGAGGGTAAGGAGTCATTCCAATCCCAGGAGTGGAAAGACTTACCTTGGGGGAAAAAAGCATAGGTATATACTCGCACACATACACATATCCATCCATATATATACAGACACAAGCAGACATATATATATTAAAAACAAAGATTCCAAGACTTACCAAGCGGGAAAGCGCCGGTAGACAGGCACAATAAAATAACACACAAAATTACGAGCTTTCGCAACTGGCGGTTGCTTCGTTAGGAAAGAACGAAAGAAAAGGAAAGATGAAAGGATATACCTATCCTTTTTTCCCCCTAAGTAAAGTCTTTCCGCTCCCGGGATTGGAATGGCTCGTTACCCTCTCCCTTAAAACCCACATCCTATCATCTTTCCTTCTCCTTCCCTCTTTCCTGACGAAGCAACCGTCGGTTGCGAAACCTAGTATTTTCTGTGTGCGTGTTTGTGTGTTTTGTTCATTGTGCCTGTCTGCCGGCGCTTTCCCACTTGGTAAGTCTTGGAATCTTTGTTTTTAATATATTTTTCCCATGTGGAAGTTTCTTTCTATTTTATTTACATCATCATATATCATGTGTGCAAAAAAAGTTAAGAAAAAGTTAAGAAAATTATAAACAAAACACTATTTATATTTATTAGAAAAGCATAAACAGAGAAAAATACTTGTGTAATTACTTATTCACATGAAATGTGTTCCAAATCAGATTAGTTTTTGAGTGTATATACACTCCTGGAAATTGAAATAAGAACACCGTGAATTCATTGTCCCAGGAAGGGGAAACTTTATTGACAACTTCCTGGGGTCAGATACATCACATGATCACACTGACAGAACCACAGGCACATAGACACAGGCAACAGAGCATGCAAAATGTCGGCACTAGTACAGTGTATATCCACCTTTCGCATCAATGCAGGCTGCTATTCTCCCATGGAGACGATCGTAGAGATGCTGGATGTAGTCCTGTGGAACGGCTTCCCATGCTATTTCCACCTGGCGCCTCAGTTGGACCAGCGTTCGTGCTGGACATGCAGACCGCGTGAGACGACGCTTCATCCAGTCCCAAACATGCTCAATGGGGGACAGATCCGGAGATCTTGCTGGCCAGGGTAGTTGACTTACACCTTCTAGAGCACGTTGGGTGGCACGGGATACAAGCAGACGTGCATTGTCCTGTTGGAACAGCAAGTTCCCTTGCCGGTCTAGGAATGGTAGAACGATGGGTTCGATGACGGCTTGGATGTACCGTGCACTATTCAGTGTCCCCTCGACGATCACCAGAGGTGTACGGCCAGTGTAGGAGATCGCTCCCCACACCATGATGCCGGGTGTTGGCCCTGTGTGCCTCGGTCGTATGCAGTCCTGATTGTGGCGCTCACCTGCACGGCTCCAAACACGCATACGACCATCATTGGCACCAAGGCAGAAGCGACTCTCATCGCTGAAGACGACACGTCTCCATTCGTCCCTCCATTCACGCCTGTCACGACACCACTGGAGGCGGGCTGCACGATGTTGGGGCGTGAGCGGAAGACGGCCTAACGGTGTGCGAGACCGTAGCCCAGCTTCATGGAGACGGTTGCGAATGGTCCTCACCGATACCCCAGGAGCAACAGTGTCCCTAATTTGCTGGAAAGTGGCGGTGCGGTCCCCTACGGCACTGCGTAGGATCCTACGGTCTTGGCGTGCATCCGTGCGTCGCTGCGATCCGGTCCCAGGTCGACGGGCACGTGCACCTTCCGCCGACCACTGGCGACAACATCGATGTACTGTGGAGACCTCACGTCACACGTGTTGAGCAATTCGGCGGTACGTCCACCCGGCCTCCCGCATGCCCACTATACGCCCTTGCTCAAAGTCCGTCAACTACACATACGGTTCACGTCCACGATGTCGCGGCATGCTACCAGTGTTAAAGACTGCGATGGAGCTCCGTATGCCACGGCAAACTGGCTGACACTGATGGCGGCGGTGCGCAAATGCTGTGCAGCTAGCGCCTTTCGACGGCCAACACCGCGGTTCCTGGTGTGTCCGCTGTGCCGTGCGTGTGATCATTGCTTGTACAGCCCTCTCGCAGTGTCCAGAGCAAGTATGGTGGGTCTGACACACCGGTGTCAATGTGTTCTTTTTTCCATTTCCAGGAGTGTAGCTATATAGCTCATACCATGTGTGCAAAAAAAGTTAAGAAAATAATAAACAAAACGCTATTTATATTTATTAGAAAAGCATAAACAGAGTAAAATACTTGTGTAATTACTTATTCACAGGAAATGTGATCCAAATCAGATTAGTTTTTGAGTGTATATAGCTATATAGCTCACAGTCCATCAGAATTATTGTAAAAATCTTTGCTATTGGGGCTGTGGAAATTAGCTTCTAAGTGTACACAATCCATCAGAATTACTGTAACAGCTACATTACTGGGACTATGAAATTTAGTTGTAGTGGTAAAAAGAAGTATCTCTGCATCAGTTTTTAGCGTAGATTTATACATCTGGAAAAATTGTGAACATTATCATCCAGTGATACTGGAAAAAACCGTAAAATAAATTCTCAATAGGTGTTAACTGTTGTAGAATGTAAGTTAAAAGTGTCTATGCATTGAAATAGCAGAATCAAATTGCACCTCAAGAACTATATTGTACCTCAAGAACTATATTGTACCTCAAGAACTACATTGTATCTCAAGAACTGAACTGCAGCTCAAGAACTGAATTGTATCTGTGCGAACTGAATAAAAGAAAAAAATTGTTACCACGTGTCTTTGTCATCCTTGTTATTTACAAAAAATACCTATCCCCTATTGCATTGTGTATGTATATACAGGGTGATGTGAAATTCGCCCACTTGGGTTTCGCAGTGTGACTCCTCACATGCCAACAATAAAAAAATGTCTGCCACAAAAATGTGTGCAGCGAGAACATCTGGCAGAGAATGGCCATTAAAGAGTGGCAAACTGGCAACACTGTAAACACATGTACGGTAACTATCTTGGTCAGCACATATCAACCGTTATGTGCAGTGGATAGAGTTTTGGGTTAGCATGCAGGAGGCCAAGTGTTTCATCCTGGGCTGGGGTGCTTTCTTTCTTCTTCTTCTTTTTTTTTTTTTCCCTGGCATTTTATACTTTAATATATACCATTTCTTAGGTCACATGTAATCTAAATTTACAACATTTTGTAACACTGAACGTAACAAATATGTGGTTAGACAAATAACAAATAGACAGTTGAAACAAATGACCTGTCATAGGCCAGAATAACTTCAAAAACAAAATCAATTTCGAGATGCTAAAGATGATAGCACAGTACAGTAAGACAACACCTACTTGTCATTTATACTACATGTAATATGAACACTCAGATGTCGCGTATTAGCAACCAGTGACAATAATAATGTCTATATTAATGACTGCATGACCTTCACAACAGAATGCATTGTCCTCAGAACAACAGATGCTCAAAGTGACCTCCCTGCATGTCCAAACATTGTGCTACCTGCCGGATCATAAAGCTCTGGACCCTTCGAAGCAAAGTTGCATCCACAGTAACAATAGCAGTATGAACATGCCCTACCAATTCTTCCACATTCGTTGTTGGAGCAGAGTACATGTGCTCCCCAAGGTGCCCCCACAGGAAGAAATTCAGAGGATTTAGGTCAGGTGAATGAGGTGGCCTACAACTGGAGCTCCACATCCGAGCCATTTCCCTGGAAGTTTTCTGTCCAAATACTGTCGCAAATTAATTCCAGGGTGTGGAGAGGCACCAGCATCTTGGAACCATATCCTGTGGAACATCTTGCGGTGCATCAGGCAGATAGTTTGAGAGGAATGCATGATACCTTTGTGCAGTCAACCAGCCAGGTAACATGCAGCCAGCCGAACACCTGTCACCCAATATTTCAGCCCAGACATTGATACCAAAGTGAACTTGACAGCCATGGTCGTGGTGACGTGCCGGTTAACCTCACACCTATGGTGGCATTGTGAATATTGAAGACACCCTCACGCATGAATGCTGGTTCATCTGACCATATTATAGTGTTTCCAAAGTCATCATTGGCTTCCTGCTGTTTTTGGAACCATTCATGGATGACGATCTGCAGACTGCAAGTGTTACGTGAAAGCATAATGATAGGGGTGCAGCCCATGATTGTGCAGCATGTTAACAACCGTGCATTGCGAGACACGCAGCTGCCTAGCTATGCTACGTGTACTTCGCTGAGGTTCTTGGTGTATCACCTCCAGGATAGCTTCCTCAGTAGCTGAAGTACAGCGAGCCCATGGTTGACCTTTGTCACACGATGGTGGAAGGAGAAAACCTGCCTTCTGAAGGCAAAGCTGAAGATGACAAAAAACACTTTTATATGGATGGCATTGATGAGTATATCTAGCAGTATATTCAGGAGTGGCAACACCAGCCTAGTTATCAGATGCACCAAGGATCAGAACCATACCACATATTCATCGTTTGTGTATGCCATACATCTGTAACACTGGTTTAGAGGTTTACAATGAGAAAATTTGATAATGTACGCATGTACATTGGAGTCTGTCACAGGTGCGTTACTCCGCTTGCAACTAGTCCGTGTCTGGTGGACAGAGCACACAGTATAAACAGTCCTGCATGCTGTTCCACCTAATGTGCATTACCTCATCAATATCTGACAGATATTGTTCTGAATGATTCATCCTGACTCCACTAATTGTGAAATGTTCGGTATCAAATTACACAGTTTCTCTAATAGTAACAGACATGATGTTTCCACAATCCCATCGATATAATAATAACAACAACAATAATAATAATAATAATAAAATAATTAATTGAGATACATGCTAAACAGCATGTGGTTACCAGACTCAATATTGAAAGGCATCATTAGTGGGACCATGGTGATAACACATATAAATAGTAACCAATTTGGACATTATTTGCAAAGCACATTGCTTGTCCTACTGGTAATGTAAGTAATGAAAAGTAATGGACCTGAATGAGGCTAGAATAATAGTTGGTACTAATCTATGGGACCATTGGAGAATGGTACAAAGAAACCAGGTTTTGCATCTAGTAGATGAGGTGGTGCGAATCAATTCACACCCATGACGTGGAAAGGGCTTCTTCCAAAATTGACCAATCTTCCATTTCTACGATTGCAGTATGTAAGTGCTGTAATTGCTGTTGAAGATTAAGATACCAGATACTGTCCCACCTGCACTACATTTACCAAATAAAAATATGCCTGAACCCAGGATCGAACCATCGACCTTCTGCATGCTAACCCAACTCTATCCTGTGCACCAACTGTACAGCAGGACTTGTGCTGACAGAGGTAGTTACAATACATTTGGTTGCAGTGTTGCCAGATTGCCACTCTTATCATCCTTTTTCCACTGGATGTACTTGCCGGCCGAAATTTTGTGACAGACATTTTTTCATCGTTGGCACCTAAGGAGTCGCACTGCGAAGCCCAAGTGTGCGAATTTTGTTTCACCTTGCATAAAGGCTGTGCAGGACACAAATGACATTAGTTTTTATGAAGATGAGTGTTATTAATGAGGTGAAGTTTAAGACAGTGAATAACAAAATATGTGGAACGACTGTATAGAATTACGCCTATCGTGCAGCATGTGCTGGGTTATGGGAGCAGGGGGCATGTGACCGCATCTGCTTCTCAACATATATAGCAGACATGTTTAAAATTATACCTCCTGTGCTTGGATGGAACTGAATACTATCACAGTGACAACAGGGTGAAGAGAAATTATACACGTATTATAAGGTAAAAATTCATTTATTTTTCATCCAACTTAAAAGTCATTTTACAGTTTCGACACAGCAACACTATTTTCACACAACTTCTTCTTGAGTCAACAGAGAGCAGGACACCCATAGAATAGCAGCAAAATTGGAAGATTCAGTGCATCCATGAGATCTTCTGCTTCCCCTTCACATAGATGATGGTATCCATACAGTCAAATAATTGAAGTGACATCACCATATCTTTATAGGGGGTATGCCAGGATCATTCCACTGAATTCCATGGTAGAAATGTGTTAGCCACTTTGCACTCTTCCATGTTTTAGTGCACTTCACATCCTTGAACAACCTCGGTGATGCAATGATTGCTGAGAATATCGCTATTCTACTGGTACCTTAGTGTGTGCTATGAATGCAACCTCTTTAAACATTAACTTCCTACGCTCATCAACATAGGTTCCATGAGGGTCTGCAATGATGTTCAAACCTTGAGATACCATTGAGGAATATTCTGTATATGATGCAGCACTTGTTCATTTATACAGCTCATTGCACAACACGAGTGAATGGATACTAGTTAATCACATGATCATATAGAACTCGAACATTCACTGTGGTGTGTCCTGAAAAATTTGCTGAGGGTTCATATTCAATTTGTACATCTATAGGTCCAGACTTAATTATCTCATTCTGTTTTGAGCAGTCTATGACTATGATTGGAGACTTTCATCCCACTGCAGGTGTAAATTATCATATGGATAGAATTCTGAATTCAGGTAGATCTGGCATTAGTTAACTTGCAGTTGTCAAATGCAGTGGGATCATTTGCTATATCCCCTCTTCTATCAGTCTGAAATGCAATTATGATGAATCTAGGCGTCTCTAGCCATGAAAAGGTTTTAACAGCCCATGTTTGCTTGTAGTCAGTAGTACTGGGCACTTGAAAACCTCCCAAGAGCAGAATATTTGTAATGGATATGTATTGGAATTCAGAAGTTTTAAAAGCTCCAAATTCTCCTCGTCTGATACACAAATGTGAGGCATTTTCCATATCATCTTGCTGATTGTGATCATGTTCTCCTATTGCTCCTTGAGTGTATGAGTAATTATCCATTGCACTCTGTACCAGAATCTATGAACGATCCCTCATTTTTTAAACCATTCAAATCCATGGGTCATGCACAGATATATGTTTTAAGGGTTGATGTTTTGCCAAAATTGTGTGTATGGTTGAACTCAGACCCACTGAGTTCACAGTATATTTCTTGAAACAGCAGTGCTAAAGCATTACATGTAAGCTTGGATCCCACTGTAGCGGAGCCATTGGTTTCCTTGAATGATCCCTCCAAATATATGAAACTCTTGCATGGAAGTGTCAGAGCATCTTCATGCTGGATGACAATTCTAATTTCTTAATTCTTGTTAAATGTGGTTGAAGCATAAAGTTTATGTGAGAAGTATTCCTGAAGCATAATTCGTTCACCATACTCTACCGGACTTTTTGTATTTAGTGAGGACATCATTGCGAGTTTTCAAGCCAAGTGATTTAAGAAACTAATAGTTTGCATGTGTTATCACTCTGCGGTTCAGCAGCAATGTGATGTGGTGTGGACAGTATAACAGGTAATGCCGAGGCAAATTTAGAGTATGTATCAATAACCATTAAAATATATTTGAACCATTATTCTCATGTGAATATTCCCTCAGATCTACAAGACTGCTTGCCATAAGTCACTCAAACCTTTATCATAACTTGCTTATGACAGTATGTTTTGCATGCTGGTTTGTGCAGTTCACGAACTACTGTCTCCATGCTTATTTGATGATACCTCTCTCTCTAAGCTCAGAGATTACTAAAACAGACTCATTTGAATGAGCTATATTACCTGCAGCAGCTGATGCAATGAGCAAATGTAGTTGATCTGTTAGCTCATTGGAGGTCATTGTAATAGATATATACATACTGCGGGATTTGATTGTTCATGTCACTGACTTGATGCACTCGTCTGAGTGCAACATCATGACACAGAAATCGTGAAATTACTCACGGACAATTCCACGGCTCTTAAGATCAGGCCTTGCAAGCCCCATGGGTCCAGGTTGATGTCTCAACTTTTTCACCCCACCCACTGGTCCCATCATCCATGAGACAACAGATTTTTGACACCATACAGAACCTTGCCCACCCAGCCATTAAGGCCATGACCAGGATTATCACCAAACACTTCATGTGGCTGCATTCAAAGCTCACTGCCACAACTGGACACAAGCACGTGTTGCATACCAATGCTCCAAGGTCAGTAGGCATGCACAATCCCCGACTGCCACATTTATGTATCCCCAGGTCGCTTCAGACAGGTACACCTCGATTTGATCAGTCCACTGTGCCCCTCACAAAACTGTAGATACATTCTGTCAATTATTGATAGGGCAACCCATTAGGTGGATGCTACCCCTATGATGGGCATTTCTGCAGACTCTGTTGCTCATTCTTTCATGGCCACATGGACTTTTCGCTTCAACTGCCCATCCTATGTCACAACAAATCAAGGCTGGCAGTTCAAATCTATACATTTTTCCAAATTATGTGAACTCTGTGGAGTGGCGCGATTCCAGACTGCTGCCTACCACCCCCAAAGTAATGGCCTTGTGCAGCAGTGGCATCAGATCTTAGAAGCCACCCTCATGTGCCACAACTCCTCATGGTCTGATGCATTACCCTAGGTTCTCCTGGGTATCTGCGCATCCTTCAAGAAGGACCTCAAGGCCTCCTTGGCCAAAACATTGTATAGTGAACCATGGGCCTTCTGGCCCAGTTTGTTGAGGACTCACCTCTGCTTGCAGATACTGAACTCCATCTGCTAGTAGAGCAGGTGCGCTACCATATTTCTCAGCAGTATGTTCTGCCTCCTGGTTCTCACTCCACTCTGTGTTTATCCACAATGAGATAAACAAGAGTGATTGTGTGATGTTACACAATGACTCAGTGCACATAGCTTTACAATGGCGATATTCTGGCTCACATAAAGGGTTAGCATGTGCAACGAACACATTTGACATCCTCCTACACAACCGACATCTCACCGTTTCAGTTCACCGACTGAAGCCAGCACGAACCATTGCAGAGGATGCTGTGAATGATACTGCTTCTGTTGAGATACCTACATCACCGCATGAGGTCTCTGCCAAAACCGGCGTCTTGTTGCCCAACGGCCTCTGAGCACTGGTGCCAACTCCAGCCTGCCCAAGTCTGACCCCTGATGGCAAGGGTTCCCCTTCCTCAACCCTCACCCACTTTTCCCCTTCCCGTCCTGGCTCTTTTACCCTCTAAACAGAAGTGCTCCATTTCGCCTCAGATGACGTCTCTCTACAGGTATGCAACAATTTCATTTTCATCCTTTACTCTCCTCCAAACTCAGCCAATGACTCTCCCACCACTTCTGCTTTTGCCATCAAACACCTCAAACTTCCCACAGGTGTGGAGATCAATGCAATCTCTTCTTTCATCGATGCTACAGGCTCCTAACTGTCACCATCCCACTCACTCCTCTCCTTCTGACCAATTCTGATGATCCACCCTGCTCAATTGTGGGCTGCTTATTACACCCACCCATGTGGCACAAGGACTATGTCATTCCTTCCCCAGCCCCTCTCTTCCTTGTCTATCAGAAGTGACTTGCACGGGCCCTTCCTAAGGACCCAGATGTACCTATGGCTCCTGGATCTTTGCCTGTGTGTAGTCCCTGATGCCTTCTCCTGCATAGTGCCACAAGTGCTCTGCAATGCCAGGAGGGGCGAGGGGGGGGGTCACTCTGTGGCGGCATGCAATCAGTCAAGTGACCTATTATATTCGGATTGCCTTCTTTGAGGTTTATGGGTGATAGAACATGGCGCTTCAGTTCATTGCAAAGATTTGAAGTGGAGTGACTGTGTGTTGATGTATAGCAGTATCAAGCCCATCATTAAAGTACTTATCTCTACACTTGGAATCTTAGTGTATTCATTTAAGCCATTGTATCTATTTCCACAAAACAATTATGATAATAGCCAGGGAGATCAGGAAATTATTAGGGCAGTACATGAAAGACAGATTTTACTTGTTGACATCAGTTCAACAGTGCACACTTGCAAAGATAAGGAGAGAGAAGTGAAAAGTATGATGGTGAAATATTGAAGGGAATTGGGATAATTATAACAATGTTTCTAACTGTAATAAATAGGGGCAAGAAAATTTTGCAGATACTATAATGGGAAAAATAATGCGAAATTAGCAGTGTTTACAGAAATAAAGTGAAATTGGCGACTTTTACAGCATATAGCAAAATTTGTAATTTTGCAGCATATGAAAATGTTACAAAAATAAGGACAGCAGTTCACTTATATTTATAACTGATAATTACTGAATGGTAAAAAAGGATTTCAGTTTCTAATATCCTCAAGTCTGGGGGTTCATGTATAATCTTAAAATAACAGTTCATTACTTGCCTAACGAACTTCGCTTAGATGATGCAAACAGCACTGAAATTAGCAAAAAACATCACCAAACTTGGCAAAAAAACACCACTGAATGTGGTAAAAGCACCTAATTTGGCAAAAAAGCACACAGGATATGGCAAAAAGTAACCTGGAAATTGATTAAAAACATCACCGAAATTGGCAAGAAAACAGCTCCGAATTTGATTAAAAAACAATGAATTTGCTTATGAAACAATAGCACTACACTTGGCAGAAAACAGCACCAAATTTGGTAAAAACAAACAACACCCAATTTGGCAAAAAGAACAAAACAAACAATACTGAAGCAAAAAAAGGACAAACACAGAATTTGGGGCAACACTGATACTGGCGAAAAGCAACAAAGAACTTGGCAAAAGCAACAGGGATTTCGGCAAGAAAAATCGAATTTGACAACAAGGAATTTGGCAAAAAGCAACATCAAATTTGACAGGAAAACACCTTATATTTGGCAAAGAAACAACACAGAACTTGACAAAAAATAACAGCAATCTGACAAAAAAAACATCAAATTTGGCAAAAAATAACACTGAATTTGCCAAAAAATAGCTGCAAATTTGGTTATGAAATTAAAGAATTTTTTCCTGTCCCTAGTAATAAAGTTACTGATTAATTACAAGCAATCTGTGAGAGTTTACATTAAGTCTACTGGGAGGAAGCAAAAAGTAGATTGAATATTGTAGAGGAAACAGGCACACCTGCTAGTGTGAAAGGTGGCAGTGCCTTCCAGACAGGCCATTGCCATGGTAATACCCATCAAGCACTTCCCTTTCATTTTGTTTTGGTGATTATCATACAATTTCATTCACCTTTGGTGTATCTAAATATTCCCTGATTGATTGTAACCTGATGGGCTCTTAGGTTTAGGGTAAACCACTGATTGATCTCACAGTACTTGCATGACTTGCAAACAGGAGTAGAATTAAACTTGGCTGTAGAGACAGATTTTTGGATGCTGGAGGTGACCATTGCATTAGGGGTGGCTTTAGAGCTTTCCCTGAGCAGCAAGCGAATTTGCCGAACCTTCTCATTGCTAGCCTGCCTTTGTAGTCACCAAAACTGGCAGTGAGCCCTGAGGGGCAGTGGTTTATGGGTGACCATTCTGGTGGTTGGCCTTGCTCTGGTGGTGGCCAAGCAAGAGGGTGGGGATTTCATGGCTGAATGCAAAATAACGCTTCTTTAGAGACTGGCAGCATCGGGCATCCTGACGCCAGCCTAACTGCTTTATTAGTGAGTGGTCATGGTGTGCGAGTCTGGTATCCTTATCTCATGTGTGTCCAGGTATAGTGGCATTGGGCTGGCACCTGGCTGATGTGTTTATTACAAGAACAGTGTACCTTGTGAGATGGGATGATGAATTTTCTCCAGATGTCAAGTTTATTAGATACTGCTACGCCTCACCAAAATGGCATCCACTAAGCCATTTTATGGATGAGATGGAGCTTTTTCCACTAGGAAGCTTCCCTCATCTTGTAAAATGGGCTGGGGGTTTGGCTGCAGTATCTCCGGCATTGTGTGCTGTGTTTTCGGAGAACAGAGTGTGGACTGTACTGCAGTGATTTGTTGAGGAAGATTGAGTCTCATTGCTCGAAAACATGATTGTCACGGTAACCACTGCTGGGCCTTGATAGGTTTCTCTGAGAACATTGGGGGGAACAGCTGTTTTTTGGAAGGTTTCAAGCAATGGGTGGGAGGACTTGCTTCTTGACTGTCATGAAGTACAGTCACGAGAGCTCTTCTGTTTCTATGGAGAGAGCAGTTAGTTGTAAACTGTCGTAACACCCAGGTGAAACTTTATATTTTTGCAGATGTGAGATAATCACCGGTGGGTATAGGGTCATCTCCCACAGCGCAATGTGCCACTGACCCTTGTAGCTTCAGCAGTGTTCGTACGAGGACAACAGCACCTTGTCTTCCATCAGCTATATTGGTAACATTGCGCAGTTTTGGCAAATTCAGAGGGCTATCAAGTGTTTTCAGTGCCATCTTTTTTTTATAGCAGCCTTGTACTCACTTAGTCACTCTCAGTGTCCATTGAATGCTTAATTATATTTTGATGTGAGAGACCAATCAGTGGAACGATACAGCAGAATGTGCTTGCCTAGATTGGCATTCTTCCACTTAAAGGAGCCAGTCTCATCTACACATAAATTCCAGTTAGGTTCCCCAAGTATATTGCCAACCAACCTGAGTTTGTGTTAATGAAATGTTATACTGCTGAAGTTTCTGTTTATACGTTTGTTCTCTCTTGACCTTGATATTAGTGAATAAATCTCTTTGTGATACCAGAGGTTCTTTTTATTAATTTTTCAATGACACCTATTCTCATTTCCTATGATGTCATTTATTTTGTTGTGGGTTTGAAGGAATTAAATTAATTTCATGTAATGTTAGTCAACTCATTAGGTGATCCACACAGGAGCCACTATGTAATGAATGTCAGATTTCCTTGTGTTATTGATAAATGTGACACCTCTTGGGTGTGGTGATTATGACTTTTTAGTCATTTGGCAGATGGAGAATAGCTGCCACCACAGGCAAGCTTGCAAGTGCTATGCAACCAAGTGCAGATGTATGCATTGGCAGTGATGGTAGAAAAGATATGGGGTTAAAAGAAATTGAGGAGGATTTAAAAAATGAGGCAGAATGCAGAGGTGTCTGTGAGACACATGGGAGACCTTACATATTTATTTAGATTGATAATTGCCTAATTCACACTGGTGATGGAATGAGTGAAAAACTGAAAGACAGAATAAATCATGGTTCAAATTTTGCAAAATTATCTTCAATTGGAGTATTGAAGGTGAAGTCAAATCATCCCTGTTGGGCGCCATAATGTAGCAGGTCTGGTGTAACTGTGGTAAACCAAGAATGAAACATGAGCAATTCTTGCTTGTCATGATGGGTTTAAGTCTTTTTACAGGCATGGTAAGGTCCATAGATGATTTGGGAGACAGGCAAGGCATGTAGGAAAGCAGCAGACAGACCAACATGAACGAATATTCAATTATTCCATCTAACTTTGTACAGGCTCTGTGGTGCATTTCCTTCATTATCTAATTTTCTGTGATGAGTAGCAGGTGTAGTAAAGGCCAATGGTTCAGAGAAGCAAACTATTTACTCAGTAGAGAGTCGACCTGGTGTGGTGACTTAGTGATGGTGATGCAGACACTGCAGGAGACACTTTATGGTTGTAGTGTGGAGCAAGGCCAGCCAGCTGTGTCTTCTGTATTTACAGCAGGCTGCAGCATTCCTGGTGGTGTGACACTGGAACTGTTGGGGTTAACCTGTGGGCCAATGACGAGAGCAGGAGCAGCAGTCTGATGCTGTGTTAGCTGCCCAGGCTGGGCAAACAGGCAGATATCCTTCATTTGGGCCTGTTGGCAACAGAGTTATAGCACTAGCTTCGAATGGCACAACCTGTGCATCACATGCTGCCCAGCTAACCAAAAAATGATGAGCTGGTATGCACATCTTTAGATACTGCTTCTCCGCTCTGATTTCTGCTGTTTGCCTTCATTAGAGTGCTACAGTGAATCATCTGGACTGAGTTGGTGACCAGAAGGTGTGGCATAGTTGGTAGTAGGTCAGCCAAGCTGCATCAATTATGTGACACTGAACTGAGACCTAGTTTTGGTACTTGTGGTTGGACGACACTGGACATGATAACACATTTCAATGACCAGCACCTGGTGCCTGGTTGCGGACTTCTAACAGTTGTCAGCTTTCACTTCTGGTTCAAGTTCTCCTATAATTGTATCCCATTACAGAGTTAAAATAAAGTGAGCTACTGGGAAATACAATAAAGTTGTGAAGATAAAGATGATGCTTGAGTTTAAGACTAATGATACGACTTTTTTTCAGGGATGTCTTGTTGTTTCAGATTTGAATAAGAATCTTATTGTGAGCTTGCATTTGATTTTAAAAGTAAAGGTGGAATTTTGTTGGCCAAAGAAAGAGCTAGTTTTCACTGAACCAAAAAGTGGAATTGAACTCTACAAATTGTAACAGTCAGATCAGGGGTGTAGTTTATGTTCATGATAGCGATTACTTTGAAGTTGATGAAGAATACAAGGAAGATTGTCAAGCAGATGATGGATTCTACAGGTTTGCAGAAACAGAATTGGAAGAAGCATGGACATTAGATCAAAAGTAGAAATTTCTTTGGGGAATACTATAATGCATTTGGTGGGAAACCAGGGAGAGTTAAGGATTACTATTGTGAACTCAAACTGAAACTACAGGAACCATTTTCATGAAACTGCATGGTATACCCTTTACAAAGAGAGAAGCTGTTAAAAAAAGGAAACTGGAAAATAGTGCAAAGAAGCTACAGTGATTATAATAATTCATTAGTTGTTGTAAGAGAGAAAAGCTTTTTTTTCTGGGGATGGGGGCAGTGGGGGGTGAGAATTTTGATTGACTCAAGACAGTTAATCAAAGATTTAAGAATGGAGAATGACCATCCTGAAAATACAGACAAGCTGTTACACAAATTTGAACATATTATGTACATGTCTTGTCCTGATCTCACATGTGGTTTTCATCAGACCTTGCTTGTTTGAACCAGAGTCTAGAAAATACACACTATTTTTGCATAAAGGCAGATGTCATCAGATCAGTACTGTGTTATTTTATTTGGTTTAAATGTTTCAGTGCCACAATTAATATAGGCATTGGATTTTGTTCTGAGGATGAAGTTATTACTTAAACTGACTGTTTATGTAGATGACATACTAGTTACAGGGAAAAGTTGGGAAGAACATTTGGAAATACTATTGAAAGAAGGACAAAAATTAAGGGAAGGAGGAATGATATCAAAGTTAGAAAAGTGTAAGTTAGCTGTGATACAATTATAATTTCCTGGAGACAAGATAAATGGAGAAGAAATGTTGCCTGTCAATGAAAGGATCTTAGTCATTGCAAAATTTCCAAAAGCAAGAGATCAGAAGGAATTAAAATAATTTTTGGGTTATTATATTCTGTAGTAAATATATTAAAGCTCAGGCACTTAATGCTCCATGTTTAAATAACTTAGTGAAGAAAAATAGCACACACGAATGGGGTAAAGATTGCCAACAAGTTTTTGATGAGATAAAAGCATAGTTCTGCAATAGTGAAAATTTACGGAGGTAAGATCTTGGGCTGCCTTTCTGCCTAATGACTGACAGCAGTGATACAGGGATACAGGGGTGGGGCCTCATCTGTTCCAGCAGAAGAGGACAGATGGTAAACTAGAACATCACTCTATAGCTTCTGCAAGTAGGACTTCACAGAAACATGAGAAAAAACTTATGCTGCGACTGAGAAAGAGCAGTTAGCTGTCTACTGGGTTTTTTCACAATTGAGAAACTAGTTCCTGTGGCATGAGATTATTATTTACTCTGGTCATAAGGTTTTGTGTTACGTATAAGAATCTAAATTGTATCATTGTAGAATCACAAGATAGGCACCATATTTACAACCATTTGATTACACAGTGAAATACAGGGGTGTCCCACATAAAACTAATATGACTGAGACTCAAGTAACAATGAAATAACTGAAAAAGAATAGATAATAGTAAGATTTAAAAAAAAACATGTAGTTACTTGTTTATAAGAGATGCTGGTAGTGGTGGCCATGGATATCCAGGCACTGCTGCCTTCGTGTGATAATGCTACCAGCAATGCAATGTATTTCTGCAGGCATGATGTTGTTAATTTCTCTAGTAATGTTCTGTTTGAGATCATCTATTGTGTGAGGCTTGTCAGCATACACTTTGCTTTTTAGTGTGCTTCATAAATAAAAAACACGTGATGTTTAGTTTCGGGACCTTGGGGGCGCAGAGACATGTACTGATGAGTCTATCTTTAGGGAACTTGTTGGCAATGTGGGCCGTATTTTGGTTGGATATGTGACTGGTTGCTCCATCTTGCTGGAATTCTGCATACAGCTTCCTGCGTCTGGTAACTGTGATTAAAAAGAGCCAGAGATCTCTACGTATCTGGCACTGTTTAATGGGCCAATAACATGCACACTGGACAACACACACCAAACACACACCTTCTCTAAGTGGAGAGGTTCTGCATGTAGAGTACGTGGGTTGTCCTGCAACCAGTACCTGGAATGCTGGGAGTTAACATAACCCAAAAAATGAGCTGTGCTACTGTCCATTTGTATTGTGAAATTTTGAATATCCACGAGTGCTGCAATAAACTTGTACTTTTATCATAAACTACAGGCTTAGATTTAATTATGCTCTTTTAAATTTTTGAGAACAGCAGGCCTATCTTTATTCAATACAGTTGTTCTCTAATTTCATTGTACAATTATGTGAGAAATATGTTATTTTAGAGAATAAAATTATATTTTCGTAAGTTACCAGTATGAGTGTTTTGGATATGTAATTCATATTGTAGCAAATAAGTGATAGCAGTTCACAGTTCTGTCAAAGATTACATCACCCCTGAATTTCATTGTACATCACTGCAAATAATAGTGCATGTTTGAGAATTTTTGGAAGCTACCATTATCCTTTACAAAATCTATGAGCAATTTGTAGTAAATCAACATTTGTGATTTAGTTACTGTAGCAGATGTTCTAACATCTTGTGTTACATCTAGTTTTATCTTAAAGGGGAGTAGCCCTATACATTATTTGTATTTATTGTAAATTAACTATCTGAGTTAGCAAACAACTATAATTAATCTCAAAATGTTTTAGGAAGCTAGTCATTTTACCACAGGTTTTTATGTTGCCTTAATAGAAATAATGTTTTGTATATTTTCTTCACTTCTTGTAAGGAATTAGCAATTTTTAGCACAACAGATCAAAAGATAACCAGCGGGCTTAAAGTTATTTTTTCAATGCCTTGTAATACATTGCACTAGCCAAAATGCAGCCCCACTCTGAATGCTGTCCTTGAACATGGGATGAATTGGTTTATGTTGTAAGCAGTTTGGAATCACCCTCACTACAATCAAATGATTGGCAGCTGCTGCAAATCTGTGTGTTGGAAGAGCTCTTGAGAGTCATATACCTGTGATACCGCTACCAGAGGTCCCTCAAATACTATCCTCCCCTATGGTCCTGTCTCCTCTGCAGAAAGTACAAGATCTATCATTACTCATCCACTTGACTGTGAATGACAAGTCAGTGGTAGATCTAGGTGTCCTGTGCAGATGGATGGGGACCAGCGAGAACTCAGGGTGTTGTACCGATTTCCTTAACCAGCTCATTTGAGGTGCTGTCTCAAACTGAAACTGAGCCAATGGAACTCACTTCACCTGTTTTGTCCATTGTCAAGAGAAGGCAAATGCAAAAGGGTAGGGATCTGTTAATCATTGGCTCTTCAAATGTATGGTGAATGATGGTACCCCTTAGGAAAATGGCAGTGAAGGAGCAGGGTGCAGCCAACAGCAGATTGTGCTACACATAAACATTATGGACTTTATTACAATATAACTCTCTGAGCAAGTTTCATTCCTTGGTACATTAAAAAAAAAGTAAGAAAGAAAGAGAGAGAGAGAGAGAGAGAGAGAGAGAGGAGAGAGAGAGAGAGAGAGAGAGAGAGAGAGAGAGCATAAAATTTTAAGTCAAAGCTTCTCATAAAAACATTACAAGTAAATGACTTTAGAATTAACTTTGCAATAGTTTAACACAGGATTATCAAACAACATTAACCTTGTGGTTTTAAAATTAAGCCACCACTCACACAACTATAAATACAATAGATAATGGTTATAATTGGAGGCATATACTTAAAGCCGGATTACACAGCTTTCCTTTCATTACACATGAACTGCTGTTCTTGCTATGAGCCCTTTTACTCTCCAACAATCAACAGGCCCAGCTCATACCGTCTCCTCAAGCATGTTGAGAGAACACAAAGTAACAAGAGAAGCTCCTAAAACACACAAACAGATGGTGTTAATTCATCAAGCCTCAAAAAACATGTTCATACGTGCTTCAGGGAATACATGCCAAACAATAATGACAATTTAAACAATGACCTGGAAAACTTCAAGCAACCAATTGGTCCAATAAATAAAATTTAAAAAAAATTAACCACACTTGATAAACCATCAAAACACAGGCATTTCATTACTAAGGAAATTATTCAGGACTGGCAGTTGGCAATACCCATAGCACAGATTGAAGCAGCTGATGAGAATTTCAAATGAGGCCACAAGAGGCAGCAAAACATTAAACAACGCTGATACCACAGTTCATGGGCTGAAATTTTTTCTCGCCCAAACAAAACTATCCATGGTTCCTATGCTGTTGTGAGTAGAAACAAGGCTGTCCACTCAGAGTCCTGTTAACCAATGAACATCAAAATCACCAACACCAGTACCAACAGTCTCAGTTCTACACTTTGCCAGCTTATACTGCCACCCAGCGTGCTTCCAAGCTCAGTACATGTGCGACTCATGCCTCTTTGTGGCTCCGCGCTTGCTCTCTCTCCCCGTGCCTCACCTCAGGTGTGCGCTATATAGGCAAACTTTACACCAGACAGGATTGATTACTGCTAGGTCGATGTGTACACATCAACTCCCCCGCCCCCCACTTCCCTTAAGGTAAGGCTCCCCCAGGTTTGCCCACCTTAATTTGGTGCAGATGGGTGCAAAACTCCCTATGTGTTATCAGATGCCTCACCAGGAAGTTGACAGGAGTGAGTACTCTAATCACTTCACATGGGCTCCTGGGTGCTAATTTACTTACCACCTCATTACCGTGGTGTCTCTGCCCCCAGAATTTTTTTACAAAAATTCCAGTCACACACCGCAACCGAAACTGCATATCTTTCCCTATTATACACCTGTTCTTCTCGGCAGTGTGCCAAAATTATATTTCTTTTTGCTACCTCCCATCTAACCCATAGCTTGTCAGGGTTCACATGGCCTGGCAGAATGTCCTTTATGGACCACAGATTACTCAAGGGGGTATTGATTTTCTAACTTAAGAGTATCTTCGCAGGAGTGGTCCCATGGCTCTCGTGTTGAGTGGTGTTAAAGGCCAGACTCAGCCAATTCAATGATTGGTTCCACTTACTTGGAGCACTAGAGTGAAAAATTATTAATGTAGATTTTAAATTGAGGTTAATCTGCTCTGCAAAAGAAGGTTGTGTGTAATATGGAGTAGTCGTCACATGGTGAATACCTTGCACAAAACAGAACCTATGGAATTGTCAAGAACTAAATGCCAGTGCATTGTCACTCACCAAACTATGAGGCAGACCAAAACTCACAAAAATAGGTGATAAATGCCAGATACTCGCATCGACAGTGGTACTTCTGCTCGGAATGAGACAGACAAATCTGGTAAAAGCATCCACTACCACAAAAATAAACCTATTCCCATTCTTAGTGCATGCAAGTGGCCCGACATAAGCAATGAAAAGCTTCTGGAAAGGTTGAAATTCCCTAGTGGATTGCAAGAATCCCTTACACTTACCAACTTCCTGCATTAGCAATCTTCACAACCACTGACTAATCTTCGAATTTCGAGAGCCATTCCTTTCCAAGTAAGATGTTATTTAATTTTGGTGAGCATTTTCTTGCCACATAAATGTCCACAGATTGATGGTAGTATTTACATACGGCCAGTACCAGATTCTTCAGCAGACAAATTCTTTCCTTCTGGTCTCACTGCCCTTGAGAACAAAGTACCCCTTTCCCTATTAAATAACTGTCTAACAGATGCACATTTTGCAATTCCCCTTGGACCATGGCTAACTTGGGATTGCTTTCTTGCTCTTCCTTAAGGTTACTAAACAAGGCCAGGATCTCGGTTAGTACCACCCCCACCACTTGAGGTTCCGGCACCTCTGCCAAATCCACATATAATGATGTCTGAGAATCTTCTTTGTGGTTATCTTCTCCACCTTGCTCAAACATGTGGCTAAGTGCATCAGCAATCAGATTTGGTGACCCTTGAATGTGCACCACATCAAACTGGAAGGCTGAAGTCCTAATTGCCCAGTGTGCTATTCTCCCCATTTTTCACGGTTGTGCCAAAACCCAACTCAATGCTTGAGTATCAGCCTCAAGCTGAAATCACCAATGCTCAAGATAAAATTTGAATTTCTCAATACCAAACAACATAGCTAATGCTTCTAACTCATGACAGAATAATTGCATTCAGAACCTGAAAGTGCCCTTGAAGCAAATCCAATTGGTCTGCATTCACCTTCCTGCTGTTGTAAGAAAAAGGCAACAATGCTGGCATTTGATGCATTGGTCTGGACAATAAATGGCAAATGAAACTCGGGAATTCCTAATACTAGTGCACTGCTAATAGATCTTTTAAGTGCTTCAAATGCAGCCAGATGACTATCACCCCAGTGAAATTTATCCCCTTTCTTTCTCATCTGATTAAGAAGAGCAGACAACCCAGCAAAATTTTGGACAAATTTATGAAAGAAATTGCACATATCAATATATTGGGCAACTTCCTTCTTATTAGAGGGTACTGGGAACTTGTGAATAGCACTAGTTCTTGATTGGTCAATCCTCGCACCCTTTTTTTGATACAATGTGTCCCAAAAAGGAAATTTCACTTTTAGCTAGCGTAACTTTGCTTGGTTTCACCATAAGACCTGCTTCCCTTAATCGTGTGACCACTTGTTTCAGATGTTTAATAAGCTCCTCAAATTTATTACTATAGACCACCACATAGTCAAGGCAATTGTACACAAATTTAAATTTAAACTCACCAAACACAGAGTCTAAAAGGTGGGACAGGACTGCCAACCCAGTAGCCAACCCAAAAGGTACACGGTTGAATTCTTACAAATTATAATCAGTACAGAAAGCTGTTAAGGGTTTAGATTCCTCAGCCAGGGGGATCTGATAGTAGGCTTGATTTAAATCTAACATGGAAAACACATGTGCATCCGCAAACAATATAAAACAAGTGTGTAAATCAGAGAGAGGCACAGATTCTAACACCACTTTCTGGTTAAGCAAATGGTAGTCTACCACCGGCCTAAACCCTGCATCATTAGGCTTTGGTACCAAACAAATTGGAGAAGCATAAGGTGAAACTGATGGTCTAATAACACCATCCTCCAACAATTTGCTTATGGTCTTATGTAATTCCTTCATCTTGGGTAGAGATAGCCGATAAGACGATTGTCTGACTAGCGTAGAATCATGCACCCTTATCTTATAGTATACCTCATGTGTAACCCCTAACTTTTCTGTAAAGACATCCGGGAACTGGTAAAGAATGTCTAACAGTTTCCTGGCCTATCACAAGATAAATATCTAACGTCAAAAGTGGAACCACCCCCTTGTACGTGGTACACACTATTCTTATCTTTACAGTGACACAACTGTAATTTTTCCTTGGGACAGAATTAAAAAAAAAATTCTGTGCATAATCTAAAACACAATCAGTTCACATGAGAAAATCATACCCCAGCAATACAGGTCATGCCTTGTCATGCCCTGAATAATCAAAAACTGACAAGACCAAGTAAACACAACTATCCAGAGTTTACACTTTATGCAACCTACAACATCCAATTTTCTATTAGCCATGGACCAACAGTTACTTTCTGTTGCTTGTAAGAGAGGTAAACCTGCACAAACTCTATTATTCATATACCATTTGTAATCGAGTAACAGTACACTACTTCCTGAATCAAGCAAACTACACACAGGTTCAGAACCCACTGATACCCAGGCAAAAGGCAGGTGAGAGGTATCTACTGCAGATACTTTACGACAACCCCTAGGAGGTTGGGCTCCACCCGTCCTCTGAATTTTCTCCTGGTGTCAGCTGTTTATAGAACTCTCATATGGTTTTGGACAGCCATGCACAAAATGCCTTGTACTACCGCATCTAAAGCACCACGGACCCTCACCTTGATGCCTCCTAAAATTGGACTGGAACTCAGCACATTTGTTGTTTTCTTTGAGCATCTGCTATTTCTCACATTTTCCACCACAATACTTTACATTTTCTACTCCAACCACCAACTTCTCTAACTCGGAAAACGATTGCGGCTTTTCTAAAAATATTGTCCAAGACCAATCTTGCGGGTGCATACCTTCCATGATGCTACCCACGGCTTCTACCTCAGATGTTTCGATACACAAGGCTACCATAGCCATTCTTACTCTATTTACATAGTCGGATAATGTCTCGTCATTGGCCTGAACCTGATAAAAATAATCATCAACAAGATCCTTACACCTATGCTCACCCAAACATTCTCTTAAAATCTTCTGATGGAGACAAGTCAAGGAGCCACTCGTACTTAGCACATCAATTATCAATTGACTGAGCTGTCCTTTCGCTAACGGAAAAATTATCCGTCATATCAATTCTTCCTGATTTTACAAGATATGAGCCTGGTTCTGCAATTTGACAATTAACACAGAAGCTCTTTAACATGATTCACATCTTTAACTGACAACCTACCTACTCCTTGAAGTAGTGGTAACAAAGGGTTCAGAAGTTTACTAAATTGTTCAGATATCTGAACGGCTGCACTTGCGCTCATGCCTCTGGTAATATCTACACTTTCCTTCCCTTCACTTTCCTGCATTTAAGAGAAAACAAGGTCCTCTGTACTGAAATAAGTTCCTGTAGCAGTACCTGCATATCATGCAGATGTTTAGTATCTTTAAAAACAACCTGGATATCTTTAACACAATTGGCAACATGGTCTGCCATAGCACGTAGATGCAATAGCTGAGCTTGGGACGGGATGGAACCCTCTAACAAATCAACACCCTCTTTCACAACACCAAGCAAGGACAGGCATGCAGTGCAAAGAGTACTCACCTCCCACACCATGCTTGCTACGATGTCTACCGGCTTGTCCAACATGCTCCATAACCATTGACTCAACTCAGCCCAGTTGCCCTCATGCCCTTCACCACGAATACATATACTGCAGCAGCTCCTTCCGCAAATATTTCAGACCCAACACATTTCGAACTACCATGGTAAGGTAACTGTGAATACACAAGGAATTTTAAACAAAGGCCTCAAGGTGTTGCTAATTCTAGCTTAAACCTAAGTCACACAGTACCAAGGAATGTAATTTAAGCAGAGTAACCATGCTCTGCTACCAGTTTTGAGTTTTGTAGCGCAACTTTATGCTGGCACAGGAAAGGTTCAGTTAATGAAAGGACTGGCCCACAACTCACAAACAGGATGGACTTTATTACAATATAACACTCTGAGCAAGTTTCATTCCTTGGTACTTATTCTATTAAAAAAAAAAGCAAAGAGCATAAAATTTTAAGACCAAGTTGCTCATAAAAACATTACTCTAATTAAATATAGAAACCTCTAATACAAATTACAAATTTAAACTGACAAGTAAATAACTTTAGAATTAACTTTGCAATAGTTTGACACAGGATTATCAAACAACATTAAACTCGTGGTTTTAAAATGAAGCCACCACTCACACAAATATAAATGCATCAAGAGATAATGGTTATAATTGGAGGCGTATACTTAAAGCAGGATTACACAGCTTTCCTTTCATTACACATGAACTGCTGTTCTTGGTATGAGTCCTTTTACTCTCCAACAATCAACAGGCCCAGCTCATACTGTCTCCTTAGGCAAGTCGAGAGAACACAAAGTAACAAGAGAAGCTTCTAAAACACACAAACAGACAAACAGATGGTGTTAATTCAACAAGCCTCAAAAACATGTTGATACATCCATCAGGGAATACAGGCCAAACAATAATGACAATTTAAACTATGACCTGGAAAACTTCAAGCAACCAATTGGTCCAGTAAATAAAATTAAAAAAAATAAATAATAATAACCAGACTTGATAAGCCATCAAAACACTGGCATTTCACTACTAAGGAAATCGTTCAGGACTGGCAGTTGGCAATGCACATAAGCACAGATTGAAGTAACAGATGAGAATTTTAAATGAGGCAGCAAGAGACACCAATACATTAAATCATGTAGTTCACATAGTTCACGGGCTGAAATTTTTTCTCAGCCAAAAAAAAAAAAAAACTGTCCATGGTTCCAATGCCAATGCCATGAGCAGAAACAAGGCTGTCCACTCAGAGTCCTGTCAACCAATGAACATCAGAATCACCAGCACCAGTATCAACAGTCTCAGTTCTACGCTTTGCCAACTTATACTGCCGCCGAGTGTGCTTCCAAACACAGTGCATGCGTGACTCACACCTCCTAGCAGCTATGTGTTCACTCTCACTCCCTGTCCCTCACCTCAGGCATGCACTATATAGGCAAACTTTACACCAGATGGGATCTATAACTGCTAGGTCAATGTGCACACATCACGTTGGAACAAAAGATGCCTGTTGTCTGGGCTCTGAGGTTATACTGGCATCATTCCAGTGACTTGCAGAGAAGATTGAATGAGGCTCACACATCTACATAACAACAAGTTAAGTGTTTATTTTTTCCATTTTTTCCTAATGGTACATTTATTAAGTTTCATGGGCGTTTTTCTGTTTAAGATGTTCAACCTCGTATTTTTGTAAGAGCAAATTCCTTCAGTTTGTAACGAAATACTTGCTCACTAAACAGCCAACTACATAGCTCATTAATGCATCAGCCTCCATTGGTGACACATCAGGAGGGTAGCAAGGATTCTGTCTGCTTTTGTGCTTTACTTCTTCAATTAGTCTTGCTAGGATGGTTAGGATGTGCGCATGCTGTGTGCAGATCCAGCAGGTGCTGGCTGCAGTTTGGGAACAGCTGAATTCATTTTTGGCTACAGTCAGTCACCTTCAGGCTGCTGCCTCAGGGTGTAGGGGTGGTGGAGAATCTGGCATGTCACATGGTATGCCTCATTTGTTGTTTGTTTTGCCCACAGGCTGTGTTTCTGAGGCACCTCCTAGTGTACCAGACACGATGGATCTGCACTCATTGCAGGGCGAGTGGTGTGTGGTAAGCATTTGCATCACTCGAGGTGGAGGGCCAATGTGGAGACTAGCTGCCTGGTCTTCCCCATTCACCCTGTGAGGGGACATGTGGCCACTTTTTCAGTAGGGTCCTATCAGGCACATGGGGGAGGGTTTACTTGTTATCAGGAGCTCCACTTTTATGTGTGTTATGGAGCCCCTTACACACATAGCATTCAGAGCAGGAAAGAAAGCCAATGTACACTCAGCATGCCTGCATGGTGGCCTCATCCAAGATGTAGAGGCAGCCTTGCCTATGGCTATTGAGCATGCAGGGTGCAGTCGTCTGCAAGTTGTGGCTCACCTCGGCACCTATGACTCCTGTCATATGGGTTCTGAGGCCATCCTCAGTTCATACAGGCAATTGGTGGAGGTAGTGAAGACTGCTGGCCTTGCTTGTGGGGTGCAAGCAGAGCTCGCAATTTGCAGAACTGTTCCCAGTGTTGGACAGGGTCCTTTAGTTTGGAGCTGAGTTGAAGGCCTCAGCCAAAGCCTTCGTCGACTCTGTGACAGTCTTTTCTGCAGATTTCTAGACCTGCATTATAGTGTGTGGATTTGTGGGACTCCCCTGACAGGTCATGGGTGCATTACACAAAGGAAACAGCTACTCGGGTAGCAGAGTACTTGTGGAGTGCACATGAGGGTTTTTTAGGCTAGGTGGTAGTCTGTGATTCTCTTGTGAATACTTGCCAGTTGATATGAAGAAAAGCACGTCATATGGTGATCAGAATAAAGACACTTCAACTGTCAAAATTTTATCAATAAACTGTTAAACTATTCCTTATAAAGTTCCTGAATTTACTGCCCTCTAGGAAAGCTCTCACTCTTATACAGTGTATGTTGGATTGGCAACAGTTAAGGTCACAAGTTAGGCTCTTCTGTAATTTCAAAATTATTGTATACACTAAAACTGAAGATATCTGTTACAAGTAATTATCACAGTACATGTTATAGCTTATAGAAAATGTTGCACTGTTATGATATAGGCCTACAATGTTTGAATAATTTGGGCTGAAAATGGTCACATAGTGACCGAAATCAATCTGTGAAATTAAAGGACTTTCATCTTTATGACTGATGCTGTCATTTATCCAAAATATATTGACAATAATACAGTTGTGGTGAACAGAGTTCCCAATGGAATTAGACATACTAGTTGTAGGTGACTTGAACCTAGTAGATATAGACTGGGATGTCTATGGATTCATTACAAGGGGTACAGACAGACAGTCATGTGAAATACTTTCACGTTTTTTGAAAACTGTCATGAGCAGCTACCTCAGCAGCCCACATGCAATGGATATATCCTAGACCTTTTAGCTACAAATAGGCTGGACCTATCGAAAATGATGGTATAGAAAGGGGATAAGTGATCATGATGTCATTGTAGCAACTATGGTTATGAAAGTTGATAAATCAGTCAAGAAAGCTAAAGGAGTGTTTCTGCTAGGTAGAGCAAGTAAGCAGTTGTTACCATCTCACTTATACAGTGAACTGACGTCACTTAGTCCCAGTAAGATGGACACAGAGAAATTGTGGGCAAAGTTTAAGCCGATTATAAACCATAGTCTGGAGAGTTATGTGCCCAGTAAGTGGATAAAGGATAGAAAAGACCTAGCATGGTTTAATAACAACATTTGGAATATGGTGAGGAAGCAGAGGTGGCTGCACTTTTGGTTCAAATGAGAATGCACAAATGATGACAAATAAGGTTAGTACATTTTCATGTGAATGTGAAAAGATCTATGCGCAAAGCATACGACAGCTACTGATATCATACCTTAGCAAAAGATTTAGCAGAGAACCCAAGAAAATTATGGGTCTATGTAAAATTATTAAGTGGGTCTAAGGCTTCCATTTAGTCCCTTGTTGACCAGTCAGGTGTGGCAGTTGAAGGTAACAAACTAAAAGCTGAAGTTTTAAATTTCACATTCAAGAAATTGTTCATACAGGAGAATCATACAAACTTAGCATCACTTGACCGTCAAACAGACTCATGTATGGACAACATAGTTACAATCATCCCTGGTATAGAAAAACAACTGAAAGATTTGAAAGCAAATAAATCACCAGCTGCATATGGAATCCCAATTCGATTTTTCCAAGAGTAATCTATGACATTAGCCCCTTATCTCACCTGCATTTAGCATAATCTCTCAGCCAGTACAAAGTCCCAAGCAAATGAAAAAAGTGCAGGTAACTCCAGTATATAAGAAGGGTAGAAGAATGGACCCGCAAAGTTACAGATCATTATCCCTAAGTTTGGTTTGCTGCAATATCCTTGAACATATTCTCAGTTTGTAATATAATAGATTTTCTTGAGACTAAGAAGCTTTTGTCCATGAATCAGCATGGTTTTAGACAGCACCACTCATGCAAAATTCAGCTTTCCCTCTTCTCACATGATATACTGTGAACTATGGATAAAGGGCAACAGTCAAATGCCATATTCATAGATTTACGGAATGCCTTAGATACTGTGCCCTATTGCAGGTTGTTAATGAAGCTACAAGAATATGGAATAAGTTCATAGATAAGAGAGTGGCTCTAGGACTTCTTAAGTAATAGAATTCAGTAAGCTTTCCTCAACAGCAAGTGTTCATCAGAGACAGGGGTATCATCGGGAGTGCCCGGGAGGAAGTGTAATAGGACTGCTGTTGTTATCTGCATACATAAATGATTTGGTGGACAAAGTGGGCATCAGTTTGGAGTTGTTTGCTGATGATGCTGTGATGTATGGTAAGTGTTGAAATTGAGTGACTCTAGGAAGATACAAGATGACTTAGTTGGTGTGATGATTGGCAGATAGCTGTACATGTGGAAAAATGTAAGTTAATGAGGCTGAGTAGGAAGAACAAACCTGTAATGTTCAGATACAGTATTACTAGTGTCCTGCTTGGCTTAGTAAAGTCATTTAAGTATCTGGGCATAACATTACAAAGCAATATAAAATGGAATGAGCATCTGAGAATTGTGGTAAGGAAGGTGAATGGTTAACTTCAATTTCTTAGGGGAATTTTAAGAAAGAGTGGTTCACCTGTAAAGAAGATTGCATATAGGACACTAGTGCAGTGTATTATTGAGTACTGTTGAAGTGTTTGAGGTCTGTATCAGGTCAAATTGAAGGAAGACACTGAAGCAATTCAGAGGCAGAGCTGCTAGATTTGTTATCATTAGGTTTAAACAACAATTACGTGTTGCAGAGCTGGTTCAGGAACTCAAATGGGTATCCCTGGAGAGAAGGTGATGTTGTCTTTGAGAAACAATATTGAGAAAATGTAGAGAAATGGCATTTGAATCTGACTGCTGAATGATCCTATTGTCGCCAACATACATTGTGCGTAAATACCTTGAAGATAAGATATGAGAAATTAGGGCTCATACGGAGACATACAGACAGTCATTTTCTCCTCATTCAATTTGCAAGTGAAACAGGAAGAAAAATGACTAGTTGTAGTATGGGGTACCTTCTTCCACACTCTGTATGGTGGCTTGTGGTGATTCTATGTAGCTGTAGACTTGCCTTGTGAGTGGAGTTTCAATGAAGCTCACAATTTGAAGCATAGATCTCAGAACTGATCATGGCCCTTTTGTTCTGAACTGGGTGGAAGTACTGACCCAGAGCCTTCAAGGGTTCTGTGACAAAATAGGTTGTGACTTCCTGGACTTGCACCTTAGAGTTGAGAACTGGGGTCCCCCTAAATGGGTCAGGTGTGCACTACACGTCAGAGACTGTTACTCAGTTAGATGACTAGGTGTGGGGTGTGCACAAGGGTTCTTTAGATTAGGTAGTTCTCCATCCAGTTCAGATAATGATAGCTCTGAGAAACCTAGAAGTATTAGTGTAAGAGCAAAAGAAATACCTCTCACAGGTGAGAGTATTAAAATCCTAGTGGTAAACTGCTGAAGCATTCACAACGAAGTACCAGAGTTTGAAGCACTCATGAAAAGCAGTGAAGTTCCCATGGTACCAGGTAAGAAGGCTGACTGAAACCTGAAATTGAGAGCAGTGAGATTTCTAGGGAAAATTTAAGAGTGTATCAAAAGGAAAGGTGAACTGGAAATGGAGATGGTGCATTTGTCGCATTAGACAAGAAACATAAAAACACTGAGATGGCAATTGAACCATCATGTGAGATTGTTTGGGTAGGACTCAGTATCAGGGTTTGGCATAAAATGATAATTGGACCCTTCTATCATTTACCAGACTCATCTCCTGATGTAACCAAAAACATTAGAGAAAACCACAGTTCACTTTTATATAAGTTCCCCAATCATGTTGAAATCATTAGTGGGAAATGGGAAAATTACTGTTTTGTTAGTGGTGAGTTTCATAATACATCCTGTGAAACATTACTAAATGTCCTCTCTGAAAGGTACTTAAAAGGGGATAGTTTGGAATGCCACTCCTGTATATTGGATCTAATGGCAACAAACAGAACTGACCACTGTTCTCAGTGACTATGAAGCAGTTGAGGCTACAGTGATTACCAAAGTTCAAACACACAGAAAGATGTATATTTTCAATAAACTAGATAAAAATCGGTTGTGTCAACATTCAATGATGAATTTGAAACTTTCCAGCACAAGGCAGGAGCATGTAGAGGAACTATGGCTCAAGTTTAAGAGAATAGTTGACCCTGCACTGGATAAGTATGCACCCAGAGAAACAGTTTACAATGGGAGGGAACCTCCATGGTATACAGTCACCATAACCAACTTCTAAGGAAACAGAGATTGCATAATAGATGTAAAACAAAGTCTAGGACTATTGATAGAGAGATGCTGAATGAAACATGTTTGACTGTCAAGAGGGCAATGCATGATGCCTTCAAAGACTACTGTAGTACAATATTGTCAAGTGATCTTTCTCAGAACCCAAAGAAATTCTGATTGTTTGTAAAGGCTGTTAGTGGCACCAAAGTTTGTGTCCAGTCCTTAGTGAATGAGATAGGAACTGAAGCTGAGGGCAGTAAAGCAAAAGCTGAAATGCTTAACTCCATTTTCAAATGTTCCTTTACAAAGGGAAACCACAGAGAATTTTCCAGTAATCCTCATGGTGCAACCACAACGGAGGGGTATCTGTTGAGAGGCTAGACAACGTGTCATTCCTGAAGGTGGGCAGCAGCCTTTTCAGTAGTTGCAGGGGCTACAGTCTGGATGATAGACTGATCTGGCCTAATAACATTAACCAAACCGGCTGTACTGTGAATGGCTGAAAGCAAGGGAAAACTACAGCCATAATTTTTCCCGAGGGCATGCAGCTTTACTGTATTGCAAAATGATGATGGTATCCTCTTGGGTAAAATTGCCTCCCATTTGGATCTCTGGGTGGGGGCTACTCAGGAGGACGTCATTATTAGGAGAAAGAAAACTGGCATTCTATGGATCGGAGCATGCAGTGTCCGGTCCCTTAATCGGGCACGTAGGTTAGAAAATTTAAAAAGGGAAATGGATAGGTTAAAGTTAGATATAGTGAAGTTCGGTGGCAGGAGGAACAAGACTTCTGGTCAGGTGAATACAGGGTCATAGACACAAAATAAATTATGAGAAGGAGTGGGTTTAATAATGAATAAAAAAAATAGGAGTGTGGATAAGATACTATGAACAGCATAGTGAATACATTATTGCAACCAAGACAGACACGAAGCCAACGCCTATCACAGGAGTAAAAGTTTGTATGCTAACTAGCTCTGCAGATGATGAAGAAATTGAAGAAATTTATTATATGATAAAGGAAATTATTCAGATAGTGAAGCGAAATGAAAATTTAATAGTCATGGCGGGCTGAAACTTGATAGTAGGAAAAGGAAGAGAAAGAAAAGTACTAGGTGAATATGTACTGGGTGTAAGGAATGAAAGAGGAAGCCGCCTGGTAGAATTGTGCACAGAGCATAACTTAATCATAGCTAATACTTGGTTTAAGAATCATGAAATAAGGTTGTATACGTGGAAGAGGCCTAGAGACAATGGAAGATTTCAGATAGGTTACATTATGGTAAGACAGAGATTTAGGAACCAGGTTTGAAATTGTAAGACATTTCCAGGGGCACATGTGGGCTCTGACCACAATTTATTGGTTATGAACTGTAGATTAAAACTGAAGAAACAGCAAAAAGGTGGGAATTTAAGGAGATGGGACCTGGATAAACTGACTAAACCAGAGGTTGTACAGAGTTTCAGGGAGAGCATAAGAGAACAATTGACAAGAATGGGCGAAAGAAATATAGTGGAAGTAGAATGAGCAGCTTTGAGAGATGGAATAGTGAAGGCAGCAGAGGATCAAATAGGTAAAAAGACAAGGGCTAGTAGAAATCCTTGGGTAACAGAAGAGATATTGAATTTAATTGATGAAAGGAGAAAATATAAAAATGCAGTAAATGATGCAGGCAAAAAGGAATACAAACGTCTAAAAAATGAGATTGATAGAAAATGCAAAATGGCTAAGCAGGAGTGGCTAGAGGACAAATGTAAGGATGTAGAGGAATATATCACTAGGGGTAAAATAGATACAGGAAAATTAAAGAGACCTTTGGAGAAAAGACAACCACCTGTTTGAATATCAAGAGTTCAGATGGAAAATCAGTCCTAAGCTAAGAAGGGGAGGCAGATAGGTGGAAGGGATATACAAGGACAATGTATTTGAGGGTAATATTATGGAAATGGAAAAGGACATAGATGAAGATTATGGTTCAAATGGCTCTAAGCACTATGGGACTTAACATCTGAGGTCATCAGTCCCCTAGACTTAGAAGTAATTATACCTAACTAATCTAAGGCTATGGACATCACACACATCCATGCCTAAGGCAGGATTTGAACCTGCAACTGTAGCAGCTGCGCGGTTCTGGACTGAAGTACCTAGAACCACATGGCCACAGTGGCCGGTGATGAAGATGAAATGAAAGATATGATACTGTGTGAAGAACCTGACAGAGCATTGAAAGACCTAAGTCAAAAAAGGACCTGGGAGTAGACAAAATTCCATTAGAATTACTGATAGCCTTGGGAGAGCCAGCCATGACAACACTCTTCCATCTGGTGATCAAGATGTATGAGAGAGGCACAATATCCTCAGACTTCAAGAAGAATATAATAATTGTAATCCCAAAGAAAGCAGGTGTTGACAGGTGCAAAAATTACTGAATTATCATTTTAATAAGTTACAGCTGCAAAAAACTAACATGAATTCTTTACATACAAATTGAAAAACAGGTAGAAGCTGATCTTGGGGAAGATCAGTTTGGATTCTGTTGAAATGTTGGAAAACATGAGCCAATATTGACCCTATGACTTATCTTAGAAGATAGATTAAGGAAAGGTAAGCCTATGTTCTAGCATTTGCAGTCTTACAGAAAGCTATTGTCAATTTTGACTGGAATACTCTCTGTAAAAATCTGAAGGCAACAGGGGTAAAATACAGGGAGCAAAAGGCTATTTACAATCTGTACTGAAACCAGATGGCAGTTATAAGTATTGAGGAGCATGAAAGGGGAGCAGTGGTTGAGAAGGAAGTACGACAGGGTTGTAGCCTATCCCCAATGTTGTTCAATCTATGTATTGAGCAAGCAGTAAATGAAACAAAAGAAAAATTTGGAGAAGGAATTAAAATCCATGGAGAGGAAATAAAAACTTTGAGGTTTGCCAATGACACTGTAATTCTGTCAGAGACAGCAAAGGACCTGGAAGAGCAATGGAATGAACATGTCTTGAAAGGAGGATATAAGATGAACATCAGCAAAAGCAAAACCAAGATAATGGAAAGTAGTAGCATTAAATCAGGTGATGCTGAGGGAATTAGATTAGAAAATGAGACACTTAAAGTAGTAGATGAGTTTTACTATTTGGGGAGCAAATTAATTGATGATGGTCGAAGTAGAGAGGATATAAAATGTAGACTGGCTATGGCAAGGAAAACGTTTCTGCAGAAGAGAAATTTGTTAACATCATGTATAGACTTAAGTGCAAGGAAGTCTTTTCTGAAAGTACTTGTATGGAGTGTGGCCATGTACAGAAGTGAAACATGGACGATAAATAGTTTAGACAAGAGGAGAATAGAAGCTTTCAAAATGTGGTTCTACAGAAGAATGCTGAAAATTAGATGGGTAGATAACATAACTAATGAGAAGATGCTGCACAGAATTGGGGAGAAGAGGAATTTGTGGCACAACCTGACTAAAAGAAGGGATTGATTGGTAGGACACATTTGGAGGCATCAAGGGATCACCAATTTAGTACTGGAGGGAAGTGTGTAGGGTAAAAATCGTAGAGGGAGACCAACAGATGAATACACTAAGCAGATTCAGAAGGATGTAGGTTGCAGTAGTTACTCGAAGAAGCTTGCACAGGATAGAGTAGCACGGAAAGCTGCATCAAACCAGTCTCTGGACTGAAGACCACAACAACAACTACAGTCCTTGTACCATGGAAAAGATGAATGAAATAAGTATTAGTGTCACTGGTGTTGAGAAACAGCTGAAATCGTTAAGATTGAACAATGCTCCATGGCTCAATGGAATCCCTGCCAGATTTTGTACTGAATCTGTGGCTGTGTTAGATTCTTTTCCATTTTCTACCACAGACCCCTTGGGAAAAAAAAAAAAAAAAAAAAAAAAAAAAAAAAAAAAAAAAAAAAACCCACTGCTCAGTTCTTGCAGAAAAGCACAGGTCACCCCGTCTATAAGAAGTGTAGTAGAAGTGATCCACAAAACTCCTGTCCAGTATCCTTGACAGTGATTTGTTGTAGAATCTTAGAACATATTATGAGCTCAAAGATAATGAGGTATCTTGAACAGAATGATGTCCTCAATGCCAACCAGGAGGGATTCCAAAAACATTGATCATGTAAGATGCAATTTGCAGTTTGCTCACATAACAGACTGAAAGTTCTGGACCAAGGGAGTCAAATAGATGCAATATTTCTTGATATATGAAAAGCATTAGAGTCAGTACCACATTTATGCTTGCTGTCAAAAGTGTTATCATATGGGGTATCAAGTGAAATTTGTGACTGGATTGAGGAAGTTTTGGTAGGGAGTAAGCAGCGTGTTATATTAAATGGAGAGTCATTGTCAGATGTATAAGCAACTTTGGGTGCACCCCAGGGAAGTGTGTTGGGACCTTTGCTGTTCATATTGTATATTAATGGCCTTGCAGGTAATATTAATAGTAATATCAGGCTCTTTGCAGATGATACAGTTATTTATAATGAAGTATTATCTGAAAGAAGCTGCATAAATATTCAGTCAGATCTTGATCAGATTTCAAAGTGGTGCAAAGTCTGGTAACTTTCTTTAAATGTTCAAAAATGTAAAATTGTGCACATCACAAAATGAAAAAAACATAGTATTGTATGACTATAATATCAATAAATCTCTGTTGGAATCGGCCAACTCATAAAAATACCTGAGTGTGACAATTTGCTGGGACATGAAATGGAACGACCACATGGGTTCAGTTATGGGTAGAGCTGGTGGTAGACTTTGGTTTATTGGTAGAATACTGGGGAAGTGCAATCAGTCTACAAAGTAGATTGCTTACAAATCACCCATGTGACCGATCCTAGAAAGCTGCTCAAGTGTGTGGGACCCATATCCAACAGGAATAACAGGGGATATTGAATGTATACAGAGAAGGGTAGCACAAATAGTCACAGGTTTGTTTAATCCATGGAAGAGTGTAACAGAGACACTGAAAGAACTGATCTGGAAGACTCCTGAAGATAGACATAAACTGTCCTGAGAAAGTCTGTCAACAAAGTTTACAGCCTTGAAATTATGACTCTAGGAATATGCTATAATCCCCTATGTATCACTCACATAGGAATCATGGTGATAAGATTAGAATAATTACTGCATGCACAGAGGCAGTCAAAGAATTATTCTTCCCACACACAATACATGAACAGAATGGGAAGAACCCTCAATAACTGATACAATGGGATGTACCTTCTGCCACGCACCTCGTGGTGATTTGCAGAGTATAGATGTAGATGCAGATGAAACCAGATCTCACCTGGCATGAAATAAAGCAAGGGGTGCAAGTAACTGTTAGCAGTTGATGTTAAGAGCCAGTTATAATAATGAACTCTCTTTTTTTCTTCCTGACCTCAAATTTTCTCTCTTGCACCACACTCATATGATAGGCTTTTAATTTCATATCTTTTAGTACATGACACGAGGTATGAAATAGACGAACCCTCTGTGATATAACCTTCTTACCAACTTGCAGGGACTTCTCATTAGGTCCATGCAAATTCTAACTGTAATTTCAGGGGTCTCCACTATCAGTCACCTATTCCTCTGCACATTTCTTGTACAGATCTATACTAGTGCTGGTTTTGGGGAAATTTCTACCAGAATACTTCACTTGAAACATTCCTGTACTTCCTTGATCGAGCCTGTCTTTGTGTAACACTCCAGAGTATCAATTCACTGATCTAATACAAACTGCCCCCATTTGTAACAACTCAGTGATATGAGCTTATCCCAACACTAATGCATGAACACACAGCTGCTCTAAACTTTTTGATAAAATGCAGTGTAGCCAGATTTCAAGGCCGTGTTGCCACATCACAAGCAATTTGTCTTGAGATGATTTACTGGTATGCCAGACATACCAGTTTTATGTGGGACACCCTGTACATTTAAGGGAAAAGAAATCTTATTGCTGACACACTGTGTGGATTACCAATTTGGTGGGAGGAGGAGGTGAAAATGAAAACGGTAGTCGGGAATGCGAAAGGAATTTTAAAATTATGTACATACAGGGAATCAAGGATGAGAAGGACATTAGAAAGATAAGTAATGCCATGCAGAAGGAATCAGAATCATGAGGAGAATTGGAGGCATGTAGAAAGTTACTTGGAAACAAAAGGGAAAGAAAAAATTGGGCTGAACTATAAAGTTTAAAAAGGAATTATTTTTTGGAGAAATAGTGCAGACAGTGATAACTGGAAATTGTGTTTGTCAGTCCAATATACCGAAATTCTTATAAATTATGTTCATGAGAGTCTTGGGCATTGTGGAGCATGACAGTGTATTCAGAAAATTCATGGAAAAATATATTTTTTATAACCTTACCCAAAGAGTTAGATATGAATTAGCTACATGCAATAGAGGTCAACATGTCAAAGTTAATAATCAAATATGTAAAGACTTTGTGTAGAACATAATGCCAAAAAGCCAGATGTAATTAGTGGGATTGGATTTACACTCCTGGAAATGGAAAAAAGAACACATTGACACCGGTGTGTCAGACCCACCATACTTACTCCGGACACTGCGAGAGGGCTGTACAAGCAATGATCACACGCACGGCACAGCGGACACACCAGGAACCGTGGTGTCGGACATCGAATGACGCTAGCTGCGCAGCATTTGTGCACCGCCGCCGTCAGTGTCAGCCAGTTTGCCGTGGCGTACGGAGCTCCATCGCAGTCTTTAACACTGGTAACATGCTGCGACAGTGTGGACACGAACCATATGTATAGTGGGAATGCGGGAGGCCGGGTGGACGTACCGCCAAATTGTTCAACACGTGGGGTGTGAGGTCTCCACAGTACATCGATGTTGTCGCCAGTGGTCGGCGGAAGGTGCACGTGCCCGTCGACCTGGGACCGGACCGCAGCGACGCACGGATGCACGCCAGGACCGTAGGATCCTACGCAGTGCCGTAGGGGACCGCACCGCCACTTCCCAGCAAATTAGGGACACTGTTGCTCCTGGGGTATCAGCGAGGACCATTCGTAACCGTCTCCATGAAGCTGGGCTACGGTCCCCCACACCGTTAGGCCGTCTTCCGCTCACGTCCCAACATCGTGCAGCGCGCCTTCAGTGGTGTCGCGACAGGCGTGAATGGAGGGACGAATGGAGACGTGTCGTCTTCAGCGATGAGAGTCGCTTCTGCCTTGGTGCCAATGATGGTCGTATGCGTGTTTGGCACCGTGCAGGTGAGCGCCACAATCAGGACTGTATACGACCGAGGCACACAGGGCCAACACCCGGCATCATGGTGTGGGGAGCGATCTCCTACACTGGCTGTACACCTCTGGTGATCATCGAGGGGACACTGAATAGTGCACGGTACATCCAAACCGTCATCGAACCCATCGTTCTACCATTCCTAGACCGGCAAGGGAACTTGCTGTTCCAACAGGACAATGCATGTCCGCATGTATCCCGTGCCACCCAACGTGCTCTAGAAGGTGTAAGTCAACTACCCTGGCCAGCAAGATCTCCGGATCTGTCCCCCATTGAGCATGTTTGGGACTGGATGAAGTGTCGTCTCACGTGGTCTGCACGTCCAGCACGAACGCTGGTCCAACTGAGGCGCCAGGTGGAAGTGGCATTGCAAGCCGTTCCACAGGACTACATCCAGCATCTCTACGATCGTCTCCATGGGAGAATAGCAGCCTGCATTGCTGCGAAAGGTGGATATACACTGTACTAGTGCCGACATTGTGCATGCTCTGTTGCCTGTGTCTATGTGCCTGTGGTTCTGTCAGTGTGATCATGTGATGTAACTGACCCCAGGAATGTGTCAATAAAGTTTCCCCTTCCTGGGACAATGAATTCACTGTGTTCTTATTTCAACCAGGAGTGTATTTGGGCAACTGCCTAACTTATTAAGTTATACTTATTGATAGAAGCCACCAGCAAAGGCATTATCTTGATATCAGTAAAAACTACTTTCAGAATGCAGGAGCTCTAAAAGTTACACATCTTAAACCTGAAAAAGATGAAAACATAAAACATATACTGTACTTATTTGTGCATACCACCCAAGTAGTAACCCGAAATGATAGATACTGGGTGGTTATAACTGACGTGCAGCTACAGACAGAGGTCCAGTGTGGGCTGTAATTATTATATGGCAACAAAACTTGGTAGACATTTAAATGAGCTAAAGCAGAACCAATTTACACTGGAAAACAATTTTTTCCAGTTTTGGTCACCAGGTGCAAATATAACAGTGTGAATGCAAGGAAGATGTACAGAAATGTTTCCACATGTAGTTGCTTAGGAACAGGAAATGGGCAGAAAAAGGTTAGACAAGTGAGAAAGGCATAAAGTTGATTTCATTATTAATGCTGGTCATACAATTTGTTCAATATGAGCACTGGAGATGTCAGTGAGATGCTGCTTCTCCTTGGATCAGTTCTGTGTTGTGACTTGCTGATCTTTCAAAGTGCCGCCGCGCTATTACGTGCGTCCTCTACACGCAGCGCTGTCTGCCAGCCATGCAGCAGCCGCACCACCTAAGCAGCGAGCCAGATTTGACTGTTACATTGTACACACGTCTTACTTTGTTTACTTGATCTGTAACTTACATGTATTGTGTCATTCTAGAAATATATTTGTTCAACTTGACGTTATAACAATTGGCGCCGAAGTAGTAAATTTTTCTTTTTCATCGTTGATCCACAGGTTTCCATGGCCACTTTAGAGCAACTATTGCAAGGTCTCATTGAACAGCAAATACTTCTCACATCTGTGATTCGTGATTTTGTCACGGCATCCAATGTGGAGCGTCTCTCATTGTTGTCTCTACCTCCTTTTCCTCCTTACGACGAGATGGAGGAAGAATGGTCTGAATACAAAAAACGTCTTCGACAGCACTTCTTGGCATTTCATGTCACAGACAACCAAACATGTAAGTCTCTGTTCCTTTCATGGATTTTACCTCAAATGTATCAGTTGTTGTCGCAATTGGCTCCTTTGAAAGATCCTGTGTCTTTGTCCTTTGCTGAAATGTGCTCACTTCCGTCAATCTATTTTCAAAAGCAAATGCATGTGGTAGCCTCTTGTGTTGCCTTTTATCATTGTCAAAAACAACCGAATCAATCCTATAGCTGCTGAACTTCACGGCCTCAGTAGAAAGTGTCAATTTCTTACTGAAGTTCACAAAGAATCCTGCGCCGATTCTACGGTACAGGATGCTATTATCCGATCGGCGCCCGACAAAGAAGTTAGGCAACATGCCCTTCAGTTGGCAAATCTGACTTGAGATGAAGACCTATCCATCACTCAATCTTTTGCAATTTCTCGCACTGCTGGAGCACAAATAGAGGCATGGGGTGACGTCGGGGAAGTACAACCTATGTGTGCAGTTGATGAAGCGTGCTTCGTGTCCCCGCCGGCCGACGTGGTCGCAGTATGCTCCCAAGCACAGCCTTGGCTTAACCATAAACAAACCTCTAAGAAACTGCAGCAAAACCCACGGCAACTTCCTTCATGTCCGAGGTGTTTTACGAAACATTCGCGGGAGGATTGTCTCCAACGTTGGACCGTGTGTTACAAATGCAAAAAGAAGAGTCATGTGTCATCCGTTTGCAAATGCAACTGCATACCTGATGTTCATGAACGTGACACTAATTCTGCTTCTGTGTTGTCTGTTAATGGTACTTCTTCCCTTTCAGGGAAGTTATTCCTCACTGTCCAAATCCTTGGTTGGGATGTTCGCATGCAGGTGGATATTGGTTCTGCTGCCACTATCATCATTTCTCAGATGTATCTTCAGTTGGGTTCTCCAATCCTATCACCTGTCACTAGGCAATTATGGACGTACAATAAACAGAAAATTTCTCTCTTGGGACAATTTAATACTGAGGTATCTTACAAATCCGTCGTTCACACGGTTCCCATATTTGTGTTCGACCATAGTAATGTGGAGAATCTTTTTGGTTTTGATGCCTTTCATGTTTTGGGTTCTCCATAGATGACTCTGTCAATATCGTCTCTGATGCTATTCCTTATGCTCAATTGGATTCCTTGTCGATGACATTTTTGTCGGTTTTTACTACTGGGTTAGGCCGTGCAAATGACTTTGAAGCTCATATCATGCTCAAACCCACTGCTTGGCCAAAGTTTTTTCAGGCTTGGCCCATTCCTGTGGCCCTTCGTGATTGGGTCAAATGGGAGCTGGATCATCTCACTGCTTCAGGGGTCTTGCTTCCTGTCACTTCCGGTGAGTGGTCCTCTCCTGTCATTGTCATTGCTAAGGCCAATGGTGATATTTGTCTCTGTGGTGATTTCAAAGCCACTGTAAATGCTCAATGCCTCATGAACACTTACCTTATGCCCCAACCTGAACAATTGTTCACTAAACTTGCTGGAGGCCAGTATTTTTCTAAACTTGACCTGTCAGAAGCTTATCATCAACTTCCTCTCGACGCTGTTTCCCAGCAGTTCCTGGTCCTTAACACGTCTTTCAACCTCTATAAGCACCAACAATTGCCATTCAGGGTAGCCAGCGCCCCTGCTCTCTTTCAGCGATTATTGGAACAATTATTGCTCCCTGTCCCTGGGTGTATAAATTACATGGACGAAATTGTTGTCACTGGCACTTCCACTGAAGAACGTCTTCAAAATCTCCACACACTTTTTCATGTCTTACAGACTGCCAGTCTTTTGTGTAATCTTCAGAAATCAAAATTTTTTCAGGCATCTATCATGTACGTGGGGTTTCAACTCTCTCAGGATGGTATTCGTCCACTTCAGCAAACTGTCGCTACGACCGATGGCCTTCCTCGCCCTACATCTGTTAAGGAACTACTCGCCTTCTTGGGGAAAATAGCATACTATCACAGGTTTTGACCATCTGTGACTTCGGTGGCTCAGCCGTTGCATCCTGTGTTGCATAAAAACGTGCCCTTCCACTGGAATGCGTCATGCGATGCGGCTTTCCATAAATTGAAGACTATGCTGAAACAGGCCCCATGCCTGGCTACTTATCGACCTGTATTGACAGAGGATTAGGCAGCACAGTGATTTCATTTTTTGTATAATAGTTGCGTATCAACAGGGATGAATGTGCAGATGCATTATCTTGATGCAGGAGACATGAATTGTTTCAACACATTTCAGGCCATTTTCTCCTCACATTTCCTTGCAGGTATCAAAATGCATTACAATAGTTCCATCAATTAAAAGTTAGTCCCAGTGGCATGAATTCATGATGAACTAACCCTTCAAAGTCAAAGAATGCTATCAGCATGGCGTTGACATTTGACCTGACCTGCCGAGATTTTTTTGGTCTTGGATAACCTTTCCAGACCCATTGTGAAGATTGAACCTTGGCCTGAACATCATAACCATACACCCACATCTCATCACCAGTTATGTTTCTCTTAAGCAACATCTCATTCTCATTTGCATATCTGAAAGCTCTTCACAGACTGTGAGGCAAAGGTCTTTCTGATCTTGACTCATGAGCTGTGGGATGAACTTAGCAGCAACATGATGCATTCCAAGATGCTATGTTAGGATTTCATGACATGGTCTAACTGAAACGTCGCATTATTCTGCAATTTCTTGGACATTCAGTCTTTGATTGGCTTGGACAATCTCACTGAGATTCCTGACATGTCAGTAGACATTGAAGGGAATCCTGTAAGAGTGTCATCTTTAACTTCCACCTGGCAATTTTCAAACCATGTAGACCATTCATACCATCAAGTATGGCTCAAGCACTCATTACCTTAGCCTTCCTGCATCATTTGGTGTCTCTCTGTAAATGTTTTCTTGTGTTTCATGCAAAATTTAATGCAGATTCATTGCTCCTCTGCCCTCTCGAAATTCATGAACTGTGTGACACAATGTCCTGCTCAGTACAGCACTGAACAATAACTAACAGATGTACAACAATGAAACTTCTGGCAGTTATGTATTAAACACAGGTGTGTGCAGGGACGCCAACTGCAATGCAATCTGGCACGGCATTGGCACGAAATTATGAATGTTCTGGAATTTTTTGAATGGACCACATATTTCTTATCTCTACTTGAGAATAATATATTTGGCCACGAACTTACAGATGTAGCAAATTTATGTTCACATTATGTTCAAATGTAACACATTTATGTTCTACACACATCATTTCAGTACACTTGATCACTATGGAGTGAGATGTTATGTATGACTACATACGAGAAATATACATTATGTACTACTGGTTTTTAATGAGAATACTGACTGATGGTGAATTATGTATACAAAAGCACATACAACATACTACAAGCATTACAAAACAATTGCATTCAAAAGGAATTAGTTATACACTTTGTCAGCATAAATGTGATGAGAGCATTACATGAAGAAAAGGAGAATAGACCCATATGTACTGGTTGTTTGTTGTGGTCTTCAGTCCTGAGACTGGTTTGATCAGCTCTCCATGCTACTCTATCCTGTGCAAGCTTCTTCATCTCCCAGTACCTACTGCAACCTACATCCTTCTGAATCTGCTTAGTGTATTCATCTCTTGGTCTCCCTCTACGATTTTTACTGTCTACGCTGGCCTCCAATGCTAAATTTGTGATCCCTTGATGACTCAGAACATGTCCTACCAACCGGTCCCTTCTTCTTCTCAAGTTGTGCCACAAACTCCTCTTCTCCCCTATTCTATTCAATACATTCTCATTAGTTACATGATATACCCATCTAATCTTCAGCATTCTTCTGTAGCACCACATTTCAAGAGCTTCTATTCTCTTCTTGTCCAAACTATTTATTGTCCATGTTTCACTTCCATACATGGCTACACTCCATACAAATACTTTCAGAAACAACTTCCTGACACTTAAATCTATACTCAATGTTAACAAATTTCTCTTCTTGAGAAACGCTTTCCTTGCCATTGCCAGACTACATTTTATATCCTCTTTACTTCGACCATCATCAGTTATTTTGCTCCCCAAATAGAAAAACTCCTTTACTACTTTAAGTGTCTCATTTCCTAATCTAATTCCCTCAGCATCACCAGACTTAATTCGACTACATTAAATTATCTTTGTTTTGCTTTTGTTGGTGTTCATCTTATATCCTCCTTTCAAGACACTGTCCATTCTGCTCAACTGCTCTTCCAAGTCCTTTGCTGTCTCTGAAAGAATAACAATGTCATCAGCGAACCTCCAAGCTTTTATTTCTGCTCCATGGATTTTAATACCTACTCCGAATTTTTCTTTGGTTTCCTTTACTGCTTGCTCAATATACAGATTGAATAACATTGGGGAGAGTCTACAATCCTGTCTTACTCCCTTCCTAACCACTGCTTCCCTTTCATGCTCCTCAACTCTTATAACTGCCATCTGGTTTCTGTACAAATTGTAAATAGCCTTTCGCTCCCTGTATTTTACTCCTGCCACCTTTAGAATTTGAAAGAGAGTATTCCAGTCAACACTGTCAAAAGCTATCTCTAAGTCTACAAATGCTAGAAACGTAGGTTTGCCTTTCCTTAATCTATTTTCTAAGATAAGTCGTAGAGTCAGTATTGCCTCATGTGTTGCAACATTTCTATGGAATCCAAACTCGTCTTCCCCGATTTTGGTTTCTACCAGTTATTCCATTTGTCTGTAAAGAATTCGTGTTAGTATTTTGTAGCAGTGACTTATTAAACTGATTGTTCGGTAATTTTCACATGTGTCAACACCTGCTTTCTTTGGGATTCGAATTATTATATTCTTCTTGAAGTCTGAGGGTATTTCACCTGTCTCATACATCTTGCTCACCAGATGGTAGAGTTTTGTCATGACTGGCTCTCCCAAGGCCGTCAGTAGTTCCAATGGAATGTTGTCTATTCCCAGGGCTTTCGACTCAGGTCTTTCAGTTCTCTGCCAAACTCTTCACACAGTATTATATCTCCAATTTCATCTTCATCTACATCGTCTTCCATTTCCATAATATTGTCCTCAACTAAATCGCCTTTGTATATACCCTCTATATACTCCTTCCACCTTTCTGCTTTCCCTTCTTTGCTTAGAACTGGGTTTCCATCTTTTCTCCAAAGGTCTCTTTAATTTTCCTGTAGGCAGTATCTGTCTTACCCCTAGTGAGATAAGCCTCTACATCCTTACATTTGTCCTCTACCCATGCCTACTTATCCATTTTGCACTTCCTGTCAATCTCATTTTTGAGACATTTGTATTCCTTTTTGCCTGCTTCATTTACTGCATTTTTATATTTTCTCCTTTCATCAATTAAAGTCAATATTTCTTCTGTTACCCAAGGATTTCTAGTAGCCCTCGTCTTTTTACCTACTTGGTCATCTGCTGCCTTCACTACTTCATCCCTCAGAGCTACCCATTCTTCTTCTACTGTATTTCTTTCCCCCATTCCTATCAATTGTTCCCTTATGCTCTCCCTGAAACTCTGTACAACCTCTGGTTTAGTCAGTTTATCTAGGCTCCATCTCCTTAAATTCCCACCTTTTTGCAGTTTCTTCAGTTTTAATCTACAGTTCATAACCAACAGATGGTGTTCAGAGTCCACATCTACCCCTGGAAATGTCTTACAATTTAAAACCTGGTTCCGAAATCTGTGTCTTACCATTATATAATCTATCTGATACCTTCTAGTATCTCCAGGGTTCATCCGTGTATACCACCTTCTTTCATGATTCTTGAACCAATTGTTAGCTATGATTAAGTTATGCTCTGTGCAAAATTTTACCAGACGGCTTCCTCTTTCATTTCTTACCCCCAGTCCATATTCACCTACTATGTTTCCTTCTCTCCCTTTTCCTACTCTTGAATTCCAGTTACCCATGACTATTAAATTTTCGTATCCCTTCACTACCTGAATAATTTCTTTTAACTCATCATACATGTCATCAATTTCTTCTACTGCAGAGCTAGTTTGCAAATAAACTTGTACTACTGTAGTAGGCGTGGGCTTCATGTCTATGCACAATAATGCGTTCACTATGTGTTTTGTAGTAGCTTACCTGCACTCTTATTTTCCTATTCATTATTAAAGCTACTCCTGCATCACCCCTATCTGATTTTGTATTATAACCCTGTATTCACCTGACCAAAAGTCTTGTTCCTCCTGCATCCGAACTTCACTAATTCCCACTATATCTAACTTTAACCTATCCATTTCCCTTTTTAAATTTTCTAACCTACCTGCCCGATTAAGGGATCTGACATTCCACATACCGATCCGTGGAACGCCAGTTTTTTTTTTTTTCTGATATTGAACATCTTTCTGAGTAGTCCTCCTGTACTGGTACTTTGATGCTAATCTTGTAAATAGTTGTTATACTATTATCAATCTTACTAGTTAGTCAGCCAATGATTTAATCAATGTTGACAGAAAAACTGTACATAAATCACACATTTGTTTACCTGCTTTATACACTATGTGAGGCCACACCAAGAAACAAACTGCACTGTATATTATAGAGTACCCATGAAGAGATGATGGGTATGCAAATCTGAAAGGAAGTACACTATGTGATCGAAAGTATCTGGACTCCCTGAAAATCAAATTTTTACATATTAGGTATGTTGTGCTGCCTCCTACTGCCAGGTACTCCAAATTAGCAACCTAAGAAGTCATTAGACATCATGAGAGAGCAGAACAGGGTGCACTGTGGAACTCACTAACTTCGAATGTGATCAGTTGATTGGGTGTCACCCATGTCATACATCTGTATGCCAGATTTCCACACTCCTAAACATCCCTAGGTCCACTGTTTCTCATGTGCTAGTGAAATGGAAACATGAAGGGACACATACAGCACAAAAGCATACAGGCTGACCTTGTTTGTTGACTGACAGAGACCACCAACAGTTGAAGCGGGTCATAATGTGTAATAGGAACACATCTATCCAGACCTTCACACAGGACTTCCAGACTGTATCAGGATCCCCTGCAAGTACTATGACAGTTAGGTGGGAGGTGAGAAAAACTTGGATTTCATGGCTGAGTGGCTGTTCATAAGCCACACATCACGGCAGTAAATGCCAAATGATGCCATGGTGATCCAATGGCAAGGTGTGGGTGTGGTGAACATCCAGTGAACATCATCTGCCAGCGTGTGTAGTGCCAACAGTAAAATTCGGAGGTGGTGGTTTTATGGTGTGGTCATGTTTTTCATGGAGGGAGCTTGCACTCCTTGTTGTTTTGCATGGCACTATCACAGCAGAGGCCCACACTGATGTTTTAAACACCTTCTTACTTCACTGTTGAACAGCAATTCGGGGATGGCGATTGCATCTTTCAATACATTTGAGCACCAGTTCATAATGCGCGGCCTGTGGCTACATGACAATAACATCCCTGTAATGGACTGGCCTGCACAGAGTGCTGATATGAATCCTATAGAACACCTTCAGAATGTTTTGGAACGCCAATTTCATGCCAGACCTCACCGACCATCATCAATACCTCTCCTCAGTGCAGCACCCCATGAAGAATGGGCTGCCATTCCCCAAGAAACCTTCCAGCACCTGATTGAACATATGCCTGCAAGAGTGGAAGCTGTCATCAAGGCTAAGGGTGGGCCAACACCATATTTAATTCCAGCATTACTGATGACACCACAAACTTGTAAGTCACTTTCAGCCAGGTGTACTGATACTTTTATCACATAGTGTATGTGGAACAAGAGACTCTTTTTTTTCTGCAGTTGTATATCGGAGATCATTGTCGATTTTCATGCTCTAAAAGAAGAATGTCTCATATACAAGACCAAATAATCTAGATTTAATTTGAACATATTGTTTCCTCTTAAAATTTTGATTAGTTGTAAATATATTTACTAAACTACAAGAAACTTTGATCCACATACACTTTGATAAATCAAATATGAATCTCAATTACTGGATAAAGAAAGAATCTATTGATGTTATAATACTATGACTATTCTACTTATGAACTGAAATTCTGTCTAAATGATTTTATTAACCACATGTTTATCTTGAGACTGTGTGTAATCATTATCCTGAGCATCAACTGTTGGATGAACGTGTCTATGATGTTTGTTTTGTGTTCTGTTTGACCATTTAGTAATAAGGACAAGGTGTAACTTCAGAAACTGCATAGTGAACTGAATCTGGGTGTACCTGGTCACACCCTGCCTCCTCCCCCCCCCCCCCCCCCCCTCTCTCTCTCTTTGTTACACACACAAAGACAGGTGATTGCATGGAAGATAGAAGGACTTCTGAGAGGCACCATGGAAAACTTCAGTGCTAATGCAAATGAACTTTCTAACACATATGACAGAAAGATTTTAATACTAACTATTGAATCAGTAACAGTGAACCATTAAGTTACTGATATATTAAAACAAAATTTTGTGAACTTTTACTGTAAGGAGTAGCACATCACTTTATATATATATAGTAGCTGTATTATGATAGTGAGGAGACACATTGGCAATCCCACCACAACAAACACTGTTATCTCAAATTTTGTAAGCTTTAATGCTCTGCTTATTTTTGCTTGGTGCATGGCTCAGAATGTAAAATTGTATGTGCAGTGCTCCGGGAGTGTGAGAAGTGTAACAGTATGAGGTAGAATCAAACAAATCTATCAATGCCTCTTCCAGTCAGAGATTTTGACACTCATATTGCATATTCTGTTTACTCATAGGGGACAACTTTTGGTGCTACATACATATGGGTATAATACAATAAGACACTTATACTATTGAAAGCTTCTAATTCAGCTATTTAGTGATGAAAATGATAAAATATTCATGAAAATATCAGAGAAGAAAATGTTTGATCATTGTCAGAATATAAACAGCAGAATACTAATTTCAAGATCTTTCTTTGTAAAAACAATCAGCTCAGCAAAAGTACTGAATGTAAAATATCAGAGAAAATGCTAGGAATGTTTATCTCCCTTTAATGTCTTAGTAATTCATATTTCTATCCCTGTCATTACTGTTGTAATTAACTTGATGTAACTGAGTAATGCAACTCTGATGGATTCACAAAAGTGTTGTACTGTAAAGAACTTTGGAAACTGTCAATGATATTTACATAAAGAAATTAATGAAACAGTATTCATATTTTCATGAAAAGCTTGTAATCAATGATTTAAACAAGAGCAATGCATTGTTGTAACATTATTTAAGAGGCTTGATTGAAGACACATCAGAGGCAGTATCGGTTAAATTTTAGGAGGCAATGTCTGCGTCGTTTGGCTGTGTAAATGATTTCAGAAAATATAACAGCTTTGAAAATCCTAAAACTTGTGTCCAGGTTGATTCCTGAAGCTGTATGGAGAATCCTCTTTATCAAGATTTATGCAGTGAAGTAGAGTTATGTCCACAAATGCACAAGACAAAACCCAGTCACAAAGTTAAAGTGTGCTGATTGCAGTGGCATTTTAAAGGGACAGGAAATGATATTCTTCATTGTGATACCATTTCATTGATGTCGACAGTCTGCTCAACTTCTGCTCCTAAGTAAGACTGTGACGAAGTGACTGCACACAGATTTTCCAGAACTTGAGATCCTTCGTCATGATGGTGTGAGTGGTACTGTGACTGGTTCCAAGTGTCTGTCATTTCTAATGGCAGAATCCACCACAGCATCAATGTGATGCGCTTGTCTTGGCCAACTGCCAGATTTCAACAACACCAACCTTCTCAAAATCAATTATTTTGTGCAGACACATGTGCTTGTTACATAGTTTGTTTGCCAAACATGGCAGACATTTGTACATGACTTTCATTTTTTGACACTACTGCACAGTTGAAAGTCATACTACACCTCACTCTTTTTCTTTCCCAACCTCCAAAGTGAAGTAGGAAGCATACACAACTTGCTGACCTCATTTCAGTTACCTGGATCGCCAACATCTATGCCGTGCTCATAATATAGTATTCTTGTTTCCATATATCTGCCTTTTGTATGTTGATTCAACACACATGTTTATTCTTTCCTGGTAGTGGTGACCAGTTAGTCAAATAAGGAAATTTATAAGTGCATGAACCAGATCAGCCCCGCAATTATGGTGGCTAAGTTAACTGTTCTATTGTGGCACACAAAATATAATTCACATTTGCATAAAGGTTTCACATTTTTGCACTTAGCACTGTCCTGCAGTAAGTTATTAAAATGTTTACACTTTGGCAGCTCATTTATGTCAGTCCTTAACACCAATCCTTATGTCCAACAATAACTCACTCTGATGATCATTATGGATAATGGCATCCTGTTCAGTTGTCAAGAAGTCAAATCTTTCTGCACAGCCCATGGGATACAGCACTTCCGCAGCACACCATTTTAACGAGGATTGAATTGTGTCAGTAAATGCTTTATTTGGACATTCGAGGGGCAAAAGAAGAAACTCACTGCCACCTACTCATTCTAAGGACATTTTACTAATGTTTCTCTCTTCTTACAAAAGCTGCCTGCATAAGGATGCATGCCCAGGGGAAATGTTGCAGGGTGGGTGGATGAGAGTTCTTCAGTCCCTCACAGTGTGACTTGTCTTTCTTCTGAGCGTATAGTCGTGTTTCAGTTCCAGATGCTGGCAATGCATCTACCCAGCAGGAACAGGGGGAGCTTCAGCACCGTAGCAGCTGACGCCAACCACCACCTGATCTGACGGATGCAGAGTCCAGCAACTGACACGGAGGCCAACATGGAGGCGAACTTCATCTACAACACCACAGTAGCAGCTGATGAAGAAGAGGTTCCACCTCCCTCCCTTGGAGAGGAGAGGGAGGGAAGGATGTTGTATCCTACCTCACTTCCCCATTGGTGACCACACTATTTGGTCACTCCTCGTCATGTGTGCCAGTCGTGTACAATGATATATACCACTCACAAAGGCCCTAATGGCCTAATGGCTGAAAGCTACAATTGTGTTAATGGCCAAAAGCTACAACTGTGTGAATCTTTTTGTTGTGCCTTTCGCAACTCAGCATTTCTGCTATATGGTACTGCAATAAACAAATGTTCATGTACTTGTTGGAATTATTCATGTATAGTGGCATTGCAGAACATACAGCAGTATGGATCATTAATTAGATTACTAAATCTGACCTGGGGTTCTGGGTGACTTTTCTGAACTATATCCCTTTCCCTAAACTTCTCCAGTCCTTTTCTTTCACCCCTCTACCTTCCCCTTCAACTCTTCTGTGAGAATAAGGAGCCACTGGCTCCAAAACCTTGTAAAAGTTAAATTATTTTGTGTTTGTGTTCCCCTGCTGCTACTTGGTGAGTAGATTTTTTATATATCATTTTGCACTATATTATCAGTAATTGATTAGTTTCGTTCTTACATGCAGAAAGAAATATTTTGTTGACACTGAAGAAGCAAAAATTACAACTGACAGACGGGATTCATTGTTCTGCACATAAAGAAACACTTTGTACTACATTTGCAGGCATGTAGCACATGAAGAAATTGGAGATGATAACAGCAAAATTTCTGAAATCACGCGTATTATTGCATTGTCAGTTGCAACAGTTTTCAGTGGAACTTAATGGGGACTATAGAGACATTATATATGACTGCAAAGTATTTTGGTCAAATCAAGGGGCATGCCTGGAATGATTTTCTGATTTTAAACCCACTATTGTTGAATTTATGAAGGAGAAAGGGGTGCAGGAAAGAAAATTAGAACATCGGGAATGGATTGCAGGCCTCACTTTTTAAGTGGACTTTACAGTACATTGCCCACAGGAGACAATGTAAAGTGAGAAACAACTTCTTTATGATTTGATTTGGATGCATATAAAAGGAAAATTACATTGTAGAAGAGACACATTCTGACAAACACAGTCCAGTTCCCTAAGCTCACTGGCATTAAAGAAAGTGTGAGATGTGGTCTTGAAAGACTTTGAAGGATAGTTAAAAACATTCTGAAGATACTGCCAATTTTACATCTGATTTTGAGCTGTTTTTAAGACTGTTTTCTGCTTCAGTTAAAAGTGCCCGTGTGCACGTGCTGATGTAATTGGTTGATTTGCAAGGTAATTCCTGTTTTAAAGACAAATCCCTTTAACATTAAAACTGTTGAGGATGTCTACATAACTTTTCTTGGGCAAAGTTTCCATGTCCTCATAATGATGTTGCAAAAGTGCTACAATATATCAACCAACATATGTGCATGAAAGACTTTTTCTCAATTATGAAACTAAGTAAGTCACTACTATGTGACAACATGAGTACAAAAAGCTGTGCAATTGTCTACATCTGTCCCTCTGCAGACAGTTCACATCAGATATAATTTTTATCTTTGGCACACCAAAATACACTCCTGGAAATGGAAAAAAGAACACATTGACACCGGTGTGTCAGACCCAACATACTTGCTCCGAACACTGCGAGAGGGCTGTACAAGCAATCATCACACGCACGGCACAGCGGACACACCAGGAACCACGGTGTTGGCCGTCGAATGGCGCTAGCTGCGCAGCATTTGTGCACCGCCGCCGTCTGTGTCAGCCAGTTTGCCGTAGCATACGGAGCTCCATCGCAGTCTTTAACACTGGTAGCAGGCCGCGACAGCGTGGACGTGAACCGTATGTGCAGTTGACGGACTTTGAGCGAGGGCGTATAGTGGGCATGCGGGAGGCCGGGTGGACGTACCGCCGAATTGCTCAACACGTGGGGCGTGAGGTCTCCACAGTACATCGATGTTGTCGCCAGTGGTCGGCGGAAGGTGCACGTGCCCGTCGACCTGGGACCGGACCGCAGCGACGCACGGATGCACACCAAGACCGTAGGGTCCTACGCAGTGCCGTAGGGGACCGCACTGCCACTTCCCAGCAAATTAGGGACACTGTTGCTCCTGGGGTATCGGCGAGGACCATTCGCAACCGTCTCCATGAAGCTGGGCTACGGTCCCGCACACCGTTAGGCTGTCTTCCGCTCACGCCCCAGCATCGTGCAGCCCGCCTCCAGTGGTGTCACGACAGGTGTGAATGGAGGGACAAATGGAGACGTGTCGTCTTCAGCAATGAGAGTCGCTTCTGCCTTGGTGCCAATGATGGTCGTATGCATGTTTGGCGCCGTGCAGGTGAGCGCCACAATCAGGACTGTATACGACCGAGGCACACAGGGCCAACACCCGGCATCATGGTGTGGGGAGCGATCTCCTACACTGGCCGTACACCTCTGGTGATCGTCAAGGGGACACTGAATAGTGCACGGTACATCCAAACCGTCATCGAACCCATCGTTCTACCATTCCTAGACCGGCAAGGGAACTTGCTGTTCCAACAGGACAATGCACGTCCGCATGTATCCCGTGCCACCCAACGTGCTCTAGAAGGTGTAAGTCAACTACCCTGGCCAGCAAGATCTCCGGATCTGTCCCCCATTGAGCATGTTTGGGACTGGATGAAGCGTCGTCTCACGCGGTCTGCACGTCCAGCATGAACGCTGGTCCAACTGAGGCGCCAGGTGGAAATGGCATTACAAGCTGTTCCACAGGACTACATCCAGCATCTCTACGATCGTCTCCATGGGAGAATAGCAGCCTGCATTGCTGCGAAAGGTGAATATACACTGTACTAGTGCCGACATTGTGCATGCTCTGTTGCCTGTGTCTATGTGCCTGTGGTTCTGTCAGTGTGATCATGTGATGTATCTGACCACAGGAATGTGTCAATAAAGTTTCCCCTTCCTGGGACAATGAATTCACGGTGTTCTTCTTTCAATTTGCAGGAGTGTAATTAAATAATACTGAAATTTTGTTTGGTTTTTGATCTGTGTTGTTGAGAATGTGATATACAGGATGTTACAAAAAGGTACGGCCAAATTTTCAGGAAACATTCCTCACACACAAATAAAGAAAAGATGTTATGGGGACATGTGTCCAGAAATGCTTGATTTTCATGTTAGAGCTCATTTTAGTTTCGTCAGTATGCACTGTACTTCCTCGATTCACCACCAGTTGGCCCAATTGAAGGAAGGTAATGTTGACTTTGGTGCTTATATTGACATGCGACTCATTGCTCTACAGTACTAGAATCAAGCACATCAGTACGTAGCATCAACAGGTTAGTGTTCATCACGAACATGGTTTTGCAGTCAGTGCAATGTTTACAAATGCGGAGTTGGCAGATGCCCATTTCATGTATAGATTAGCACGGGGCAATAGCCGTGGATCGGTACGTTTGTATTGAGACAGATTCCCAGAGTGAAGGTGTCCTGACATCGAGACGCTCGAAGCAATTGATCTGCACCTTAGGGAGCACGGAACATTCCAGCCTATGACTCATGACTGGGGAAGACCTAGAACAAGGACACCTGCAATGGACGAGGCAATTCTTCGTGCAGTTGACAATAACCCTAATGTCAGTGTCAGAGAAGTTGCTGCTGTACAAGGTAACATTGACCACGTCACTGTATGGAGACTGCTACGGGAGAACCAGTTGTTTCTGTACCATGTACAGCATGTGCAGGCACTATCAGCAGCTGATTGGCCTCCACGGGTACACTTCTGCGAATGGTTCTTCCAACAATGTGTCAATCCTCATTTCAGTGCAAATGTTATCTTTATGTATGAGGCTTCATTCCAACGTGATCAAATTGTAAATTTTCACAATCAACATGTGTGGGCTGATGAGAATCTGCACGCAATTGTGCAATCACATCATCAACACAGATTTTCTGTGAACGTTTGGGCAGGCATTGTTGGTGATGTATTGATTGGGCCCCATGTTCTTCCACCTATGCTCAATGGAGCACGTTATCATGATTTCATACAGGATTCTCTACCTGTGCTGCTAGAACATGTGCCTTTACAAGTACGACACAACATGGGGTTCATGCACGATGGAGCTCCTGCACATTTCAGTCGAAGTGTTCGTACACTTCTCAACAACAGATTCAGTGACCGATGGATTGGTAGAGGCGGACCAATTCCATAGCATCCGCGCTCTCCTGACCTCAACCCTCTTGACTTTCATTTATGGGGGCATTTGAAAGCTCTTGTCTACACAACCCAGGTACCAAATGTAGAGGCTCTTCGTGCTCGTATTGTGGATGGCTGTGATACAATATGCCATTCTCCAGGGCTGCATCAGCACATCAGGGATTCCATGCGATGGAGGGTGGATACATGTATCCTCGCTAATGGAGGACATTTTGAACATTTCCTGTAACAAAGTGTTTGAAGTCATGCTGGCACATTCTGTTGCTGTGTGCTTCCATTCCATGATTAATGTGATTTGAAGAGAAGTAATAAAATGAGCTCTAACATGGAAAGTAAGCGTTTCCTGACACATGTCCACATAACATATTTTCTTTCTTTGTGTGTGTGGAATGTTTCCTGAAAGTTTGGCTGTACCTTTTTGTAACACCCTGTATAACCAAGTCATAAGCAGTGCAACTGAATTGCCATTTAAATGCATTGCATTCGCACTCTGACAGCGTGGTGGTGTGATGCGGGACATGTGCAGCCACGCTGAGTGCTGTTGGCTCTCATGCCAGGGCATGGACCCCGGGCCACCCTGATTTAAGGTTACACCTGTTAAATATACTAACCACAAATTAAGACTAGTGCTAATTTACTTTCACTGATAATTATGGGAATTACTTGTAGATTATACAACATAGGTGGAGATATATTAGAGGAAAACAGCTACTTCGAAAAAGCCACTGCTCCTACTCCTATCACAAACTACTGAGTTTTTGTTGCACTGGTTTAGACATCTTTCGTATGTAATATCATTAGGTAGGTATGTGTGCACATTTTTTGTACTGCTGTTACTATCTAGAACTTCAAGCAAAGCATTTGTGTAACTTTACACAGACTGCTATCAGGTTTACACACCCACAAATCAAAATCTGTTTCATACAAACATTATAGTTATGGGGAATTTCCATTCCTAAATCCAGATGTTCTAATAAACTGTTAAAGGAGCTGCTAATGAGGTATTCTGTTTTCTTGCTTTCAAGTTTATGGAGATGTTCAATTTTCAGCCTGAGATCTTCCAGCAAACTTTTACATCAGAATGTAAAACTCCATTCTGAACCCTGGATCAGGATGTATAGTCTATATGGAAATTATTGGAATTATTCTTAGTTCCAGTACTGTGTGAATTGTACAGTTTATCCTAAATTTACTATTGTTATTAACAATGAATACTATCAGTGCATATACGAGGGATGGTTGGAAAGTCCGTCCAAAGTTCGAGAGATGGCACCACTGGTACAGATCGAGGTCATGTTTAGTTATTAGCATCTCTGGAAAGAATGCACACCAAGTTTCAGCCATATTGGTCTATTTCTTTGTGTTTGACGTTTGTGTGAATCAAGGAAGTCGAGTGATTGTTAAGAATTGGACAAAGTGATTAAACATTACTTTATAAAGGCAAAACACCTTAGGAGACTAGAGAGAAGCTTGATAAACATTACAGTGACTCTGTACCTTTAATTAGAACAGTTTATAAGTGGTTTCAAAATTTTTGAAGTGGTCATATGGGCACAAGTGATGCTGAACGTTCTGGATGCACTGTGGAGGTTACAACTCCAGAAATCATTGATAAAATCCGTGATATGGTGATGGATGACAGAAGAGTTAAGGTATGTGAGATTGATAGTGCTATGGGCATCTCAAATTAATGGGTACATAATATTTTGCATAAACAATTTTGACATGAGAAAGCTACCTGCAAGATGGGTTCCGCGATTGCTCACGCTTGACCAAAAACGGAATCGTTTGAAGTGTTGCAAGGATGGTTTGTAGCTGTTCAGGAAGAATCCGCAGGACTTTAAGCATCACTCATCTCTGTGGATGAAACATGGATGCATTACTATACTCCTGAGACCAAACAACAATCTAAAGAATGGGTTGCCAAGGGAGAATCTGCACCAAAAAAGGTGAAGACCACTCCTTCGGTCAGAAAGGTTATGGTGACTGTCTTTTGGGATTCACAAGGGATAATCCTCATTGACTCTCTGGAAAAGGGTAAAACTATTACAGGTGCATATTATTCATCATTATTGTACCGTTTGAAAACCAAGCTGCAAGAAAAACGCTGGCGATTGGACTGCAAAAAAGTCCTTTTCCATCATGACAATATACCAGCACAGATCTCAGCAGTTGTTGCAAAATTAATGGAAATAGGATTCCAATTCATTTCACATCCCCCCTATTCTCCAGACTTGGCTCCCTCGGACTACTGTTTGTTCCCCAATTTGAAGAAATGTCTGGTGAAACAAAGAGTTTATTCAAACGAGGAGGTGATTGCAGCAAGTAATAGCTATTTTGCAGGCTTGGACAATTCCTTTTATTCAGAAGGGATCAACAAATTAGAAAAGTGTTGGATGAAGTGTTTAAGTTTAAAAGGAGCCTGTGTCGAAAAATAAAAAAGGTTCACCCCGAACACATAAGTACTTTTTATTTTTGCATGGACTTTTCAAAGACCCCTCATATTTATTCAAATGTAAGTGTAACAATCCACAGCTCCCTGCAGAGGCTTCTGCAAACTTCACAGTGTGTTGCACTCAGTTTATTGAAGATATTGTATGTAGGTCTCTAAAGAAACATGATCTGCCTATACCATATCTCCTACCAATAGAGGTTTCAACTGATAAATAGTACTGCCATTCCCTCATCTTTTAATTTCACAAAAATAATACAAACTGCAGAATGTATTAGTATTTATTTCTCTGTGAAAGATGCAGATTGTTGCACATTTCTTGGCTGCCTTTTGAGGGCTGTGGAGAGTAGAGAAAGAATTATTCCTATGCAGCTTGTTGCAGCATGCCCACATTTCTTGGCTGCCTTTTGAGGGCTGTGCAGAATAGAGAAAGAATTATTCCTATCACTGAGCTAGGCATGTCTAGAGCAGAAGAGGAATGCAGATCCCATTTCTCTTTTGTACCCACTACAGAGATATTATCTTGTTTTTACTACTGAGTATCTATTGAAGTAGACCAATGAGTGGATACTGAACTCTTTCCCAGGAGTGTGTACATTGTGAAACCAAATTCCACCAACAACATTTTGGAGATTGTTCAGGGACATTTTCTGAATATTTTGATATAAGAGATCTGTGGTATGTAGGAATTTATTACAGAATAATAATGTAATTATGATTTATTTGGTTTGTTTCACCAGACAACTTTGTTTCTCTAAACATACTTTTCCAATAATGAAAAAGATTTCAACATGCATTAACCAAAATGCACAACACAAAAGACAGAGTAAGGCAAAAGTACAGTGATATTGTTGCTGTTGCAGCAAAAGCAGCGCAGCTTAGCACCACTCTGGTACTTTTATGTTGCAGTCAATGAACCCATACATGGTTTACAGCTGTGAATTACTGTTAACATACAACTAACATTTCCAAAGAAATGAATCCAAGATTGAATCAAATCATGTCTCAAGCCTGAGGGCAAAGAGTGAAGTGGACATTACTGTTGTCAGTAGCAGGTACCATGAGTGAATGGAAGAAATTTGTATCCAAACAAGACACATCATATACATCAGCATCTGCAATGTTGTATGTATATTTTCAGTGCAATTCCGTTACAAGGCAAAATAGGGGTACAAGGTCAAACAAAATGCAATTACTCTGTAACAACCTGCCAAAGATGAGTTCCTTATACCAAAACACTCAGAAACTATCCCTAAGCAACTTCAAAATTTTGCTCGTGCAGTGCAAGTCCATCCAGTAAAATGAACCAGGAACTGATAATTATTATGAAAAAGAAGCTGAACACAACACCGATAAACACAATATGGTATATTTCACAAGCCATTTCAGAGTGCATGGCAGACAGTACTTTGAACCAATGTTAGCCATTGCTTACTCTGCTAGTTATAAATCATGTGACTTCTGCCCATAGCACACCTACTGAAACTGGCAAGTCATAGCTAACACACTGTAAGCAAGGGTATGGTAATCAACTTGTTTTAGGGAAGGTATAATCTACTAGAGGATGGTTGGAGAAAACACACACACACACACACACACACACACACACACACACACACACACACACACACACCCCAACTGATATGGTGGATACATGCTAAGCATATACATTTCAGATATAAATAAGTTCCATTTCTTCAGGAGGCTGCGCAGAAGAGTGTAAACATTATTGAGGACCTGCCAGAGTGTCATCACGCCATTCCTAAAACTTAATAAGCTTCAGTCATATTCAAGGATGGGAAGTAATAGCAATGAAAACAGTGGATGTTTCAAAAATACTTGGACAACAGAGGTGACTTAGTTTTTGAGTTCTTAAGGCACAAACATTGAAGAATTGTGAATTACCTATTTGCAATAGTCTGCTGCTCCCTTCAGGACTTCAAAGTGTGTATCCCAGTCAACAATGTCAAAAGATTTCTCTGAATCTACAAATGCTCTAAATGTAGGTTTGCCTGTATTCATTCTGTCTTTGGAGACAAGTTGTAGGCACAGTATTGCCTAATATGTTGCTACATTTATTTGGAACCTGGACTAATCTTCCTTGAGGTTGGTTTCTATCGGTCTTTACATTCTTCTGTAAATTGTGTGTTTTTATTTTGGGATTCTGCCTTATTAAAATGATGGTTTTCATACCTGTCCCACTTGTCTCCTTGGAACTCGAATTATTACATTCCTCTTGACGTCTAAGGGAAGATTGCCTGTCTCATATATCTTGCATATCAGGGGAATAGTTTCATTATGGTATGTTCTCTCAAGGATCTCAATAATTATGTGGGAATGCCATCAACTCTATGGATCTTGTTTCAGCTTACGTCTTTCAGTGCTCTGTCAATTAATTTTCCTATGCAACACATTTATTTTCCCCATATTCACACTTGATTCTACAGTGTTGCATTTCTCCTCTAGCCATGCCTTCTTTGTCATTTTGTGCTCCCTGTCAATCTGTTTTTAAATGACTACACCAATCAGCCAAAACATTATGACCACCTATCTAATTGGTGGTACATCCAACTTTGGCATGGATGACAGCAGTGATGTGTCATGGCATGAAAGCAATAAGGCCTTGGTAGGCCACTGGAGGGAGTTGGCACCACATCTGCACACACACACACACACACACACACACACACACACACACACGAGTCGCCTAATTACTGTAAATTCCGGGGAGGGGAGGGCGAAATTATGGGCTCTGGTGCCATGTTCAAATACATTCTAGTCACGTCCGATCTGGCTGGTTTGGGGCCAGCACATCACTTGGAACTCACCAATAGGTTCCTTGAACCACTCCATCACACTCGTGACCTTGTGACATGGTGCATTATCTTGCTGAAAAATGGCACTGCCGTCGGAAAACATGAGTGTCATGAAGGGGTGCACATGGTCTACAACCACTGTATGATACTCTTTTGCCTTGCACAGGCCCCACTGGACTTATCGATGCCCACGTGAATGTGCCCCAGGGCATAATGAGTCTGTCACCACCTTGTCGCCATTTCACAGTACAAGCCAAGGAGCTGTTCTCCTGGAAGACAACGGATTCGAGCACTTCACTGGCATGATGATGAAGGTATTGGGATTCATCAGACCATGCAATGCTCTTCCACTGTGCCAACATCCAGCACTGATGTTCACCTGTGATTTCAGTTGTAGATGCTGATGTCGTGGTGTTAACATTGGTACATTCGTGGGCCATCGGATGTGGAGGCCGACTGTTGTGGAGTGTTCAGTGCACAGTGCATTCAGACACACTTGTACTCTGCCCAGCATTAAAGTCTGATGTTAGTCCCACTACAGGTCACTGCCTGTCCTGTTTAACCAGTATGCCCAGCCTATGACATCTGTAATGAGGGATGGCTATCCAACCCCATAACGTTTAACTGTGGTTTCACCTTGGTTTTGCCACTTGTTGAAGGCACTCACCACAGCACTCGTCAAACACTCATGTCATACTGTTTCTGAAATGCTTATGCCGAGCTTCCAGGCCATCACAATCCGCCCTTAGTCAAACTCAGATAGATCGCACACCTTCTGCATTCTGCACACAGACAGCATGTTCACTGATACAGTGTGTACCGTGCACGTGTTAGACTAGCAGCTATTCCTCCCCAGGTGATGCAGCTATTACTTGTACAGATTTACATTGGTAGTAGGTTGGTGATCGTAATGTTCTGGCTGACCAATGTGTATCACATTATGCCTGCACCACTTGCTGCACTTTTATATTTTCTCCTTTCACCATTTAAATTCAGTGCTCCTGTCTTATACTATGAATTCTGTGGACATTGTTTTGCCTACTTGATCCTCTGATGCCCTCACTGCTACATCTCAAGAAGCTACCCTATCATCTTCAATTGTATTTCTTTTCCCATCATTACAACTGCTACATAATGCTCCATTTGAAGCTCTTGGAAATCTGAGGTGCTTTCAACTTAATCAAGCATTATCTCCCTAATTTCATTCCTTTTTGAATTTTCGTAAGTTTTCACTTATGGTTCCTAACCAATAAATAGAGTAAAAACTTGTCCCTGATCATCTCTGTTCAATATAATGCAGTATATGTATATTTGTGGGAATAGAAGAGTTAAAATTAATGGGTTGTTCTGAATTTAAGCTTACCCCCTACATGTAGATTTTCATCTATTGGACAAAGGAGAAATAGCAAAACATTCTGCATCAGAGATATCAATGATTTAAAGAAAATTTGTTTAAAACTGGATTATATTTGAAGGTTACACTAAAGATGATAAGCCGTGAACTACACTAGGTGGTCAGAAGTATCTGGGCCTAGCTAAAAATGACTTACAAGTTTGTGGCGGCCTCCATCGGTAATACTAGAATTCAATATCGTGTTGGCCCACCCTTAGCCTTGATGACAGCTTCCACTTTCACATGCATACATTCAGTCAGGTGCTGGACGGTTTCTTGGGGAATGGTAGCCCATTCTTCACGGAGTTCTGCACAGAGGAGAGGTATTGATGTCTGTCAGTGAGGCCTGGCACGAAGTCGGTGTTCCAAAACATCCCAAAGGTAACATATGTTATCATCCCAAATGTGTTCTATAGGATTCATGTCAGGACTCTGTGCACCCTAGTCCATTAAAGGGATGTTATTGTCATGTAACAACTCCATCATAGGCCGTGCATTATGTACAGGTGCCCAATCTTATTGATAGATGCAATCACCATCCCCGAATTGCTCTTCAACAGTGAAGCAAGAAGGTGCTTAAAACATCAATGTAGCCCTGTGCTGTGATAGTGCCATGCAAAACAAGAAGGGGTGCAATCCCCCTCCATGAAAAACACACCACACCATAACACCATTGCCTCCGAATTTTACTGTTGGCACTATACACTGTGGCAGATGACATTCACCAGACATTCGCCATACCCACACCCTCCCATCAGATTGCTACATTGTATACCATGATTTGTCACTCCACACGACGTTTTTTCACTTTTCAATGTTTATGCTCCTTACACCAAGCAAGGCGTTGTTTGGCATTTACTGGCATGATGTGTGGCTTATGAGCAGCTGCTCGATCATGAAATCCAAGTTTTCTTACCCCCCCCCCCCCCCCCCCCCGCCTAAATGTCATAGTGCTTGTAGTGGATCCTGATGCAGTTTGGAATTCCTGTGTGATGGTCTGGATAGATGTCTTCCTATTACACATTACAACCCTCTTCAACTGTTGATGGTCTCTGTCAGTCATCAGACAAGGTCAGCCTGTATGCTTTTGTGCTGTATGTGTCCCTTCATGTTTCCACTTCCCTATCACACCGGGAACAGTGGACTAGGGAAGTTTTGGAGTGTGGAAACCTAGCATACAGATGTATAACATGAGTGACACCCAATCACCTGATCTTTTTCGAAGTCCATGAGTTCCACGGAGTGCCCCATTCTGCTCTGGGTTGGGTTGGGTTTTTTGGGGAAGGAGACCAGACAGTGAGGTCATTGGTCTCATCGGATTAGGGAAGGACGGAGAAGGAAGTTGGACATGCCCTTTCAAAGGAACGATCCTGGCATTTGCCTGGAGCGATTTAGGGAAATCACAGAAAACCTTAATCAGGATGGCTGGACGTGGGATTGAACCATCGTCCTCCTGAATGCGAGTCCAGTGTGCTAGCCACTGCGCCACCTCGCTTGGTCATTCTGCTCTCTCACGATGTCTAATGACTACGGAGGTCGCTGATACGGAGTACCTGGCAGTAGGTGGCAGCACAATGCAGCTAACATGAAAAACATGTTTTTCAGGGTGTCCGGATACTTTTGATTACATAGTATATGCAGATTAGCAAGTGAAGTAATGTACTTGTCTGCATCATCCAAATCAAGAATTATTAAAAGTCACTGGTAACCAAACACCTTTTTAACTGTCTTTGTGTGTCACAAAGCATTCTGGGCAGTTTTTAGGATCCTTGATGCTCCATATTGAGCAAGGTACTCAAATAGTTTGTCCAAATACACATGTAGTCGCTTAAATGTGAGTTTGCCTTTATTCAGTTTATCTTTGGAGATAAGTTGTAGGCACAGTCTTGTCCGCAAGCTTTCAAGTTGACTAAAGTGAGATGACTTTTTTCACTTGAGGGAAGTTTCGAGCAGTACAGCAAGGACTTCCACTCTGGTACATATATATTGGACTGAAAACACTGACATATGTTGTAGCTTGCCGTGTTAGGTAACTGGCAGTGAAACAGACCATTTATGATTTTGTCCGCACGAGCCAATTCTTGTGGACAATCTGAGGTAGCATGTTTTTCCCCAACATAAGTCTCCATCATGCGCACACAATATCTTGTTTTTGTTCTTTACAGTACCACTATTCACCACAGCACCCACCACTCCAATGCTTAGGCCAATTGGTGGCAATGACTTCTGATAAGGTCATGAAGACTGCTGTAGATCTTTTGAATCAGTATGATTTGGTGGAAGAAATCAGTCAATACCATGCTCCAGTTTTGAATTAAAAGCCTATTGTGCATCATTTAAGGTTTATTATTCAATTTTATAGAATAATGCAACACAATTTTTGAATGAATTGGTGCTATTAAAAAATGAAGAAAAATTAACTTACTTAGGTACTCAACACACTTTTCTAACATCACTGGGAATAACTATATACAAAAAAAAAAAAAAAAAAAAAAAAAAAAAAAAAAAAAAAAAAAAAAAAATGAAAAACTACAACGTATTGTAACATGTCTGCCTGGCTAAAGCTGGACGACAGAATGAAAAGAACAAGCTAGAAAATTTTACTTAAATACTAAACAATGGAAAATCCATGTTGAATTATCAACAATTTTGAAAAGGATAGATTACTACTCACTGAAAGAGTTGCAAACACACGCAATGAAAATACTGTTACACATAAGCTGTCAGCCAAGGCCTTCATTACACACGCACACACACACACACACACACACACACACACACACAGAGAGAGAGAGAGAGAGAGAGAGAGAGAGAGAGAGAGAGAGAGAGAGAGAGAGAGCACAACTCACACACACAACTGCTATATCTGGCATTCAAGCAAAACTGGAACTAAACGCGTCGAACGCAACAATCCGTAGTGGAGTGGGGAAGGAGGAGGGATAACATGGTATGGGTGGGAGAAGAGGAAACAGTGTTGCCTGGCGGAATGTGCAAGGATTAAAGGTGGTAGACAAGGCAGCGAAGAGGCTGTGGGGGAGGAAAGGGAAGGGTACGGAACGGAAAAAAGGCAGCAGAAAGGAGAGGAGCAGAGAAGGGGAAAAGACTGGTGGATGCATTGACAGAAAACAGAGCACACTCAAGGTGGGGACATGAGTTTGGAGCATGTGAGAGGACAGAGGAGGTGGAAACTGTTGGGCTGAAAGTGTGGGGACAGTAAGTTACTGAGGATTGAGGTTGGGATGATTTTGGGAGTGGAGAATGTTTTGTAAGGAATAACTCCCGTCTGCGCAGTTGACAAAAGTTGGCAGTACACAGGAGGATCCAGATGGCCGGAGTTGTGAAGCAGCCTTCAAAATTGAGCATGTTATGTTCACCAGGGTGGTCCACTTTGCTATTGGCCACATTTTGGCAGTGGCCATTCATCCTGGTGTATAGCTAGTGGTACTCATACCAATATAAAAAGCTAAGCAAAGATCGAAGCAAGGCTGGTGAACAATGTGGCTGCTTTCACCAATAGCTCGGCCTCTGATGGGGTACGATAAGCCTGTGGCAGGAATGGAATAGGAAGTGCTGGATGGGTGGATTGTGGAGGTCTTGAATCAGTGTCTTCCACAGAGATTTGTCCTTGTGTCAAGGATTGGGATTGCAAATGGCATAGAGATGGACTAGAATGTTGTGGAAGTTGAACTGGTGTTGGAACACTTTAGGAAGGTTGTGAAGGATCTCGGGTAGAATATTCCTCATAGCAGGGCAAAGCCCTGATGAAGGATGTGGTTCAGTTGTTCCAGTCTGTGATGGTGCTAGGTGACAAATGGGGCACTTCTCTATGGCTGTTCTTGGGAGAATTGGTAGTGTGTGGGGAAATGGCGCAGGAGACATGTTTGCGGACTAAATCTGGTGGATGCTGCCTGTCTGTGATGACCTTAGTGAGACCCTCATCGTACTGAGCAAGGGAGTTCCTGTCACAGCACATATGCCATTCCTGGGTGGCTAAGCTGTATGGGAAGGATTTTTTGGTGTGGAAGGGACTGCAACTGTGAAAATGCTGGAACTGTTGGTGGTCGGTGGGTTTAATGTGGATGAATACCTCAGAGAGGAGGAGGTCAGTGTCCAGGAAGGTGGCACACTGGGTTGAGAAGGGCCAAGTAAAGTGGATGGGAGAAAAGGTGTTGAGATTGTGAAGGCATGAGGATAGGATAGGCCCTGCGTCATCAATGAATCTGAATCATATCAAGGGTTTGGAGTTTTGACAGGTTAGGGAGCTTTCCTCTAGACAGTCCATGAGCAGTTTGTAATAGGAGGGTGTCACGCAGGTGCCAATGGCTGTGCCAAGGATTTTTTTTATAGCTTCTCTTTAAGAAACAGCAGTTGTATATTAGGAAATAGTCAGGTGTATGAGGAATGAGGTAATGGGTTTGGAGTCTGAAAGACATTGGAAGAGGTAACATTCAATAGTGGTAAGAGTATGGGCATGAGGGAAGCTGGTGTGAAAGCATCCATTTCATGTACCAGCTCTGATGCAATCTTTGCTCAGTTTTCTTCTTCTTTTTAATGTTAGTATGACTTCCAACCTACTATACAACAGGATGAATGGCCACTGCCAAACTGAGGCCAAGAGAAAATTGGACCACCCTGTTGCACATCATGCAGCTGAACCTAACAACCTCGACTGCCAGCTTTTCTGGACTTCATGGATAGGGGTTAATGCTTACAACAGACTCTTTGCTCCCAAAATCAGCCTTGCCTCAACATACGGTATCCTACTGCCCCACACTCTCCAGTCAACAGTCTCTAGCCTCTGTGTCCTATCACCTACTCCCAACTCATGTCACCACTCTAATTGTGCATTGCTTTCTGCCAGTGCACTCATTGATCTTTCCCCCGGCTCTGCTTCTGTCTTTTCCTATTGGTCTTTTTCCCTTCCCCACAGCTTCCTACACTGCACACACCTGACAGACTTGTCCTGTCATCATCTGTTCCATGCAAACATTGGCAAGCAGCATTGTTTCCTCTTTCCCCACCCATACTCAGCTATCCCTGTCCCATACCCACTCCACTACAGATAGTTGTTCCCGTTCAACACATTTAAGTTTCAGTCTGGTCTGTGTTGCCAGAGATAGCAGTCGTGTGTGTGAAGTGAGCTTGCTTGTGTTTTCCCTATTCTGATGAAAGCTTGGCTGACAGCTTGTGTGTGACAATATGTTTGTTGTGCATCTCTGCAACTCAACATACTATCTTTACTGTGAGTAGCAATCTATCCTTTCCATAATTGTCGTTACTTAAATATTAAACTGAAAAACAATACTTTCCCATAATATCTCGTTAATGAATGAGGTTATCTGAGAATGGTTTTCCTCAAGTTAAAGAACTCAGAATCTGTATCTGGCAATAGGAAGGGGGGAAAAATTATGGGTTCTTGTTTCGATGAAATGTGGTATGGTAGAAATCTGTTTTCTAAGAAACTGAACTCATTTCAAGTGGCCAAAATTTAATTAACCGTTAATTTGAAAGTCTTAACAATTTTACCAACTGAAATGCGAGAATTTGATGTGAGGAAGTGTAAGGTTTGTGAAGTAAGTGCTAACCTAATTCATATCAGCTGTCCTCCAAAAACATTGCAGAATATGCCCACACAAAATAATGTCTATGTCTTTTATGAGAGCCTCCACCATAGTATTAAAACCAAAATATTTTATTTTCTATTTTTGTTGTATGTGCCCCTTAATGGTAGACAACCCTGGGCTGCAGTCTATATAACTTACACATACATGTGGCCCTAATGCTGCCCACAGACACTAATAACAGTCAAGAACTTTCTCATCAGGGAGGCGAGCTGGATGATTGGGGAAGTTTAAAAAGTGAGGCAGGTCCTTCTGACCAGAGCACGAGGGGGACCCACTTGTTGTGATACTGACAAGAAAAGCGTCAAAGTGAAATTTAGTTGTGTATCAAGTCACACAATGCTCTCATGAGGTACTCACCTATAAGAATCCTTAGTGCCAAAGAGTGTGTGTCCATAACATTCTGTGAATAAACTTGACATTCTTGTGCAAACAACTATTAACTTCTAAAGCATCGGGAAGCAAGGAAGTGCCTCCATGTGTGCATTTTACTTATATGCTACATAGAAGAAAGTAAAATGCCGGCGCTCCCTAGAAAAGTTGCTCAATCAGACAATGGCCAAACCTTCCACCACCGGAAACCAATGCAATGAAAAGCCAAAAACAAAAACAAGTCCTCTTCAGGGGCAACCCTGATGATCGTCAGCCTGAACGTCTAGGGAATCACCAAGAATAAAGAGGATGTAATATCGCAACTATGCCAATCAGAAAAGTGGGACGTACTGTGCCTGCACGAAACACATAGAGATGAAACAGCAAACAGACCCAATATCAAAGGAATGCGCTTGGCATTAGAAGCACCTCACAGAAGGTATGGGAGTGCAATATTTACCAGACCCGAGATGCTTCTCTCTTCCACGAGTAAGACAACCATCAACAACATTGAAGTGTTAGCCACAGAGTGGATCATTTAGAATATGCTCCATATATAAACGCCCCGGCCAGAACTTACACATTTCAATGCTAGAAAGCTTTAACAACCAAAGGACACACTTCGTTGTGGGTGACTTTGACAGCCTCAGCACCATCTGGGGCTACGACGAGACAGACGCCAATGGTCAGCTGCTAGAACAATGGGCTGCAGCAAATAATCTCTCATTTCTCCACAACCCCAAGCTCCCCTGCTCCTTCAACAGCAATATTTGGAAGCAAGGTTACAATCCTGATATTTGCTTCATCAGCCAGAGCATCTACGACTCCTGCTGCAAAAGAGTATATGATGCAATCCCAAAGACACAACATCGACCTATTGGAATCCAAGTCTACTCAACAATCAAAACAACCAAAATGCCTTTCCGTAGGAGATTCAACTTTAAAAAAGTTAGGTGGTCAGAATATTCCCAAGTGCTCGATGAGGAATTTGCCATCAAATAATTATCTTATCTTTGATGAGACTTTGCGAAAGGTATCTAGACGCTATATTCCTAGGGGCTGCAGACAACACTATATCCCAGGGCTCTCAAATGCCTCAAAGGACATCCTGGAGAAGTATTGCTCGCGGAAGACCCATTCACCGACGAAACGATCACCTGTGGCACAGCTTTAATGTCAGCCCTCAGCGAGGCATGCGAGAAGAAGTGGATAGCAACCCTAGAAAGAATGGATATGTCCCATAGTAGCAAAATAGCCTGGAACCTGATTAAGAAACTGGATGGTGACCCAAGGCTAAGCAAGGCCCTGGCCAATGTAACTCCAAACCAAGTGGCCAAAAAAACTACTCCTAAATGACAAGTTCAACTCCAAAAGTCAGAAAACTAAAAATCACACGCCTACTGCCAAAGGAAAACACCAGCTTCCAGAAACCATTTACCATGAGAGAGTTGAACAATGGCATAAATACCATGAAGAATGGGAAAGGCATTGGGTTTGATCATATTTGCGTGGAACAGATTAAAAACTTCGGCCTTGGCACCGGGTACTAGATACTTGAACTTTTTAACGTGTGCCATGAAACCTTTCAAATACCGAAACTGTGGAGGAAGTCAAAAGTGGTGGCTTTCCTTAAACCTGGGAAGGACCCAGATTCTCCGAAGAGTTATCGACCCATAACCCTTTTCTGCCGCCTGTTTAAGCTCTCTGAAAGATTGATCCTCAACAGAATAAAGAAGATCATTGACTCGAAGCTAATTCCACAACAAGCAGGTTTTAGACCTGGAAAGTCCTGTACCAGTCAAACTCTGGCATTGACAGAACATATGGAGGATGGATTTGAGAATAAACTAATCACCGGGCTGGCACTAGTCGACCTAAGTTCCGCCTATAATAAAGTAGATCACCGGACCCTACTGCATAAAACCTACGAGACCCTGAAAGACTACCACCTAGTCAAGATAATGGAATCCCTGCTCCAAAATAGACAGTTCTTCGTAATGCTTGAGCTTGTTGGCACCAATCCTATTCAACGTATATACAAATGACTAACCAACTCCAGACAAAACCAAAACTTTTGTATATGCAGACGACCTGGCAATAACAGTTCAAGGCAACAGGTTCGAAGCCATCGAGGGGCCCCACATCTACTATCCACTAAGAGAGAACTCACCAAGCGGCGTTTCTGGTGATTGGAAAACCTGGAGAATGCTTAACTGCATCAGAACTGGGGTGGGTCCTGTGAAATCTAATCTGATCAAATGGGGTTTGTTGGACGAAAATGACAACAAATGTGACTGCGGCACTCGACAGGACATGACATCTTCTACAATGCCCGGCCTGCCCCCACAGATGCACCCTTGACGATCTATGGCTGGCTAAAGAAGAAGCATTGGGCATTGCCCAATACTGGGAAAACAAATTGTAGTTTCTGCACACAAAAAAGTAAAGTAAGTCTAAAGCATCACATAGCATTAGATTTTATTTCACCCTTAGAAAATTTTAGCCATTTTTTGGCTGGATATTTTAGGATTAGTCAACTAACTTGTCACTTTAAAGTGCCACTCACTTAGCTACAAAATTTCTGTTTTAAACCTTTGTCTACTAACGAGATTCAGTGTTGCGTCATGACCAAGTTCTATGAACAAGAAGCAAATGCCCATTTCTTGTCTGTGGTTTGTGTAATCTCTTTTCAGGTCATGAATTTGACGTGGGAATTTTTTTTTACCATTTTCTAGAAGCTTGAATGGATGACAAAAAAAAACTGCCCTAACCAACAGAGACTATGCCTACAATATAATAAAAAGAATGGATTGCTACTCACCATAAAGATGACACATTGAGTTGCAGACAGGCACAACAAAAACACTTTTACATATTGAGCTTTTGCCAAATCCGCCTTCAAAATGGAAAAGAAAAACACATACACATTCACACAAACAAGCACACCTCACACACATGAATACTATCTAAGACAGTTCTGTCCAGAATGCAAAAGCATTACATCGAACAGAAGCAGCAACCCAGGGTGGAGCATGGAAGGGGTAGGGCGAAGGACAACAGGGTGCAGATGGGAGGAGGAAGGGGTGGATGTGAGCACTTCCTGGTGAAGAGTGCAGGGACTAGATGATGGCAGGACTAGTCTGCCAGGGGCAGGGAGGATGGAGGGGAAGGGAAGAGTGGAAAAAGAGAGGAGCGGAGAAGGTAGAAACACCTGTGGGTGCATTGGCAGAGAATGGTGCACAGTGAGATGAGGGGACATGTATTTGGAAGAGGGTACAGGGCAGAGGGGCCATAAACAGTTGGGTGTGGGAACAACAGGTTAGCTTAGGTCTATGCTGGGATGATTTCGGCAGTGGAGAATGTGTTGTAAGGATAACTTCCATTGCGCAGTTCAGAAACACTGGTGATGGAGGGGGATGATCCAGATGGATCTGGGTTGTGAAGTAGCCACTGAAATCAAGCATGTCATGTTCAGCTGCATGTTGGGCCACAGGGTGGTCCACCTTGCTCTCGACTACAATTTTTTGGTGGCCATCCATCCTGGTGGGCAGTTAGTTGGCAGTAATACCAATATAAAAAGCTGTGCTATTTCAGCAAAGATGGAATAATATAAGACTGCTTTCGAATGTGATCCTGCCTTTGATAATGGGGTAGGATAACCTTTTGACAGGATTAGAACAGGATGTGAGGGGTGTGTGCACTCTGCAGGTCTTGCGTGTGGCAAGGGGTTGGATGTTATGTAGTTTGTGTGGGCAACGGATTATCACTTTACGAAGGGTGGGACGGATCTTGTGTGGAATCTCTCATTTCAGGAAATGACAATGAAAGCTCTGACGAAGGATGTGGTTCAGTTTCAGTTAGAAGTGGTACTGGGTGATGAAAGGTGCATTCCTTTTTAGCTAGTTCTTGGGGGTAGTGGTAGGATGAAGTGGGTGTCGGAATATGATGAGGGAAATCTGTTTGCGGACGAGGTCTGCGGGATAGGAACTGTACGTGAGCACCTTTCTGAGACCTTCGGCAAACTGGTGGGTGAGGGAGTCTTTCTCTTGCAGTACAACCCCCCCCCCCCCCCAAACACACGCACATACACACAAAAGGCTACTCTCTCGGGGTGCTAGAACCCAGCAATCAGGCCCTAGTGCCCAGTGACAGTGGCCAATTGCGAGTGGCCCACGCTTGTGTGAATGTGTGTCTGTTTTCTACTACAGGAGGACACTGTCCAAAAGCCATAATATTTTTGCTGTCTTTCTCATTGTGCCTGTCTGAGACTCAGCGCCTTCTCTATACGATAAGTAGCAATCTATCCTTTCCATACTGTTGTCATTCCATCCTGGATTTACGTTATTTCATTTCAAGAAAAAACTTCTTTTCAATAGCTTTTCTGTGACAACATTCTGGCAGTGAAATGAATCAATGAGCTGTCTCACTTTCATATTTTTTCCAATCAAATCAACACAAATCAGGTCACAATGGGAAACTTTTTAATAAAAAAACAGGCCATTATAAACAATATAATATTCTATTTACACAAGAAATTCATGTAAAAACATACACACAACAATTTTTCATGTACAGTCTTCACTAGAGGAACAGGCTATTCACTGTTTCCACATAATTAGATTGTAATCACCTCAACACACATGCCTAGATATTTTGAATGATCTAAAACATTCCATTTGGCTGAGTTAACTTCTTACCCATGTTATGTAAGCTTTCAAACTGACATAAACACCCACGACAATTCTTTATCATCCAATTCGGCAACTGTTGAACATAAAATTCATTCAGCATAAATTATATACAAGAATTTACAATAAATATTAACAACATAATTACAAGATGCAATGTCCCAAATTTCTATCATCATTTTCTGTAATATAGTTACAGCCAAAAATGGACAATTAAGTTTTCTTGAAAATATGGCATGTTTCGACAGTACTAGTGATGTGGCATAATAAAAACACATTTTTTCTGCATGTACATCCTCTTGAATCTTACATTCTCTAATAAAACTTCTGAAGAGGGAATGCACAAAAAGAGCTTGTTACCTATCAAAATAAAAACTCTCACGAAATAAGAATACAGCACAATGTATCAATTACGATGTTCAACATGAACATGCAATCACTTGTTTTATACTTCAACACGTGAAAAAATCATGTCATCCCTTTTAATGAAAGTATAGCCATTCTGATATAATGCTGCTGAAGTCTGCATATTATCACCAAAATCTGTGACCTCTCGGCACATTTAACTTTGCTGATTCAATATTTTATTATTTTTTCTGTGAAGAACAAAAACTAAAATCTCACTCTCATTAAAATTGGGGAAATAAAAACTATTTTCTTATTTTAAAAAAAAGTGTAAAACAGTAGCACCTATAAAAGAAACTTTCAAAATTGCTGTTGTGTTTATAAAATAATACAGAAAGAATGCTCTCAATTTTTTGCACAAGAACAAAAAGTTAATGTGTGTCAAAATCATAACAAAAATAAATGTTTGTACTGTTCAATACAAGTCACAGCTATGATATCGCAAAAGTACAATTAATCTTCAGGGCAATGGAAAGTTATTTAGATGATACAGAGAGATGTGCATATTGTACTGTCTACCAATTAACACTGAGACAGGCTTTCCACAGGGCGCAATATTTCATTCTATTTCATACATGTGACAAGTTGAAAGCTGCAAATATTCCACAACACATGCCCACAACAAACCAACTTCTCTCAAATTTTACACCATCCAACAGCGCAGAACTTCAGTCATACAAAACTCAATGTATTATTTAACCGCAATGCAACTTTAGGTAGCACAAGGCACATTTTAAAACTAATGGCAAACTGAAAGTGTATATTCCAACACATACACACTTTCAAAAAACACTTTGAAGTGATCTGCATCACAGTTAAAATTCCCCGGTGGTTATTCTTGCAACACTTCCAGTATCAATACAATATGCAACAGCCTATGAGCATCCTACAACAATGCAAGGCCAGATTCACAAATTTAATTCTTTTCAACGAAGGAATGAATGTTGTCCTCCTTATAAATCTCAACAGCTGGAGTAACAGCAACTTTTAGACATGAAACATTTATGTTATAAAGTTCCTGGAAATGTGTCACAAGAATATAAGCTGATACATTTAATGGACGTCTGATCACCAGTTAAAATCATTTTGTTGTGTAACTGGCTTGCAGTACATGATAGTTTGCATCATCAATATCTGGATGTATCACTAATAACCATTCTTCCATATAAGGAACTTTCTTCAGGAATTTCTTCAACTAATTCTACCACTGCTATACTCTTCCACTATGTCGACTTGACTTATCCAATGATTCTGATGAATGACCAGAACTCAGTGCTGATCCTGAAAATTTAAAATAAACTGTTCATTTACATGCATAGTGCAGTCCAAATGTTTCAATATATGCAACTGAAAATGACAGAGCTAGTGAGCACACTTTTAAACTAACAATAATTCAACTAATAACTGTTCACAACAATAACTTTAAAATAAGATATTTAAGAAGGTAAAAACTGCATACATCTCCAAGAGATACAGACACATGCAAAAGAAAGAGAGGCACCATGTGGTAATGGATTGAGAGCTAGGGGTTTCTAGACTACAAAAAGACATTCAATAGGTACAATGCCGAATCATTGACAATGGTCATTCAATTCCAAGCAAATTTCTCATCTATAATTTCCCAATATTATTGCATACGAGGTGTGATTGGAAAGTTTTAAGAATGGATCCCTACTGCTTACTGGTTGAGCGGGCAGGTACACGGAAAGTGGGAAGTGAGTCATTGCCTTGTCCTTGAACACCCTCTGACAGGAAACTGCATTTCGTTTATTCAGTTCATTGTGGCAGTTGGTTGAGTGTGAGTCTGTTAGGTCTTGTTGCTAGATTCTGTCTGTGTGAAAATGGACGTAAAAACGATGCAACGAGTTTGTGTGAAATTTTGTTTTAAAACCAGGAAATCAGCTTCTGGGACTTACAAGCTATTAAAAATAGCTTTTAGAGATAATTGTATGAGCCAGTCAAATGTTTTTGTCTGGGTCAACAGATTTAAAAATGGCCGCAAATCATTTGAAGATGAACCACAGTCCAGCCATCCTTCCACCTGAAAAACGAATGAAAATGTTGTGAAAGTTCATGACAGTGCGCTCTGATCGTAGACTTACAATTAGGGAGATTGCTGATGAACTTTATTTAAATTTCTATGCAGTTCAGTCAATTTTAACTGAAGATCTGAACATGCATTGACTTGACTTATCCAATGAGTGTCCGCAAAATTCATTCCAAAAGTGTTGTCAAGTCACCAGTGACAATACCAAATTGAAGTGTGCCAAGAACTGATTAATTGGACTAAAAATGACAGATTTGTTGAATAGGGTAATTACAGGTGATGAATCATGGGTATATGGATATGATCCTGAAACCAAAGTGCAGACTTCACAGTGGAAGGCTCCAGGTTCACCACGATTGAAATAGGACAGCAAAGTTGGTCAAACGTGAAGACAATGTTGGTGATTTTTTTTCCATTCTACCGGTATTGTGCATCATGAATTTACCCCTAAGGAACAGACAGTTAACCAGAAATACTATAAATATGTTCTTGAGCATTTGCGCGAATAAGGTGTGGAAGAAAAGGCCTGCATTGTGGAAAGACAAGAGTTGGGTGCTACACAATGACAATGCTCTGGCTCATTGTGCCTTCTCCATTGTTGAATTTTTGACCAAATTCAAAATTCCTGTGCTTCCACAACAGCCATAGTCACCTTATTTGGTCCCTGCAGACTTCTACCTGTTTCCTAAACTGAAATTTTCACTGAAAGGGAAGCAATTTGACTCCATTGAAGACATCCAGGCAAATACAGAGAGCGTCCTTAACACACTTCAGGAAAAAAAGATTCTAGGAATGTTTCCAAAAGTGAAAACACTGTTGGAGTCAGTGTGTTCAGTCAGAAGGGGACTATTCTGAAGGAGATTCATCACAGTAACATGTAAGTACCACCATTGTACAATTGCAGGCCCATTCTTCAAACTTTCCACGTATGTACGTGCTATTAGTGGCTTAGGAGACTAATCTGCCCATAAAACATGCATCTACATATTTTGCACCAAATCATAGATAGGAGATGATGTGGCTGATTTGTCAAGTTTCTCTTTTTCAAACTTCTACTTCCCTTCTTCTTTGATCATGTTAAAACAGATCAATTCCAACTGATGTGGTTCATTGCCAGTGGTTGCAATCTTCTGTTGTATCATCACAAGTATTTGGAATTATGTCTGTATTCATCATCATCATGAGTCAGTTTTTGTAGCACTTTAAAGGAGCATCATAATATTTTCTGAAGGTGCGAGTTCACCATAGTGCATTTATTGAGGAAGTGTGCCATCACTCATGTTCAGAGATAGCCAATCCATCTGGCCTGTGACTAATAGTGGTGAAATCTATACTATTTATCTGTGACTTCATAAAAACAGTAATATTAGTTACGTAGTCTTTCCATTTGAACACAGACAGTTTTGTTCTGCTGGTACTCTGTAATACAGGGTGTCCCCACAAACGTGTTTACACTCTGAACTTGAATAACTGAAGAGGAATTAATAATAACTTCAACAAATTGTGATTATATGGTGCTCTCATGACTAGTGTGTGTAGCCAGTCTTTTGTTTTTCTTTTGTTTATTTCAACTGCTAACAACTACATGTGAACAAGATGACTGCACACTTGTCTTGGAGCAAGGAAAAGTGGACTGTAAAGTGTTACTGGATATGTGTAAACATGTACAAAGGGCAGAAACAATAGTGGGCACAGTTTGATACTGTGCCACAACAAGTGTGAAAATAATGAAATTATGTGACAAATTTGAAAGGGAAGGGAGTGTGCGCATGATCTTCAGAAGGGCTGGTATGGCAGGAAGAAATCAGTAGAGAACAAAAGAGGAGCTGTCACAAGATCCCAAAAGAAGTCAATACAGAAAGCTGCACATGAATCAGGTGCAGGCAAATCAAGCATTCATCGCATTTTAAAGCGAACAATGTGGAAATCCTATTGTCCCAGGTTGCTTCACGCAATGAATGAGGATGATCCAGATAGCCACCACAAATTTTGTGAACGGATCTGTGGTGATGAACAGATGACTGGAGTCATTGTTTGGTCTGATGAGGCAACATTTAAACTTATTGGGACCATCAATTGTCATAATTGTATGTACTGAGCAGGAGATGACCCATGTGTTGTGGAAGAATGAACTGTTAATCTTTCTGGGTTATCAGTGTGGTGTGGTATGGTACGTCTGCAAGAGGACTTGTGGGGCCATTCAGTTTTAAGGAACAGTGACAGGTGTCAAGCACCTTCCCATGTCGCAGGAACAAATTGTACGCCTTCAACAGTAAAACATCATCAGTAAAGTCACGACCACCTACGTGACTTAAAGATCAATAGGTTCTGTTATTTTTGTTTGAGTTATTACCGTTGAAATAGTGTAAACTCATTTGAGGGACACACTGTATACAATACATTATTAAATCATTTTTGGTGAAATACTGAACAAAAGTCTCAACCACTGTCAGCTTATATTTAAATCATTCTTTTTTTCCCTTGATTAGCTGACATTCAATCATTTCAAACCTTAACATACATTTACCTTTTCTTCGAGTGTCAATGAGAGAACTCAGTTCCAAATGACATAATGTACCATATATTACCTCCTGGGTATCAAAGAAGCCTATCCTTCTACATAACTGCCAAATTACTTCGCTCCCATCTTTCATTTCATTATTCCAGTTCTGTCAATTTTACTTTATTAAACTTATCTATCTTTCTCCCATTCCTAAAAACTTCTTTTCTAATTTCATCTCTTATGGGTAAAATATGATTGTTTTTTAATACAAGCTGTGTGACAGCTATTTCTATACTACCGGCTAGAATTAACATATTCTGACATGTAGCATGAGGTCATTTTTGTTTATCATGGTAATTTGTTGACAGAGAGAAGTGAATTTAATAAAACATTCTTATGAAGATACGTCAAAATGTAATTGAACTTATACCTTATTTGAAAAATTGTGCAGAAAATAATATCCAGAACTTTTCAGTACTGTTACCTTGCCTTTGGCCTATGTGTTTCTGCCTTCTATAAACTTACACATACCGGTATGCCATTTTTGCATTTTGGTATGTGGCAGAGCAATCAAGTGCCTTTAAGAAAAATAAATAATTAATAATCTAATGAGAAAATGACTTTGCTACATTCCAGGGTCCTCTAGAATCTCAAAATCAATTTTATGAAGTGACTGGTCATTGTAGGAGTTAGCATACGGATGTTATAAATGAAAACAATGTTCAAAAAGTCGCCAGAACTGTGAATAAACTCCAGACTACTAATTGCCAACAAGTTCCCTGTTATAAAGTGTGAATAACATTTGAATGCAAGTTTCAAATAACTGGAAGCACCACTGCTATCGTAGATGGTGGAGTTTACTTTAAATAAAAAAAGAAGATAATAAAAAAAATGTTTCTTGTGTGAGCAATAACAATTCATACAATGCTGGCAATAGTATCAATTTGGCACTCATTAACTAACATATCGCCACACAATTACCATTAATGGTACCTTTTTTCCCTAACCAACGTCACTATACATTTCACACATCGGCTCTTCTAAAAGTTATTGGCAGCTACATTCCAAGCATATTTTATGAAACACAAACATGTTAAGTACCATATATTATTATACACAATGAGTACTTCACAAACCAATTTCGTACACAGTAATATGTTACTGTGTTAAAATCTTTGTATGGAGTTGTTAGATATTACTTTAGCAAGCCGGGAATTGAACTGTGAACTTTAATTTATTTAGATCTTTTTTACTCTCACATTCATTTTGAAACTCTTGTTAAGTTCACATGCGATTGATGAAGACTAATACCAGATTCAAATCCAGGTAAAAGCCTTTGATGAATATCTTTTTCTAATAAACATCCAGACGACAATTAGACCACTCTTCATTTTCCTTCTTAGTTGACTGAGAACGGCACGGCCATACTCACTCTGCAATTGCAACAAAGTGAACTGAAACAGCAGCTCACACATTTTATAGTTGGAACGAAATATATATCTCTGAACACACACACATGAAAATAACTTTTCTGCTCCGAACCTGACAAGTGAAAATAATAGTTAAATTAACTTCTAGGTCACTTTCAGTAAAGAGTAACAACTAAAATCAAGACTGCTTCAATAATATTTTGGCTTGGTGTATTATTTATTGATCAACTGCATGCATGACTACTGATTAAGGTCCATGTAGGGAAAACTAATGACAGAAAATAAATTGTCTCCTTAAATATGCAGTGGCAAAAAGTGCTTTTAGAGATGTCAGTGTAAATAAATTTGGATTTTCTTATTTCAACGTGTAGAAGTTAAAATGCACTGTCACATGAGTTTAAAACAAATTACAATGACATTGTTATTTATATCATAACACTACAGCCATATCTTACTATTTAAAAGTGTTTATAACATAAAGGATCATCAAAATAAAATCAAAGTCAAACACAGAAAAAAAAGTTATATCAGGCAGCAGCAGAGACAGAAGAAACAACAGGTGACACAAATAACAGATTTCCGAACCTGAGGTACTTTTCACTAGGAAGGAAGGCAGGAACAAATGAATGAATGGAGGTAGATTATGTGTTGATTCCCCATTGGCAACAAGGTCATTGGAGATAGAACACAACCCACAGATTGGGCAAGGATGATGATAGTAGTTGGATGTGTCCTTTTGAAAGGATCCATACAATCTTTGCTCCTTCTAGAGATAAGTTCACTGCCTTAACCACTGGCGCTTCTTGCTGGGTAAAGATTTATGTAAATAAAACTTTCAATGACCATTTAATAGCATGATTCGGCACCTGCATACAAGGGAAATGAGGGAAACGGATGAATGGGGGGGAAAAAAAATTAAAAGTTGGCACCAGATATGATAGGAAAACAACAAAAATTAGAAGTGACACAGAGAACAGTTGGGAAGTATGAGATCAAGAGATGGGCAGTCTGAAAACATTAAAGTATATAAGCCAAAAACTGCCAGAAAAGGAAGAAAGTAAAGGAGCTGAAAAGCTGGCGGTGAAGCTGGAAAGGAAAGACAAGGGAAGCAACCAAACAGAAATACGGTAGAAGGGAGAAGAAAAGAAGATGGATTTTGACATGAGCAGTTAGCAGAAACTGGAATTAGATAGGTAGTGTGTGAACACAGAATGTGCCACACAGGAAGTTCTCACCTGAGAAATTCAGAGTTCTGCGGTATGGGTGGTGGTATCAAGAATCCAAATTACCTTCACAGTCAGACAGGAACTAAAGGATACTGCTAAAAGTTGAAAAAAGCACTTAATTGCAGAATACTGTGTGTTACTGATACAGTTTGTTTTCAGACATAAGTTCACCACACAACTTTGGACGTGGAAATTTCATTTCCACCAGTTTACGGTTATCATGGTCTATTTGACTTATATTCCTTTCTCCTTGTACATTTCTCTTTTATATATGGGACTCCTCTTCTTTACTTTGCAGTTGTTGACTGTTCTCACTGTTAACTTCTCACTTCAAGGTTTATGACAGTTAATATCTGTCTCAACATTTCCTGCCACATCTCTACCAACCTACAATCCTACACGACTTTCTTACATAATCCCTTAATAGTCTCATTTTTCCCAAGCCTCTCTCTTCTTTTATACAGTAAGGGAATGGTTCTTTTGTCCTGTGTCTGCTGCAGCCTTTCAAGTTGACTTGTTTAATATAAGGTTATCACATATTGGTGGACAGTTTTACTAAATAAAACACTGCTTACATTGGCATTCAAGAGAGATATGCATCTAAAAGTTTCAACAAACAAGAAACTTAGAAACAAACACAAAGCATTGAAATAATTCACCCTACAAGCAAACATTTAGTACAAATCATGCTAAAACATGCAAATATTCAAAACTTCTTAAGCGTGTATACACTTGAATATTGGAATGTTGAAACCATGTCTCATGTGATGCAACTGATTTCTGCATGCAAGATTTAACGTACTTTTTGAGCCTGGCAAGGTAAACATTTACAACAAGAAGTAGCACTAACCCAGTGTATAAAAGGAACTTCAACTTTAATAATAAAATTAAGCATTTAATTACTTTGTGAAAGGTGAGAAAGCAACATCTTGATTAGTACAAGCAATTTACAGATAGTAACAATAGAATTAAAATATTAGTAACCTTGGAAAGAAGTTATCAATCTGTGGCAGTTTCGAGAGTGCTCCAGAATTGACGAATTTTTGAAAAATTCTTCCTTCCTTCATGCAGCAATACAATAAGAAAAAACATTAACATGCAAGATATTTTAAGTATAGACTAAATAAAAATAAATTTTCAAACCTTTAGAATCACGAGGGCTTTCTCTGTGTACAGGAGGCAAGGGTCTAAAGCCAGAATGTGGGTCATCCCAGCGACTAAGTTGTCGTGGAGGTGGTGGATAAGGTGCAAGTGGAGGAGGTGGTGGTGACCTATGGTGAAACCTACGAGGCGGTGAATCATCATCGTCATCATACTCATGAGGTGAAAGGGGGGGAGACTGGTCGTAAGGTGAAAAGTCACCTCTAGCCTCAGGAGAATAGCGATGTGGGGGTGGAGGTGGTGAGGACATGCGCCCTAATGGTGGAGGTCGTCTATCACCTGGAAAAAGGGGCGGAGGTGGTGGTGGAACAAATGGTGCACCTGGGAGGGGTGGTGGGGGCATGAAAACTCCTGGGGGAGGAATGCCCATGAAAGGAGGTAGTGGCTGACCAGGGATCAGCGGCGGGGACACAGGATGTCCATCGCGGTCACGATGCTGGAATGAGGGATCCTGCATTTCTTGCATCCCCATGTGGAGAAACGAGGTAGGAAGCTCGCCATTTGAATCAGCTCCTTGCAATCCTATGAACATAAGATGGAAATGATTTATTATCATCAAATAAAATATATGTTATTATTTGAACACTTGTAGCGTGCTATTTTTATGTAATGAAGTACATTTAAGAATAGCTATATCTTATAGATTTATATGAGTGAAATGACTGGAAGCTCAAATAATTTGTGTCCCATGAACAAGAAACATTGAACATGCTCTCCCATACTGGCAACTTTTAAACAAAGGGGCTTTCACATTATAAAGATGACACTCATAGTAATGAAAGGTTTCTGAAGTCAGTTGAGTGCATTTCTGAAAAGGTTCTTCTTGAAGGCAACAATATTTAAAGCCTTTCTTAAGAATGTTTAACTTCTAATATTAAGATCTACACAACATTTTAACAGAAAAAAGCCTGCACCATTTCAGCCCTTCTCTTGGTCTATTCATTATTCCATAATCCAATGTTAGTACGTGCTTACAGGATGCTGAATTTTGCGTATCCATAAAGTATTACTGCCAACACACCTTTTTTTTTTTTTTTTTTTTTTTAACTTACCAGGTGGTAGCGAGCCGACTTAACAAATGTGCAGATGCTAAGGTATACTAGTTATCTGAAAATTCTGTTTTCATTTGATGAAAGAGGAGAGTAAATGGTGGGATTAAATGCAATGTTACAAGTATTGGACAGAAAAGCCACCCAGAACCCCAAGACAGGAACAGGGCAGAAGCAATGGCTATCGATCAACCTGAAGTGACTAGAAGGGGTATTGTACCTTACAACTAGATAAATCTATGGAAGACAGGTCTTTGTGTAATAAACTGTCAAACTTTGACACCTCCCGAAGTACTACTTACACATTAAACGTAACATGCTGCAAAATATTCTACACGATAACAAGAGGAGGATATTGCTGGGAACAACACTTACTATCAGTAAAGCTGGTAACAAGACAAACAGTATGTGTGAATAGGAACAGCATGTTAATGCATATATAACGTCCTGAGGTGATTACACTGAAGGTGAGGGAGGCTTTGTTGTGAACAGGTAGCAGCTATGGGGGTACTGAAAACTTTTGTGGGTTTCCTCTGGTCATATGGTATAACAGAATTATAAGAGGGGTGGAAGTTAATTTTGAGGAAAGTGGATTGTAGAGTGTAAGGAAGTTAAATGTATTTTAGAAAAGATGAGGTTTGGAAGGACTGACTAAGGAAACCACTGACGGCGATCTGTAATTTGCTTCATAAAGGATATATTCTTCATTTATAAGGTAAATATTTTTGACATTTAACAGGAAAAACATGAACTATATTTAGCAGATATTTACAAGTAATTCACACTGAAGCCATTACATTGGTGCTAAAAGCAATTACAACATCTTGTTTTAAAGTCTAAGAGTTGCAATTTTACACTGTTTGTGTTTTGGACTACGTACAAGACATGGTTTTTTAAACTATTTATTCTCTTTTATTTATAGTATTTGTTAATTCTATTGTCAATCAATTTCAAAGAACAAGAGTCTTTGCCTATCTAGGGCTAACCAATGTGTTACACACCTACATGCGTATTACATTGTCATAAACCAGCATCATAGGAGACAAACCCTTTTATGCTTTGACATAAATGCAACACATTGGATATGTGAAGAATAACTAAGGGAATAAATAATTTTTATTCACCATACCACGATATTTAGACCTGATGTCATCTCTTCCAGCACTATGTAAACACCACCAAATACAGCACATTAGCTTCCGAAGCAGTGAATCTAGACTGTGAAGCCTTTTTGTCAGCCATTACAGCTCATGTCACACCATCTCGCCAGCCAGTAACAGCAGATATTCAGAGTGATAGAACATGTGATGCAGTCAGGCAATGGCAATATCATTGGTAAGTAGCGTGAATATACAAATAACACAAGTTAATGATTTAATTTAATACAAGAAAGGCTAAGTTTTCAAATATAATACTTATTGTCAAAAAGCTTTTGCTTTTTTTTCTGAGCATGTTGGTAGGAAGGATCCAATTTGAGTAGCAGAATATTTCTGATGAGCCCGCTTATAAATTTCACTGCTATGCACTGAACAGTTTGTAGATTACTTGGCTGAAGACATGTTCCATCAACTTTTGCGTAAAAAGGCCAGTTACATGTGAAATTGCTCAGGAACTCACTTTGCACTTGTTTTTTGAAGGATAATACTTTTGCCAACTTGTTACACAATTCGTAATAAATGAAAGAGTTAAAAGAAATATGACAAGCTAACTTTCAAACTTGGTCTTCATTAGCATGTGTTACCACTTAAGATAAGAAACACAAATGTGCCAGTAAAATATTAAGTAATGGAATAAATGGCTGGTCTTTTCGGCCCAAATTTTTTCTAAGTGCCTGGTCTTCAATGTTAAATTTTGAATGAGAGTCTAACACTCCCGTGATTTAAGAAATAAATTGCACATTCTCACACCTAACATAATTCATCTTGTTTAAAATATTCGTAATATTTACCCACTGCCCGTTTGAAATGTAAACAGTTTTGACGTCACGCTCATGGAAACAAGGCCCCATGAAAAAGATACATCTAAAGCAGTTTGGTGTTATAAAGTGCTGCATAGTCTGTGGCACAATTTGCTGTCGGCAGATGCTTGTGTGTGCACTGTGTTTTGTTGTTCTAAATGGCACATTTTCTTTGTAACTCAAGTTTCATTTCAGTGTTATTATCTCGTTTACGTTTTATTGCTTCAGTAGAGGGATAAAATAAAATTCTTTGTTAGAGTATCGGTTCTTAGCAGTCAAAATTATAAAAATTTAACTGAAATCGAAAATAATGAAAATTTCCCGGAGTTCTACAAAAGTCTCACATTTTTCCTGGAAATCTCACGGATGAAAAAATTTCCCCGTTTTTTTCCAGATTTCCCAGTTGTTCCGGGGTGTATAAACATTTTCAAATTTGCTTCAACTCAATACAAGGTAATTTGAAACTTTTCAACATGACAAAATTACATTGGAAAAATGATGTTCTTATTTTCATCCTCAATCAATAGATGCGACGATACTACAAAAAAATCTCTGCAATAAAAATGATACTAATAAAAACACTCCCAAATTGCATGAAACAAAGGGCACACATTATTTCTCTTATACCCTGTCCTGTTCCTTGACTATTTTGGATGAAGTACCTACTTAGACCCATAAAAGTCTCATTTCCTATGACCAATTCCTGGGTGCTTACACTGGTATTTTTGTTGCACTATCTATGGATCAACATCTTCACTATATAGTGAATAGGAATCTCTCTCTTCCGTAATACTGTTATCATATTTATTATACATTTAATAAGACTAATATATGTAAAGTCATTGACTGGAAACTGGTGCATGGCACTATCTACTGGTATAATATTGTTTAGTATTTGGAAGCTTAATTTCCTGTAACCAAAGGAAAATTCACTCGGAAAAAAAAAAGAAGAAGAAGAAGAAGAAGAGAGAGAGAATAACTAGTCAGTATTTATAATGTTCACGAAGTGAAATTCCAGTACTTCTGACAGACACAAAAAAGTAAAAACACTATTTCTTGCTTTCAGGTATATTAGATACTTCTCCAGAGAGGAAAGAGGGATATGTTGGTGAAGGTTAAAAAAGGAAGCGCAGATCTCACAGCATATTCACTTTTAAATGCATCTACAGGCAGCTTTGGAATTTCAACTTCTGAAAGAAAGTACTGGTCTGTTATTCTGTATCTTTGTAATTTCATAGAAACTCAACTTCATGAAACCAACCCTTGGAGCCAATGTGTTCATATGAAATGGACTGCTTGGTGTTATACAATATGCTTACCATGAACAAAATCTAAGAATGTATACGTACTGTCACCAACTTTGCCACTTTCCGAGCTGTTTTGTGATGTATTTGTAATGTTCTTCTCCACTACAGTGAGGCGGTTCCTTAACTGTCCAGCCTCTTGACGGCTTTCTTCCAACCTTCGCTCTGCTTGGCGCGCTGCAACCTGTTCGCAAGAAAATAATGTTTGATCATCACTGTTTATGTCATACTTTTTCTTAAAGCTCTTCAACTTTTTTTCATTTTTTGTAATTACCCACTGTTCACAATACATTTAGGTCTGAACTGCAAGAGATTGTTCAAACTAATTAAAAACTCAATTACCAACCAGTAAAAATAGAATTTTAAGTGTGGAAATTTAAAAATCTGACCAGTCAGCAGGTGTGGACAAAGATCAGGAAATTCCCAAAAAAAGCAGACACACATCCTTCATGTAATATAACCACGATGAGCTTACCCAATTCTCATGAGCTTTCTTTTCAAGAGTTGAAATCTGACTTTTCAGACTTCGTTCCTGATCAATAATTTCCTTCTTCAATGTATCATTCTGCGACCTGAAATTTTAAATAATTTTTTAGCAACAAAAAGTACAAGCATAAAATCAGTTCACAAATTAACAAATCTACATTAATTCAAACAAGTTTTGTCAAAACTAAAAGCACACACTAAAAAAACTGGTAATCAGACTGTGAGTGTTTAAATCTGCACCCCTTGAATGACAAATTTGCTATCATTCACATATAAAAGTATAATTTAACACTTCTGGGAAAGTGGGAGGGGACAAACTCAACAGACTCTGCATGCACATTGAAGAAAAGATACTCAGATCCCATAAAATGGGGCAATGTTCAGAATTCCAGTTCATCCTAATTTTTCTGGAACAATTTTAATTTTGCACAAAATTAACTGGTGTCCCCGAACCATTTTTCAGAACAGCAAAATGTCGCAGATTTTGATTTTTTGTGGTGAGACCTTTTCCTTTTCAAACTAACCACCTGCCATGATACTATGCTTTATTTGCCCCAACCTTTTGAACTTTGGCATTATACTTTACTTGCACAGAAAAATTTTATTGGTCCTCAATGTCGATAAACTGACTTTTTCAGTAACTCATTTTGAGATGGTGTACCTCTTTCTTCAAGGAGCTACTATTTCGATGTACTGTTTGTCAGTGGCCAATGTTTTATATGTATGACCACCAATAGAAATGTTTGAGAAGGTATGCTGGATCAATGGGAACAACTTCCAGTAAACAGGACCAGGTCCATAAAACAGGTAGTGTCAATCGTCTCTAGACGGACAAAAGTTGTCCGTACTGTAGTTCCACTAAGTGTTAGATACTTAGAGGAGATAAAGCTGTCATCTTCATTAATGTAAATAGAACTATAGGAGATCCTTGAGCAGCTTTTACTCCCTTTGAAGAATCTGGCATTCAAATAGTGAATGTTCTTTACAACTCATTTACACTGTTGATTTGTTGCTGATTTGCAAATGTGGACAGTACACATGATAAACGTGTTGACAGTGTATTAGTTTGGAGTTGAATGCTGTCTTCTACAACTGTCCACCAATGCATGAACCATCATCATCATCATCATCATCATCATCATCATCATCATCATCTACAAGGATACTCTGCAAATTACACTTAAGTCTCTGGCAGAGGGTTCAGCAAACCACCTTCACAATAATTCTCTATTATTCCACTATCAAACAGCTTGCAGAAAAAATGAACACCTATATCTTTCCTTGCAAGCACTGATTTCCCTTATTTTATGATGATGATCATTTCTCCCAATGTAGATTGGCATCAACAAAATACTTTCGTATTCAGAGGAGAAAGTTGGTGATGGAAATTTCATGAGAACATTCCACTGCAGCAAAATATGCCTTTGTTTTAATGATGTCCAACCCAAATCCTGTATCATTTCAGTGACTATCTCCCCCCATTAATACAAAATGCGTTGTCCTTCTTTGAACTTTTTCAATGTACTCCGTCAGTCCCATTTGGTAAGGACCCCACACTGCACAGCAGTATTCTAAAAGAGGACGGACAAGCAAAGCGTAGGCAGTCTCCTTAGTAGATCTATTACATTTTCTAAGTGTCCAGCCAATAAAACACAGTCTTTGGTTAGCCTTCCCCACAACATTTTCTATGTGTTCCTTCCAAATTAAGTTTTGTAATTGAAACACCTAGGTATTTAGTTGAATTTACAGCCTTTATATTACATGGATTAATCGTGTAACTGAAGTTTAACAGATTCCTTTTAGCACTCATGTGTAAGACCTCACACTTTTCATTATTTAGGGTCAAATGCCAATTTTCATACCATTCAGATATCTTTTCTCAATTGTTTTGCAATTGGTTTGGCCTTCTGATGAGTTTACTGGATGATAAACGATAGCATCATCTGCAAATAACCTAAGATTGTCTCCTAAGTCGTTTATATAGACAAGGAAAAGCACTAAGCCTATAACGCAATCTTGGTGAATGCCAGAAATCACTTTTGTTTTACTTGATGACTTTCTGTCAATTACTACAAACTGTGACCTCTCTAATAGGAAATCATGAATACAGTGAGATAACTGAGACGATATTCTATAAGCATGCAATTTCACTACAAGCCACTTGTGGGGTACAGGCCTTTTGAAAATCTAGAAATATGGAATCAATTTGGAGTCCCTTCTATATAATCACCACCACCACCACCACCACCACCACCACCACATGCTCAATACCTCCTACCGTCTGAAGCATATTTCTGTACCACCCACACTATGTGTTATTCTGATGGGCAATCTAATGTGTCATAGCTTGTAACCAGACTACTGGAGGGTAATTACAGTTCACTTTTCAAGTCTTTTAACAGAATGGTTCACAAGAGTGGATGACAATCAAAACTAAAAGCCTACAATACATAGTAGGGAAGCAATGTTACAACTGTTATGGTTGATTTCTTCAAAATTTCCACCTTAATTGTTTTATATTACGATTTGCAGCAAGTTGCTTTTCTGAAAATTTATTACATACAAGGAAGTTATTGGCAAATAATATCTGCCTTGGACTTGTGTGTAGTTTTGTATGCTTCAAAGTAAGGGTTGGTAAATTAGTATAACTGACACTAAATGAGAGGACTCCACATATGTCAACTGAATAGGTTAAGGCGTATAGACAAAATTTACTGGGAAGAATGAATAAAATACAGGCTGGAAGGACTTGTTATGACCACAAAGAAAAGATACCCAAGGAAAAAAATAGCATAAATTGTGGTTCCTATTCTTATACATGAAGTTTTATCATTGAAAATTCTATTACAAAAACATTTTACAAATGAAATTTCACAATATGAAACTGGGACAAAACTAACTGTTAAAACCAGTTGTATGTACAACAAAGTATGAATTTCTCAAAAATATTCTGGTAAAAATTATTTTTACTGAAAATCACCCACATTCAACATTGTTAAGAATGGTTGTGTAAAGATTATACGAAACAAGTGAGTCCCTCTCCAATTTATTAAATCATCGTGACAATGCTTATGTCACAACTACATCATCATCTCGCCACACTGTTACTAAGGCATTATGGTTAGTTTGTAAGTAGAAATTACGAAGTCTGTTCAGGGATACAGTGAATACAGGTAATTTTTAATAGTGTAAGCTTACTATTTTATTCCAGTTTATGGAAGTTATTGATGCAGAGTTCCTCTGATGCAGCATGTAATGGATCTGGGAGATGTTTTATTTTCTACCGGATTTGTCGATACCAAATCTAATGAGGGAGGCTGTAAATGTTTTCTTATATTTTTTGCCAGAATATTTTTTTGTGAATTGTAATTTGCCTTATTTTATGCTAATTTGCTTATATGTTTGAGAGTGACAGCATATTGATTAATATTAGTAGATGTGACGAAGAATACCAAAGAGACTGGTTACAAGTGGAAGCTTGTGTGTTGTGTGAAATGTCTTTGACGGTGGAGTCGTCTTTGACCGTAGTCTGTCGGCAGTGAACTTTCGGTGTGTGTGACAGTGGAACAATGTGCATGTTGTCATTATAATAATTTGCTAGTGAACAGGAAAGATGAATTATGTTACTACTTTTTTTATAAAACATCAAGAAGGAACCACATTCGAAGAAATGGTATTTGAAGCACCAAAAATGAGGCAAACGCATTGAAGCAGGTCATTTCTGTAGCCGACAAAAAAGCATTGTGGAATCATACTTTCACTAGACGACTGGAGCCAACACAAAAAGACAAATATCATCTTGTAAACATTTCACTGAAAAAGTACTGTCACGAAATATGCTAAATTCAAGTATATAAAAAGTTTCAAAATAGACCCACTTGTTGAAGAATGTCATTATTTATACAATCAGTTTACAATTTTAGCAGGGATATAGTGCTATTGTATCTTCTTTCTCCTCCTTTATAAGATGTGTGCACAAATGTCTCACAGAAACATATTATTCTGAGTACAGCACTGCATATATAGTTGCCGAATCGGATGAATCAGGAAGGAGTAAAACAACAATAACAGCAGCATTTAACAACGTACACTTTTACAGCACTACAATCACTAGATGCATTTGAAACATACTTCAGTACAAACATATGCAAGTTACAAACATAACACATGGCTGTGTGTGTGTGTGTGTGTGTGTGTGTGTGTGTGTGTGTGTGTGTGTGTGTGTGTGTGCAAACTTAGTACTGTTTTTGTCCTGGAATTGCTGTTATTGTAGTACCCTTCAAATGAGCTTTCCTCACATTATGAACCATGATAGGTAGTCTGATGGTTGAGTGAGTGTCACTGTTAAATTCATCACGTATATGAAATTTTCTTTCATGAATGATTTGGAGCATATTACAAACACTGAAAATAAATTTAATTTTTTTGAGTTAAATATCCGTTTTGCAATATGCTTCTTCATTTTCATGTTAGTATTTATTCATAAGATTTGCCATGAAGTAATAAAATCAAACAATGAAATTTATTGAGAATCAAAAACTTGATACTTAACATGTTTATCATTTCATTACTAATATTTGATTATTTTGAGTAATAGTTACAACAATTAACATAATTCAATAATTAGATATATACATCCACAATGTCTACATTTCCTGCTTTGCACTTTGGTGATTATCTGCAAAACTACACCAATATAGCAACCAATGGTTGGTACTGAAAAAGCAGGTTATAGCACCCTGCTGCCTGGGAGACTAACGGAAAGTCAGCATATACAGGGTGATCTGTTCTTAACGCAACTGCTTCATGGACAATTTTTTGCCCCACCAGCAGCTAGCTGGCATTGGTGCAGGGTGAGAGTATATTTCCTCTCTGCTGCAAGACTCTTGTTTGTGTAGGATTGGCGTGCAGATAGCATATTTGTTGGACAACGGAATGCAGTGTATAGAGTGAAAATTTTCATGTGAAATGGCAAAATATGAGTATTCAATTCCCCAAAGAATATTAATGTATGATTTATATGTGTGTACAGAATCACTGTGTGTCACGAGCAGATTATTTAAAAAGGTATTTCCCATTGTTCAATTCCTAATCAGAATATAACTCACCGATTGATAAATAACTTTTGTGAAACAGGAAGTCTTCTTTATAGGAAACATAGGCAAGCACATACAGTGCTCAAAGAAGAAACTTTCAGTAACATTGGACATGCTCTGGGAAGGTCTCATAGAAAATCAGTTCGACATTTTGTTCAGTAAATGGGAATTGCCTATGGCTTTGTTCAAACAGCAACAAAGTTACTGAAGTTACAGCCCTATAAAATCAGTGCAATGCAAAAACTTAAACCAGGTGACACTGCAAAACGGGGTTCAGGTTATGTGGATAGATTCTGAATAGGAAGCATCACGGAGAGATCAACCCTCACCCAACTTCCTTTTTGGATGAATCATTGTTCCACCTAAGTGGATAAATTAAGTCACAAAATTTTCGTTAGAGCCCTGAAAAGAAGTATGGTGCCCTTTACCGGTGAAAGAGTAATAGGATTTTTTTTTCTTTCCAGGAAACACTTACCAGCAAGAGATTCAAGGAAAACATTTTGCGTCCTTTTCACTCACCAATTAACTGAGAGAGAATATGCTTTTGCAACCTTTCAGCTGGACTCTTGTGAAAGCACATATAGCCAACTTCTCATTATAGCAAATTCATGGCATGTTTCAAGACAGAGTTATCAGTAACAACATATGACCACCTCATTCCCCGGATTAACTCTTGTGATTTTCATCTTGGGGTATTAAAATATGAAGTATACAAGTGAAATACAAACACTTTAGATGAACTTAAATATAACATTTATCAAGAAATTGCTGCCATTTCTCAGAGGGAACTACATAGTGTACTGACAAGTTCCTACGCAAGTGTTGGAAATGGTTGAACAATGATGGAGGCAGTTCAAGCATCTCCGCGCTTAATAAATATGAGTAATTTACTTTTCTTTTTAAATGTTTAAAATAACTTATAAGCAAACCGTATTGTACTTAAAATATTAAAAGAAGAAAAGTTGCAACTAACCATATACCAGAGACGCTGGGATGCAGATAGGCACAATAAAAAGACTCTCACAATTAAATCTTTTGGCCAAAAGGCCCCCCCCCCCCCTCCACCCCAACACACACAAATGCACTGCAGTCTCAGGCAACTCAAACCACACTATGAGTAGCAGCACCAGTGCATGATGGGAGTGGTGACTGGGTGGGGGTAAGGAGGAGGCTGGGGCTGGGAGGGATAGTATGGTGGGGGTGGCAGACAGTGAAATTCTGAAGTGCTGCAGGTTAGACAGTGGGCAGAGGAGAGGTTGGTGGGGGGAGGGGGGGGGGGGGAGTAGTGGTAAAGGAGAGAAATAAAAAGACTGGGTATGATGGTGGAATGACGGCTGTGTGCTGCTGAAATGGGAATAGAGAGGGGGCTGGATGGGTGAGGACAGTGACTAACGAAGGTTGAGGCAAGGAGGGTTTTGAGAATGTCAGATGTATTGCAGGAAAAGTTCCCACCCGTGCAATATATATTTTTTAAAAAAAAAAAAAAAAAAAAAAAAAAAAAAAAAAACTGGTGTTGGTGGGAAGGATCCATATATGGCACAGGCTATGAAGGAGTCATTGAAATGAAGGATATTATGTTTGGCAGTGTGTTCAGCAACAGGGTGGTCCACTTGTTTCTTGGCCGCAGTTTGTCAGTGGACATTCATGCGGACAGACAGCTTTTTGGTCGTCAGTCCTACATAGAATGCAGTACAGTGGTCACATCTTAGTGTGCAGACCACATGACTGGTTTCACAGGTACCCTTGCCTTTGATGGGATAGGCGATGTCAGTGATCGGTCTGGAGTGGGAGGATGTATGGGACAGGTCTTTCATCTAGGTCTATTACAGGGGTATGAGCCATGAGGTAAGGGATTGGGAGCAGGGGTTGTGTAAGGATGAACGAGAAATGTCCTGCCCACTATCCTTCCCACCCCTCCAACAGTGGTATTCCACCACCCATCGAACCTACACAATATACACATCTATCCTTACCCAACCCCTGCTCCCAATCCCATACCTCATGGCTCATACCCCTGTAATAGACCTAGGTACATGACCAGTACCATACATCCACCCATCACTACCTACACCAGTCTAGTCACTAACATTACCTATTCCATCAAAGGCAGGGCTACCTGTGAAACCAGTCATGTGGTCTATAAGCTAAGCTGCAACCACTGTGCTGCATTCTATAGAGGCATGACAACCAACGAACTGTCTGTCCACATGAATGGCCCCCAACAAACTTTGGCCAAGAAACAAGTGAACCCCCCTGTTACTGAACACACTGCCAAACATGATCTCATTCATTTCAGTAACTGCTTCACAGATTGTGCCATATGGATCCTTGCCACCAACACCAGCCTTTCTGAATTGCGCAGATGGGAACTTTCCCTGCAATACATCCTACATTCCCGTAACCCTCCTGGCCTCAACCTTTATTAGTCTCTGTCCTCACCCATTTAGCCCCTTCCCTGTTCCCATTCCAGCATGACACAGCCATCATTCCACCACCACCACCACACCCAGTCTTTCTACTTCTCTGCTACTTCCCCCCCCCCCCCCCCCCCCTCCCTATCCACTCCCATGCCCTTGGTCTAACCTGCAGCACTTTTCTGTCCACCAACTCCACCATACTATCCCTCCCCCTCCCAACCTAACCTCCTCCTTACTTTATGCACTGGTGCTGTTGCTCGCAGTGAGGTTTCAGTTGCCTGAGACTGCAGTTGTGTGTGTGTGTGTGTGTGTGTGTGTGTGTGTGTGTGTGTGTGTGTGTGTGTGTGTGTGGGCGCGCGCACGCGAGCGGCCGGGTTGATGTGTGTCCATTGTTGACGAATGACTTAATGATCTGAATGTTACTTGCGTACACTGATCTGCAGTCTCAGCAAATTGCATTAAGTGCACCTGTTGTAATATCTACAGATTGACAAACAAAATATAAAAAAAGCAGTTCTGGTAGATCTTATTACAACAGTACATGTTTCATAGAATAAAACCTCTGATGGGTATGGATAAAATTTCCTCAAGCTCCCAGCCACATCAAATGGTTTAGCCTTGAGCTTTCAACCAAATGTTCTTCACTCATTGTCAAGTGGTGACTGTTGTGTGGCCATTGCTGTCATCCTTACTTATATTGCTCTGCTACTGCCTGCAACATAAGTGGTACTCACTACAGTAACCCCCCTCCCCATCCTTTTTAAGTAATCAGTCTTCCGAGTGGTTTGATGCGGCCCACCACAAATCCTTCTCCTATGACAACCTTTTTATCTCAGAGTAGCACTTGCAACTTACGTCATTAATTATTTGTTGGATGTGCTCCAATCTTTGTCTTCCCCTACAGTATTATCCTCCCGCTAGTACAATGGAAGTTGCTACCTAATGTCTTAAAACATATGTTATCATCCTGCCCTTTCTGATTATAAGTGCTTTCCATATACTCCTTTGCTCGCTGATTCTGTGGAGAACTTCCTCATTATTTACCTTACCAGTCCACCTAATTTTCAACATTCTTCTGTAGCTCAACATTTCAAATGCTTTGGTACTTTTGCATTCCAGATTTCCCACAATCAGTGTTTCACTACCATACAATTCTGTTCTCAAAATGTACATTCTCAGAAATTTATTCTTCAAAGTAAGACCTATGTGTGATACTAGGAGATGTCACTTGGCCAGGAATACCCTTTCTCCCTGTATTAGTCTGCTTTTTATTTCCTCCTTGCTCCATCCATCATGGGTTATTACGCTGCCTAGGTGGCAGAATTCTTTAATTTCTTCTACTTCATTATCACCAATTTTGATCCTAAGTTTGTTGCTGTTCTCATTTCTGCTACTTATCATTCCTTTCATCTTTCTCCGATTTACTTTCAATCCATATTCTGTACTTGTTAGACTGTTCATTCCATTCAGCAGATCCTATAATTCTTCTTCACTTTCACAAAGAATAGCAATGTAACCAGTAAATCTTAACATTGACATCCTTTCACCTTGAATTTTAATTCCACTCTTGAACCTTTCTTTTATTTAGATCACTGTTTCTTTGATGTGTAGACTGAGCAGCAGGCGAGAAAGACTTCATTACTGACGATAAAACATTTTTAATCTGTGCACATTGTTGTTGGTCTTACACTTTTATTGTTCCCTCTTGGTTCTTGTACATATTACATATTACCTGTCTTTGCTTACAGCTTACCCCTATTTTTCTCAGGATTTTAAAGATCTTGCTCCATTTTACATTGCCGAACACTTTTTCTGTGTCTTGCGTTTTTGGAGTCTTGCTTCCATTATCCACCGTAACATCACAACTACCTCTCTGGTGTCTTTACCTTTCCTACAGCCAAACTGGTCATCATCTAACAGATCCTCAGTTGTCCTTTCCATACTTCTGTATATTATTCTTGTCAGCAACTTGAATGCATGAGCTGTTAAGCTGATTGTGTGATAATTACTGGAATTCTCAGGTCTTGCTATCTTTGGAAATGTGTGAATGATGTTTTTCTGAAAGTCTTATGGTATATCGCCCATCTCATACGTTCGACACACCAATATGAATAACCATTTTGTTGCCACGTTGCCCACAGGTTTCAGAAATTCTGATGGAATGTTATCTATTCCTCCTGCCTCATTTGATTGAAAGTCTTCCACAGCTCCTCTAATTTCTGATTTAATATTGGATCCACTATCTCTTTCCTACTAACTTCTTTTTATCACATCATCTGATATGTCCTCCAACTCACAGAGGCCCTCAATTTACTCTCTTTCCACGTATCCGCTCTGTCTTCTGGATTTAACAGTGGAATCCGCATTGCACTCGTAATGTTACCTCCATTGCTTTTAATTTGCCAAAGGTTGTTTTGACTTTTTCCTATGCTGAGTCAGTCTTCTGACAATCATTTCTTTTTCAATTTCTTCACATTTTCATGTAGCAATTTCACCTTAGTTTTCCTGCACTTCTTATTTATTTCATTTCTTAGTGACTTGTATTTCAGTGTTCCTGAACATTTTTCTACTTATTTATTTAGTTGGTCAACTGAAGTCTTTCTTCTGTTACCAGTGATTTCTTTGCATACCTCCTTCCTTGTACCTACAATGTGTCTCCATTTTCAGAGATGCCCATTCCTCTTCAACTGAACTGCCTACTGAGCCATTCATTATTGCAACATCTCCAGCTTCAGAGAACTTCAAGCACACCTCTTCATTCCTTAGAACTTCTGCACCACACTTCTTTGTGCATTGGTTCTTCCTCTTCTTGAACTTGAGTACGCCTTATAATACAATATCTGATTCTGGAATCTCTGCCTGATCACAATGTAATCTAACTGTAATCTCCCTGTATAGTGTCTGCCTCCATAGCACAGCAGTAGTATTACTACCTACCAAGCAAGGGGGCCCGGGTTCAATTCCCAGCAGGGGATTGGGTGTTATTTGTCCTTCATCATCATGGGTAAGCAAGTCACTGAAGTGGCATCAACTAAAATGACTTGCAATATAGCGACCGACCCCGAAGGAGATATGCTGGCCAATAAATGCCATATGATCATTTTCATTTCCTTATACTACCTCTTTTTGTGATTCTTTAACAGAATATTCACTGTTACCATCTGATATTTACTGCAGAACTCCACTAGTCTTTCTCCTCTCTCATTCCTACTACAAGCCCACATTCCCCTGTACCCATTCTTCTACTCCCTCCCCTACAGCAACATTCCAATCCCCCATGGCTATTAGATTTTCACCTTCTTTTATGTATGGAATTACCCATTCAATACTTCATATACTTTCACTACCTATTCATCCTCTGCTTGCGACATTGGCATGTATACCTGAACCATTGTTGTTGGTGTTGATGTGCTGTCAATTCTGAAGAGAACAACCCTGCAACTTAACTGTTCACAGTAACCTGTCTTATCTTCCGACAGATGTGAACCCTACTCCCATTATACCATTTTCTGCTGCTGTTGATATTATCCTATACTCATCTGACCAGAAATCCTTGTCTTCTTTCCGTTTAACTTTACTGACACCCACTATACCTAGATTGGCAGAATACTGCAGAATCTTTTGCCAATGGAGAGATCATGATGACAATTTTTCAACTACAGGCCACAAGTCCTGTGGATACACGCTATGCGTCTTTAATGAATGTTTACTAATGTCTTCTGCATCCTCGTGCCATAGATGGCCTTTTAGAGGCATTTCCACACACCATGGGCAAGAGAGTGCCCTGAACCTATCTGCTCCTCCATACTCTTTGACAAGGCCACTGGCAAATGAGGATGACTTCTTACGCCAGAAGTCTTTGCCATAAGCTGATTGTTTGGTTGCAAGGTCACCATGTCTGTTTCAATCTCCTATGGTCAGGTGCTACTTAGCTGCAAACTGCCATCTTTAGTGGAGGTGTTATCAAAAATTTATGTTGGACAGACTGCACTACTGCACAGCACCACACAGAGCACTAGATGTATTTCCATCTACAGTATCCTAAGAAATTAGCAGTAGCAAAACATGCTCTGGAAAATGTACAACAAATTGATTTCAGTGAGACATCTATAGTCAAACAGTTTCTGGGATAGCATTATAAAAAAGGTACTTAATCTGAAACTTCTGGAAACACCTTCAATAAAGACAGCAGTCTGCTGCTAAGAACCACTTGAGACATAGCCATCAAATAACTGACATGAGTGTGATAGTGTTGCAACTGAAATATTGCTTTATATGGTACCAGATGGGGTATCAGTGACATCACAGGCAGTAGCACCGCTATGTAAGGGCGGCAGCAACAGCAGCAGCTACATAACAGCCGCTACTTGACAAAGGCTGAGGGGTATTCGGATGAAAGTTGCTGAATTCTTAACCACTTGATTCAGCCTGGAAGCATGAGAAAATTTTGTCACTCTAATATTGCTGTGAAACTATGCATTTGTTATCTGCTGAGTATTCCATTAAAGAAGAAAAAATAGTGTAAAAATAAGACTATTCCCAGGCCATCACCTCTCAGTCTCCCACCATTTCATTTCTCATGTACTCCAGTCATCACCCAGCACTATGTGACAGATGATCAGTTACTTTATCGTTTTTTGCAATTAACAGCATACTTTTGTCTCAATTGGATGCATTGTTAACTGGAACATCAGTAGCATGGTTGCAAATTATTTTGTGTTGGCACTTTTGGATAGTAGACTGTGTGTGTCAAATATGGATATAAAGTCAAAGTTTCATGTCCAACTGTTAGCTGCTTCCCACAAGGAACACAATAGAGCCAACTGTTAGAGGCTTAGGATTTTATCCAAATTTGGAGGAACTACAAATCATGTTTTATTCAATCAGCCTGTTAAGGAGTCATGATTTTATTGTTTAATTGTGTGATAAAAAAGATCCTTATCGTATTTCCATACTTGAAGAGGAATTTGGAACAAATTAGAGCTGTATACAGGACTGGACAATCTAAGGTACGAGTGTAGTTTGAAAAATTAGTGGAATCACCACCAAGTGTCGGTGCTAGTGTAACAAGGTTGCTGAAAATGTGAGAAACTGCTGAAACAGTAGTCATGTCATCTGAACGAGCCTATCACATTTTGACAGTGGAATTGGATATGAGAAAATTATCTGCTTGATAGCTGCCATGACTCTTAATGAGGGATCAGAAACAGGTTAGAATGGAAATGTCCGAACAATGTTTCATCCATTTTCAGAACAACCAACCAGATCTTTTGCACTGGTATGTAACCACAGACACAACTTCATTCCATTACTATACCCCAAAGACAAAACAACACTCAAAGCAGTGGAAACTGCTGATTCACCACCACCATCACCACCAAGGAAAGCAAAGGGGAAAATGGTCAACTGGTGGCATCAGTTCTCTGGGATTCAAAAGGGATTTAGCCAATAGATGATCTTTCCACTGGTCAAACAATTATGGGACAATACTATCCTAACCTCCTGGACCAACTACAGCAAAAGAAATGTGAAAAAACACCAAGACTGGCAAAGAAGAAAATCATTTTTCAACAAATAATGTGTGCTCACACATAAGTGTTGTTGCTATGGCTAAAATACATGAAGATATGACTTGTTGGCACACCTGCCTTGTTCACATGATTTGAATCCATCAGACTTCCAATTTTTCCCCAAGCTGAATATTTTTCTAGGTGGGTGGAGATTCTCTTCAAATGAAGAACTGACAGACAAAGTTGATGGGTATTTTGCAGGCCCGGAGAAATCTAATTTTCAAGATGAGATTAACGCACTGGAACATTACTGGACCAAGTGTCTTACTTTACATAGATACCATACTGAAAAATGAAACACAGTTTCATTGACATACACGTTCCTTTTTACTCCATTCTCAGAACTTTTCAAACTATCATTGTATGAGGTAAACAAATGAAGCTTGTATCACAATATTTGGAGCAAAAGCTGTAATATAACACTACCTTTGTGTGATCAAGCAGTGTAAGTCTACAGGATGATAGCAGTCTAAGTTCTCTTTACAGGGAAATAAAAATTCCAAAGTACCCAAGACAATCTCGCATTATTTTGTCACTTTCCATCTTCTTCTCTGGTGAGTGCACACAGTTTTGAGCAACTGCCATTTCCACGGGTGACACCACACCACTGAATCATACATACAAAAACTATTGTCATAAACAATGTAAAATTATTAGTAGGAGTACAGCGGACATAATAAAGAAGCACTGCAACTAATTTTACACATGAGAGTTATTCAAATAGTGACATTCCATATTTCCTCCCTAAGAACATATTCAACAAAAAATAAATAGAATAGTGGGTATGTCAATGCATATTTGTTATGTTTGTTATCTTCTTTTCTGAGGTTTGGGAACTTACACACTTGCTGCCTGTATGGAATATATCACATTACAGACTAGATCATTAATAGTATGTTTTTCGCTAACCACCTGTCTGAAATAATGATGTTTTCTTCACATCCTTGGGGCTTCTATAAATACACAGAATGCTTGGCAGAATAAAATGATCATCCTTAAAAAATAAAATTGCTTCCTCAGAAACTATTCTCTGTCAGGCTTTCAGAAACAATTTTGCACAGACTATTGAATATTAGAAGAGCTCAATAACTAAACACAAACTTTATGTCATAAAAAGTTGTTTCAACAATCCTCTTGTTGTGGTGGTGTAAACCACACAAATAATGAAATATGTGTTGTTCAGCATGTAAAGGAGCATTTTTTTATCAGGATGTTGAGCACATTGCAGATCTTGCAGCTTTGATGCTGAATTTTCTGTTGTCTTAATTTTCTGAAACTACTGCCCCACACCACTTGCAACAGCAGCAAGACACTGACAAACTGAATATAAATATTTTTTACATTTCAATACTAATTTTTTTATGCTGCTGCTAGTAATCTGACATTGAAACTGATATCTTTCTTAACAAGTCACTATTGGTAAAAAATTTGCTGGAATCATCTGAAATTGTAAGCACACATCTGACACTTAAAATTTTAAAACTTAATCTTTGACTAGATAAATGAAAATGTGTAATATTACTTCCTAAACTACCGTTCCAATGGTAAATAGCTAAGCATAAAATGTTTAAATTGTAATCAAAATGTATAGATGTTGTTGTTGTGGTCTTCAGTCCTGCGACTGGTTTGATGCATCTCTCCATGCTACTGTATCCTGTGCAAGCTGCTTCATCTCCCAGTAATTACTGCAACCTACATCCTTCTGAATCTGCTTGGTGTATTCATGTCTTGGTCTACCTCGACGATTTTTACCCCCCACGTTGCCCTTCAATGATAAATTTGTGATCCCTTGATGCCGTAGAACATGTCCTACCAACCGGTCCCTTCTTCTAGTCTAGTTGTGCCACAAACTCCTCTTCCCCCTAATTCTGTTCAATATCTCCTCATTAGTTATGTGATCTACCCACCTAATCTTCAGCATTCTTCTGTAACACCACATTTTGAAAGCTTCTATTCTCTTCTTGTCAAAACTATTTGTGGTCCATTTTCCACTTCCATACATGGCTACACTCCATACAAATACTTTCAGAAACAACTTCCTGACACTTAAATCTACGAGGGCTGCTATATATATTTCTGGCCTAGGCAACACTAAGTGTTGCCAGGTGCAATCTGACATTTCCATTGGAAAGTTTGACATTTTTTAGCATAAATGTACTCAGAACTTTTTGACTTACGACAATTTTTTTTTCTTTTACAGGGACTTGAAGAAATCAATTTGGCACAAAAATGGAATTAACTCGTGAACATTTTCGTGCGATCATTTTTCACAACTTTCGACGTGGATTATCACGACAAGAGTGCATCGATGAACTTAAATCTTTGTATGGCGACGAAGCACCATTCTATAGCACTGTGAAAAACTGGTACAACGAATTCAATCGTGGCCGACGCTCGTTCAAAGACGAATTCTGTGAAGGTCGTCCAAAAACAGCCGTTGTGCCAGAAAACATCGATGCCATACGTGAACTGATAATGCAAGACCGTCATGTGACATACCGTGAGATAGAGGCATGCCTAGGCATTTCTCCCACCAGCATACATTCGATATTGCATGAACATCTGGCCGTAAAAAAGGTTTGTTCTCGTTGGATCCCGCACAATTTGACAATTGCTCAAAAGAAAGCTCGTGTGGATTGGTGTAAAGAAATGCTGAAAAAATACAATCGCGGTGCTTCAAAAGACGTTTATAAGATCGTCACAGGTGACGAATCATGGATCTATGCGTATGAGCCCGAAACAAAACAGCAATCGACCGTGTGGGTCTTCCAAGACGAGCCAAATCCAACAAAAGTTGTTCGTGGAAGAAGCACTTCGAAGCAAATGGTCGCCTGTTTCTTCGGCAAAACTGGTCATGTGGCGACTGTTCCGCTTGAGCAACGTAGGACGGTCAATTCTGAGTGGTACACCACCATTTGTTTGCCTGAAGTCTTCGGAGAAATTCGAAAAATGAACAAGAGAAGACAAATCATTGTGCACCATGACAATGCGAGCTGTCACACATCGACTCAAACCAGCGCCTTTTTGACCGGCCAAAACGTCGAAGTGATGGGTCATCCACCGTACACCCTGACTTGGCACCCAATGACTTCTTTTTATTCCCACACATCAAGAAAAAAATTGCGTGGTCAACGATTTTCGTCGCCAGAAGATGCTGTTGCAGCATTCAAAAACCATGTTTTGGAGGTGTCTCAATCGGAGTGGAAAAAGTGCTTCGAAAATTGGTTTGAGCGCATGCAAAAGTGTATAAATCTTGATGGAGAATATTTTGAAAAACAATAAACCATTTTCGTTGATAAATATTCGTATTTTCATTATTAGGCCAGAAATATATATAGCAGCCCTCGTATACTCGATGTTAACAAATTTCTCTCCCTCAGAAACGCTTTCCTTGCCATTGCCAGTCTACATTTTATATCTTCTCTACTTCGACCATCATCAGTTATCTTGCTCCCCAAATAGCGAAACTCCTTTACTACTTTTACTGTCTCATTTCCTAATCTAATTCCCTCAGCATCATCCGACTTAATTCGCCTACATTTCATTATCATTGTTTTGCTTGTGTTGATGTTCATTTTATATCCTCCTTTCAAGACACTGTCCATTCCGTTCAACTGCTCTTCCAGGTCATTTGCTGTCTCTGACAGAATTACAATGTCATCGGCGAACCTCAAAGTTTTTATTTCTTCTCCACGGATTTTAATACCTACTCCAAATTTTTATTTTGTTTACTTTACTGCTTGCTCAATATACAGATTGAATAACATCGGGGAGATGCTACAACCCTGTCCCACTCCCTTCCCAACCGCTGCTTCTCTTTCATGCCCCTCGCCTCTTATAACTGCCATCTGGTTTCTGTACAAATTGTAAATAGCCTTTCGCTCCCTGTATTTTAGCCCTGCCACCTTCAGAATTTGAAAGAGAGTATTCCAGTCAACATTGTCAAAAGCTTTCTCTAAGTCTACAAATGCTAGAAACACAGGTTTGCCTTTCCTTAATCTATTTTCTAAGATAAGTCATAGAGTCTGTATTGCCTCACGTGTTGCAACATTTCTATGGAATCCAAACTGATCTTCCTCGAGTTCGGCTTCTACCAGTGATTCCATTCGACTGTAAAGAATTCGCGTTAGTATTTGGCAGCAGAGACTTATTAAACTGATAGTTCGGTAATTTTCACATCTGTCAACACCTGCTTTCTTTGGGATTGGAATTATTATATTCTTCTTGAAGTCTGAGGGTATTTCACCTGCCTCATACATCTTGCTCACCAGATGGTAGAGTTTTGTCAGGACTGGCTCTCCCAAGGCCGTCAGTAGTTCCAATGAAATGTTGTCTACTCCCGTGGCCTTGTTTTACGCAGGACTTTCAGTGCTCTGTCAAACTCTTCACGCAGTATTGTATCTCCCATTTCATCTTTATCTACCTTCTCTTCCATTTCTATAATATTGTCCTCAAATACACCGCCCTTGTATATAGACCCTCTATATACTCTATCCATTTTTCTGCCTTCTCTTCTTTGGTTAGAACTGGGATTCCACCTGAGCTCTTGATATTCATACAAGTGGCTCTCTTTTCTCCAAAGGTCTCTCTAATTTTCCTGTAGACAGTACCTATCTTACCCATAGTGAGATAAGCCTCTACATCCTTACATTTGTCCTGTAGCCATCCCTGCTTAGCCATTGACTTTCTGTCGATCTCATTTTTGAAACGTTTGTATTCCCTTTTGCCTGTTTCATTTACTGTGTTTTATATTTTCTCCTTTCATCAATTAAATTCAATATTTCTTCTGTTACCCAAGGATTTCTACTAGCCCTCATCTTTTTACCTACTTGATCGTCTGCTACCTTCAACTGCTTCATCCCCCAGAGCTACCCATTCTTCTTCTACTGTATGTCTTTCCCCCATTCTTGTCAATTTTTCCCTTATGTTCTCCCTGAAACTCTGTACAACCTCTGGTTTAGTCACTTTATCAGGTCCAATCTCTTTAGATTCCCACCTTTTTGAAGTTTCTTCAGTTTTAATCTATTGTTCATGACCAATAGATTGTGGTCTGAGTCCACATCTGCCCCTGGAAATGTCTTACAATTTAAAACCTTGTTCCTAAATCTGTGTCTTACCATTATATAATCTATCTGATACCTTCTAGTACCTCCAGGATTCTTCCATGCATAGAACCTTCTTTTATGATTCTTGAACGAAGTGTTAGCTATGGTTAAGTTATGCTCCGTGCAAAATTCTACCAGGCGGCTTCCTCTTTCATTTCTTACCCCCAATCCATATTCACCTCCTATGTTTCCTTCTCTCCCTTTTCCTACTACCGAATTCCAGTCACCCATGACTATTATATTTTCGTCTCCCTTCACTACCTGAATAATTTCTTTTATCTCATCATACATTTCATCAATTTCTTCTTCATCATCTGCAGAGCTAGTTGGCATATAAACTTGTACTATTGTAGTAGGCATGGGCTTCTTGTCTACCTTGGCCACAATGATGCGTTCACTATGCTGTTTGTAATAGCTTACCCGTACTCCTATTTTTTATTCATTATTAAACCTACTCCTGCATTACCCCTATTTGATTTTGTATTTATGACCCTGTATTCACCTGACCAAAAGTCTTATTCCTCCTGCCACCGAACTTCACCAATTCTCACTATAACTAACTTTAACCTATCCATTTCCCTTTTTAAATTTTCTAACCTACCTGCCTGATTAAGGGATCTGACATTCCACATTCCGATCCGTAGAAAGCCAGTTTTCTTTCTCCTGATAACGATGTTCTCTTGAGTAGTCCCTGCCCGGAGATCCGAATGGGGACTATTTTACCTCCGGAATATTTTACCCAAGAGGACGCCATCATCATTTAACCATACAGTAAAGCTGCATGCCCTCGGGAAAAATTACGGCTGTAGTCTCCCCTTGCTTTCAGCCGTTTGCAGTTACAGCACAGCAAGGCCGTTTTGGTTTGTGTTACAAGGCCAGATCAATCAATCATCCAGACGTTTGCCCCTGCAACTACTAAAAACGCTGCTGCCCCTCTTCAGGAACCACATGTTTGTCTGGCCTCTCAACCGGTACCCCTCCGTTGTGGTTGCACCTTACTGTACGACCATCTGTATCGCTGAGGCATGCAAGCCACTCCACCAGCTGCAAGGTCCATGGTTCATATATAGATAAAAAAATAATACATGCTAACTGGCAGCAGAGAGAATCATACTCAATATAAACAGAAAAAAAGATTTTCTGAAAAGAGATGTATTCCTTTGGTGAGGAAAAAGAAAGCATTTGAGGAAAAATGAAAGATTGGAAATTAATCATGAATGTTATTCAAAAATGCAGATATGGAGACAGAAGAACTGGACAAAGGTGTGAAATGAAAACACACAATCACTTGTTGGTGAAATGTAAGATTTGAAAACTGGTTGAGTTACAAGTAGCACAGAGGGCAGCACACAAGTGACAGATAACTGAAGATTTCAAGGTAAATGAGAGCTCAGATAAGATGAAGGAGACAACAACAGAGAAACTGGAAGGAGGAGAAATGGTAGCAGATCGTAAAAAGAAACAATCAAGGACAGAAAAGAAATATATATGGAACGGCCAAAACTGGAAATAAATAAATGGACAATGATGACAGTGAAAATTATGATAAGGCTGATAAAGAACTAAATAGTACGGTCAAATAGGGTGATTTCAGACAGTTTGGTCGTTATTTTGATTGTAACTTTCGTATATATTGTTAGATTAAATTGATTGTTATGGAAGTGGTAGGGTATATGTGTAACGAATAAAATATCCCAGAACCAGAAAGTGTATTTGTAGGTATATTTATCTGAGGCAGTTAAATAAAGTGTCCAAAGTCACCCCATGGATTGGGGTGATTTCGGACACGTGTTTATTAAATCTCTGTCCAAAGTTACAGTATATAGAGCGTGAATTCGGACAGTTACTGCATTTTTTAAAAATTCTACATTTTTTTATTTGATTTTGGTGGCATTTTACACATTTTAAGGGAGCCCTTTGTTACGAATAAGTGATATGGAATGATATAATGAATTTTATATATTACAGATAAGTTTTTATTTTGCAAGAATTTAAATAAACAGTCTCTTTGTTGACTTCTGCATGAGCTCATTTAGTATTTTCACTTAAGCGTACAGAAAGATCTTCTGACTGTCGTTTGAGGAATAAATGCACCGATTCTTCTTCTGGCAAGATATTATGAATTTTTTTCTCTTTTCTGCTAGATTTATAAAGGCAGCCTTTATCTAAATATCTAATATCCAATTTAGTGAAGGGATATCTCCAATGTGCACCCCTCAAGATACCTCGCTTCAACATTTCTTCTTCTTCTTCTTCTTCTTCTTCTTCTTCATTTAGCACTGGCTGTCCTCCCATTTTTTTGAATGTGCTTCCTGCACTTTATTTTGAAGGTTTGATTTAGGTATACCATACAAATCACATGCTTTTCTGTATGATAATTTACCACTCTGAATACCATGAACGGATTTATCTAAAAGTTCCAGGTCACGATTACACCGTACTGTAGCACCTCTCTTGCTCTTATACGTTCTTGGCGTCGTCCGAAATCACCCCACACAGTTTTACAGAAACCATCGTTATTTTATAACCTTGCACAAGAAACTCGACAAACTTGTAAAGAAATTGTCTCAATGCTGTTAGCATCTGAGTGTGTCGACAATTTCGGTTACAATAACATCCCGCTCGGCGCAACAACAGAAAGTTTCCACGTAACGATAATGCATGGATTTTTAACACTGAGACTGTTTGTCAGTTATTCACCTAGAGAAACAATTGACACAAAATAAAAGTTGTGGAAAGCAATAAATGCACTCTTGCACTTAAAATAACTGGTGCACGGATGTTAAGATAAGTAACTCTTTATTTCTATGCAGTAGCAAAGAGCAAATAAGCCATACTGTCCGAATTTACCCCAGTGTCCAAAATCACCCTGTTTGACAGTATATAAAAGATTATATGGGCTGATCAGGGTAAAGTGATGCTGAAAGGATGCTGGAGACTTAAGAATATCTTAAGAATCAAGTTCCCAATCGTGAAGCTCCAATGTCATGGTGCCAGGAGAAAGAATAGCATGCTTTGTGATTGAAACATCAAAGCCATGGATATAGTGCAATAGGGCACTGTCTGTGACATGGCACTGATTGACTATTACCAATACAGGCACGCTACTAATCTTCATAATCATATGCTCACTAGTAACTTAATACTCGTTATCTTGATACAAAATGATGAGCTGTGAATGCTCGTTTATGACATGAGCTGGACGAACTACTTGGCATGAAATATTTTGTATTACAGAATGAAATTTTCACTCTGCAGCAGAGCGTGTGCTGATACGAAACTTCCTGGCAGATTAAAACTGTGTGCCAGACCGAGACTTGAACTAGGGAACTTTGCCTTTTGTGGGCAAGTGTAGTACTGGACTCCACGGGTCGTGCTTGGATAGTTGAGCTGGTAGAGCACTTGCCCGCGAAAGACAAAGGTCCTGAGTTCGAGTCTCGATCAGGCACACAGTTGTAATCTGCCAGTAAGTTTCATATAAGTGCACACTCCACTGCAGAGTGAAAATTTCGTTCTGGAAACATCCCCCACGCTGTGGCAAAGCCGTGTCTCCACAATATCCTGTCTCCCAGGAGTGCTAGTTGTGCAAGTTTCACAGGAGAGCTTCTGTGAAGTTTGGATGGTAGGAGATGAGGTACTGGCAGAAGTAAAGCTCCGAGGACGGGTCATGAGTTGTGCTTGGGTAGCTCAGCTTGTAGAGCACTTGCCCACGAAAGACAAAGGTCCCACGGTCGAGTCTCAGTCCAGCACACAGTTTTAATCTGTCAGGAAGTTTCATATTTTGTATTACTTCAAAACAGCTCAATGCCATTAGAAAAGCTCAATGATGCTTTTCAATGAAAGATGGTACTGTGTACAAGAACTACATGGTTAAAATCTTTACCAGAATTAAGAGTTCTCAGGTGAAAAGAGGTGGCACAAAAAAACGTCGTTGAAAATCTAACTGTGGGTGTGGAAATGTGGGACGTGGAGGCAATTGTGAGCCTGGGCGTGCATTTTAGCAAGAAATCTCTGACTGTTTAGATTTATTTAACCTCAAATTCTGAGGGTGTAAGAGTGGCATTAGAGCACTTGGAAACAATGGCAACTGTCAGACAGCAAATGTCATTTCTTCTCAGTGGGAATGGAGGGAGATTAGCATTTAGCATAACATCAACAATAGAGTAATTACAGATGGAGGACATGCAGAGTAAAATAAGCTGTGCACTTTTCTAATTTATGGAAACCATGGAAAATAGAATGGATGGCATGATGAGTATTTGAACCTTGCTTGCCCCAAATGCCAGACTAGTGGTTCAGCCATAGGTGATATGAAAATGGTTACATTAATCCACCTTTTCTAGTAAGTTCAGATTACAGAACAGCTTAGTTAACCTACATTTTGTGAGAACATTTCTTTTCTTCCTACCTACTGCAAATTTTTTAGTAGCCATGAGAACAGACCTGTGTTTACATCATCAGGCACCTCTGGAACAAGCTGCAGTGACAATGACACCACCAGACAATTATATGTGCATTCATCATGGCTGTCTTGATTCCTTGAGAAGATATTCCACAATGCTCATACATTAGATGAATGCGATCATCAAACAGGAAATGCTGCTACATCCAAAATGTTGGTTAGCTCCTCCAAGAAAACTCAAATGGCAGCAGATATTTCACAATTTTTCACAGGATTCTTCAACACATTTTCAGTCATGTCATCAACACAAACAAGACTGGTTGGTGCAGAAGACAGTCTAATTCTTTCAGACTAATCTATGTGCAAAGAGTATACAATTTGTATGCAGTTAATTAATTATGTGGTGTCATACAAATTCACAGTCACTGAAAAATTTTGCAGTGTTTTCAATCTCAGAGAAATTCTGCAACTTGTCAAAGGACTGGTCCTGTTTAAGCTCAAGAGGTTATAAGTAGTGCATTCACTCCTGGCAAAAGTAATTATTTCCTTATTCTTCTACTTTAATGGTGGTAGGACAGAGTGGGCGGAAACTGTTGGCTGGAGAGTAAGGGAATAGTAGGTTACTTTAGGTTGAGGCAGGTATAATTTTGGGAGCAGAGAATGTGTTGTAAGGTTAACTCTGATCAGCACAGTTCAGGAAAGCTGATGGTGAAGGGAAGGGTGTCACCCTGTGGCACAACATGCAGCTGAACATAACATGCTTGATTTCAATGGCTGCTTCACAATCCAGGCAATCTAGGGTCCTGCCCTCCATCACCAGCTTTTCTGAACTGCACTGATGGGACTTATACTTACAACACGTTCTCCGCTCTCTACATTATACCAGCCTCAACCTACAGTAACCTTCTGCCCCACTCTCTTCACCAAAAAATTTCTGCCCCCTCTAACCTATCACCTCCTCCCTATTCACATCCCGTCACCTTATCTATGTGCCACTCCCTGCCAATGCACCCATTCATCTTCCCTTTTCTCTGTTCCTCTTCGTCTCTGCTCCCCATTAACCCCACTCCACAACATCCCGAAGCTGCACCTGGTGGTTTTCTATTGCCTCCATTTAGCCCTGCATGCTCTACTAGACAGTGTTCCTCTCTCTCCTCCCACCTATATCCTGCTATCCCTCCATTTTCCAGGCCCCACTCCAGATTGTGGCTCAACATGACAGTTGCATTCCGGCCCTAGCTGCTAGAGTTGGTGGTCATGTGCACATTACATGTGCTTACTTATGTGAATGTGTGTGCAGTTTCTTTTCCGAAGAAGGCTTTGACCAAAAAGCACAATGTGTAACAGTCTTTTTGTCTGGTCTGTCTGCAACCCAACATGGCATCTTTACGGTAAGTAGGAATCTATCCTTTCCCTAATACTGTTGATATTACAACTTGGAGCTTCCATTGTTTGAAGATTCCAGTTTGGTCTGGAATGAGACAGTGGCCACAGTGTCTTGGGTGAAAAGATAATAATAGCAGCACACTGCTCTGGCTGTTGGAATGCGCTGATGTGCTACTACTCTGGGTGCAGTAAATGTGAGACTCTGTTGCACATCATGTGCTTGGTTTATATCGCCCATTCAGCAATAGCTTAAACCGGCAATGGCTTTCTGCTTTCTTTTTGGTATCTCTATTACTGGCTATTTTTTCAATAAAAGTATTTATTTACAGTGTGCCCCCATGACGATATTTGTTTCATGTCACTCAACAATTTGATTATCAGCATACTCTATCCCTCAGGTGGCAACTACTTTACCCCTCAGACATTAAGTGCTCATTACATAATTTCTAGGCCCTAAGGTCTTCAAATACATTTTTATTTAAGTGTCTACATCTATTATCTGCAGACAACTTTACTTTATGTGGCTGAGACTTCTTAGTCTATTACTGTCATTTCCTCCCTCCCCAGTCCCAATCGTAATCGAGAAGAACAACTGTTGATAAGTTTTTGTATGACCTGCAATCTAATTTTACTTTCACAGTCTCCTCACAAGATGTGCGTAGGGGGCAGCAACATATTAATTGGCTCCTGACTGAGTTCAAACAGTAAGCCACACTGTGATGTACAATTTATCTCTTGGAGTGTCTGCCACTGAAGTTGCATGAGCATCTCTATGATACTTTCACTGTCTAACATTTCATTACTGATTGTTCCTTTGCACTGCCCTGCTGTCTCTCTCATCACCTACGATTTCTGAGTGCTTTCCTTAATTCCAATTACTTTGGATTCCTCCTAACATTTTCTCCCTTTTGCTGTGTGAATGAAAATTTGGTTTAAAAACTAGATTTTTTAATATTTTCTATGACTGGATCTTGCTGCTTGGTAAGCAGATTTTTTTCTGTCTATATTTGACTAGCATTCTAATCACGCTGCCATTTTCCCAATACGTAATTACGGTGATCATTTAAAGAAAATAGCCTAGTTAATATTAATTTTAGATTTAGCAGGCACCAAACACCCAAATCTGCAGATCTCAAGAGTTTTATATTATCTTTTACACAACAACTTTAACAAAAATTACTCTTTTTTAATAATGTTTACTTTGAAAAGTAATTGACACGTTATTTAATTTTTTTCTCAGAGCTGCATACACAATTTTATGCAATAACAACAATAATAGTAATAATAATGTATACATACTTGTAATTTTCAATTTCCTCTTGCAAAGATTTTATTCGCTCATATGTTGAGGTAGCATCACCTTCCTTCTGGATGTACATGGCTTCCTGCAAGCCCAGTTCCCTGTAACAACACAATTGTAAGTTCTATATTTTTCATCAAGAAATATGCTATACAGAAAATCTATAAAATAATGGCAATCAAATACAAATATTAAACATGACAGTAAGTAGTCTTCTATAATTTACAGTTATGATGAAGCAGAGAAGCTGATGTTACTGATTTTGCATTTATCTGTAATACAGTTTTTTTTTTTTGAATATCTGATCAAGTAACTGCCTGCCGGTTACTATAACATGACAGAATTACTAAGCACAAATACATGCACTCAGTAATAAACTGCATAGATGAAACTAATTCAGAAAGAGTAATATCTACTGTTACAAAATATCACTTCATGTTGTTACATCACTGATGATGTACAGGTGGTGATTTCTTTCCTTTCTCCTGCATAGTTGTAAAAGTTGCCAGGAAACACAATTGGCTACATCAGTGTGCAGTGTAGGTTGAGTAATAACAGACAACACTTCAAAAATCTTTTGACAAATCTTTAAGCAAGTATGAACTGCACTTCAGAAGAGAATGCATTGTTGGAGTTAATAAGGTAAGCTATTTGTGACAATTTGGAAATTGTGACAACACAGTGGGCACATACAGTGGGTGGACAAAAATATGGAAACACTAAAAACACAGCACATTATCACCTCTAATACGGTGTAGGGAAACTGTAGGCATTCAAATCAGCTTCCAGTCATCACAGAATGAATAAATACAGACCTGTATGGTTCTTAAGACAGTCTCTTAAGATTGTTCCTGTAAAATAGTGGCAAGTTCAAGTAACGATGATGGAGATGAGTAGTGATCGTACACCTTCTCTCCAAAGTAGACCACAACAGCTCAATAATACTGAGATCTGCTGTGGTGACTACGGGAGATGCATCAATTCGTCGTCATGCTTACAAAACCAGTCCTGGACAATGTGAGTTCTGTGAACAGGGGCCCTGTCGTCTTAGGCCACAGCATCACTACTGGGGAGCAAACATTTTATCATGGGATGGACCTGATAGGCAAAAATGGTCACATATCTTCGTCAATGGTGTGATTTTGCAGAGTAACAATGAGGCCCATGGTATACCATGTATGGCTGGCCATATCTCCACGGAACCTCCACCATGTTTCACTCTTGGGATGTATATTTGCCCAGAAGTTGCAAACAGTGTGAAACAAGACTCATGTAATGAAATAACTTTTTTCCATTGTTCCATAATCCAGGTTTTATGGCTCCAGCACAATATTTTTCTGTTACAAGCATTTGCATCACTGGTGAGTGGTTCAAGATTTCTCGCTTGCCCTAGAATTTCCTATTTATGGGGTTCCCTTTGTGCTGTTTTGGCGCTGACAGATTTTGCGAGTAAGATATTCAGTTCTGTAGTGACTTTTGTAGCTATTTTCCCCTAATTTTTGTCACAATCCTCTTCAATGACTGACTGTCGTGGTCACTCAACGCATAGATCTCACTGTTCTGATCATGACCGACACTTCCAATGCATTGAGGACACTGCACAAGTACCGTTCATGATCAAATAAAACAGCACAACCTGCACGCTTGGCTAGCATCTGCATTTATGTTCAAGAATGCATCTCTCACAGTGTTTCCATATTTTTGTGCAACCCCAGTACCAGTGTACACTATTTTCAGAAATGCTCCAGATGAAAACTGCAGACTGCCAAATGAACGGACCATTCCAATGCCTAAGAAACAGCTGCAGATCATTTCCAATTTTATTGCTGTGTCAACCCTGGGTAAAACCTCAAGCTATCAATAGTCACCACCATCATCTTTGTCAGGAGCAACCGACCCATGGCTGCTGTTATGGTAGTCTTTTATCGAACGTAGACCATTTGTGATGGGTTGGTTTGCTTTGTCATTATTTCATGATGACATAGATTATGTCAACATCTACATTGGTGGCACCACAGCTCTCATACAAGTGTAAATAACTTAGCAAATTATTTATTTATATCTTCTCAGTATTGAGAGCTTGCATTCAACTCCAAGATTACATCCACTGTCCTGGTTGAAGTTATTTGTGTACATTCCAATTTCTACAGTCTCTCACAACAGAATCCCAGTATGTGGAAGCAAGGGCAAGATCCTAGTTTCATTAGACTTTAATTCATGTTTATTTGTGAGGCTGTTCTTGATTTTAATGTACCACTGGTGTTTTGCACAGTGGTTGGAAATGGTACAGATAGTCTATCCAATGCAGTTGTTTCTGCCATCACAAGGAATCTTATAAACCTCAGGGACCCTTAGGTAGTGAACTGTCCTTAACTGGGTCCAGCACCTTATCTTTTAAGGTGGTCAGGAAAGACGTCTTATGCCTCAACTTCCCAGGATCCTATTGATTTTGCTGGATGTGACATTGCAGACTGGAGTACAGAAGCTACCTCTCAGCTCTGAGAAGATACAAAGAAATTCACTGCATTGTTTATGCTCCTACGAGACTGATGCCGTCGCCACCAGTGCAGGTGTTGACACAATCTATGGCAGCATGACACACACCAACCAATCAGAAGCCGTCTATGGGCTGCAAAAGGCACCACAACAGCAGCCATGATGTCAGTTGATCCTGTAAAAGGTATAGTTGCAACTGTTGAAATCTTGAGGTTTTATTCAGATCTGACACAGCAAGAAAACGGATAATGTTTTATATAAGAATACCATTCTGAAAAACTTCATTTCCAAACAGCTACAGGTCTAAGTGACTCTTCTATTACACAAAGATGTGTAGTGTCATTTGTGAGCAATTCTACACTACTCAGTAAGCTTCTACAACAACATGTGGAAACTGTTCTGTCTCCTTACTGGACATCATACACCAACAGCGTTCCGTACTTTAATTTATTTTATTTGCTACAAAACTGATGGACATAAAAATGTGTGAATCTAATGTAAAAACAGGACAGAAAGAGGAATTTGGAGGCAATGTAGGTACAGGAATTGGGAGGGGGTGATAGGACGCAGGAAGGGGAAACTGTTGGATGGAGAGTGTGGGGACAGAGGGTTATCTGAGATTGAGGCCAGGACAATTGCAGGAATGCAGGATCAGTTGTAAGAATAAACCCCATTTGTGTAGTTCAGAAAAGCTGATGGTCGAGGGAAGGATCCAGATGGCTTGGGTTGTGCAGCAACCATTGAAATTGACCATGCTGTGCTCAGCTCAATGTTGTAGCACAGGATGGTCAACTTTGTTCTTGACAACTGTTCTGTGGAGGCCATTCATCTTTGTGGGCAGCTGGTTGGTAGCGATATGAATGTAAAAGGCCACAGTATTTGCAGCACAGCTGGTAGATGGCAGGGCTGCTTTCACAGGTGACCTGATCTCTGATGGGGTAGGACTAGCCGGTGACAGTATTGGAATAGGAGTTGCTACGTGGGTGGATAGGGTAGGCACCTTGGTCTGTCACATGGATATGATCCCTGTTGACAGGGGTTGGGAGTGGGAATGGGAGTGGCATAAGGATAGACTAAGATTTGTAGGTTCGGTGGACAACAGGACACCCACCACCTTAAAAAGGGTGGGAAGGATCTTGTGTATGATGTCCCTCATTTCAGGAAAGGAAGGGAGATAGTGAAAGCCCTGGCAAAGGATATGGTTCAGTTGTTCCAGTCCAGAGTGATACTGGGAGATGAAGGGGCCATTCCTTTGTGACTGATAATTCTTGGGGGTGGTGGGAGGATATGGCATGGGAAATTTGTTTGTAGTCTAGGTTTTGGGGATACTGCCTCTCTATGTATGCATTTGTGAGGCCTTCAGCATACTGGGCAAAATAGTTCTCATCACTGCAGATTTGTGAGTGTGTAAGGGATGGCAACCATTAAAATGCAGGTACTGTTGGAGGTTAGTGGGTTTAATGTGGACAGAGGTGTGGATGCAAGGGGCTACGGACTTCAGTAGCGATTGGAGATTATATTGGACTTATGGCATGGGATCACTCTTGCAGAGGTTGTAGGTGGAGGAGTCAGGCAGTTGGCAGGTGCCTTACAACAGGTAGTCACTCTGTCTCAACACAACAGTGGTGCAGTCTTTATACACATGGAGGATGATTATGTCTGGATCTATTTTCAGGTTATGTATTGCTATCTTTTCTTCTATCAAAAGATTAGTGTTTAGCAAAAGACCTGGGGGAGGATGATGAGGCCAAGTTTGCGGTAAGGAATTCCTGGAGCTTGATTAGGGGGTGATTAGGTGGCAGGGGGTCGCAGCTGGAGGTGGTATGAAATGTCCAACCTGTTGCCATCCTACTCCCACCTTGAGGCAGCATTACCCTTCAACATGCATCCTTCTCACAGCGAACCCCTCATCAAACCATCATAGCACACACATCCTGCCAAACGGATCTTTTCAATTTTGCTGCATCCTCCAAAACTCACTCCCAACACCCCACAAAACCAAGAGCATAAGCAAACCAAAAACACTGTTGTTAACCTCTCCACCAAAACCTCAGTATCACAGAACTTTCAGTCCTATCCAAAGGTGTAACCTTCAGCCCTGCCCCCAAATTTAACCATGTTGGGCTTGTCAAAGACCTATTCTCCTTCTAATGATTCCTACAGTGGAAACACTTTTTGTCACCAATCCCTCCAAAAACAGCCTACAAAATCCTAATACTGAACTTTGCCTCTCTCAGTTTATACCACCATCCAAACATAAGCCTTCCCGCCTCCCACCTAACCACCCCCTAGTCAGCTTCCATGGAATCCTTGCCACAAAAGCTCCCCATGATCCCCCAAGGTCTCTTCCTAGGAACACTAGTCTCTTGGCAGAAGAAAATAGATCCAGACCTAATCATCCTCCTTGCTGACAAAGGCTCCAACATGGTTGCAATGAGTCAGAGTGACAGGCGGCCTCTGCCACCTTACTGAACATTTGATCTTCACCTCTCTCATGGCTCCATCCACATCTCTGTCCACAGTAAACCCACTAACCACATAAAGTACCTCATTTCAATAGCCAACTGTCAATGATGAATCTGCAGTGTTTTAAACCTTGGTCAGGCCAAACATACAATATAAGTTACAATCAAAAATAAACTTTAATATGTTTGATTGTACGTAGAAAGGGCACCACTACTGTATATTGTCATCCAATAATTGTGGACCATGCCAGTATACAGTACCAATATACAGTAGGGATGCAGCTGTATTGAAACTTAAGCTTGTTTAACTATATGGGTACATTTTATTTTCTTCTGTCTATTTTTAACTGTCCTTTCACGTAAGTAACTTAGGGCAAAGATTACAATGAGGTATGCCCACAGTAATCAAGCCTGTGAAGTTGGTGAGAAAAGATGAAGAACATTAATTTTCTTATGTTTGTAAAAACTCCTATTGGATGTTTCATCGATCTGTCTTTTCCTGTCTATGATAGAGTGAGAATGTGGTTTTCTGTTTAGCTCACTAATAATTTGAAGTATATAATTCTTATGATATGAAGCCCATTTCACCCAACAGTTACTGAACCATATCCTTAGCTAGGGCTTTCATTGCCTCTCTTCTTGTTTTGAAATGAACATCCTACCCAAAATCCTTCCCATTTTTCTTAAAGTGGTGTTTCATCACTCACTCAACCTATAAAACAGCCTAGACCATCCCTATGCCACTTTCACTTCCAACCCCTTTCCACAGGGATCATATCCATACAGCAGACCAAGGTGCAGTACCTACCCTACCCACCCACCCAGCACCAACTACGCATTTATAAGTTGGGGCAAATGGCCAAGATAAATGTCTGGGCAATGCATTGACGCATTTCAAAAAATGGTTCAAATGGCTCTGAGCACTATGGAACTTGACATCTGAGGTCCTCAGTCCCCTAGAACTTTTTTTTTTTTTTGTCATCAGTCTACTGACTGGTTTCATGAGGCCCGCCACGAATTCCTTTCCTGTGCTAACCTCTTCATCTCAGAGTAGCACTTGCAACCTACGACCTCAATTATTTGCTTGACATATTCCAATCTCTGTTTTCCTCTACAGTTTTTGCCCTCTACAGTTCCCTCTAGTACCATGGAAGTCATTCCCTCATGTCTTAGCAGATGTCCTATCATCCTGTCCCTTCTCCTTATCTGTGTTTTCCACATATTCCTTTCCTCTCCGATTCTGCCTAGAACCTCCTCATTCCTTACCTTATCAGTCCACCTAATTTTCAACATTCGTTTATAGCTCCATATCTCAAATGCTTCGATTCTCTTCTGTTCCGGTTTTTCCACAGTCCATGTTTCACTACCATACAATGCTGTACTCCAGACGTTCATCCTCAGAAATTTCTTCCACAAATTAAGGCCGGTATTTGATATTAGTAGACTTCTCTTGGTCAGAAATGCCTTTTTTGCCATAGCGAGTCTGCTTTTGATGTCTTCCTTGCTCCGTCCGTCATTGGTTATTTTACTGCCTAGGTAGCAGAATTCCTTAACTTCATAGACTTCGTGACCATCAATCCTGATGTTAAGTTTCTCGCTGTTCTCATTTCTACTACTTCTCATTACCTTTGTCTTTCTCTGATTTACTCTCAAACCATACTGTGTACTCATTAGACTGTTCATTCCGTTCAGCAGATCATTTAATTCTTCTTCACTTTCACTCAGGATAGCAATGTCATCAGCGAATGGTATCATTGATATCCTTTTACCTTGTATTTTAATTCCACTCCTGAACCTTTCTTTTATTTCCATCACTGCTTCCTCGATGTACAGATTGAAGAGTAGGGGCGAAAGGCTACAGCCTTGTCTTACACCCTTCTTAATACGAGCACTTCATTCTTGATCGTCCACTCTTATTATTCCCTCTTGGTTGTTGTACATATTGTATATGACCCGTCTCTCCCTATAGCTTACCCCTACTTTTTTCAGTATCTCGAAAAGCTTGCACCATTTTATATTGTCGAACGTTTTTTCCAGGTCAACAAATCCTATGAACGTGTCTTGATTTTTTTTTTTTAGCCTTGGTTCCATTATTAGCCGTAACGTCAGAATTGCCTCTCTTGTGCCTTTACTTTTCCTAAAGCCAAACTGATTGTCACCTAGCGCATTCTCAATTTTCTTTTCCATTCTTCTGTATATTATTCTTGTAAGCAGCTTCGATGCATGAGCTGTTAAGCTGATTGTGCAATAATTCTCGCACTTGTCAGCTCTTGCCGTCTTCGGAATTGTGTGGATGATGCTTTTCCGAAAGTCAGATGGTATGTCACCAGACTCATATATTCTACACACCAATGTGAATAGTCGTTTTGTTGCCACTTCCCCTAATGATTTTAGAAATTCTGATGGAATGTTATCTATCCCTTCTGCCTTATTTGACCGTAAGTCCTCCAAAGCTCTTTTAAATTCCGATTCTAATACTGGATCCCCTATCTCTTCTAAATCGACTCCTGTTTCTTCTTCTATCACATCAGACAAATCTTCACCCTCATAGAGGCTTTCAATGTATTCTTTCCACCTATCTGCTCTCTCCTCTGCATTTAACAGTGGAATTCCCGCTGCACTCATAATATTACCATCGTTGCTTTTAATGTCACCAAAGGTTGTTTTGACTTTCCTGTATGCCGAGTCTGTCCTTCCGACAATCATGTCTTCACATTTTTCCTGCAGCCATTTTGTCTTAGCTTCCCTGCACTTCCTATTTATTAATTTCCTCAGCGACTTGTATTTCTGTATTCCTGATTTTCCCAGAACATGTTTGTACTTCCTCCTTTCATCAATCAACTGAAGTATTTCTTCTGTTACCCATGGTTTCTTCGCAGCTAACTTCTTTGTGCCCATGTTTTCCTTCCCAACTTCTGTAATGCCCCTTTTTAGAGATGTCCATTCCTCTTCAACTGTACTGCCTACTGCGCTATTCCTTATTGCTGTATCTATAGAGTTGGAGAACTTCAAACGTATCTCGTCATTCCTTAGAACTTCCGTATCCCACTTCTTTGCGTACTGATTCTTCCTGACTAATGTCTTGAACTTGAGCCTACTCTTCATCACTACTATATTGTGATCTGAGTCTATACCTGCTCCTGGGTACGCCTTACAATCCAGTATCTGATTTCGGAATCTCTGTCTGACCATGATGTAATCTAATTGAAATCTTCCCGTATCTTCCGGCCTTTTCCAAGTATACCTCCTCCTCTTGTGATTCTTGAACAGGGTATTCGCTATTACTAGCTGAAACTTGTTACAGAACTCAATTAGTCTTTCTCCTCTTTCATTCCTTGTCCCAAGCCCATATTCTCCTTTAACCTTTTCTTATACTCCTTCCCCTACATCTGCATTCCAGTCGCCCATGACTATTAGATTTTCGTCCCCCTTTACATACTGCATTACCCTTTGAATATCCTCATACACTTTCTCTATCTGTTCATCTTCAGCTTGTGGCGTCGGCATGTATACCTGAACTATCGTTGTCTGTGTTTGTCTGCTGTCGATTCTGATTAGAACAACCCGGTCACTGAACTGTTCACAGTAACACACCCTCTGCCCTACCTTCCTATTCATAACGAATCCTACACCTGTTATACCATTTTCTGCTGCTACTGATATTACCCGTTACTCATCTGACCAGAAATCCTTGTCTTCCTTCCACTTCACTTCACTGACCCCTACTATATCTAGCTTGAGCCTTTGCATTTCCCTTTTCAGATTTCTAGTTTCCCTACCATGTTCAAGCTTCTGACATTCCACGCCCCCACTCGTAGAACATTATCCTTTCGTTGATTATTCAATCTTTTTCTCATGGTAACCTCCCCCTTGGCAGCCCCATCCCGGAGATCCGAATGGGGGACTATTCCGGAATCTTTTGCCAATGGAGAGATCATCATGACACTTCTTCAACTACAGGCCACATGTCCTGTGGATACACGTAACGTGTCTTTAATGCAGTGGTTTCCATTGCCTTCTGCATCCTCATGTCGTTGATCATTGCTGATTCTTCATCCTTTAGAGGCAATTTCCCACCCCTAGGACAACAGAGTGCCCTGAACCTCTATCTGCTCCACCGCCCTCTTTGACAAGGCCGTTGGCAAAATGAGGCTGACTTCTTATGCTGCAAGTCTTCGGCCGCCAATGCTGATTATTTATCAAAATTTAGGCAGTGGCGGGGATCGAATCCGGGACCGAAGACGTTTTGATTATGAATCAAAGACGCTACCCCTAGACCACGGGTACGTAACTTAAAACTACTTAAACCTAACTAACCTAAGGACATCACACACATCCAATCCATGCCTGAGGCAGGATTTTAAACTGCGACCCTAGTGGTCGCGCGGTTCCAGACTGAAGCACCTAGAACCACTCGGCCACAGCGGACGGCACGCATTTCAAAGTTTAATTGGTAAGCAGTGCTTATAAAAGAATTTAAACTGATATTTTGTATTGGAAAAGATGTTTTGCAACATTGTTTCTGTAGTTGTGTGTGTGTGTGTGTGTGTGTGTGTACTAATCCATATATTGTGTGTGTGTTTCATGTACAATATGGTGGAATCTGGTCGTGTGAGCTGAGCAGTCCCGATCCCCACCGCAGAACTTCACATCACTTCAAACTGGATAAGGCAAGCACACACCACTATCAGCAATCTCACCTCAGTCTGGTATTTTAAGCTGAATAGTCTCAATCTTTCTAGTGTAATATAGGTCTATATTTCATTTCATTTCCATATTTTCTTCAGAAGTAATCATAGACACGTATTTGGTGCATTCTTTTCAGGAGGAATTTTTATATGAGATAGTATAATTAAGTGTGAACAACATATAGGTATTTTGTGCTTTCTAATTTTGTTATGGACAAAACTACATCATAATTTAAAATGGATAAAGAGAAAGTGTTAGATGTTTGGAAAATTGGTGAAAATATGAGAGCAGAGGAGATAGCTTCATCTCGACAGGAGACAAATCCTATGGTTCAAATCATAGAACAATTAAGACTTTTGTCAGTATCGGTAACGACTATGTCAGGTGTGGTACAAGCAGTATCATAAAAGAAGGAAGACATGTCACAGAAGCAAATTGATGTGTCATTGGTGGTACAAACAGTATCACAAAAGCAAGCAGACTTGAGTCAAAAGCAAACAGACATGTCAGCTGCAATTCAGGCATTAGTTAGGCAGCAAAAACAAATCTTAAATGAGATAACCGAGTTTCGAGATGTGCAAAAGAAGTTTCTTTTGGAAATAAAAAGGATTACCGAACAAATGCAAACATGAAATCAAATCAGGAGGAAGTAGAAGCTTCCGTAGTGCAATTAACAGAAACTGTTACTACCACAACTACTGGATGTGATCAATTGATATGAGAGAATTGCAGTAAACATCAACAGGATTTCTCAAATAAATTAGATGAATGGGCATTCGCTAAGGAAAACCAGGTGGTGCTATGTGTATATGCAAGTATAAAAGAAGTGGTAAGCAAATTGCCTATTGACAGCTTCCCAATTTCAGAAAGTATTAAAGAAGACATTAAAAAGGTAAAAGAACAATTAGCGGCAATTTTTAAACAATGGAAGGACGAAATAGTCCATTCTATTGAAAATGTGTCCAGAGATATGGAACAGATGCGAGGGGCAGTAAAAGACTGTGAAACAAGCTGTGTGAAGTAGAACGAATGCAGGGCTCAAGCCATGAATCATGTTATGGTAATGGACATGCTTTGCCAGAGAGAAATATAAATTATAATGGAATGCATGCAGAGCCACAAGCTAATAATGTGTATGCTGTAATGCTAATGGAGGAAAAATTGTTGAAATATAGGCAGTTTCAGATGGCTTCACCTGACCGGAAATCCATAAACTCAATGGTATTTATACGAGGATCTCATGGAGTACTACCAAGGGCATGGAATGAAGCACAAAAGATCAGTTACATTTCAGGGTATATTCAAGGTGATGGTGCGTTATGGGCCTTGGATATGATGGATACATGCAAAATGTACGAGGAATTTGAGAAATTGTTTCTTGCTAAGTATTGGTCATGGGGTGTGCAAGAATGATTAAGAAAAGTGGTTTTTAACCCAGAGTCGTTCTGTGTAAAAACAGGAAGTCTATGGCGATACTTTGAGGAGTATTTAAATAAAGCAATACTGGAATGAACCTATAACGCACAAGGATATTCTATGGATTTTGAAGGCGAAACTTCCAGCTGAGATGAGAAAGAAGTTAATACAGGGATCGGAGGAGAATTTAGAAGAATTCATGTCAGTCTTGGACTCTATTGATTTGATCCAAGAAGATATTAAGGCAAGACCAGACAGACACAGCACGTACTCGCAGTTGAAAAATGCTTACGGCAGCCGAGTGAGCAATCAGCTGATTCAGTGAGAGAGGGCGTGGTTCCCGCAAATGAATCGCGCTCGGAAAACTGATTCTGACTGCATTGTGCCCTGGAGGATCAGTCGAGCAAAGGTATAGGGGCTATGAGCAGAATGTAAATATGATGAGGTACAATGAAGGAAGATTAATAGAAGAGGAGCTTTGTGCTGACACAACTAAATGTATGGAGGAATACTCATCGGAACCCATTTCTGCAATGAAAGTTGAAATAGAGGGTATTACAGTAATGTTAGTTTTGGATATGGGTGAATCAGTAAAGGCAATATCAATGAGTTTATTTAGTAAAATAATGAAGAAGACCCCATTACTGACATTTCCTGTGCAACATTGTAGAAAACTAGGAACGTTTGGCACACAATCACAACCTGTGAAGACAAAGACTATGCTAAAATTGGACCTAGGAAATGCAGCGATAACATGCGCATTCCTAGTAGTGGGTAAAGTAATAGTCGACTGTGTTCTGGGATTAGAAACTATATGGGAGAAGGACACAAAATTAGACTTCTCTACCGAGAAAGTAAATTTTTTGGATTGACAGAGCCCTAGCCAGGTAAATTTGCTTAGGAAAGAAGAAAAACATGGAAGATACTGCAGAGGGCTAAAGTTGCAATTGATAATGAAAGAGCGGCAGCAATGCCAAACAAGTCTGATTAAAGTCATCCAAGTAGTACAAATATATGAGCAGATAAAACAGAAGTTGAGCGAGCCAGAGCACCTTAAGGATGAGCATAGGACACAACTGTCTATCCTATTAAGCAAGTATATGAGAGTGTTTGAAGAACAACCTGGTATTATTAAGGGTTATGCATTTCATTTGAATGTCAAGCCACGCAGAACATACTGCCATACTTTCTATCCCGTTCCTTTGGAACAACACAATGCAGTGGACCAAGAAATATAAGAGGATGTTAGATTGGAATCTAATTGAACCTTCAAACAGTCTTTGCTGCAGTCTGCTTCTCGTTGTGCCAAATCCAGGTGGAAAGGTACGTCTTGTACTCTATGCTCGTCTAATTTACACAATTATTGTACTAGTATGTACTCACCCAGAAAGTATAGATAAGTTGACCCAAAAGTTCAATGGAGTGAAGTATTTTACCACAATCAATTTGCATGTTTCATACTGGCTGGTCAACTTAGATGAAGAGTCGAGAAAGTATACTGCGTTTGTATATGCTGGAAGAAGTTATCATTTCAAGGTTCTTTCGTTTGGTTTGAATATTAGTGCAGGAGTATTCATATCTACATTGGATGCAGCATTAGGACCTGAACTAAGGAGTCAACTAACATTGTGGATGACATCTTGATAGCTACAAATACCTGGGAAGAACATGTGAATCTAAGATGAAAATGAAGATGAATTTCAAATATTATTGATGAGAGATCAAGTAAACCGAAGATACTATTTAGAGTTATGTGGTGATATGTCGAGACTCCAACAAAGTGATCCAAGATGGATGAAGATTCAACAGAAATTACAAGATCCACAAGAAGATAAAATAAACCAGTATTATAAAGTAGTGAATGATGTACTGTTTCATCGTTGGAGTAATACGAGACAGAATAGGTGTGTATGTATACCTGAGGAATCTGAGAAGGCAATAATGAATAATCACAACACTTGGGGACACTTTGGAGTTGCAAAATGTGTGAACAGAAAACAAAACCAAATAACAGAGGCAGTGAAGGACTGTTACATTCCATTATTTCGGAAAAGCTGCTAGTTATTTTATATAGGTTACAGAGGATTTAGGTTCACTATGTAAAGGTTTTACCAAGGAAGACACCGTGGTTATTGTGGGTGGGCCGGGCAACAGTATTGACAGAGATCCGGGGTACAGCATAAAGTGTGACCTGGCAAAGATTGCATCGGCATCTAATCATACCAGTGTTGGGTTTGTGTCGGTTCTGGAGTGCCACTACCGACCTCATTTGACCTCTTCTGTCAGGAGAGTTAATTTGGAGTTGGAACGGCTACTTGGATCTGGTGCAGGGTCACACATTGGTGTGGTTCCTGTTGATTCACTCTGTAGGTGGGACTATACTAGACATGGCCTACACCTCAACAGGAAAGGGAAGGGTAAACTGGCTGGGCTGATAGCAGGAAATTTAAAGGGGGGAGGAACTACATCTCATGGTGGAAACTCTTTTTTAGTGTAAGATCAGTGTCCAGTGGGAAACTCAGCCAGGCAAGTACTAAAGATGTTAAAAAAGTTCAAGATACTCAAAAAAGTAAAGTGAAAAATACTGTTAGTATATTTCATCAAAATATTGGGGGACTAAAGAATAAAATTGATGAGCTTCTGCTTTGTGTAGAAGATATAGAAACCAAGAATGTAATAGATATACTATGCCTGTCTGAGCATCACATTGTCACTGATATGCAAAAGGTTAGCATCAATGGGTACAAATTAGCTGCACATGTAAGTAGAGACAATATGATGAGAGGAGGAGTTGCCATATATGTCAAAAGCTTCCACAGTGCAAAAAATTTAGAAACTAAAAAATTTTGTGTAGAGCAACATATGGAAGCATGTGCCACTGAACTTAAACTAAATGATGGCACTTTCATAATTGTAACAGTGTATAGGTCCCCCTCAGGGAATTTCCAGCTATTTCTAGAAAACTTGGATGCTTTGTTGTGCTATCTGTCAGACAGGGGGAAGCAAATTATCATTTGTGGGGATTTCAATGTTGATTCCCTGAAAGAGTGTAATAGGAAGAATGAGCTTTTAGTATTACTCAGTTCTTTCAATTTGAGCTCCGTCATTGATTTTCCTACTCGGATAACAAAGAACAGCAGTACATTGATAGATAACTTTTTTATAGACCAAGATAAGTTTAAGGACATAAATGCTTATCCTGTTGAGAATGGTCTTTCAGATCATAGTGCACAGCTTGTTACAGTACATGACATAGCTCCATGCAGTATAATAAATCAGACTTTCAAAGCAGTGCGTTCAATTAACAATATAAATATTGCAAACTTTAGGGAAAGCCTACAGCAGCTAGACTGGGATGAAGTGTATAAGGAACCCGATGCAAACTTGAAATATAACTTATTTCACAATACATTTTTAAGGGTATTTGAAAATTGTTTTCCCAAGAAAATAGTTAAACATAATTCCAAGAAAACATATAAAAAACCTTGGCTAACTAAAGGAATAAGAATATCTTGCAACCGTAAAAGAGAACTGTATCTAACAGCAAGAGGGAGTACTGACCCCGAAATTGTTCAATATTATAAAAACTATTGTGCGGTACTAAGAAAAGTTATTAAAAAGTCCAGAAGCATGTGTATCATGTCTGAGATCAGTAACTCTGATAATAAAATTAAAGCAATTTGGAATATTATTGAAAGGGAAACAGGGCAACCAAGAGCACAGGAAGACTGTAGTGCAATAAAACTGAATGACAAGTGCACTAACAAACAATCAGAAATTGAAAATATTTTCAATAATCATTTTTTAAATGTTGTGGAGAAAATAGGATCTAGATCTTCACTAGAAGAGGCAAGGCTATTAATAGAAGAGGCCATACCTGCGCAGTTTGAAACCACTGTAATTCCACCAACCTCTCCCTCTGAAATCAGTAAAATAATAAACTCACTGAAAAGTAAAAGCTCTTACGGAATTGATGGCATTTCCAGCAAAGTACTTAAAGCTTGTTCCCCACAGATAAGTAGGATTCTCAGCCACGTATGTAATAGCTCTTTGGAGCAGGGTGTTTTCCCTGATAGACTGAAATATGCCATTGTAAAACCATTGCATAAAAAGGGGGATACGTCGGATGTCAACAACTACCGCCCAATCTCTCTTCTGACAGCTCTATCAAAAATTTTTGAGAAAGTAATGTATTCAAGAGTAGCCTCCCATATTTGTAAAAATAAAGTACTAACAAAATGTCAGTTTGGTTTTCAGAAAGGCTTTTCAACAGAAAATGCTATATATGCTTTCACTGATCAAATATTAAATGCTCTGAATAACCGGACATCACCCATTGGTAATTTTTGTGATCTCTCAAAGGCCTTTGATTGTGTAAATCATGGAATTCTTTTAGATAAGCTAAATCATTATGGTTTGAGTAGGGCAGTGCACAAATGGTTTAATTCATACTTAACTGGAAGAATGCACAAAGTTGAAATAAGTGGTTCGTGTAATGTTAAAACAACAGCTGATTCCTCAAACTGGGGTGCTATCAAGCACGGGGTCCCACAGGGTTCGGTCTTAGGTCCTTTACTGTTCTTGATATACATTAATGACTTACCATTCTACATTGATGAAGATGCAAAGTTAGTTCTTTTTGCTGATGATACAAGTATAGTAATAACATCCAAAAACCAAGAACTAAGTGATGTAATTGTAAATGATGTTTTTCACAAAATTATTAAGTGGTTCTCAGCAGACGGACTCTCTTTAAATTTTGATAAAACACAGTATATACAGTTCCGTACAGTAAATGGCACAACTCCAGTAATAAATGTAGACTTTGAACAGAAGTCTGTAGCTAAGGAAGAATTTTTAAATTTTTAGGTGTGTCCATTGATGAGAGGTTAAACTGGAAGCAACACATTGATGGTCTGCTGAAACGTCTGAGTTCAGCTACATATGCTATTAGGGTTATTGCAAATTTTGGTGATAAGAATCTCAGTAAATTAGCTTACTATGCCTACTTTCATTCACTGCTTTCGTATGGCATCATATTCTGGGGTAATTCATCGTTGAGTAGAAAAGTATTCATTGCACAAAAACGTGTAATCAGAATAATTGCTGGAGCCCACCCACGGTCATCCTGCAGACATCTATTTAAGGACCTAGGGATCCTCACAGTAACCTCACAGTATATATATTCCCTTATGAAATTTGTTGATAATAATCCAACCCAATTCAAAAGTAATAGCAGTGTGCATACCTATAACACCAGGAGAAAGGATGATCTTCACTATGCAGGGTTAAATCTGACTTTGGCACAGAAAGGGGTAAATTATGCTGCCACAAAAGTCTTTGGGCACCTACCAAACAGCATCAAAAGCCTGACAGATAGCCAACTAACATTTAAAAATAAATTAAAAGAATTTCTAGATGACAACTCCTTCTACTCATTGGCTGAATTTTTAGATATAAACTAAGTAAAAAAAAAAAAAAAAAAAAAAAAAAAAAAAAAAAAAAAAAAAAACAACTTAATCATTAGTGTCATGCAATATTTTGTGTAATGTAATTTCTTGTAGAGACATCTTTTATTAACCTGACACGTTCCACATCATTACGAAGTGTCGTATTCATGATCTATGGAACAAGTATTAATCTAATCTAATCTACTGGTTGCATGTGGACCATTACCGAGGGCTAGAGGAGGCTGTAAATACATTGTAGCTTTCTTGGACATATTTACAAAATGTGTAAAATTCTATCCAATAAAAACTGCTACAGCAGTGCCAATTCTGAACCATTTAATCAATGACTACGTTTCGTGCGTTGGAAAGCCGAATGCAGTGTTATCTGACAATGCTACAAATTTCACTGGACGGAGGTGGAGGCATGCGTTAGCTTGAGCCAACATCACACAAATATTAACCTCCAGATATAACCCATGCATGAACTCAATCGAGAGAACTTTTTGCGAATTAAATAGATTTATGCGAACTTATTGCCATGCGAAGCAGACGAGATAGATAGAATATCTCGATACATTGGAGAAAATCATGAACAATTTGCCTCATATGACCACAAACTTTACAACTGCTGGACTAATGTTAGAGATACGAGAAAGAAATGAATGGATAGATAAGATTCCAAAGATAACAGAAGGAGAAACCCAATGGATAGATAAGATAAGAACAACTTTAATAAATCTGACCAAAACAGCTAGAAAGAGGAGGGTGGATTTTGAAAAAAGAATGGTATGCAGACAATCCTTTGGTGTTGGCGAAAGAGTATTGTTACATACACATCCTTGTGCGTCACTGCTAAACAAGACAAATACAAAATGGCAACTGATGTACGAAGGACCATTTGAAGCGACTAGGATACCAAATCCAGCAGCATATGTCTTAGGACATCCACAGACGAGAAATGTAAAGGGATTATTTCCTCATCACAATTTTAAAAATGTTTCATTCTTGAGGGAATGAAGAAATATAAGAAAAGGAAGATAATTTTTCTAATAGTAAGATAAGTAACTTTTTCATAATTTCAGATAAGATTATGATGGGTCGACAGGGATCCATAAGAGATGAATTATAATGATTATGTAGAATACATGTTTTCTTCCACCAATGTGATTTTGTATATTCTTAAGGAAACGTAATTATGATGTCTTTTAATTTTACTAAATAATATAGTTATATTGCATATATTTTTCAGTTTTCATGTAATTGTTAGTAATAGGTACATGGGAATATTCATCATGTTAAAGGCATCAGTATATATAATAGAAAGAAACTTCCACATGGGAAAAATATATTAAAAACAAAGATTCCAAGACTTACCAAGCGGGAAAACGCCGGCAGACAAGCACAAGAACAAAACACACAAACACACACACAGAATTACTAGCTTTCGCAACCGATGGTTGCTTCTTCAGGCAGGAGAGGGAAAGACGAAAGGATGTGGGTTTTAAGGGAGAGGGTAAGGAGTCATTCCAATCCCGGGAGCGGAAAGACTTCCCTTAGGGGGAAAAAAAGGACAGGTGTACACTCGCGCGCGCGCACACACACACACACACACACACACACACACACACACACACACACACACGCACACATATCCATTCGCACATACACAGACACAAGCAGACATATTTAGGCAAAGAGTAAGGGCAGAGATGTCAGTCGAGGCGGAAGTACAGAGGCAAAGAAGTTGTTGAAAGACAGGTGAAGTATGAGCGGCGGCAACTTGAAATTAGCGGAGGTTGAGGCCTGGCGGATATCGAGAAGAGAGGATATACTGAAGGGCGAGTTCCCATCTCCGGAGTTCGGATAGGTTGGTGTTGGTGGGAAGTATCCAGATAACTCGGACGGTGTAACACTGTGCCAAGATGTGCTGGCCGTGCACCAAGGCATGTTTAGTCACAGGGTGATCCTCATTACCAACAAACACTGTCTGCCTGTGTCCATTCATGCGAATGGACAGTTTGTTGCTGGTCATTCCCACATAGAAAGCGTCACAGTGCAGGCAGGTCAGTTGGTAAATCACGTGGGTGCTTTCACACGTGGCTCTCCCTTTGATCGTGTACACCTTCCGGGTTACAGGACTGGAGTAGGTGGTGGTGGGAGGGTGCATAGGACAGGTTTTACACCGGGGGCGGTTGCAAGGGTAGGAGCCAGAGGGTAGGGAAGGTGGTTTGGGGATTTCATAGGGATGAACCAAGAGGTTACGAAGGTTAGGTGGACGGCGGAAAGACACTCTTGGTGGAGTGGGGAGGATTTCATGAAGGATGGATCTCATTTCGGGGCAGGATTTTAGGAAGTCTTATCCCTGCTGGAGAGCCACATTCAAGGTCTGATCCAGTCCCGGGAAGTATTCTGTCACATGTGGGGCACTTTTGGGGTTCTTCTGTGAGAGGTTCTGGGTTTGAGGGGATGAGGAAGTGGCTCTGGTTATCTGCTTCTGTACCAGGTCGGGAGGGTAGTTGCGGGATGCGAAAGCTGTTTTCAGGTTGTTGGTGTAATGGTCGAGGGATTCAGGACTGGAGCAGATTCGTTTGCCACGAAGGCCTAGGCTGTAGGGAAGGGACCGTTTGATATGGAATGGGTGGCAGCTGTCATAATGGAGGTACTGTTGCTTGTTGGTGTGTGAGATGTGGACGGATGTGTGAAGCTGGCCATTGGACAGATGGAGGTCAACGTCTAGGAAAGTGGCATGGGATTTGGAGTAGGACCAGGTGAATCTGATGGAACCAAAGGAGTTGAGGTTGAAGAGGAAATTCTGGAGTTGTTCTTCACTGTGAGTCCAGATCATGAAGATGTCATCAATAAATCTGTACCAAACTTTGGGCTGGCAGGCTTGGGTAACCAAGAAGGCTTCCTCTAAGCGACCCATAAATAAATTGGCATACGAGGGGGCCATCCTCGTACCCATGGCTGTTCCCTTTAATTGTTGGTATGTCTGGTCTTCAAAAGTGAAGAAGTTGTGGGTCAGGATGAAGCTGGCTAAGGTGACGAGGAAAGAGGTTTTGGGTAGGGTGGCAGGTAATCGGCGTGAAAGGAAGTGCTCCATTGCAGCGAGGCCCTGGACGTGCGGGATATTCGTGTATAGGGAAGTGGCATCAATGGTTACAAGGATGGTTTCCGAGGGTAACAGACTGGGTACAGATTCCAGGCGTTCGAGAAAGTGGTTGGTGTCTTTGATGAAGGATGGGAGACTGCATGTAATGGGTTGAAGGTGTTGATCTACGTAGGCAGACATACGTTCTGTGGGGGCTTGGTAACCAGCTACAATGGGACGGCCAGGATGTTTGGGATTGTGAATTTTAGGAAGTAGGTAGAAGGTAGGAGTGCGAGGTGTCTGTGGGGTCAGGAGTTTGATGGAGTCAAGTGAAAGGTTTTGTAGGGGGTCTAAGGTTCTGAGGATTCCTTGAAGCTCCGCCTGGACATCAGGAATGGGATTACCTTGGCAAACTTTGTATGTAGAGTTGTCTGAAAGCTGACGCAGTCCCTCAGCCACATACTTCCGACGATCAAGTACCACGGTCGTGGAACCCTTGTCAGCCGGAAGAATGATGATGGATCGGTCAGCTTTCAGATCACGGATAGCCTGGGCTTCGGCTGTGGTGATGTTGGGAGTAGGATTAAGGTTTTTCAAGAAAGATTGAGAGGCAAGACTGGAAGTGAGAAATTCCTGGAAGGTTTGGAGAGGGTGATTTTGAGGAAGAGGAGGTGGGTCCTGCTGTGATGGAGAACGGAACTGTTGCAGGCAGGGTTCAATTTGGATAGTGTCTTGGGGAGTTGGATCATTAGGAGTGGGATCAGGATTATTTTTCTTCGTGGCAAAGTGATATTTCCAGCAGAGACTACGAGTGTAGGACAGTAAATCTTTGACAAGGGCAGTTTGGTTGATCCTGGGAGTGGGGCTGAAGGTGAGGCCTTTGGATAGGACGGAGGTTTCGGATTGGGAGAGGGGTTTGGAGGAAAGGTTAACTACTGAATTGGGGTGTTGTGGTTCCAGATTGTGTTGACTAGAATTTTGAGGTGTTGGGGGGACTGGAGCTGGAAGTGGGAGATTGAGTAGATGGGAGAGACTGGGTCTGTGTGCAGTGAGAGGAGGTTGAGGTTTGTTGGAAAGGTTGTGGAGGGTGAGTGAGTTGCCTTTCCGGAGGTGGGAAACCAGGAGATTGGATAGTTTTTTGAGGTGGACGGTGGCATGCTGTTCTAATTTGCGGTTGGCCTGTAGGAGGATGCTATGTACAGCCGGTGTGGATGTGGGAGAGGAAAGATTGATGACTTTGATTTGGGATAGGAGTTGACGGGTGTGTTCATTGGCCGAGTCGATGTATAGGTGAAGGATTAGGCGGGTGAGGGCTATGGATTGTGCTGTTTGGAACCGGTATAAGGACTGATGGAAAGAAGGATTGCAGCCAGAGATGGGAACTTTAAGTGTGAGGCCTTTGGGAGTAATGCCAAATGTCAGACAAGCCTGAGTAAATAAAATATGGGAGCGTAATCTGGCTAGGGTGAAGGCATGTTTTCGGAGGGAATGTAAATAAAATTTAATGGGATCGTTGTAGGGATGTTGTGAGGTGGACATGGTATTAGAAGGTGGAAAGGGTAATATGAGGTTAAAGTGAAAGTAAATAGAAATTTATATAGGGAGAGATAAAGGTGTGAAAAAAGTCGAAAAAGTGTTGGTTTGAGATGAGCTATGTTGATCCTGTCCTGAACTTAGGTTGGTGAACAACAATGGGTGCAAAGGTTAGGTAGTTATGTTGTCTCCAGATCACGTTAAAGGGTGGGAAAATTCAAGAAAAATTCAAAAACATTTTTCGAAAAAAGTTTCGAAAGAAAAAAGTTTCGAAAAAATAATTTCCGAAAAAAAAGGTTCGAAAAAATTTTTTGAGTAAAATCTCGACAAATATGTGTGTAAATGTATACGAAGGACTGGTTGTGGACTGGCAGGTTATGAGAATGAGGCTAACAATTGTTTGATGAAGAAATAATAACGTGTAAACCTGTGGGAAGCTGCTAAAAAATGATCGGTTATGTGGGAAAAACGGGAATGGAAATAAAACGAAAGAACCCCAAAAGTGCCCCACTTGTGACAGAATACTTCCCGGGACTGGATCAGACCTTGAATGTGGCTCTCCAGCAGGGATAAGACTTCCTAAAATCCTGCCCCGAAATGAGATCCATCCTTCATGAAATCCTCCCCACTCCACCAAGAGTGTCTTTCCGCCGTCCACCTAACCTTCGTAACCTCTTGGTTCATCCCTATGAAATCCCCAAACCACCTTCCCTACCCTCTGGCTCCTACCCTTGCAACCGCCCCCGGTGTAAAACCTGTCCTATGCACCCTCCCACCACCACCTACTCCAGTACTGTAACCTGGAAGGTGTACACGATCAAAGGGAGAGCCACGTGTGAAAGCACCCACATGATTTACCAACTGACCTGCCTGCACTGTGACGCTTTCTATGTGGGAATGACCAGCAACAAACTGTCCATTCGCATGAATGGACACAGGCAGACAGTGTTTGTTGGTAATGAGGATCACCCTGTGACTAAACATGCCTTGGTGCACGGCCAGCACATCTTGGCACAGTGTTACACCGTCCGAGTTATCTGGATACTTCCCACCAACACCAACCTATCCGAACTCCGGAGATGGGAACTCGCCCTTCAGTATATCCTTTCTTCTCGATATCCGCCAGGCCTCAACCTCCGCTAATTTCAAGTTGCCGCCGCTCATACTTCACCTGTCTTTCAACAACTTCTTTGCCTCTGTACTTCTGCCTCGACTGACATCTCTGCCCTTACTCTTTGCCTAAATATGTCTGCTTGTGTCTGTGTATGTGTGGATGGATATGTGTGCGTGCGTGTGTGTGTGTGTGTGTGTGTGCGTGCGTGCGTGTGTGTGTGTGTGCGTGTGTGTGCGCGCGTGCGAGTGTACACCTGTCCTTTTTTTCCCCCTAAGGGAAGTCTTTCCGCTCCCGGGATTGGAATGACTCCTTACCCTCTCCCTTAAAACCCACATCCTTTCGTCTTTCCCTCTCCTTCCTGAAGAAGCAACCATCGGTTGTGAAAGCTAGTAATTCTGTGTGTGTGTTTGTGTGTTTTGTTCTTGTGCCTGTCTGCCGGCGCTTTCCCGCTTGGTAAGTCTTGGAATCTTTGTTTTTAATATATTTTTCCCATGTGGAAGTTTCTTTCTATTTTATTTACTTCATCATTAATTTGAACCCAACAATTACGTTTGTTATTGTCTCTGTTGCATTTCGAAATCTTCTCTGTCATCTTACTTTCTCTTCTCGTTTGTACAAGTAGTTTCATTTTGTATTCATCTTCCCTTTTTCCGAATCTACCCTACATTTTATCCTGCCTAATTATACTCAATAATACGTAATTTACTTCCAAACCATAACTTAAAAATTTTTTAACGCTTTCAACATAACCGCTGCTATAAAATCCACTGTTCCAAGTTAACAAACATTTCGTGTAAACTCGTGAATACTATTTCACAGCTTCAGTTCCTTTCACCCATTAAACAACCATCTCAGTTATTTCCAACAACTTTCGTTTTATTTCCAACAACTTTCGTTTTATTTCCAACAACTTTCGTTTTATTTCCAACAACTTTCGTTTTATTTCCAACAACTTTCGTTTTATTTCCATTCCCGTTTTTCCCACATAACCGATCATTTTTTAGCAGCTTCCCACAGGTTTACACGTTATTATTTCTTCATCAAACAATTGTTAGCCTCATTCTCATAACCTGCCAGTCCACAACCAGTCCTTTGTATACATTTACACACATATTTGTCGAGATTTTACTCGAAAAATTTTTTCGAACCTTTTTTTTCGGAAATTATTTTTTCGAAACTTTTTTCTTTCGAAACTTTTTTCGAAAAATGTTTTTGAATTTTTCTTGAATTTTCCCACCCTTTAACGTGATCTGGAGACAACATAACTACCTAACCTTTGCACCCATTGTTGTTCACCAACCTAAGTTCAGGACAGGATCAACATAGCTCATCTCAAACCAACACTTTTTCGACTTTTTTCACACCTTTATCTCTCCCTATATAAATTTCTATTTACTTTCACTTTAACCTCATATTACCCTTTCCACCTTCTAATACCATGTCCACCTCACAACATCCCTACAACGATCCCATTAAATTTTATTTACATTCCCTCCGAAAACATGCCTTCACCCTAGCCAGATTACGCTCCCATATTTTATTTACTCAGGCTTGTCTGACATTTGGCATTACTCCCAAAGGCCTCACACTTAAAGTTCCCATCTCTGGCTGCAATCCTTCTTTCCATCAGTCCTTATACCGGTTCCAAACAGCACAATCCATAGCCCTCACCCGCCTAATCCTTCACCTATACATCGACTCGGCCAATGAACACACCCGTCAACTCCTATCCCAAATCAAAGTCATCAATCTTTCCTCTCCCACATCCACACCGGCTGTACATAGCATCCTCCTACAGGCCAACCGCAAATTAGAACAGCATGCCACCGTCCACCTCAAAAAACTATCCAATCTCCTGGTTTCCCACCTCCGGAAAGGCAACTCACTCACCCTCCACAACCTTTCCAACAAACCTCAACCTCCTCTCACTGCACACAGACCCAGTCTCTCCCATCTACTCAATCTCCCACTTCCAGCTCCAGTCCCCCCAACACCTCAAAATTCTAGTCAACACAATCTGGAACCACAACACCCCAATTCAGTAGTTAACCTTTCCTCCAAACCCCTCTCCCAATCCGAAACCTCCGTCCTATCCAAAGGCCTCACCTTCAGCCCCACTCCCAGGATCAACCAAACTGCCCTTGTCAAAGATTTACTGTCCTACACTCGTAGTCTCTGCTGGAAATATCACTTTGCCACGAAGAAAAATAATCCTGATCCCACTCCTAATGATCCAACTCCCCAAGACACTATCCAAATTGAACCCTGCCTGCAACAGTTCCGTTCTCCATCACAGCAGGACCCACCTCCTCTTCCTCAAAATCACCCTCTCCAAACCTTCCAGGAATTTCTCACTTCCAGTCTTGCCTCTCAATCTTTCTTGAAAAACCTTAATCCTACTCCCAACATCACCACAGCCGAAGCCCAGGCTATCCGTGATCTGAAAGCTGACCGATCCATCATCATTCTTCCGGCTGACAAGGGTTCCACGACCGTGGTACTTGATCGTCGGAAGTATGTGGCTGAGGGACTGCGTCAGCTTTCAGACAACTCTACATACAAAGTTTGCCAAGGTAATCCCATTCCTGATGTCCAGGCGGAGATTCAAGGAATCCTCAGAACCTTAGGCCCCCTACAAAACCTTTCACCTGACTCCATCAAACTCCTGACCCCACAGACACCTCGCACTCCTACCTTCTACCTACTTCCTAAAATTCACAATCCCAAACATCCTGGCCGTCCCATTGTAGCTGGTTACCAAGCCCCCACAGAACGTATGTCTGCCTACGTAGATCAACACCTTCAACCCATTACATGCAGTCTCCCATCCTTCATCAAAGACACCAACCACTTTCTCGAACGCCTGGAATCTGTACCCAGTCTGTTACCCCCGGAAACCATCCTTGTAACCATTGATGCCACTTCCCTATACACGAATATCCCGCACGTCCAGGGCCTCGCTGCAATGGAGCACTTCCTTTCACGCCGATTACCTGCCACCCTACCCAAAACCTCTTTCCTCGTCACCTTAGCCAGCTTCATCCTGACCCACAACTTCTTCACTTTTGAAGACCAGACATACCAACAATTAAAGGGAACAGCCATGGGTACCAGGATGGCCCCCTCGTATGCCAACCTATTTATGGGTCGCTTAGAGGAAGCCTTCTTGGTTACCCAAGCCTGCCAGCCAAAAGTTTGGTACAGATTTATTGATGACATCTTCATGATCTGGACTCACAGTGAAGAACAACTCCAGAATTTCCTCTTCAACCTCAACTCCTTTGGTTCCATCAGATTCACCTGGTCCTACTCCAAATCCCATGCCACTTTCCTAGACGTTGACCTCCATCTGTCCAATGGCCAGCTTCACACATCCGTCCACATCAAACACACCAACAAGCAACAGTACCTCCATTATGACAGCTGCCACCCATTCCATATCAAACGGTCCCTTCCCTACAGCCTAGGCCTTCGTGGCAAACGAATCTGCTCCAGTCCTGAATCCCTCGACCATTACACCAACAACCTGAAAACAGCTTTCGCATCCCGCAACTACCCTCCCGACCTGGTACAGAAGCAGATAACCAGAGCCACTTCCTCATCCCCTCAAACCCAGAACCTCTCACAGAAGAACCCCAAAAGTGCCCCACTTGTGACAGAATACTTCCCGGGACTGGATCAGACCTTGAATGTGGCTCTCCAGCAGGGATAAGACTTCCTAAAATCCTGCCCCGAAATGAGATCCATCCTTCATGAAATCCTCCCCACTCCACCAAGAGTGTCTTTCCGCCGTCCACCTAACCTTCGTAACCTCTTGGTTCATCCCTATGAAATCCCCAAACCACCTTCCCTACCCTCTGGCTCCTACCCTTGCAACCGCCCCCGGTGCAAAACCTGTCCTATGCACCCTCCCACCCCCACCTACTCCAGTCCTGTAACCCGGAAGGTGTACACGATCAAAGGGAGAGCCACGTGTGAAAGCACCCACGTGATTTACCAACTGACCTGCCTGCACTGTGACGCTTTCTATGTGGGAATGACCAGCAACAAACTGTCCATTCGCATGAATGGACACAGGCAGACAGTGTTTGTTGGTAATGAGGATCACCCTGTGGCTAAACATGCCTTGGTGCACGGCCAGCACATCTTGGCACAGTGTTACACCGTCCGAGTTATCTGGATACTTCCCACCAACACCAACCTATCCGAACTCCGGAGATGGGAACTCGCCCTTCAGTATATCCTCTCTTCTCGATATCCGCCAGGCCTCAACCTCCGCTAATTTCAAGTTGCCGCCGCTCATACTTCACCTGTCTTTCAACAACTTCTTTGCCTCTGTACTTCCGCCTCGACTGACATCTCTGCCCTTACTCTTTGCCTAAATATGTCTGCTTGTGTCTGTGTATATGCGGATGGATATGTGTGTGTGTGTGTGTGTGTGTGTGTGTGTGTGTGTGTGTGTGTGTGTGTGCGCGAGTGTACACCTGTCCTTTTTTTCCCCCTAAGGGAAGTCTTTCCGCTCCCGGGATTGGAATGACTCCTTACCCTCTCCCTTAAAACCCACATCCTTTCGTCTTTCCCTCTCCTTCCTGAAGAAGCAACCATCGGTTGCGAAAGCTAGTAATTCTGTGTGTGTGTGTTTGTGTGTTTTGTTCTTGTGCCTGTCTGCCGGCGTTTTCCGTCTTGGAATCTTTGTTGAAAGAAACTTCCACATGGGAAAAATATATTAAAAACAAAGATTCCAAGACTTACCAAGCGGGAAAGCGCCGGCAGACAGGCACAATGAACAAAACACACAAACACACACAGAGAATTACTAGCTTTCGCAACCGATGGTTGCTTCTTCAGGAAAGAGGGAAGGAGAGGGAAAGACGAAAGGATGTGGGTTTTATGGGAGAGGGTAAGGAGTCATTCCAATCCCGGGAGCGGAAAGCACAGACACAAGCAGACATATTTAAAGGCAAAGAGTAAGGGCAGAGATGTCAGTCGAGGCGGAAGTACAGAGGCAAAGAAGTTGTTGAAAGACAGGTGAAGTATGAACGGCGGCAACTTGAAATTAGCGGAGGTTGAGGCCTGGCGGATATCGAGAAGAGAGGATATACTGAAGGGTGAGTTCCCATCTCCGGAGTTCGGATAGGTTGGTGTTGGTGGGAAGTATCCAGATAACTCGGACGGTGTAACACTGTGCCAAGATGTGCTGGCCGTGCACCAAGGCATGTTTAACCACAGGGTGATCCTCATTACCAACAAACACTGTCTGCCTGTGTCCTTTCATGCGAATGGACAGTTTGTTGCTGGTCATTCCCACGTAGAAAGCTTCACAGTGTAGGCAGGTCAGTTGGTAAATCACGTAGTTGCTTTCACACGTGGCTCTGCCTTTGATCATGTACACCTTCCGGGTTACAGGACTGGAGTAGGTGGTGGTGGGAGGGTGCATGGGACAGGTTTTACACCGGGGGCGGTTACAAGAGAAGGAGCCAGAGGGTGGGAAAGATGGTTTGGGGATTTCATAGGGATGAACTAAGAGGTTACGAAGGTTAAGTGGATGGTGGAAACATACTCTTGGTGCAGTGCGGAGGATTTCATGAAGGATGGATCTCATTTCAGGGAAGGATTTGAGGAAGTCGTATCCCTGCTGGAGAGCCACATTCAGAGTCTGATCCAGTCCCAGAAAGTATCCTGTCACAAGTGGGGCATGTTTGTGGTTCTTCTGTGGGAGATTCTGGGTTTGAGGAGTTGAGGAAGTGGCTCTGGTTATTTCCTTCTGTACCAGGTCGGGAGGGTAGTTGCGGGATGTGAAAGCTGTTTTCAGGTTGTTGGTGTAATGGTTCAGGGATTCCGGACTGGAGCAGATTCGTTTGCCACGAAGACCTAGGCTGTAGGGAAGGGACCGTTTGATGTGGAATGGGTGGCAGCTGTCATAATGGAGGTACTGTTGCTTTCTTCCCCTTAAGGTAAGTCTTTCCGCTCCCGGAATTGTAATGACTCCTTACCCTCTCCCTTAAAACCCACATCCTTTCATCCTTCCCTCTTTCCTGAAGAAGCAACCGTTGGTTGCGAAAGCTTGAATTTTGTGTGTCTATCAACCTGCCAGCACTTTTGTTTGGTAAGTCACATCATCTTTGTTTTTAGATATATTTTTCCCATGTGGAATGTTTCTCTCTCTCTCTCTCTCTCTCTCTCTCTCTCTCTCTCTCTCTCTCTCTCCACGCAATGACACAGCAATATAGCTGATTAATTATTTTAAAGAATTCAGAGAGTGGAGTATCAGGAAATTTTATTGAGATGGATTACCAACGTAAATATTTTGAAGGACAACGTTGGACCAGATTGAGAGGTATGTGTGTGATTGTTGCGGGGTGTTTGGTATTAAATTGTAATTATTTGAAGTATGATAAATGATGAAGAGAAACAACTGGGCTGAATTTGTGTAGACTCGGGGAAAGTAGATAAATTCGTAATTATATTCTGTAAAGGTAAAGCTAATTTCGCAGACTGATGGAAGTGCGGACTAGTGATGGATTCTGTAAACAGCAACGAACTTCATGTGAAGTGTTGTGTGTTTCCAGGTACAAAATAAATTATTAATACGTGCTGGTGCAGTGTCTTAAAAAAAACTAGTGGTGAGAAGCAAGAGTGATTAGCTATGCGCTAATAAGCAAGGATTAAACCATGTTCATCATATTCTAAAACACTTTTGTGTTTCATTGAAGAAAAAGGTGAAGTAACGGAAAGGAATTATCACTAGAGTTTACCAAGGACAACGAGTATGGATATGGTACTCTGATATTAATAAACAAATGTATAAAGGAGAAAAGAATCGATAATTGCGGTGAAAGATTACCCAAATATTGAGTAATAAAATGTATATTACTTCTTCCAAATAAAACCAATAGTGTGAGAATGAAGAGTATATGTACTAACCCGTTCTCTCACAGCACTTTCGCATCAGTAATGATTAGCATTGATACTTTTTCTGGGGTATGTTACATGTTCACACATCACTGCCCTGTGAATGGCCCTATGAGGGTGTGATCCATCTTTTCTCCTACCCGAGGATCAACTCTGTCCTGACCATTCCTACCATCTCACACGCACAATCAACAGGGTTATTCTCCATCTCTACACACACCTGTCCTGCAACTTCCATCAGACATGGCTACCACAACATCTTCACATTTACCTGACTCCACCAATGCAAGAACACGCTATATAAAGAATGTCAGATCTGTTACTTAAACTTTTAATTAATTTTTGTAAATTACTGGGTGGAACATAAGGTTAAATTAGCCTTGTTCCAGGTTTTCCATGGTTCCCCTCAGGAGCCCGGTCGAAAGTCCATGGCCACATGAGCTGTTTACAAAGTTACTTTAACGGCTAATGTCAAAATATTTAACCTTATGAGAAGTAGTGAGTGATTATGAAAGCTACACAAAGTTCATAAGTGGCAAAAGTTGTCATTAGCCGCCAGCATATTCCACTCAGTAATGTTGTAGGGTCATTCTCTGTATTCACAGTGGGGAGGATGACGGTTCAATCCTGTCTCCGGCTATTCTGATTTAGGTTTTCCGTGATTTCTCTAAATCGCTTTAGGCAAATGCTGGGATGGTTCCTTTGAAAGGGCACGGCCGATTTCCTTCCCAATCCTTTCCTCACCCGAGCTTGCGCTCCATCTCTAATGACCTCGTTGTCGACGGGACGTTAAACACTAATCTCCTCCTCCTTGTTCTCCGTCTCTACACACACCTGTCCTCCAACTTCCATCAGACGTGGCTACCAAGACATCTTCACCTTTACCTGACTCCTCCAATGCAAAAACACCCTGTATAAAGACAATTAATTAATTTTTGTAAATTACTGGGTGGAACATAAGGTTAAATTAGCCTTGTTCCAGGTTTTCCACAGTTTCCCTCAGGAACCCTTGCCTGAATGGGAAGGCTCTTCTGGGACAGTAGGGTCAATTTTGTTACAGTTTTGGCCCTGTATTGTCTTATAAAGAAAACCCGCACCCAAAAAGAGGGATTGTAATGAATCGTAAATGGTGAAAAACTTTGACTCGTGCGGCAAATTATTAATGCCGAGAGAAGCATAAACTGCCTGTGAGAACTGGATGTTCCGTGCTGTGGGAGCACCTCCCTGGAATAAGTAATCAAAGATGTATATTGGAGGACTCTGTGTGAAGTGATTACAGAGACTCGACGTGTTTTATGGTGGAGAGATTTTGCTATTGTTGTGCGACACTATTAAGCTCCATTGTGAATGTTTAGTTAGTCGATGGCACAATAAACAAAGTCAAGAAAATAATACACATTCGAGGTGTGTATTTATTAATTTACAAAGATTTGACAAACATTCTTCAGATATCACGAGACGTAGATCGACTGGAGGTGCAATGTGGGATGTGGAATGATGGTGTCAGCCTGCATCTTTTCACGGTCAATATTCTTCGACAATTTCTCAGAAGCAATAAACATTTAGTTGAAAAAGAAAAAAAATTGGACACATCAATCCCTATGAATCATACAACATAGCACCTAGTTGTGCTGAATGATCTTCATAGCGAAATAAACATTCAGAGATTTCAGGCGGAGCAGTTCCGATGAGGAGTATCAGTGAGATTGACGCTACAGGACATATATCTAGCTCTCCTGTGGTATTTAAAACCAAAGACTTATATTTTCTAACTTTTAAAAGACTGTAGCTAAAACCTAAATAAAACCACTGGAAATCAGGACTAAAAACACCAAAAATGGATAAGAAGCTGAGAATTTTCTTAAACAAATTTCTTAAATAAATAAATTAAAGTATAATGAAACTTGCTTAGTGGATGACTATGGTGTATGATTATAAACCCAAGACGAAGGATCCAAACATGCAGTGTGTATAAGTGGATTCACCATTTCTGAAAAGTATGAAGATTAAACCAGTGTCATGCTGTTTTTGACTACGTGACTAACAGATAATGATCTTCTGGTGGTAATCTGCCACAAGAACATACGATCGAAATCTCTTGATGATATTAGAGGAGACGATCAAAATGAAGTGTTGTGGGCATCTGTCACTGAGGGTGGTTTTGCTTATTCTGCACTGGACACTCACACATGGCACTTTTTGGGCTATTAAATTTTACCTTATTTTCCCTCCCTCCACCCCCACCCCCTCACCGCCTCCATCACCAAGTCCTGATATGGCACCCAGGGCGGTAATATGACAGGCATTTGCAAAATGACAAGCTGATTTTGATGGTGAAATGCTTCCTGAATAACCAAAATGCAGACTTCTACCATTTTTGCCAAGTAATCCATTGCTTGGGAGAAATATGTCACACTAAACAGTTAATAGGCAGAGAAAGAGTAATACCATCAGCAATTTTTCTTTTTTGGAGTTGATCTTCAAAAACACTATAGCTGTCCCTCATACAGCTGCAGGGCTACATTGTTTCAGCCGACTAGACTTTATCAGCACTGCTGCTCAACTAGGGTGAGGGGCCACATTAGGTGGAGTTGGCAAGAGGAGAAAGAAAGTGTGCGGGGAGGGGGGATGGAAGGTTGTGAGGAAGGATGGCTGATGTTTGGGAGTGGGAGGCAGCAAGGTCTGGGGAGAGGAATCTGGTACCAATAAAGCTTGCTCTGGCACACACAGGAGAAATGCATGTGGCACATGACATGGAGGAATGGCCTGGAGAGGGGAATAACACAGAGAAAGCGGGAGACTGGCGAGAAGACGACATCAAATTTTACACAGAACCTTCTCTAACTCAACAGTACACACATCAAAAAAAAATTTTGCATCATCTTCAGAGGTGGTGGTCCAGATTGCTGCACACGTCGGTACCTCTAAACCCAGTAGCACGTCCTCTTGCATTGATGCATGCCTGTATTCACTGTGGCATACTATCCACAAGTTCATCAAGGCACTGTTAGTCCAGATTGTCCCACTCCTCAATAGTGATTTATCGTAGATCCCTCAGAGAGGTTGGTGGGTCACACCGTCCATAAACAGCCCATTTCAATCTATCCCAGGCATATTCAATCATGTCTGGGGAAAAGGCTGGCCACTCTAGTTGAGTAATGCCGTTATACTGACGGAAGTCATTCACAATATGTGCATGATGGGGGCACAAATTGTCATCCATGAAGAAAAATGCCTTGTCAATATGTTACCGATATGGTTGCACTATCAGTCGGAGGATGGCATTCATGTTACGGCGCCTTCCACGACCACCAGCGGCATACATTGGCCTCACATAATGTCACCCCCAAATAGCAGGGATCCTGCACCCTTCTGCACTCGCTGGACAGTGTGTCTAAGGTGTTCAGCCTGATCAGGTTGCCTACAAACATACAAACATGTCTCTGATGATTGTATGGTTGAAGGCGTATGTGACACTCATCAGTGAAGAGAATGTGATGCCAATCCTGAGCAGTCCATTCGGTATGTTGTTAGGACCATCTGCACCACACTGCATGGTGTCGTGGTTGCACAGATGCACCTAGCTACGGATGCCGCAAGTGAAGTTGCGCATCATGCAGCCTATTGCGCACAGTTGGAGTCGTAACTCGACGTCTTGTGGCTGCGCAAAAAGCATTATTCAACATGGTGGCATTGATGTCAGGATTCCTCTGAGCCATAATCCATAGGTAGTGGTCATCCACTGCAGTAGTAGCCGTTGGGCAGCCTGAGCGAGGCATGCCATCGACAGTTCCTGTCTCTCTGTATCTCCACCATGTCCGAACAATGTTGCTTTGGTTCACTCCGAGATGCCTGGACACTTCCCTTGTTGAGAGCCTTTCCTGGCACAAAGTAACAATGCGGATGCGATCTAACTGCAGTATTGCCCCTCTAGGCATGGTTGAGCTACAGACATCATGAGCCATATATCTCCTTCCTAGTGGAATGACTGGAAATGATTGCTTGTCGGGCCACTTTCGTCTAATATGTGCTGCTCATGGAGGGTTGTTTACATATATGGGTGGGTTTAGTGATGTCTCTGAACAGTCAAAGGGACTCTGTCTGTGATACAATATCCACAGTCAATGTCTATCTTCAGGTGTTCTGGGAACTGGGGTGATGCAAAACTTGTTTTGGTGTATGTATAAAACTCAGCATTATCACCAGCAATTACAATGGTAGTGACCAGACACAAAGGGATAATTTACATGGCATTCTATTTGTCATTGTGTGTAGCTGTTAGTGCACTACTTCCTCATAGCTGGCTGCAAGGAAAATGAAGCACCACATGTAGTCAAGTCGGTCTAAGATTGACCCTGATAGCAGACAGCACTGTTGCCAGCTTTCAAATGCAAAGCACAAGCAGCTGCAGGCGAAAACAATGGTTGTCTACATAGCACCAGCACTGTTGTGGTATTGCCACAGAGACGTTTATAAAATCATGTTCTATGAGTTGTTGAGGAAGGCAAGCATAGTCCTACACCCAGCCACTGCAACTGTCAGCGATCTTATGACGACTCGACTATAGACACCAGTGCGTACCTCACATTCAATTTTAAGAAACAACACAAATGCAACTAATTGTTTTTACTCTTTTTTGCAATACCGCAGTATACTTAATTATTAATCCTATTCAATAACTTTCTAATCATGTGCCTACAAACCACCCACCCCATGTCATGATCCCTCCTCACCTCCACAAAAATTCTAAAATTTAGAGTGTAATAACGTATGGAAACTTCTGGCTGAGAATCACAAATTATTTAGGAATAAAGGAGATGACTCATGTAAAGGCAGAAGCAGAAGGGCTGTGTTGTCAACAGGTACACAATCAAAAGGTGAAGTGCTTTACTTTGCTAGCTTTCAGAATGGAATTCCTTTCCCAAGCTGTAGGAAAACATGCACACACACACATTCACTCACATGCACATACCTGCCTCCCTACATTGTGCCCATTCAACTGCCATCTCTTTCCTGATCCGTGGTGAGTATACTGGGGTGAGGTGGGGATGCTGTGTGGAATGGGGTGAGGGATGGAGAGAGGACAGGGGCAGGGGTTGGGGGGGTTTGGGAGGAAACATCTATCAGTTCATGGGAGAGTGGAGAGCCTTCAGTGGGCTAGCTAAGGGTGCAGGTAGAGGGGGCCCGGGGGGATAGTGAGTTACCTACGTTTAGGCCAGGCAGGTCACAGGACCAAAGAATGTACTGTAAGTTTAGTTCCTATATGAGCTGGTGGTGGTGGGGAGGATCCGTGCCATCTGGATTCTCCCCATGAACACCAACTTTTTGGACTGCGCAGGCGTGAGCTATCCTTACAGCACATCCTTTGCTCCCGTAATATCTGTGGCCTAAACCTGAGGTAACTCGCTGTCATCCCCCCCCCCCCCCCCCAAATAGTGTGTGTGTGTACATCTCCCTTCTCCCATTATCCCTACCCCATACATGTCAGCTAAATCTGTGCTGCCATCTCTCACCCTAGTCTGTGAAATTGAGTGGTCAGCTGTCTGCCATTTGCGCCCTCTGGCAGTCAAATGAGCACAATCTAGGGACTCAGGTGTGCACATGTGGGTGGGTGATGAGCGTGTGTGTGTGTGTGTGTGTGTGTGTGTGTGTGTGTGTGTGTGTGTGTGTGTGTGTGTTTGTGTGTGTGCGTGCGCACGTGCGTGTGCACATTTCTCCTACAGCTTGAGAAAGGAATTCCATTCTGAAAGCTAGAAAAGTAAAGCTCTGTACCTTGTGTATCTGTTGACAACACAGCGCTTCTGCCTTTAGGTGAGTCGTCTCCTTTACTCCTAAATAATTTGAAATTTAAAGTGTTTAAGAAAATAAAAGTTTTACGAACTGGTTGAAAAATCATACTGTTTCCTCTTATGCAGCAATTCTCAACCTTCTTAGCTGTGTGGACCACAGCTTTGATCCCGATTAACTAAATATACAAGTAAAAAAATATAAACACACACACACACACACACACACACACACACACACACACACACACTAACACACTTAATTAGTAAAACACAAAAGCACACTGCACAGGAAGGACTCAAAATATCTTTACATTTTACTTATAAGGAAAAGATTTTTATTGTGTCACAACTGGATGAAAACTCAAAATCAGATGGTTAATGTAAAAAAGAACTCAATAGGCTTCACGACATTGTTTGTCACCCATGACAGAATAACATCTAAATTAAAATTGGTTAAAGCACTATTTACATTCAATCTATTCTTGTATCTCTTTTTCAGAAAAAGTAAAGTAGAAAAGGCTAATTGACATACACTGTTTGTCGAAAAATCCCGTCAAGTGTTACTACATGCAAATACCAGGACGGTTCCTTAAAAGAGTCATGATCACTTCCTCCCACGCCAGTAGTAATAAATCCAATCAACGTTCTCTCTCTCCTAGTTTTAGCCATGGAAGAGATATAAAACACTAACTTCCCTTTCTTCTTCTTGTGAGTCAAGATTTTAAATGAGCAAATTCAAGCGACGAATTCTTGTGAACACTTGTGCCGGAAAACAATCAATTCCACAAATTACGATTGGTTTGTTACAAGTTACAGTATAAACTTGCTTTTAAGTCCTCGGAATAAATGTTTTCCTGCCATTTATGACATTTTTTATCGCTCCCTTCAAATTTCCTACGTTCACAATGTTAATTTGCATTTGTTTTTGCAGTAACATATCAGTAATTTTCCCATGATTTACATTTTATGAAACAATGTTCGTGAGAAAAAAATCTGGCATGATTGACATAGAATGACACAGGCACAGCATTTGCCTTCAAGTAGTGTTTACATACGTTTACATTTAACTTTCGTGACACCAGCGTGCTCCACTCAGCAAATCTTGTCGGGGAGGGGGGGCATGTGATTTGTATCCTGCTGTTGCCAACCACAACTCCTCGACATGGTGGCTGATGGGAGTAACTATTTCGATAGAAGATGGAAGAATGCACAACTTCTGAGGAACATTCATTTGTTTCGAGTCAGTATCAACTTTACCGGTCACAATACTGTGTGCTAGAATAAGTAGTACCCTTACTTTATTGTATCCGCATCGTTTCGGCGTTAACTTCACCCTGGGACAATGATCGCATACAGAGGATATCCATTTTCCAGTATTTGTAACTTGCTTAAAACCCTTTCTATGGAAGAAAAAGTCAAAATTTTGGAAAGAGTTGATGCTCACTGTGGACCACATGTTGCAGTAGTACAGAGTTTAGGGATACCGGTATGCCAGATATTCTAAATATGCAGAATTGGAAGAAATTACGAAGAACTGGTTTCAGGCAGCACGTGCGTCCAATATTCCAATAAACGGTGTGATGTTAGGAGAAAAGACGCTGAAAGTCGCCAATGTACTTGGAATTGAGGACTTCACAGCATCAAATGTGTGGACAGATAGATTCAAAAAGCAGTACATTGTAGTGTACAAAACTTTATGTCGTGAAGAAAACAGTGTGGACATAAGATCTGTTACAGAACGGCAGGGTGGCAGATTACAAGACCTTTTGAAACAGTATAAACCGAAGGGTACCTTCAATATTGATGAAACTGGTCTCTTTTACAGAGGATTTGCCAAATAAAACGCTTGCCTTTAAAGGCGAAAACTGACATGGAGGTAAGTAAACACAGCAAAGTTCGCCTGAGAGTAATGTTAGGCACGAATGCGGATGATTCCGAAAAAAATTATACCGTTTGTGATTGGCAATCCCAAAAAACCATGATGTTTTAAAAACATAAAAACACTAGCAATGGACTACTCCTGAAAGGAAGGATATAGCGGAGACATGGCTTAGCCACAGCCAGGGGGATGTTTCCAGAAAGAGATTTTCACTCTGCAGCAAAGGTCCCGAGTTCGAGTCTCGGTTGGGCGCACAGTTTTAATCTGCCAGGAAGTTTCATATCAGCGCAAACTCCGCTGCAGAGTGAAAATCTCATTCTGGAAACATCCCCCAGGCTGTGGCTAATCCATGTCTCCGCTATATCCTTTCTTTCACGAGTGCTAGTTCTGCAAGGTTCGCAGGAGAGCTTCTGTAAAGTTTGGAAGGTAGGAGATGAGATAATGGCAGATGTAAAGCTGTGAGTACTGGGCGTGAGAGAAATAATAAAAAATGTACCCTGAAGTATTCTGTTATAATTAGCATATTCCATTAGGAACACAACTTTCTGGCTGTGAAGACATAGGTGATGAAAACATCGGTGGGCAGTTAAATAGGGATGTCTATGAACTGGGATTTGAGCACCTAAGTGATGTGGGTATCGTGAAAAATATGTATTCGGTAGACAAAGAGAACAAAGACAGGCAACCAAAATACCTGTTAGCACCCACCCTGAAAATTATTTCCCCAAAGCGAACTGAAAGGAAGAGATACAAAATATGATGTTTTATGTGTAATTTTGTAAATAATTTGTCAGTTTCTGGACAGCAATGTGTAACTAATGCGATGAGCTGTCACATGTGACACACAGCATGTATTGTAAATACATTAAATAGCAGCATGATACTCTGCATATTATCCAGGACTTTCAAATCTCATATAAATGGAGCACTGACAGAAACTGATAAATTTTCACATATATCACTTTTTCTTTGCAGATTTACTATATATGTGTATACTCACCTTTGTAACTGTGTTTCTTTCTCTTTGAAATAATTTGACAGTACTTCTAAACGTGTCTGTGCTTCTAATTTATCTTTTTCGGCTTCCTCATACTTTGATTGCAAAGTTTTTACTTCCTCCTTAATGACTCTCACGTGATCTGAATGTAAAAAGACACCATAAAAAGTATTAATTAATACAATTAAGAAATCTGATTAACATGAAAAAAAAATGCAATTTGTCATTTTAAAGACAGTTTTATCCAAAAGGCCTGGTTCAACAATGTGACAAAAACATAGCTACTGACAATAAGGGAAGAAAAATGCCTCAAGATTCTGTCTTTGTGCGGTTCAAATAAATTTAGTAGTATTGTTTATGGAAGCTGGTGACCACACAACACCCTTTTGCAAGACATAATTTGGGATAACAAACATAGTGACAGGGAAGGGTCCATTTTAGAGAAAGCTTGACATACAACTATTGTCAAAGAATTGTTTTCAAGTCAAGTGCAAGTTTGCTTTCAGCAGATGATTTGCTCCAAGAGCAGTTATGGCCTGCAAGAATAATAAAATAAATAATCCACAAAAGTTAGCAATTAAGGGGTACATGTGTTGCATTTCATTGTGAAGTACATTCTGAGATAGTAACCGTGCTGTCAACTTTATATTTGCAGCAAATAAATTTAAAATGTCTGAAAAGCTGATTAACTCTCTACAGTAAATTGATTTCTTAGGATGCATAGGATGTGTGACTGCTGTGTACGGACACAGGAGGAGCTGGCCACTGTTCGCGAACAGCTGAACGTGTTGATGGCCGCGGTCAGCCGTCTTCAGGCTGCTGCCTCCGAGTGTAGTGGCAGTGGGAGGTCTGGTGCGTTGCATGGTTCACCTCAGGTTTTACATGCTTCACCCACTGTCCCTGCTGTCGAGACATCTTTGTGGGTACCGGGCATGGTTGGGCCACCCTCTCCCCAAGCGGAGTGACGGTTTCAGCGGCGCATGAGGCGGAGGGTCAATGTGGAGGCTGGCCGTGTGGCATTGCCCGCTCTGCCTGTGAGTGGACATGTGATCGCTCTTTCAGCAAGGTCCGAGCAGGCACACAGGGGGAGGGGTTTATTAGTTATTGGGAGCTCCAACGTTAGACGGGTGATGGAGCCCCTTAGGGAAATAGCGGAAAGGTCGGGAAGAAGGCCAGTGTCTGTCTGCTTGCTGGGGGTCTCATCTGAGATGTGGAGAAGGCCCTGCCGGCGGCAATAGAGAGCACTGGGTGCACCCGACTGCAAATTGTTGCTCATGTCGGCACCAATGACTCCTGCCGTCTGGGTTCAGAGGTCGTCCTCAGTTCGTACAGGCGGATGGCGGAATTGGTGAAGGCGGAAAGCCTCGCTCGCAGGGCGGAATCTGAGCTAACTATATGTAGAATCGTTCCCAGAACCGATCGTTACCCTCTGGATTGGAGCCGAGTAGAAGGCTTAAACCAGGGGCTCAGACGATTCTGCAGAGATCTGGGGTGCAAATTTCTCAACCTCCACTATTGGGTGGAGAAATGTACGATCCCCCTGAACAGGTCAGGCGTGCACTACACGCCGGAAGCGGCTACAAGGGTAAGTGATATGTAATGGAAGGGTGGAATGTCAGATCCCTTAATCAGGCAGGTAAGTTAGAAAATTTAAAAAAGGAAATGGATAGGTTAAAGTTAGATATAGTGGGAATTAGTGAAGTTCGGTGGCAGGAGGTACAAAACTTTTGGTCAGGTGAATACAGGGTTATAAATACAAAATCAAATACATGTAATGCTGGAGTAGCTTTAATAATGAATAGGAAAATAGTAGTGCAGGTAAGCTACTACAATTAGCATAGTGAATGCATTATTGTGGCCAAGAGACACACGAAGCCCATGCCTACTACAGTAGTAGGCAGTAAATGAAGCAGGCAAAAAGGAATACAAATGTCTCAAAAATGAAACTGACAGGAAGTGCAAAATGGCTAAGAAGGGATGGCTGGAGGAAAAATGTAAGGTTGTAGAGGCTTATCTCACTAGGTGTAAGATAGATACTGCCTACAGTAAAATTAAAGAGACCTTTGGAAAAAAGAGAACCACTTGTATCAATATCAAGAGCTCAGATGGTAACCCAGTTCTAAGCAAAGAAGGGAAAGCAGAAAAATGGAAGGAGTATATAGAGGGTCTATACAAGGGCGATGTACTTTAGGACAATATTATGGAAATGGAAGAGGATGTAGATGAAGACGAAATGGGAGATATGATACTGCGTGAAGAGTTTGACAGAGCACTGCAAGACCTAAGTTGAAACAAGGCCCCGGGAGTAGACAACATTCCATTAGAACTACTGACAGTCTTGGGAGAGCCAGTCCTCACAAAACTCTACCATCTGGTGAGCAAGATGTATGAGACAGGCGAAATACTCTCAGACTTCAAGAATAATATAATAATTCCAATTCCAAAGAATGCAGGTGTTGACAGATGTGAAAATTACCGAACAATCAGTTTAATAAGTCTCTGCTGCAAAATACTAACGCGAATTCTTTACAGAGGAATGGAAAAACTAGTAGAAGCCAACCTTGGGGGGAGATCAGTTTGGATTCCACAGAAATATTGGAACAAGTGAGGCAATACTGACACTACGACTTATCTTAGAAGCTAGATTAAGGAAAAACAAACCTACATTTCTAGCATTTGTAGACTTAGAGAAAGTTTTTGCCAATGTTGACTGGAATACGATCTTTCAAATTCTGAAGGTGGCAGGGGTAAAATACAGGGAGTGACAGGCTATTTACAATTTGTACAGAAACCAGATGGCAGTTATAAGAGTCGAGGGACATGAAAGGGGAGCAGTGGTTGGGAAGGGAATGAGACAGGGTTGTAGCCTATCCCCGATGTTATTCAATCTGTGTATTGAGCAAGCAGTGAAGGAAACAAAAGAAAAATTCGGAGTAGGCATTAAAATCCATGGAGAAGTAATTAAAACTTTGAGGTTTGCCGATGACATTGTAATTGTGTCAGAGACACCAAAGAATGGATATTGTTTTGAAAGGAGGGTATACGATGAACATCAACAGAAGCAAAACAAGGATAATGGAATGTAGTCGAGTTAACTCGGGTGATGCTGAGGGAATTAGATTAGGAAATGAGACAGTGAAAGTAGTAAAGGAGTTTTGCTATTTGAAGAGCAAAATAACTGATGACGGTTGAAGTAGAGAGGATATAAAATGTAGACTGGCAATGGCAAGGAAAGCATTTCTGAACAAGAGAAATTTGTTAACATCGAGTATTGATTTAAGTGTCAGGAAATTGTTTTTGAAGGTATTTGTATGGAGTGTAGCCATGTATGGAAGTGAAACATGGACGATAAACAGTTTGGGCAAGAAGAGAATAGAAGCTTTTGAAATGTGGTGCTACAGAAGAATGCTGAAGATAAGGTGGATAGATCACATAACTAATGAAGATACTGGGAGATGAAGAAGCTTGCACAGGATAGAGTACCATGGAGAGCTGCATCAAACCAGTCTCAGGACTGAAGACCACAACAACAACAATAGTAAACTGCAGGAGCGTCTATAGAAAGGTCCCAGAACTGCTCTCATTAATAAACGGTCACAATGCCCATATAGTACTGGGGACAGAAAGTTCGCTGAAACCAGACGTAAACAGTAATGAAACCCTAAACTCAGATTGGAATGTACACCACAGAGACAGGCTGGACAGTGCTGGGAGAGGCATGTTTATAGCGATAAGAAGTGCAATAGCATTGAAGGAAATTGACAGAGTTTCGAAATGTGAAATAATTTGGGTGAAGGTCAAGGTTAAAGCAGGCTCAGACATGGTAATTGGATGTCTCTATAGGCCCCCTGGCTCAGCAGCTGTTGTGGCTGAGCACCTGAAGAATAATCTGGAAAATATTTTTAGTAGATTTCCCCACCATGTTATAGTTCTGGGTGGAGATTTTAATTTGCCGGATATAGACTGGGAGACAAACGTTCATAACGGGTGGCAGGGACAAAGAATCCAGTGAATTTTTTTTAAGTTATTTATCTGAAAACTACCTTGAGCAGTTAAACAGAGAACCGACTTGTGGCGATAACATATTAGACCTTCTGGTGACAAACAGACCCGAACTATTTGAAACAGTTAACACAGAACAGGGAATCAGCGATCATAAAGCAGTTACTGCATCGATGATTTCAGCCATAGATAGAAATATTTAAAAAGATAGGAAGATTTTTCTGTTCAGCAAAAGTGACAAAAAGCAGATTTCAGAGTACCTGACAGCTCAACACAAAAGTTTTGTCTCAAGTACAAATAGTGTTGAGGATCAGTGGACAAAGTTCAAAACCATCGTACAATATGCATTAGATGAGTATGTGCCAAGCAAGATCGTAAGAGATGGAAAAGAGCCACGTGGTACAACAAACGAGTTAGACAACTGCTGCGGAAGCAAAGGGAACTTCACAGCAAACATAAGCATAGCCAAAGCCATGCAGACAAAGAAAAATTACGCGAAGTGAAATGTAGTGTGAGGAGGGCTATGCGAGAGGCGTTCAATGAATTCGAAAGTAATGTTCTATGTACTGATTTGGCAGAAAATCCTAAGAAATTTTGGTCTTATATCAAACTGGTAGGTGGATCAAAACAAAATGTCCAGACACTCTGTGACCAAAATGGTACTGAAACAGAGGATGACAGACTAAAGGCCGAAATACTAAATGTCTTTTTCCAAAGCTGTTTCACAGAGGAAGACTGCACTGTGCTTCCTTCTCTAGATTGTCACACAGTTGACAAAATGGTAGATATCCAAATAGACGACAGAGGGATAGAGAAAAAATTAAAATCGCTCAAAAGAGGAAAAGCCGCTGGTCCTGATGGGATACCAGTTCGATTTTACACAGAGTACGCGAAGGAACTTGCCCCCCTTCTTGCAGCGGTGTACCGTAGGTCTCTAGAAGAGCGTAGTGTTCCAAAGGATTGGAAAAGGGCACACGTCATCCCCATTTTCAAGAAGGGACGTCGAACAGATGTGCAGAACTATAGACCTATATCTCTAACGTCTATCAGTTGTAGAATTTTGGAACACGTATTATGTTCGAGTGTAATGACTTTTCTGGAGACTAGAAAACTACTCTGTAGGAATCAGCATGGGTTTCGAAAAAGACGATCGTGTGAAACCCAGCTCACGCTATTTGTCCACGAGACTCAGAGAGCCAGAGACACGGGTTCCAGCTAGATGCCGTGTTTCTTGACTTCCGCAAGGCGTTCGATACAGTTCCCCACAGTTGTTTAATGAACAAAGTAAGAGTATATGGACTATCAGGCCAATTGTGTGATTGGATTGAAGAGTTCCTAGATAACAGAACGCAGCATGTCTTTCTCAATGGAGAGAAGTCTTCCGAAGTAAGAGTGATTTCAGGTGTGCCGCAGGGGAGTGTCATAGGACTATTGCCATTCACAATATACATAAATGACCTGGTGTATGACATCGGAAGTTCACTGAGGCTTTTTGCTGATGACGCTGTGGTGTATCGAGAGGTTGTAACAATGGAAAACTGTACTGAAATGCAGGAGGATCTGCAGCAAATTGACGCATGGTGCAGGGAATGGCAATTGAATCTCAATGTAGACAAGTGTAATGTGCTGCGAATACATAGAAAGAAAGATCCCATACCATTTAGCTACAATATAGCAGGTCAGCAACTGGAAGCAGTTAATTCCATAAATTATCTGGGAGTACGCATTAGGAGTGATTTAAAATGGAATGATCATATAAAGTTGATCGTTGGAATAGCAGATGCCAGACTGAGATTCATTGGAAGAATCCTAAGGAAATGTAATCCGAAAACAAAGGAAGTAGGTTACAGCACGCTTGTTCGCCCACTGCTTGAATACTGCTCAGTATTGTGGGATCCGTACCAGATAGGGTTGATAGAAGCGATAGAGAAGATCCAATGGAGAGCAGCGCGCTTCGTTACAGGATCATTTAGTAATCGCGAAAGCGTTATTGAGATGATAGATATACTCCAGTGGAAGACTCTGCAGGAGACATGCTCAGTAGCTTGGTACGGGCTTTTGTTAAAGTTTCGAGAACACCGAAGAGTCAAGCAGTATAGTGCTCCCTCCTACGTATATCTCGCAAAGAGACCATGAGGATAAAATCAGAGAGATTAGAGCCCACACAGAAGCATATCGACAATCCTTCTTTCCACGAACAATATGAGATTGGAATAGAAGAGAGAACTGATAGAGGTACTCAGGGTACCCTCCGCCACACAGCGTCAGGTGGCTTGTGGAGTATGGATGTAGATGTAGAAATTCCACAAATGGAATGCAGTATCTTCATAAGATTCTCTGACAATTTAGTGGTCAAACAAATTTCACGGCAGTCATAATACTTTAAGGATATGGGCAAAGAGATACTGTAAATTAGCCATAATAAATGCACAGGCCCTCCAGTTCTGCTACAATTACTTCCAGTGCCAACTGTGACAAGAACTACACAAAGTCCAACAGCAAAGCATTTGTGGCTGTCGTTGCTATTTAAAATACCTTTTGTCTTGAACAGAGAAAGAAATACATGTTATGATAGTTCTACTGCTTCCAAGTTCCATGTGGGCATTTTTCAATATTAAAAAACCATTCATTTAGTGAGGCCTAGGCTACAGCATCATTCATAGTACTTATATCTTGCCCACAGAAGAAATACCAAACTACCTAATATGTCATATTAGTTTTTCTGTGTCACTTTAACAAATTGTAAATCCACTTTACTTTTACACCATTTGAAAACAGCGTTCTTATGATGTCCACTTAACACAATGAAGGTAGGAACTGAACTTCTACGATTTCTTTACACTTCTTTAAATGCAATGCTACTCTGGCATGCTTTCTGCAAGGCAATCAACACTATCACAATCTATGTTGCAGTTACTTTTCAGTACACATAAATGTTCAAAGCAGAGGTCATTTTCTGGTAACACATGAAGTTAGTGACTTTCTAGCTTACTCATTGGTATCTTCTGCATTACAAGATACTTGTTGTGAATAGTTCAGTACAACCACAATTCAAAAGAGTGAAATTATCCATCACAAAACAGAGTCCACCTCTGTAACTGAGTGGCTGGGATCTGGGTTCAATTCTCGGCTGGGTTGGAGATTTTATCTGCTTGGGGACTGGTTGTTGTGTTGGCCTTATCATCATTAATGTGCAAGTCACCAAAGTGGCATAAAATAAAAGACTTGCACTAGGTGCCCGAACAATTCCAGTTGAGCTGTCCCAGCCAATTAGGTCAAGTGATCATATCATTTCATATCATATTAAAAACAGACATACTTAGAAAGTTTATTATTTTAATCATGGTTTTAATTTTCAGCAAGCATAGTATATACTTCGCAGAACAAAGTTTTAATCTGAAAAACACTTAGAAAGATTAAAAATCCCCAACTGCTAAAAAATTCTTTGTAAAATTTTGGAGACAAGAAATTTAGCCCAAAATAATTACAACACAAATAGGATGGAAACTGTTTTCTTCATGGGTGGTTTATTTTTTTAGTTTTCAATATTTTTAACACAACATGAATTACATATTAAATATTAAGAGAAGAAAACACTAAGTATTACTTGATTTCCACAGTACAATAAATTCTAATTGTTCAAAACAATAGAGTGCATATTGCTGTGAAAAAAGCCATTTTTTGACTGTCTCCCAATCTCTTCAAAGTTACGCTGGAATACACCACTAATTTTAGTCTGTAAATAGCAATTCATTCCTTGCTCACAAAGTCATTGGGCAATCAGTGTTTCCATAAACTTAATGCCAAAATGGAAAAAAAAAAATTGCCAATTGTTACTGCCAACAGCTGAGGTTACTACAATCACCTACATGTGACACAGGAATTAAGCTCAAATTGTCTTACACAGTTATTTGTAACTTAAAGAGATTTTTATGGTATGAACTGGCTGGTATACATAATGAATTTTCTGACTTGTGAATATCAACAGTTCTACAAGCTGGTGGATGAAAAATTGTCAAAAACTGATGCTAACTGTGTATTCAAATAGCTCCAAGATTAAGGAGCATATTTCTATTATCAATAGTCAACACTTTACTGTAACTATCAGACTATTGTTTGGAAACTACTGGGTGATTATTTTCAATTACATTGTTGTGTACCAGCATGTGATTCAATAGCAGTCTATTACCACTGGAATCTGGCCATAAGTGCACTATCTCTTACATTAACTTCCTCACTGTGTTTGTCAATACTATAACGCACACAACAAATGATCAATGCAGTGTGATACACAATCTAATGAATGTAGGTAATTCAGAGCACTGTATCACACAAAATTTTTTGTATCTCAATGAATGACAAAAGATTTAAAAATGTTTAAATAACATTACATAACACAAACTGATAATGCTTTGTCAACATTTTTCAATGTGGTTTTTCAGTCAATAATATCATTACTGGGATATAATGAAATGCCCTTCTTTTAGATGAAGCACACCAAACAACTGCAATTAACTATTACATGTTGTTGTTGTTGTTGTCGTCGTCTTCAGTCCTGAGACTGGTTTGATGCAGCTCTCCATGCGACTCTATCCTGTGCAAGCTGCTTCATCTCCCAGTATGTATTGCAATGTACATCCTTCTGAATTTGTATTCATCTCTTGGTCTCCCTCTACGATTTTTACCCTCCACGCTGCCCTCCAATGCTAAATTTGTGATCCCTTGATGCCTCAAAACATGTCCTACCAACCAATCCCTTCTTCTAGTCAAGTTGTGCCACAAACTTCTCTTCTCCCCAATCCTGTTCAATACCTCCTCATTAGTTATGTGATCTATCCACCTTATCTTCAGCATTCTTCTGTAGCACCACATTTCGAAAGCTTCTATTCTCTTCTTGTCCAAACTAGTTATCGTCCATGTTTCACTTCCATACATGGCTACACTCCAAACAAATACTTCCAGAAACGACGTCCTGATACATAAATCTATATTCGATGTTAACAAATTTCTCTTCTTCAGAAATGCTTTCCTTGCCATTGCCAGTCTACATTTTATATCCTCTCTACTTCGACCATCATCAGTAATTTTACTTCCTAAACAGCAAAACTCCTTTACTGCTTTAAGTGTCTCATTTCCTAGTCTAATTCCCTCAGCATCACCCGATTTAATTTGACTACATTCCATTATCCTCGTTTTGCATTTGTTGATGTTCATCTTATATCCTACTTTCAAGACACTGTCCATTCCGTTCAACTGCTCTTCCAAGTCCTTTGCTGTCTCTGACAGAATTACGATGTCATCGGCGAACCTCAAAGTTTTTCTCCATGGATTTTAATACCTACTGCAAATTTTTATTTTGTTTCCTTTACTGCTTGCTCAATACACAGATTGAATAACATCGGGGAGAGGCTACAACCCTGTCTCATTCCTTTCCCAACCACTGCTTCCCTTTCATCCCCCTCGACTCTAATAACTGCCATCTGGTTTCTGTACAAATTGTAAATAGCCTTTCGCTCCCTGTATTTTACCTCTGCCACCTTCAGAATTTGAAAGAGAGTATTCCAGTCAACACAGTCAAAAGCTATCTCTAAGTCTACAAATGCTAGATACGTAGGTTTGCCTTTTCTTAATCTTTCTTCTAAGATAAGTCGTAAGGTCAGTATTGCCTCACGTGTTCAAACATTTCTACAGAATCCAAACTGATCTTCCCCGAGGTCCGCATCTACCAGTTTTTCCATTCGTCTGTAAAGTATTCGCGTTAGTATTTTGCAGCTGTGACTTATGATACTGATTGTTCGGTAATTTTCACATCTGTCAACACCTGCATTCTTTGGAATTGGAATTATTATATTATTCTTGAAGTTTGAGAGTATTTCGCCTGTCTCATACATCTTGCTCACCAGATGGTAGAGTTTTGTCATGACTGGCTCTCCTAAGGCCGTCAGTAATTCTAATGGAATGTTGTCTACTCCCGGGGCCTTGTTTCGACTTAGGTCTTTCAGTGCTCTGTCAAACTCTTCACACAGTATCATATCTCCCATTTCATCTTCATCTACATCCTTTTCCATTTCCATACTATTGTCCTCAAGTACATTGCCCTTGTATAGACCCTCTATATACTCCTTCCACTTCTCTGCTTTCCCTTCTTTGCTTAGAACTGGGTTTCCATCTGAGCTCTTGATATTAATACAAGTGGTTCTCTTTTCTCCAAAGGTCCCTTTAATTTTCCTGTAGGCAATATCTACCTTGCCCCTAGTGAGATAAGCCTCTACATCCTTACATTTGTCCTTTAGCCATGCCTGTTTAGCTATTTTGCACTTCCTGTTGACCTCATTTTTGAGACGTTTGTATTCCTTTTTGCCTGCTTCATTTACTGCATTTTTATATTTTCTCATTCATTAATTAAATTCAATATTCCTTCTGTTACCCAAAGATTTCTTCTAGCCCTCTTCTTTTTACATACTTGAACGTCTGCTGCCTTTACTACATCATCCCTCAGCTATCCATTCTTCTTCTACTGTGTTTCTTTCCCCCATTCCTGTCAACTGTTCCCTTATGCTCTCCTTGAAACTCTGTACAACCTCTGGTTCTTTCAGCTTATCCAGATCCCATGTCCTTAAATTCCCACCTTTTTGCAGTTTCCTCAGTTTTAACCTACAGGTCATAACCAATAGATTGTGGTCAGAGTCTACATCTGCCCCTGGAAATGTCCTACAATTTAAAACCTGATTCCTAAATCTCTGTCTTACCATTATATAATCTATCTGATACCTTTTAGTATCTCCAGGCTTCTTCCATGTATACAACCTTCTTTTATGATTCTTGAACCAAGTGTTAGCTATGACTAAGTTATGCTCTGTGCAAAATTCTACCAGACGGCTTCCTCTTTCATTTCTTTGCCCCAGTCCATATTCACCTACTACGTTTCCTTCTCTCCCTTTTCCTACTACCGAATTCCAGTCACCCATGACTATTAAATTTTCGTCTCCCTTCACTACTTGAATAATTTCTTTTATCTCATCATACATTTCATCAATTTCTTCATCATCTGCAGAGCTAGTTGGCATATAAACTTGTACTACTGTAGTAGGCATGGGCTTTGCTTCTATCTTGGCCACAATAATGCGTTCACTATGCTGTTTGTAGTGGCTTACCCGCACTCCTATTTTTTTTTTATTCATTATTAAACCTACTCCTGCATTACCCCTATTTGATTTTGTATTTATAACCCTGTATTCACCTGACCAAAAGTCTTGTTCCTCCTGCCACCGAACTTCACTAATTCCCACTATAACTAACTTTAACTTATCCATTTCCCTTTTTAAATTTTCTAACCTAACTGCCCGATTAAGGGATCTGACATTCCATGCTCCGATCTGTAGAATGCCAGCTTTTTTTCTCCTGATAATGACGTCCTCCTGAGTAGTCCCCGCCCGGAGATCCGAATGAGGGACTATTTTACCTCCGGAATATTTTACCCAAGAGGACGCCATCATCATTTAATCATACAGTAAAGCTGCATGTCCTCGGGAAAAATTACGGCTGTAGTTTCCCCTTGCTTTCAGCCGTTCGCAGTACCAGCACAGCAAGGCCGTTTTGGTTATTATTACAAGGCCAGATCAGTCAATCATCCAGACTGTTGCCCCTGCGACTACTGAAAAGGCTGCTGCCCCTCTTCAGGAACCACATGTTTGTCTGGCCTCTCAACAGATACCCCTCCGTTGTGGTTGCACCTAACAGTACGGCCATTTTTATTGCTGAGGCACGCAAGCCTCCCCACCAACGGCAAGGTCCATGGTTCATGGGAGGAAAAACATTACTTTTCAGGTGTTTAGGCAGTTGAAAAACCTGAAAAAATTATTCTGTGGGTAGCCATTGTTTACTGGCCATGAATGCACAATCAATTTGATTAAAATTCAATTTGGATGAATTGAAAACTATTTATTTCATACCTCATTTATCCGATTATAAGATGAGGTCTTTTCTCCAAATTCATCGTTCTAAAAATACGGGGTCGTCTTATATTTGCAAAATAAACTATTGCTGCTAAGGTCAATGTTTCTACATTGTTAATAGATTAATACAAGAGTTGCCTTACATTTACAGATGAATCATTGGCTACTGACATTTCTTACAAATTCATTTTGAAGAATTCCATAGGTAGGGATAAGTAAACAATGCTTTCATTTGAATAGGCTCCAAATTTCCTGATGTGCTGAAGCACTTCAAACAGTATAGATCTTGCTGAAACAATCAATTGTCATTTGATTCATGTACTAGTACAAGGGAAACACAAGAAACTACAAACTAGCCACTACAAAAACCTAACACCCTGCTCAAAATTTGGTAATTTTATGAAAAACAGCTGGAAACAATATTAAATTCTATCAGCTTATAAAATTTTGTTGTATTTGAACATGTATGCAATAAAAGTTCTTGTACATGCATTGATACAGTGCACAGATGAGTTGCAAATGAGAAATTTGGTCACTGTTCATGTATCAGAATACAAGAGAGGAAGTCACCAGCTTCTAATCAGCTTTAGAACAAGATGATGAGATCAAGATGAAATGGGAAAGAACATTAATTCAGAATTGAATGTCTAACAAAGTGAAGAAATCACATTAAACTGACTGCAATTGTTACCTCAGAATAAATTACAGTGAAAAAACAGCTCACTGGATCACAGGCCCAAGTGTAAGTTCAAGAACTGGACTGAATCCTGATTGCAACCCTTTATTTGTGAATTAGTTATTATTTTTCATATGAGCTGTACCCTAGAAATTATTGCCATCCATGATTCACTATACCTCAAGCACAACACTACAGAAGTGTTGCAGGGGGACACTGACACCAGCTTGGCTGAGAGTGTGGGAAGGGGAGTTGAGAGAGGGAGGCAAATTTCATTGTGCTGCCAACCACAGGAATCAATACTGCGTACTTTGGCTTTATATGGACATCTACCGTGTTTGCACTGTAGTTTGCCTGAATTCCTTTGTGTTCGGAATCAAACTGACTTTAAAATTGGGTAAATATTCAACAACACACACATTTCTGCAAGAGATGCTAAAAGCCTACAATGGAGCCAGTGGCATACTTACATATTTTGTGCAGCAATGTTGGCACTCACTTTCAGGAGTGAGGAATGACATGGCGGGTGTGTGTCAGCTACTGTTTCTACACGGCCAATGAGACAGACTTTACATTATAATATTCTCATGTTAGTATAAAAGTGAAATTTGCTATGTGTTCAGGACAGGGGGGGGGGGGGGGAGAGGGAGGGGGGGGGGGGGGGGGTGGCACCAGCTATATTCTCAGGTCCCACCATAATCACAACCTCGGAAATTGCCACATATTCAGAAGAAGCAGATTTTTATTTGTGACACCGAAGACATACATTTTACAGCATTTTACAATGATTAAAAATGGTGATACCACAAATGACCTGCTAAGCAAATAAAAAAGGCAGTGGGAACTAAAACTTAATGTCAACAATTTCTTTTGTTTACCTTATTTCCACTTGCATTATTAAAATGTAGACAATTAGAAAATGTGTAAGTTTAGAATATGTGTAATGTTAACTTTTCAGGCAGTCAATAAAAGTTTGTAACTTTGATTAGACAGAATATGTTACAACACGAATTTTTCTCAAGGATCCTCTTTTTTTTTTTTTTTTTTTTTTTTTTTTTAAAAAGAAAAAGGGTGGGGGGGTGGGAAGGCCATCTTATATTTAGAGTCGCCTTATGCTAGAGTAATTACAGTACACAGGACTACAGAAAGACAAAGGTGTTAGCTTAATGGTAAGTCATGAGACTGGGCAACAAAAAGCAATTCACCTTCAAGCAATTTCCTAGCCACTTCTTCATCATGGAGACGATCCTTCAGACTGTCACGATCCATTGAGACGAGTGCAAGTTCGGCACGAGCATGGCCTACATCCAGTAATGTATCCAGCTGCTCTGAACCTTGTCCCTCCTCAAAAGCTTTTAACTGGCGGAGACAGTCTTGCAGTACTGTCAATTCACTGTCACGCATTGCAACAGTTTCCCGGGACTCTTCCAGCTCATTTGTTAATCGACTAATCTCCGAGCGCGTACTCTCAGTTATCTGTCTCGAAACAGTTGAATAAGTTAGACTGTGACAGATTCCTTTAGAGGTACATAAATATTTGTCATACAGTATTTGTCTCCACAATAATACACCATTTAAAAATATAATTACTATAAAAATTAATTTTAAATTTTCACTATACCAGGAAGGCCACTTCAACACTTGCCTAACTGAAGAATTTTAATTGAGAAAAGAAAACGCAATGGATGTATCAATAATTACTTGAGTTTCTACACTCAGCAGCTTTTTTTTATACTTATGAAGTAAGGCTAATATTTTCTTTTTCACAAGTGTATTTATTGTGTGCAAATTTGCCCTATTCAATTGGCAATGGTAAATATTCTACTGTTCCATCAATAATATTCAGAAAGCCATGGCAAACTTTTCACAAATATACTCAGCCAGCATGACTAAAGTGTTATCCCAAATAATGCTCTATCAACAACGTACTGAAAAGGAAAACATAAGAGTTTTAAGTCATGTTGACATCACAGTCTTCAGGGAGAGACCAGACCACTGTACCAACTCGGATTTGACAAGTAAGGAAGTTTTAACTGGTGATGTCGTTACTGAAGGAGCTATCACACCATTTGACAGAAATGCTTTATGAAACCACAGAAAACTTCAATGATGACTGTCGGACAAGGATCTGAACTTACACTTTCCAAGTAGCAGCTAGTTCCTTTTTACATAAGCAGCTTGCTCTGGCAGCATTTAAAAAATCTGTATGCTGGTAAGTTGTTGTAAATGAAATGCAAATAGAGAAATTGTGAACAATGTTTTTATGAAATTATTAACTGGTGTTCTTGGTGGGAAAATCAAAAAGACAAGATTTATTCAGTTCTATGCTGTGAAAAGAGACAAGGCCACCACGAAAAATAAAATTCATAATGGAATGCCCAAATATGTGGAGCAGCATATTGAGAAGAATTTAAACAGTAAAAACTGAATACCTCTATAGTTTTACTATAGAAGTTATCAGTGCTCCGCAGCTTTTCAAAAAATGATGGCCCACAATGTAACATTTTGTGATAATTCATCACTTTATAAAAAGCTTTCCTAGGAGAGGAGAAAGTAATCTGTATTAGGTGAGACATCTTTCAAGTACACCCCAAAGAGGTATGTGTTTTGTAAGGGACCTATAGAGTTCTTAGGGTGAGATTACAGTTACCTAAATATGGAAAATACTTTTACTAATTAAATTGCAGGGAGCAAAGGAATAAAAGCAAGGTGCCAAACTTACTTCACACAGGGTGTAGACATCACAAGTACTTTTGTCAAAGACTAAATTAATGTGTCAATTGGTACTCTACATTAATTTGTGACTATGTCTAGCAGACCAGAGTGCAGCCTCCAGCTTTCACAAACAGACTGTCTGCTATTGGTCTTGTGAGGTAGCTTTAATAATGAATGCATAAGCAGAATGGTATTCAAATTCTTTCCCTGGCCAATTTAATTTAGCTTCTTCTAAGTTTTACAGGTTCTTATCTGCTGATTGTAGAATGCTCCTTCAACAAAGCCATTTCCATTTCTCCCATTCATGGCTGTCCATCTGCACCTAGATATGAATGGCATGTTAAAAAGTGATCCTAATCAAAACTGTGAAGAGTGGCATGGTCCTGATGTGGTACAGAAGTCAACGTGTTAAAATTAATAAATTTCAATACTGATAACATATGTACAACATGATAACAAGCAATATATATTAAGACCATCATATATGGTTGACTGGCTCAAATTGCTGTAATAAGGTACCTGAGACAGTTGTTGCTGAAGGGCTCTTATCTTTTCTTCCATTTCTGACATCAGGTCAATTTTTTCCTTCTGAATTTTGAGAAGCGAATCTGTTGTCTAAAAAAAGAAAATTATAAATGTTTATATTTACAACAGCACTCATTGTGAAATAACTTATATTTAAGATACACTGCAATCACTTGAAAATTTTTGAATAATTATTTTGTTTTTGTGTTAGGGAGGTGGGTGGGTGGGTGGGTGGGTGAGTGAGTGAGTGAGTGAGTGAGTGAGTGAGCGAGCGAGCGAGCGAGCGAGGGAGGGAGGGAGGGAGGGAGTGGATGTTCTATATTTCTGTGGGAGAAGCGCTTATTACTGATATCTAAAGCGCTGTACTGTAAGCACAAACCAACAATATAATTTTACACATGTGTGGCATGGAGTTAATGAAATTTTTAGTAAGTTCATCTTTCATCAAAAAAGGAATCTCCAGTTCTGGAATAGTTATGATTACTGGGATAGCTGCAGCTGCCTTGTAAGTGAAAACCACAAGTGACCAATAAGGCTCAAGTCAAGGCAGCAAGATGGCCACTGTGTTCAAGAATTTATCTCACATTCTAATTGGGCATTGACCATCTGAACTAAATAGAGATGAAAACTGTCTAGGAAATTGTCATTGATGGCATCAGCAAAGGACAGAAAAATGTATCTTTGACAAAACACTAAATAGTTTCAGCCCATGTGGAGATTTATATATCAATCAATGTCAGTTCCAGTCTGCACCATAAAAGGAAGGAAGATTGGTATTTAACATCCCATCCAAAAGGTTTAAAGCCCCCTTGAAAATGAGGTCATTATAGACAGAATGAGCACTAAAAATAGGGAAGAATGGGGAAGGAAATAAGTCTGTGGCCATTTCACTGCACTCCCAAAATTCAACAGTTATGCACATTATACTAAACTGTAATGAAAAATGAAAGCAAGGCTAATCAATATTAGTCAGTTTTGTGTTGTTGTAAGACAGATAAGAATGTTTGTTCAGATTTATGTGAAGTTTTATTTGTTTGGACTTTCGACATATATAATCCAAAAATTCCTCATTAACATACAGGTATATTTTTCATCATAGAATTTCAACATATTCAGCATTACTGCACAATTAACAAAAACTTTAATAATTTCTAAATTAAGTTCATAAGACACAAAACACACCAGAATATTAAACATTCATATAAAAAGCATCATACATTGCAAATTGCTGCAAACGAATGCATACCAGATCAAAACAGACAGGTATGGATTCCACAACATTCAGTAAAGGTATCACAGTCGCCTGGTGTTGCAATGCACATCCAAGGAATTACAGTCTCCAACCACACCCAAAAACACAGTTTGGGTGGGGGTTCAACAAACAACATAAAAATGCTGGCAAAATTTCCCATGGATAAATTGTAGACAAGCAATAATTGAACATTAAATTTTGTGAACACTTTTGGCTCCTATACTATGGAGGATCAAGAAGTGCATGCTCAATGTCAGCAATTGTCTACCCTTAAGCTAGTAAAGCAATTTCAAAAATTTGTTCTGTAATGCATGTTCAGGCCGTAAGAAAAGTTGAGTGCTATTATTTTATCATATTTGCACTAACTGGTCTGTGGTGGTGGTTAGTGTTTAACGTCCCGTCGACAACGAGGTCATTAGAGACGGAGCGCAAGCTCTGGTTAGGGAAGGATTGGGAAGGAAATCTGCCGTGCCCTTTCAAAGGAACCATCCCAGCATTTGCCTGAAACGATTTAGAGAAATCACATTTTATTAGTTTTATCATTGTTGTGTGCCATGCTAGAGGTACACCAAAAATACCATATCTCTCAAGTCCACACTGCAGCTTCCAGATGATGCACACAAACTTGGACATTTTTCTGCTTCTGTGCCACTTCTTCCAGCATGTTGTGTACATCCATCGACAGTGTGGACTGCTAATTGGGAACATTGTCATTCTTGAACTACATTGTATCTGCCTTGTGCTAGTGAACAAGGTGGACTGGTGGACAGGAACCAAAATACAACATGCCACGGACACTCAAAACAGTTACTAATCAGCAGTCACGCAGTTCACTTCAATGCTTGGAGTTAGTTCAGTACAGTATTCTGACAACTATCATCCAAGTCAGTGATCGTTATTTACGGAAAACTGCAATCAGTTACGGGATGTCTGAAAACTTACTATCAATGATGCTTACAATATCTTAAACTGCCAAGAGACAGCACAGTTATTCAGATATCATTATATTAGGTTAGGACACCATGTGCCACATCATCTGACATTTTTCTGACTTGGTAAAACATGAAAGACTTGACATTTTTGACAATACTCAAGATTTGACAACTACAAACTGCTGCTCAGCACAAACCCACAGAACTCTTGTCAACACAGAGTGACAAGAGAAAAGAAACATAATGGAGAAAAGAGAAAAATTACAAAGCTGGGCAAGATTTTATTTCCACTTAAAATTAGAGTGCACAAGTTATATTCATTGACTTTTTGTGGCAACACTGTGGCTTTATTCTGTGACTGATACATTCCAAGACTGCTAATCAGTTTCATTTCCAGAAATGATTTTTTATGAATTTTGCTAACAGTTCTGAGGATATATTTTGGACATGACCCAATCAGAGCTCGCCCTACAACCAGTAGTAACCTTACTGCAACAACTGTCTACAGCTCATGAGCTCATGGTGGGACACTTCAGGACAGGAAGACCAATGACCAACAAAAATGACCATTGCAGTTCAAGCTGCCACCATACCCTTTCCAGCATTCCATTAAAAAGCTGAGTCCTCAAACAACTACATCCAGCAACTGGAACAGCATTACCTCACACATCAGAGATCAGGTGATGCTGAATGAAAATCATTTTTATTAATATATGAAGATCCCACTGTGTTTTAACTTCTTCATAGAAACTGTCCCCTATTTGTGAACCAGTGACTCTCATAAATGACATTAAACAATCGCTTGCAAAATAATTTGCTCTCAAGTTCATGTTGCTGTTGCTGCTAGGCAAAGATTTTTCTCAATGTTCCAAGAAGTCAAATCAAAGCTATAAACAGTAGATTACTCAATTGCAGAACCTGACTGGAAAACATAAATTTCATTGTGAAAATGGTCACTGCGAGCAATCTTATGCAGACTCATTAATTTGTGGTGGGCTTATCATGCACTCACCTGACAATAAATCAAAGAATGGCTGTTTGGTTTAACAAACTCATCTTTATAAGTTTGTTTGCTGTTGATTTGGCATACGGAAAAATGCATGTAGTTACAGAAGCAAGATGCTGACATATTAATTACACATCAACAGCTGGCACGGCCAAGCACACAGCAGGACCAGATCTGGAAATTGCAGACTGAGCATGCTATGCTGTACCATAAACCACACATAGGGTGATCGTGTCTATCACTGTTGCCCAGTCTTTGAAATTACTGTACAAAGACTGGGCATAGAGCTGAGGCATACAAAACAAAGTACACTCATGCATATGGCAATGGCAAATGTGTGCAAATTCATAAACTTGCACAGATGAATCATGAGGTGAATGTTATCTTTCATGAGAACAAAAAGTTGTTGGCTGTTAACTCTTCAAGTCAACAAAGTGGAGAGCAATTTTCAAACTGACACTGGGTTGTAAATTTTAATCGTTAACCTGTAGGCCTACAAAAAGTTAGGAATGCCAAAGGAAACAGACTTTCAAAGTTTGCTCTTCAGTTACAGCAATTAGGAGATTCCAGTAAATGGACAATTTTCAACAGATATTAATATATAAACCATTTATGAAAAAGGCTACATTCGTAGACATAAATTTAAATAAATAAATCAACAAATTTACAAAGACTGGATCTCTTCAATGCTTTGAGCTTCCTTCACAAGGGAACAAATCAAACTCAAACTAACGTTCTGAATGGAGGATTACATCAGGTTACATCAGCTATTGCAAAAATCTGATACTTTTCCCGAAGCAACTAGCAGTATTAAAGGTTATAAGACACACATTACACTGAAGGTAAATGAAATGTCAAAGTTCTGCAAATCACACTACATTCCTTTTGCGATAAAAGGTAAAATAAAGGAGGAACTCGACCGTCTTCAACAGAATGTTGTTACTGAAGCCATAACCAGTAGCCAACAGGCAATACTGATCATAGTTGCACAGAAACTGAATGGTTCAGTTCATATCTACAGAGATTTCAAAGTGACAGTTAATTCTCAGTCAGTTACGGATTCATATCTTATTCCCAAGTTGGAAGAATTTATGTCAAAGTTAGCTGGAAGTAAGTACTTTGGTAAACTGGATCATAAACAATCATATTTTCAGATTTCTTTGGATGAAGATGCTGAGAGATTTATGGTGATAAATACGCCATTTGGTGTCTACTGTTACTACAGGTTACCCGTTGTAGCGGCCAGCCTGCCGTGTTTGCTCTAGTGGTACTGCACCAAAGTTAAGTACCATTTGTAACATACTTGTAATAAATATAATTTGCTCCTTCTTTCTGTGTTGCCACATCTTCGTTATAGTGCTACCCTATTAAGTGTTTATTTGGAAGCATACAAGAAAACAAAACCTGTTCCTTTGAACCCTCTATTCAAATATGTCTGCCACTGGACCATTCAGGTATGCTGTCAGCCATTATTGTAGTTATCATCATCATCATTTAAGATTGATTATGCCTTTCAGCGTTCAGTCTGGAGCATAGTCCACCTTATAAAATTCCTCCATGTTCCCCTATTCAGTGCTAACATTGGTGCCTCTTCTGATGTTAAGCCTATCACTTCAAAATCATTTTTAACCGAATCCAGATACCTTCTCCTTGGTCTGCCCCGACTCCTCCTACCCTCTCCTGCTGAACCTATGAGTCTCTTGGGTAACCTTTCTTCTTCCATGCGTGTAACATGACCCCACCATCTAAGCCTGTTCACCCTAACTGCTACATCTACAGAGTTCATTCCCAGTTTTTCTTTGATTTCCTCATTGTGGACACCCTCCTGCCATTGTTCCCATCTATTAGTACCTGCAATCATCTTAGCTACTTTCATATCCGTAATCTCAACCTTATTGATAAGGTAACCTGAATCCACCCGGCTTTCGCTCCCATACAACAAAGTTAGTCGAACGGTGCACAGATAACTTAGTCTTGGTACTGACTTCCTTCTTGCAGAAGAGAGTACATCGTAGCTGAGCGCTCACTGCATTAGCTTTGTTACACCTCGCTTCCAGTTCTTTCACTATGTTGCCATCGTGTGAGAATATGCATCCTAAGTACTTGAAACCGTCCACCTGTTCTAACTTTGTTCCTTCTATTTGGCACTCAATCCGTATGCTAATCTTCATATCATAGTCCTTACATTTCTGATCTAGCTCTGAAATGTTACTTTGCAAACTTTCAATCGAATCTGCCATCTCAACTAAGTCATCCGCATATGCAAGACTGCTTATTTTGTGTTCACATATCTTAATCTCACCCAGCCAGTCTATTGTTTTCAACATATGATCCATAAATAATATGAACAACAGTGGAGACAGGTTGCAGCCTTGTCTTACCCCTGAAACTACTTTGAACCATGAACTCAATTTACCGTCAACTCTAACTGCTGCCTGACTATCCATGTAAAGACCTTTAATTGCTTGCAAAAGTTTGCCCCGTATTCCATAATCTCGTAGAACAGACAATAACTTCTTCCTAGGAACCCGATCATATGCCTTTTCTAGATCTGTAAAGCGTAGATACAATTCCCTGTTCCACTCATAACACTTCTCCATTATTTGCCGTAAGCTAAAGATCTGGTCCTGACAACCTCTAAGAGGCATAAACCCACACTGATTTTCATCCAATTGGTCCTCAACTAATACTTGCACTTTTCTTTCAACAATACCTGAGAAGATTTTACCCACAATGCTGATTAAAGAGATACCTCTGTAGTTGTTACAATCTTTCCTGTTTCCATGTTTGAAGATTGGTGTGATTACTGCTTTTGTCCAGCCTGATGGAACCTGTCCCGACTCCCAGGCCATTTCAATTATCCTGTGTAGCCATTTAAGACCTGCCATTCCACTGTATTTGATGAGTTCCGGCTTAATTTCATCCACCCCAGCTACTAGAGGACAAATGTAAGGATGTAGAAGCTTTATCTCACTAGGGGTAAGATAGATACTGCCTACAGGAAAATTAAAGAGACCTTTGGAGAGAAGAGAACCACGTGTATGAATATCAAGAGCTCAGATGGCAACCCAGTTCTAAGCAAAGAAGGGAAGGCAGGAAGGTGGAAGGAGTATATAGAAGGTTTATACAAGGGTTATGTACTTGAGGACAATATTATGGAAATGGAAGAGGATGTAGATGAAGATGAAATGGGAGATACGATACTGCGTGAAGAGTTTGACAGAGCACTGAAAGACCTGAGTCGAAACAAGGCCCCCGGAGTAGACAACATTCCATTAGAACTAATGACGGCCTTGGGAGAGCCAGTCATGACAAAACTCTACCAGCTGGTGAGCAAGATGTATGAGACAGGCGAAATACCCTCAGACTTCAAGAAGAATATAATAATTCCAATCCCAAAGAAAGCAGGTGCTGACAGATGTGAAAATTACCGAACTATCAGTTTCATAAGTCACAGCTGCAAAATACTAAAGTGAATTCTTTACAGACGAATGGAAAAACTGGTAGATGCGGACCTCGGGGAGGATCAGTTTGGATTCCGTCGAAATGTTGGAACACGTGAGGCAATACAGACCTTACGACTTATCTTAGAAGAAAGATTAAGAAAAGGCAAACCTACGTTTCTAGCATTTGTAGACTTAGAGAAAGCTTTTGACAATGTTGACTGGAATACTCTCTTTCAAATTCTAAAGGTGCCAGGGGTAAAATACAGGGAGCGAAAGGCTATTTACAATTTGTACAGAAACCAGATGGCAGTCATAAAAGTCGAGGGGCATGAAAGGGAAGCAGTGGTTGGGAAAGGAGTGAGACAGGGTTGTAGCCTCTCCCCGATGTTATTCAATCTGTATATTGAGCAAGCAGTATAGGAAACAAAAGAAAAATTTGGAGTAGGTATTAAAATTCATGGAGACGAAGTAAAAACTTTGAGGTTCGCCGATGACATTGTAATTCTGTCAGAGACGCCAAAGGACTTGGAAGAGCAGTTCAACGGAATGGACAGTGTCTTGAAAGGAGGATGTAAGATGAACATCAACAAAAGCAAAACGAGGATAATGGTATGTAGTCAAATTAAATCGGGTGATGCTGGTCGAAGTAGAGAGGATATAAAATGTAGACTGGCAATGGCAAGGAAAGCGTTTCTGAAGAAGAGAAATTTGTTAACATCAAATATAGATTTATGTATCAGGAAGTCGTTTCTGAAAGTATTTGTTTGGAGTGTAGCCATGTATGGAAGTGAAATATGGACGATAACTAGTTTGGACAAGAAGAGAATAGAAGCTTTTGAAATGTGGTGCTACAGAAGAATACTGAAGATAAGGTGGATAGATCACGTGACTAATGAAGAGGTATTGAATAGGATTGGGGAGAAGAAAAGTTTGTGGCACAACTTGACTAGAAGAAGGGATCGGTTGGTAGGACATGTTTTGAGGCATCAAGGGATCACAAATTTAGCGTTGGAGGGCAGCGCGGAGGGTAAAAATCGTAGAGGGAGATCGAGAGATGAGTACACTAAGCAGATTCAGAAGGATGTAGGTTGCAGTAGGTACTGGGAGATGAAGCAGCTTGCACAGGATAGAGTAGTATGGAGAGCTGCATCAAACCAGTCTCAGGACTGAAAACAACAACAACAACAACAACAACAACAACAACAGCTGCTTTATTGCACTGCAATCTACTGACCATTTTCTCCACTTCCTCAAATGTGATCCTATTTCCATCATCATTCCTATCCCAGTGTACCTCGAAATCCGAAACATTACTGATCATATTTTCACCTACATTGAGCAACTCTTCAAAATAGTCACTCCATCTGCACAAGGCATCCACAGGATTCACCAACAGTATTCCTGATCTGTCCAAAATACTTGTCATTTCCTTCTTACCTCCGTTTTGAAGACTGCTAATTACACTCCAGAATGGTTTTCCAGCAACTTGACCCAAAGTCTCCAACCTGTTTCCAAAGTCTTCCCAAGATTTCTTCTTGGATGCTGCAATTATCTGTTTGGCTATGTTTCTTTCTTCAACATAACTTTCTCTGTCTACCTGAGTTCTAGTATGTAGCCATTTTTGATACGCCTCCTTTGTCCTTTTACAGGCTGCCTTGACTGTGTCATTCCACCAAGCTGTTTGCTTCATCCTACCTTTACACACTACTGTTCCCAGAAATTCTTTAGCCACTTCTAGTACTGTGTCCCTGTACCTTGTCCATTCCATTTCCAATGACTGTAATGACTACATTGAACTAACTGGTACCTTTCTGAGATCATTGTTATGTACTTGTGCCTGATTTCCTTATCCTGAAGTTTCTCCACTCTTATCCTCCTACACATTGACCTGACCTCCTGCACTTTTGGCATCACAATCCCTATTTCACTGCAGATTAAATAATGATCAGTCTCATCAAAGAATCCCCTGAATACACGTGTGTCCCTCACAGCCTTCCTGAATTCCTGATCTGTTATTATATAGTCAATGACAGATATGGTTCCCCTGCCTTCCCAAGTATACCGGTGAATGTTCTTATGTTTAAAAAAGGAGTTTGTGATTATTAAGCCCATACTGGCACAGAAATCCAAGAGTCGTTTCCCGTTCCTGTTGGCCTCCATATCCTCTCCAAATTTACCCATAACCTTTTCATACCCTTCTGTTTGATTTCCAATCCTGGCATTAAAATCACCCATGAGCAGAACACTGTCCTTGTCCTTTACTTTAACAACTACATCACTGAGTGCCTCATAAAAACTATCCATCTTATATCTTGATCTGTCCCTTCACAATGCGAATATACTGACACAATCCTAATTTTCCTGCTAGACACTGTCGAATCTATCCACATCAGTCGTTCGTTTACATACCTTATTGCAACTACGCTGGGTTCCATTTCTTTCCTGATGTAAAGCCCTACACCCCATTTTGCTATTCCTGCTTTGACTCTTGACAGGTAGACCTTGTATTCTCCCACTTCCTCTCTTTCTCACCCCTTACCGAAAGTCACTGACAGCTAAAACGTCAAACGCCATCTTACTTGCAGCCTCTGCCAGCTCTACCTTCTTCCCAGAGTAGCCCCCATTGATATTAATAGCTCCCCATCTCATTACCATTTGTTTGCCAAGTCGTATCTTAGGAGTCCCTGTTTTGTCAGTTAGAGGTGGGACTCCATCACCTCAAAAGGTCCGAGGCATTTTGCTCTGCTTGTTGCCAGCATTATGTTTAAAGTACCAGGGAAGCAGGTTGCTAGCCTTACTTGCCCCAAGGCCCATTGAGTTTTACCCCTAACGGTTGAGGGACTAACCGGTGGATTTGGTAGTCTTTGCCGTATGAGCACAAAGGTGACAACGACTCAGAATATGTCCGAGATGCCCAGCCTTATTCCAAAGTAACTGGTATCCCAACTGTCGGGACCACTTACTTGGCCACTCATACGTTGCCTGTGGTTCATGAACTAGGACATGACTACAGGAACCCACACCATGAACCATGAAAAAACCATGAAAAAATTATTGAGCTTGGACACTCAAGATGATGAAAATCATCATCATCATCATAATCAACCAATTAGAAGTTGATTAATAGCAGTAGATGACCATGTCGCTGGGAACCTTGTAGCAATTACAACTCCCTATGTACAGCTATGCTGTCACGTACTAGGACAGGGTGTAGACGTGAACGAGGAAATAAAAAAGTTCTGGATTCCCCGGTTAAAAATACACTTTCTACTGGATGAAAATACACTTTTCCCATGTTAAGTAACAGCATACTTTTCCTCAGAACTGCAAAACTTATCAATCCTTTCAATGGTTGAGGTTTTATACACCGGCGTAGAATTTTCTGGCACTTTAGAAAACGAAACTCAGGAGAAAAGCATATTCTGGAAAGATGTCTGATGTGCAGCAATACGTACACTGCATATTTTCGTATTATGAAAGTGTAAACTTGAATTCCACCAAACTCCGCATGTTACTTTCTGAAGAATTGAAATCGAGATTGTGATGCACTTTTGCAAGCCAGTCGTAGCTCATGTCAAGCGATCTTGCCAGCCGATGACAGTGGATATTCAGAGCATAAGACACGTGATGTAGCCAGTCAATAGCAACATCACTGTTAAGTAACGCGAACATACAAATAGTAAAAGGTAACGGTTTAAATTAATATACATAGTGTTGCTACAAGAAAAGAAAAGCTTTTATGTATAATATTGGTCTCTAAAATTAATAAGCTTTCACAAATAATGTTGATCTGTTTTGCATGTGTTACACTTTAAGATACCGTATTTACTCGAATCTAAGCCACACTCGAATCTAAGCCGCACCAGAAAAATGAGACACATAATCAAGGGAAAAAAAATTTCCCGAATCTAAGCCGCACCTGAAATTTGAAACTCGAAATTCATGGGGAGAGAAAAGTTTTAGGTCGCACTTCCAAATCGATACAAAGTTGGTCCATTATAACATGAGACATAGGTTGAATGAATGGCGATACAGCTACAGAAGTTTGGTTCGAGTCGTAAACTTAGCAGTTAAGTTTTACCAGGTAGCCATTGCTATGCGTCAGGCGCTCAGTCCGTATTTATACGGGTACCCTTCTTTTTTCACGTGCTTCGTCTGGTTTGAATTGATTGCTTATTTTTCTTTGATCTGATAAGTGCCGTTCTCTTTATAATAGGTGTTTATGTCACTCTAAGCTGAAAAGGCATTACTGTATTGTGCCATGCATTGTTTGTCACTTTCTGATAATGAGTGTTTACAGCCTGTCGCCGCTCGCTACATGGCTTGTTTTGTGCACGGTACTGCCGCTTAAAAAACTGCTTCTTTCTTTGATAATGATCAACAAGAACCAAATAATAGACTGCGTATGATAGAAGATGTTCTGAACGGGAGTTAAGCGAAAATTTTTCTCCGTTTGAAAGTATTTGCAGACGCCTCTTTAGTACATTACTTTCTGCACAGAAATTAGAGTCATCTTAGATTTAAAAATCTAGTCAATTGATGTGCTTCATTTCTGCCTGTGTCACTATTAGGCATAAGAATACCGGTAATACGAATATAAACATGACATGATGTGTGTATTCTTTCGCATTTGCTGTTGTCTCACTCTAGTTTCGTAGTTTATTAGGCAGACGGGATTTAAATGAGATAGCTGCAAACACGAAAGAATAGGCCCTACATGACAAAATGTTTATATTTGTATTATTCTTATGGTGAAGAGAATACTGCATGTAATTCACAATTCATAAAAGTTCCTACTAGCAACCATCTCTTCTCACAGCTAGGAAAAAATTCAGAACGTAGGGTTTCCCATATTGACAAACATCCCAAACAGTCTTGCCAGTCGGCTTTTCGTAGTACATTGAAATGCTGCTACATTCGAAGATGAACAATACGAAATTTGTATTTACTTCGTTGGATAATGTATGAAAATGCAGTGGTCGAAACTCGGGGCAGAGAAAAAAAGCTTGTCTTCCACATTTTTTTTTAATTGATTTACTGACGCAGAGGTTTTGGCACGAGTATATTTCTTTGTGCGTGCAAAGCATGCCTGTGTAGCGCTACATATATTCGATGGCAGAAGTTAGTTGTGGCGGCACCTACCAACATTTTTCAGAACTTCCACTTACTTTGCACTCGATACTAAGCCACAGGCTGTTTTTTGGATTACAAAAACCGAAAAAAAAGTGCGGCTTACATTCGAGTAAATACGGTACATCACACAAATGTGCCAGTAAAATTTTTAATGACATAAATGTCTGATCTTCTGGGCTCGAAAATATTCTAAATGGTCATTGTCAAAGATTTGAGTTTTGATGACAGTCAAAAGCTCTGTGATTTAAAAAATTCATCGGATATTCATGCACAGATTTCATCTTACATTAAAAGAAATTTAGTTTGAAAGTAATGCTTTCCAAACAACCATTCGGAATATTTTCCCTCGACCTGCTAGAAACAGATTCGTTTCAGCAGTTGCCAGAGAGTGCTAGATAACAGGCGTCGCCACACTTGCGCAGCTACGGTGACGTAGAAAGCCCGTAGGTTCGTACATGTAAAACATTAAAAGATCTTACATTATGTCATAAAAGAAACAAAACATTAGAGGATACTCCAAGAGCATGGGAATTCTGTGAACCATAACAAAATGCATCATTCGGCATAAAGTGCACATTCGTATGTCCAGATTCATACGTAAATTTTGTTGGTGTATCAGTACTGTATTATCTCATGTTTGGTTCTTTATTAAGGCATAATGCCATATGAGCTAGAAAATGAAAATGTGAACTTGAAATTCAGCAAACAGTTGAAGCTAGCTGTATAGTGTGGAATTAAACACTTCGTTTAAATAAATTGACTGCCTCAGCAGAGAAGATTTCTTTAACAAACTGACAAAAATAACTTCATTGTTCTGCATGGCGATTAACGCTCGACTGCCAGAGAGGTGGAAACGAAATAAAATCTGGAACTAATTACATATTTTTGCCTTCCATAATTATGTGAATGTATTTTAATTCACTTGATAGCTCTCAGCCATAGAAATCAGATTTCTTTTCATTTGATGTGAGAGCAATAAACGAAGAGGAAACAGCAAAATCACTTAACATAAACACGGGTCACGTGCAAGACATGTAATATGGTCTTAAGTGTGCCAAAGTGCAGTGCCATGCCTCTTCGCACAGCATTCTTCCATCGCAAATCTCTGTATTTCGCTCTGTGGAATTCAAACATGTGATATTTTGTAATGGGTGCCATCAAACTATATTCATGCCAGTGCCTCTGCAGTTTCCAGTTGGTCGGTTTGACATCCTGCCCCTCTTCAAAAAAATCTTGCGATTAATACTGGATGTGATTATTTGTAACCAGCAGAACAAGAAATCTTCAGAAAATCTGCAGTTTTTACTGCCTTTTTGCTAATAATTCGCTGTTTTGTGTGACATAAAATTAAATATCAGATACATAAAACAAGTAAAGACAAGAGACAAGCAAGACAGTAGCACACATTTCTTCAATACTTAAGTCCAATTTTTTTTTTTCTCTCTCTAATCTTGCCACAGCTTTATATGGCGAACTTTCCTTTCTGGGAAAGAATCTATTACCTCATCAAAGTTTGTCAACGTTTTGCTACATGAAAAACAACGAAATGTCGTCGTCTAATACTAGAAAAGCTGTTGATGCAAATAGTACCGAAGACTGGTGTGGTTTCTCGATCTGATTAAGTGTATTTTGTCACTGCTAGATAAAAAGAAATAGGCCTGCCTAATATTGCAGCAATTGTTACACACACAAAATAAATGAGACTGTTTTGGCACAAATGGTCATTTTTATAAGACAACGGAATATAATTCACGAAGTGCCAATATCAAATGCCTATTAGGCATACTACAAGCAAAAAGATTTTTGTTAGGAAATAGTTTCACATTTCATTCATACTCTCTAGCTTCTGAAGCAAGAGATCGAAAAGTAGTAGTATGAAATTTTTATATAAGTTTGGAATCATCATATTCTTCCGTGATTTGTGAGAGTCCCTGTTTCTTCTCCTTCCACATTCTAACAATCAATCTTGTCATCACTAATTCTGTAACTATTCCTGCCAGTGTCAAAACTTATTCTCTGGTTAACTTCACTAACCCTACCACAATCAATGTTTTAGTTATCCCGCATTTATTATCCAGTTAGTCATTATTACATGTTTGTACAACGCATTTTCCAGGCTACTCCCAGAATAGAACTTTAGCGGCTGCTAGCCAGGGACTGTACGATTGGCCCTTAGAAGTGTAGCGGACTGGCCAAAAGTTTTCTGTCAAACTTCATTTTCTTGGATACACGGAGGAGACAATACGCAATCTTTGTTGCCTGTTATTTGTGTTAGTTGTTTATTTCCACTCTGGTAGTCTGAATCTATGGAATTCGCTAGTAGTTATAACAACGCTGATCATCTGCAAACCCAGTCAACCACATAAACAGCGATTGGCATTCACCTGTTCGGTTTTATTCCTTTCAGCTTGTATAGACTCATCCTCTTTTGTCTGCTGGAAAGTTTATTTCTAGATGCGATGGGGATTGCTCTGGCAGAGACAGCACATACACTATGCATGCATTCAAAAATCAACTTACGATTCTTTCAGAAATCAACTTAGAATTTGTTAGAGAACCAACAGAGATGTGTTCAAAATCATACAAGTAATCGATAGACCAACGTGTGCTGGTTGTTAGGCACTTTGTGAAACAAGGTCTTTTTCCTCAATAATATTGAATTTGGTGCCCCCCCCCCCCTTTCCCTGAAACTGCTGCCTAGGGCAGATACCCCCCCCCCCCCCTCCCCAGTTCCGGGCCTGTTGTGCATATGTGAATCTGGCAGCTTAGGTGCACCAATAAAATTTTTCTGGATAGCATTTGGTTGCTTGCTGCTGTTGCTTATACAGCTAACTGCCATACTTCTGTAGCCAGAAACAGGAGAAGGTACTACTTATAAGTGACTCAATTGCACATGTGCATAAGCTCGCTCGCAACCGTTTAAACGAATCTAACATAAACCGTTGTGACATCACGCTCATTGTTGGTAATTTGTTGTTATGAAACATTGCATAGCAAAGCCTTTGACACATTTTGCTGTTGGCAGACGCTTGTATGAGCACTGTGTTTTGTTGTTGTGCATGTGCATTTCCTTTGCAACTTAAGTTTTATTTTCGTTTTTTTCCCCTCTTGTTCATTTTTTATTGCTCCGGTATTATTCTGCAGTAGCGAGATACAGTAATATATTTTGTTAGAGTATCGGTCCTTACCAGTCAAAGTTACAAAAATTTAAGTGAAAACTAAAACAATTAAAATTCCCAGAATCCTAAAAATATTCCCGGGTTTTTCCTTGTTTTCTCCTGGATGAAAAAATTCCCTTGTTTTTGCCGGATCTCCCAGTTTTTCTGGGTCATATACACCCTGCAGGATGGCATCAACTGCATTGGATTACTGGCTGTTTTTGTACAAGCAGTAACCTGTATCATTTTGTGACACTGTGCGTCATGGAGCAGATGAAGTTGCTGTAAGCCTAAGCCTGCAGTTGTTGAATATTTGCAGTCAAGTAAGTGTCAAACTGTAGTGTCATTGGGTCAGTTGGGTTAATTCCACTGTGATTAGTGTCACGGTAATGTTTACATTAATGTTGCACTAAAACTCTGATGGTCTCAGAAAATTTTCAGTATTCTTTGCAAAACTACAATGAACAGCCACAATCTTTGCACAATATGTACCTCTAAGTATACAGATTTCTTGCTGGAAAGTTAAAACCCCATAAGCTATCATATATCTTATCTGCACCTGTCTCACATACTCCAGACAAATCTTATTATTAAACTTCTGACCTGCCACGTCAAAGAACCAAGAGACAGATGTGAATTTTTCATGTACGATGTTCCATGTATGTATACAGGTTCTGGGCAAAGTAAAACCACATAAAAGATGTTTCATATGACCAGTATTGCCTAAGTCTTCCGGAAACACCTCTCACTCTGTAATTACATTCTATGGTGTCCTAAAGTTGTTTCTACCCTCCAGCTTTCACCTCAGTTTTTATTTCACCTCTTATTCCACTAATCCACATGATCAGAGTACATGCTACTTCAATTGGTATGTGGTACTGAAATTCATCAAATGATGTTTATGTTAGGGTACTGCACAAAGTAGGTGGGGAGATGTGGAGCAGCAAGAGACAGTATACCACATGGTAAAGCTGTCAATTGTATTATTTTTCTGGCTGCACATTACTGACTGTGCTTTGAAAATTTCCTTTAGTTACTCACCATAGTGACATTGGCAAATATACTGGCGAAATGTAGTGTGAGGAGGGCTATGCGAGAGGCTTTCAATGAATTCGAAAGTAAAGTTCCATGTACTGATTTGGCAGAAAATCCTAAGAAATTTTGGTCCTATGTCAAAGTGGTAGGTGGATCAAAACAAAATGTCCAGACACTCTGTGACCAAAATGGTACTGAAACAGAGGATGACAGACTAAAGGCCGAAATACTAAATGTCTTCTTCCAAAGCTGTTTCACAGAGGAAGACTGCACTGTGCTTCCTTCTCTAGATTGTCGCACAGTTGACAAAATGGTAGATATCGAAATAGACGACAGAGGGATAGAGAAACAATTAAAATCACTCAAAAGAGGAAAAGCCGCTGGTCCTGATGGGATACCAGTTCGATTTTACACAGAGTACGCAAAGGAAATTGCCCCCCTTCTTGCAGCGGTGTACCGTAGGTCTCTAGAAGAGCGAAGCGTTCCAAAGGATTGGAAAAGGGCACAGGTCATCTCCGTTTTCAAGAAGGGAGGTCGAACAGATGTGCAGAACTATAGACCTATATCTCTAACGTCGATCAGTTGTAGAATTTTGGAACACGTATTATGTTCGAGTATAATATCTTTTCTGGAGACTAGAAATCTACTCTGTAGGAATCAGCATGGGTTTCGAAAAAGACGGTCATGTGAAACCCAGCTCGCGCTATTCGTCCACGAGACTCAGAGGGCCTTAAGACATGGGTTCACAGGTAGATGCCGTGTTTCTTGACTTCCGCAAGGCGTTTGACACAATCCCCACAGTCGTTTAATGAACAAAGTAAGAGCATACGGACTATCAGATCAGTGTGTGATTGGATTGAGGAGTTCCTAGATAACAGAACGCAGCATGTCATTCTCAATGGAGAGAAGTCTTCCGAAGTAAGAGTGATTTCAGGTGTGCCGCAGGGGAGTGTCATAGGACCGTTGCTATTCACAATATACATAAATGACCTGGTGGATGACATCGGAAGTTCACTGAGGCTTTTTGCAGATGATGCTGTGGTGTATCGAGAGGTTGCAACAATGGAAAATTGTACTGAAATGCAGGAGGATCTGCAGCGAATTGACGCATGGTGCACAGAATGGCAATTGAATCTCAATGTAGACAAGTGTAATGTGATGCGAATACATAGAAAGATAGGTCCCTTATCATTTAGCTACAAAATAGCAGGTCAGCAACTGGAAGCAGTTAATTCCATAAATTATCTGGGAGTACGCATTAGGAGTGATTTAAAATGGAAAGATCATATAAAGTTGATCGTCGGTAAAGCAGATACCAGACTGAGATTCATTGGAAGAATCCTAAGGAAATGCAATCCGAAAACAAAGGAAGTAGGTTACAGTACGCTTCTTCGCCCACTGCTTGGATACTGCTCAGCAGTGTGGGATCCGCACCAGATAGGGTTGATAGAAGAGATAGAGAAGATCCAACGGAGAGCAGCGCACTTCGTTACAGGATCATTTAGTAATCGCGAAAGTGTTACGGAGATGATAGTTAAACTCCAGTGGAAGACTCTGCAGGAGAGACGCTCAGTAGCTCGGTACGGGCTTTTGTTAAAGTTTTGAGAACATACCTTCACCGAAGAGTCAAGCAGTATATTGCTCCCTCCTACGTATATCTTGCGAAGAGACCATGAGGATAAAATCAGAGAGATTAGAGCCCACACAGAAGCATACCGACAATCCTTCTTTCCACGTACAATACGAGACTGGAATAGAAGGGAGAACCGATAGAGGTACTCAGGGTACCCTCCGCCACACACCATCAGGTGGCTTGCGAAGTATGGATGTAGATGTAGATGTAGATGTAGATGTAGAGTAGCGGAGTAGGCAGTATAGCTGACTGCCATGCCGAGAATCCGGGTACAATTCCCAGTACTGCCAGGGATTTTTCCTTGGTGGGAGGACTGGTGTGTGTGGGAGGGGGGCACTCTGTCTCATGAGGCCAACTGATGAGCTACTCGACTGATTAGCAGCAGATTCCAGGTCAAAAAATCGGACAACGGCCTGAAGAATGGTGTGCTGACCATGTGCCCCTCCATATTGCACTCAATGACACCAGTGGCAGAGGATGACATGGTGGTTGGTCGAGCTCATAGGTTCCTCTAGGGCCAGGAAGTGGAACTTAACGTTAGTGAAAGCACATTCTTTAAATCACTATGAAAACAACTCCATCATACAAAAGAAATAGGCAACCTGGAGAGCCCTGTTCAAAATGTTGTATATTGTACAATACTCTGTGTGTATTCTGGAGGTGAATATCTGAGTGCAGGCAACTTAATTTCATGCATGAAGGAAGCAACAAATTTTGAAGGCAGTAATAGACGATGTTAATAATGTTAAATAACATGGGCTCTGGTATCGGTATGATCACTGTGAGGGTTTATATATGAAGAGGATTGATATTGTGTGTGCAAGGAAGAATGCAAAAGATCTGAGACTGTAGAACATTCAGGATTAATTAAATTACCAAAAATACAAAAACCGTACCCACACAAGATAAATGTGTTGAAAATGAGTTATAAATTTGGTGTCTCCAAGTTGTGGTGAGGCAAATTATTGTCATTCAAGTATGATCAGCCATGGTAGTATTCCTCATAAACTTATATTTATGGCCTAATTTGAGTTCCAAGGAATGCCACAGAAAAATGATATATGATGTGCTCCAACAATGGTTTTCAATCTACATACTGCCATACCTCGTTCACTCTTGGCTAACCATCAATACCCCTACTAGACTTCCCAGGAAATTTCATATTGTCACTTGGTTATTGAACAATGAAGACTCCAAAAATTCATCACAAAACAGAGCAGAAATGCTGCTTCTTGTTAGTGCATGTGCATACCATAATCACAAAATATCTGTGACTTCAAAAGAATGTGGGCACCTTACAATTACCATTACAATCATATAACACTGATATGAGCTCTGGTAAAATGGTATGTGCAGAGAAAAACAGTATGTTTGAAATTGTAGCACTGAGAGGGACTCCTTGTTTCTTTTGTTGTGATCTTCAATTCAAAGAATGGTTTGATGAATTTCTCCACATTAGTCTACCCTGTACAAGCCTCTTCATCTTTGTATAACTACTGCAACCCCACATTCATACTTAGCGTTCGTATAAAACTTGCTAGACAAAAGACTATAAAGTTGCACAAGTCACACCAATACTCAAGAAAGAAAATAAGAGTAAGCCCCTGCATTACAGACCCATATCACTGATGTTGATTTGCAATAGGGTTTTGCAAAATATATGATGTTCAAACTACACAAATCAAAAAAAGTCTTGCATCACCCCAGTTCCCAGAACTCCTGAAGGTAGATGTTGACTGTGGATATTGTATCACAGACACACTCCCTTTGACTGTTCAAAGATGTCACTAAACCCACAAAAAGATGTAAACAACCATGCATGAGCAGCGCCTATGAGATGGAGGGGGCCCAACTGTCAATCAGTTCGTCATTCCACCAGGAAGGAGGTACAAGGCTCAAATTGTTTGTAGTTCAACCATGCCTAGACTGTGAATAATGCGGTCGATCGTGTCCACATTGTTACTTTGTGCCATGAAGGGCTCTCAACAAGGGAAGTGTCCAGGTGTCTCGGAGTGTACCAAAGCGATGTTGTTCAGAGATGGAAGCGATACAGAGAGACAGGAACTGTTGATGACATGCCTTTCTCAGGCTGTCCAAGGGCTACTACTGCAATGGATGACCGCCAACTATGGATTATGGCTCTGAGGAACCCTGACAGCAATGCCACTATGATGAATAATGCTTTTCGTGCAGCCATACGACATCATGTTACGACTCAAACCGTGCGCAGTAGGCTGCATGATGTACAACTTCAGTCCCAACTATCAGCTTTACAATCACGACACCATGCAGTGCAGCACGGATAGGCCCAACAACATGCTGAATGGACAGCTCAAAATTGGCATCAGGTTCTCTTCACCGATGACTGTTGCATATACCTTCAACTAGACAGTCGTTGGAGACGTGTTTGGAAGCAACCCGGTCAGGCTGAAATCCTTAGACACACACTGTCCAGTGAGTGCAGCAAGGAGAAGGTTCCCTGCTGTTTTGGGGTGACATTATATGGGGCCAACGAATGCCACTGCTGGTCATCGAAGGTGCCATAATGGTTTACAATATATGAATGCCGCCCTCCAACTGATAGTGCAACCATATCAGCAGCATATTGAGGAGGCATTTGTCTCTATGGACGACAATTCGTGCCCCCATCGTGCACATCTCGTGAATGACTTCCTTCAGGATAATGACATCACTCGACTAGAGTGGCCATCATGTTCTCCAGACATGAACCATATTAAACATGGCTGGGAGAGATTGAAAAAGGCTGTTTATGGACGATGTGTCCCACCAACCACTCTGAGGGATCTAAGCTGAATCGCCGTTGAGGAGTGGGACAATCTGGACCAACAGTGCCTTGATGAACTTGTGGAAAGTATGCCACAATGAATACAGGCATGCATCAATGCAAGATGAGTTACTGGGTATTAGAGGTAGTGGAGTGTACAGCAATGTGGACCACCACCTCTGAAGGTCTCGCTGTATAGTGGTGGTACAACATGCAATGTGTGGTTTTCATGAGCAATAAAAAGGGTGGAAATGATGTTTATGTTAATCTGTATTCCAATTTTCTGTGCAGGTTCCGGAACCCTCAGAACCAAGGTGATACAAAACTTTTATTGATGTGTGTGTATGAATTACCTTGAAGAAAACAATCTATCGACAAGAGGCATGAATTCAAAATAAATCATTCTTGTGACACACAAAGTAATGAGTGTTATTGACAGGTGCTCTTAAACTGTTTCAATATTTCTACATTTCCAGAAAGCATTTGCTACCATACGTCACAAGCAACTTCTGATTGATTGTGCACCTATGGAGTATCGTCTCAGTTGTACAACTGGATTCAAGATTTCCTGTCAGAAAGGTCACAGCTCATAGTAACTGACAAAAAGTCATCAAGTAAAACAAAAGTGATGTGTGTTATTCATCAAGGATATGTTATAGTCCCCTGCAGTCCGTAATCTATATAAACGATTTAGGAGATGATCTGAGCAGCCCTATTAGATTGTTTGCAGATGATATTGTCATTTACTGTCTTGTAAAGTCATCAGAAGATCAAAATCAATTGCAAACTAATTTAGACAATGTATCTGTATGGTGCGTAAAACAGCAATTGACACTAAACAATGGAAAGTGTGAGGTTATCCAAATCTGTACTAAAAGGAATCTGATAAATTTCAGTTACACAACAAATTGCACAAATCTAAAGGTATCAATTCAACTAAACACCTAGAGATTACAATTAAAGAGACTAAAATGAACAAGTTAAACTGGAACAATCACATGTTTTGGGAAAGGCCACAGAACACATTTTTTTGGCAGATCACATTGAAAATGCAACAGGTTTACTAAATAGAATGCCTACAATATGCTTGTCTATCCTCTTTTCAAGTATTGCTGTGTGGTTTGGTATCCATACCAGATAGGACAGATGGAGGACACTAGAAAAGTTCAAAGAAGGGCAGCTTGTTTTGTATTATAGTGAAAGGACTGGGTGTGGGGTGGGGGGGTGGGTGAGGAGGGTGGGGGTGGGGGTGGGGGGGGGGGGAGACAGTGTCATGGACATGATATGCCAGTTAGGATGAAAAATATTAAAACAAAGGCATTTTACATAGAGGAAAGATATTTTCATGAAATTTCAGTCACCAACTTTCTTTTCCAAACGCAAAAATGTTTTGATGACACTGATGTCGATAGTGAGAGATTCCCGCACACTGTCCGAGAATGAATAGTAGATATACAGTCTGAAGGTAGTCTGATGAATCCTCTGCGAGGCACTTATGTGTCAACTGCTGAGTAGTCATGTAGATGAAGAACCAAGTGTTAGCATTGATTAAGTTATACTGTGTGCATAATTCTACCAGGTGGCTTCTTCTTTTGTTCCTTTCCTCCAGTCTGTGTTGTATTACTATTTTTCCTTGTCTTCCTTTTCCTATTACTGAATTCCAGTCAATCAGCACAATTAAATCTTTGTTTTCCTTAATTTAATTTACTCATCATACACTCTTTCAATTTCTTCATCATCTGTGGAGGTAGCTGACATATAAATTCATACTATTGTGATGTGTTTTACCCCCTCGTCTATCTTGGCTATGATACAAGCGTTGACTATTCTGTTCATAGTAACTTACCCACATTTCTATTTTCTACTTCATTATCAGACTTACTCTTACATTACCCCTATCTTTTTGTGTTGATAATGCCTGTACTGATATAACCAGAGGTTTTATTCTTCTTGCCATCTCAATTCAGTAATTCTCACTATAATCCATTTTGTTTTTAAATTGACTAACCTACCCAACTAATTAAGGGATCTAACATCCAACTCTCCGGCCCACAGAGTACCAGTCTTGTTTCTTCTAATGATGACATCCTCCAGAGCAGTGCCCATCCAGAGACTCATATGGGGGATAATTTTACATCAGCAATATTTTACCCGCAATGACAGGATGATCACTAAGCTGTACAGTGGAGCTGCATGCCTCATGGTTTCAGTTTCCTCCCTGTTTCAACCATTTGAGTACCAGTACAACAAAGCCACACTGGTTAACGTTTCAAAACCAGATCAATTATTCACAATACTGCCCCTGTGACTCCTGAAAAGGCAGCTGCCCCTCTTCAGGAACCATGGATTAGTCTGGCCTCTGTACAGATACGTCTCCATTGTAGTTTCATGTGGTATGGCTATCTGTATGATTGAGGTAAGGAAACCATGCACATTCCAATTTGATGGGCGGCAGGACGGGTGGTGGTAGGAGGGTGGGGGGTGTATTGCACACACAGTAATCAACAGAATCACGATTTCCACATGTGCAGATATGCAGAAAACTTTTCCAAAAGATTACCAACAAGAATTAACAAGGATATTGTTATAAATCCTTTGCTTTCATAAGTAAAATGCTTCAAATCTCCATCTGACCATCCAGTTTTAAGTTTTCTCTGGTGGGGATTGTACATTTGGATAGCACATGGCTAATTTCCTTACTCCTGCTTCTCTCATTCCAAGCTTGTGCTCCAATTCTAATGATCTTATTGTCAACTAGATGTTAAATCCTAGTATTCCTTCTTTTGTTACCACACCTGTAATTATAAATATTCATAAATTATCTCGGTACTACAGTGAAAACAATGGCTATATTTATTGGTCTGAACAAGATAAGAAATAACCAATTATTGCCTTGTCTGCTTGGTTGGTAACTCCATAGCCACATACCAAATTTTTAAGTTCCTTGATTTGCTGTCTCTGTAGTTGCTGTGTAATTATTTAAGGTACTTCAATCCATCTTTGCAACTATTTAAAATATGTGTGTATTTTGTCATACAAGTTTTAATAATTGCAAAAACTGATTTGAAATACCCAAACCAAAACAGTTCCTTATTCATTCCTCAAAGTGAACAAATACATACGTATTTACGCCCAACTGGTTACTCAGGCCCTTTTAATGTATGAAATACAGGTGTAGCATTTTCTCAAAAGACATTACTTTATAGTTCTACACATTTACTTTGACTTATGTTATTACATATTAATTATTGGACAATTTATTACAAAATTCTATGTTGGGTGTTTGTAAGAATGTCTCTTGGTTGGCAAAGTTGAACTTCTTTAGGATTTGTCATCGATAATTTCTATTCAGCCAAGCTGCTATTAAAAATTCAATCGCACTGCCATCAACTTTCATCACCCAGCAATTTCCTAGTTTTTGCCGATGATAATCATTATGAACGTATTCACTGGGTTGCTATCTGTGATGGTTCTACCAAGGTAGCAACCTATTGCAGTGTACAGAAAAGCAATACTACAATGTCTACTAGGTGCAAAATATATTCACTACAGCACAGGTAGTCAACCTGTTTTATCATCATCCACTTTTGTACATCTGTTAATTGTAAAATTTTCTAATTGTCCACTTGTTCTACAGTAGTAGTGATGTGTAAAGTAAGGAAGTAACTTTACTTTATAAAGCAGAGTTACAACAAGTTAAAGGACATAATAATAACTGCTTATCAAACATTTTATGAAAACCTGTCGCTTACCACCCACAATGAAAGTTGGAACACCCACTAGTAGGCAGTAGGGACCAAGTTGAAAATCACCGCATTAGAGTGATGGAACTCTAAATCAATAACAATATTGCTTTGCATGCATGTATGAATGAACACAGACCAGCTGTCAGCCTATTGCTAAAATGACAGCACACTGAGAGCAAACTAGTTACAGTATTCTCTCCCTCTTTCTACTCTGAAAATTTCATGAAGTCAGATTTTTACCTACACGCTAGTCTAATAATAATGTTATGACATATATTACACTGCTGAGTACTACACTATCTTTATTTGCATCTAAGTGGATAGTGGTAACAAGCAATAACAATTCATGGAATCAGAATACTGATGACTGCCCTTGTATCAGTCAGGCATGCATAGGTGACCAAATAGCCACTTCTCTGTTCATGTAATAACATCACTGTTTGTTGGAAGCTGTAAGAGCATCAATGTTCCACAAAAGACGTCCAAAAATATTGATCTCCCCCCCCCCCCCCCTTTCCAGTTATTTTCAATAGATTACTAGGTTCTGTCTACACTTCACACGGATTATATTATTAATATTATTGTTGTTATCAATGTTATCATTAATGTGTTATCTTACTTTCTGTAACTCCTCTTCTTGTACTGAGAGTTTTTCGGTTGCTGCAGCCAGTTCCTGTTGAAGATTTTCATTCTGGAAGACAACACATGACAATTAGAAACTAAAATCACCACAATAGACAATCACAATTTTACACAAAATGTATGAGGTCCAAGTCAATTATTAGAAAATCACAGATATTTTCCATAGAAAAGTAGGCATACTTTTACTACGGTTGAAGTAATTGGCTGACAAAGAAAACCATATAGTCCATTCAATAACAAAATATCTAGGAGAAGACAGAACTTGTAGCTGAACCAACTAATGATTCCAGGTAATAGTTATGCAAATGGTAACGGCACAATTCAAGTCAATTAAGTTTGTGCTGAAATTACCTAATAATTGCCAATGCTATATTTCAGTACATTTTTCTCCCTACAGCAAATTTGGTCTCATGCCTCTTCCTATACCTGGACGAGACAAAACATGAGGAGCGAAACATTATGAGAACGACCACCATCAAATTGAATGCTGCCTAATAGCACTGCTGGCAAGTGAAGTGGAAAGGGAAGTATACAAGCAAAGCACAGACTTAATAGAAAATCATTCTAGTGATGATAAGTGTGAGAAGTGGGAAAATCCGCCGACGTAAGTTACTTTGATACAAGGCAAAATAAAACAGAAAATTCAGGATAGAAAAACAATTATATGAAAAGGACAGACTGCTACTCATCACACAGAAAAGGCATTAAGTCACAAAGAGGCACACTGAATAAGAATGCTGGAAATATTCAGATACTGGACTAAGCCCTTCATCATCAGATGTAGAAGAAATATACAGATTCACACAACTCAGACACATATGGCCACTGCCATCTCCAGGCACTGAGGCAAATGACAAATGGTGAATACCTGGGTATAAGTATCTCAAAAATAGTGAAGCTGATTGGCTGTTTACATGCTACTGTTGTGAGAAGCAATGAACTGTGGTTGAAGAACAGCAAATCCACAACTGGGTGACAAGTTGTTTGACGTCCACACCCCATATCACCGACTGTGGAGGTTGGAGACTTGTCCACTCTGTAATGCAGGATAGGCAGCAACCTATGGCAGATTTGATGACAGAGAACACTGCCGGTGCAGGCCCAAGTGTTTTGGAGCACACTGTTCAGTGCATATTGTTAAACATTTGGTTCCACAGCAGATGATCGCTGTGTTTTCCCATGTTGACCCAAATATTTAATCAATTATGATTGCAATGGGTACGAGGTGATCAAGATAAACTGTGAATCAATAATGGAAATGTGCTGATGGTCCGATGAATCACGTTTCTCGTTACACCAAGTTGATGGTTGAATCTGGATACATTGCCATCCAGGTGAATGCCTGCTTGCACAAGGTTATGCTTTGGGGAATGATATTGTGGGCTCTCATGTGATCTGTGCCTGTAATAGAGGGTATGAAGACAGCTACGAACTATGTGAACATTATGGCAGACTACTGCATTCCCTACATTTCTTCCCCAATGGCATCTACCTAGCAGGACAACTGTCTGTGTCACAGGTCCAGAATTGTGCTGCAATGGTTTAAGGATCATGATAGCAAACTCATCTTGATTTCTTAGTGACCAAATTTGACTGATCGGAACCTGATGGAAAGCATCTGGGACACTATCAAGCAGCAGCTCCAGGCCCACAGTCAACAGACCTGTAATTTATGGGAACTGCAGCAGGAGGTCTGCATATATGTCAGATGCTATATACTTCTGGTAACCTATCTCAAACCTGTGTAGTTCATTCAGGCAGAATCAGTGTTGTATTGCATTACACAGGTGGATCAACACACTATTAAGAAGATCAGAATGTTTCTGCTCATCATCCCTTTAACATGCTGTTACAACAATGTTTGGATCACATTTTTGGTAGGATGGGGCAATAGAAGTTACAGAAAGAAGATTCAATAATATGTACACAATACTTATGAATGGAACAAGCAGAAAGTATTGATGGAGGCCATAAACTTTCGTGCAAGGGTAATTTATGAAAGGAACTTTTTTCAAACAGATGTGAAAAAGTAAAACATGTCAAAATTGTTTCCAGAATGAAATTTTTACTCTGAGGCAGAATGTGCACTGACATGAAACTTCCTGGCAGATTAAAACTGTGTGCTGGAATGAGACTCGAACTTGGCACCTTTGTCTTTTGCGGGTAAGTGCTCTTTTGACTGAGCTACCCAAGTACGGCTCATAACTCGACCTTACAGCTTCATTTTTGCTAGTACTTCATCTCCTACCTTCCAAACTTCACAGAAATTATCCAGACAAGGTACTGGCAGAAGTAAAGCTGTGAGGATGGGTTGTGAATTGTGCTTGAGTAGCTCAGTTGGTAGAGCACTTGCCAATGACAGGAAAAATTCCTGAATTCAAGTCTTGGTGCAGTACATAGTTTTAATCTGCCAGGAAGTTGAATGCCCAACTTGTTGTCTGGTGCTTCATTAAAAGATTCCAGATTGCTCTGACCTCTAGCAGGGAAATAAATTGAGAGAGAATATACACAAAAAATAAAAAACCAGCAAATTACGAGAACAGAAAAATGAAATATACTAACTTTACTATAGAGAGGAAAGTTAGATAATGCCATACAAGAGACAGTAAAGAACATATCTTCTGGTAAACCTTCCAGGATGTAAGGTTTACCAGAAGATATGTCATCCGGTCGTGAAAGCCTTCATATTACAGTAAAGAACAACCTGGACGTCTTGGTATGTGTGAGGTGAGACGGGAAAGAAATAGTGTGATAAAAAGTGATGTATTTATGCTGTACTACTCGTAAGAGGAAAAATGTTGAGAAAATGGAGCGAGAATATTGTTTGGATGGAAAAAAAGTGGAACATGTAGACAGATGACAGATTCTTGTAAGACCTCACGGAAGTCAAAAGATGCGGTATTCATACAGGTACACATGAAAACCATCCACAGTAAAGATGAGGAAAAAAAGATAAAACATTTTTCCCATAAGAAACCCCTGCATAAGTGCTATGGGGAATTTGAATGCTGTGGTGGGTGAAAGGAATGGAAGGAGATATAGTGAGACACTATGGACTATGAACAAGGAATGATAAGAGGCGAAAGACTAATTATTTTTGCAAAAGTAACTCGTTAACTGTTGGCAACAAGTTTTTTCAGAACCACAAAATGAGATTCTAGTCTGAAGTGATAGAGGTACCTATATGACTACATACGAGGTGTGATAGAGTTTTGGGGGATTTTTGTTTTTCTTAAAGAATCTTTATTTATTTATCAACTTTGTCCCCTCAAAGTAGTCGCCCCAGATATAATACACTTGTGCCAATACTGTTTACAATCTTGGAAGCACTTCTGGAAGTCACTTTTCGATATAGTGTTCAGCTCCTTCAGTGATTCTGTTTTTACACGTTGATGGTGGCAAAGTGACAGTGACATCCTTTCATGTTTCTCTTCAGCCGCAGGAATAGAAAGAAATCACAGGGGCCATGTCCAGGGAATATGGTGGCTACGGCAACATAACAGTTTTGTTTTTTGCCACAATCATGAACAAATATTGAGGTGTAAGCAGGAACATTATCGTGATGCAATTTGCCCAAGTGGTTTGGCCACAATTCTGGTCATTTTCTTCACATTTCTTCTAACAAATGCGACTTCCATATAGTATTCCTTACTGACCGTATGGTTATAAGGCAGGAACTCATAATGGAATATCCCATAATAATCAAAGCAAACTGTGAGAAGAACCTTCATATGTGACTGTAATTGTTGAATATTTTTCAGTCTTAGCTCTTCAGGAAGTTTCCATTGGGATAATTGGGTCTCAGTTTCAACATCGTTATACCAACATTTCGTCACCTGTTAGAAGTTCTGGATTGTTGTCAATTTTGTTCAGCAATTCCTGAGCAACGTCTATGGGACGCTGTTTTGGTTGAAAGTCAACCATTTTCACACAAACTTTCCTGCTACACATTTTATGCTTTAAACATCCAAAATTGCTTGTTATGGGCAAACCTCTCTGATGGTGATTCAATGATTTTCGAGAACCATTTTCTTCATCATCAGTAACTGATGTGCTAGGGCAACCAGGGCAGTTGTTGTCTTCAATGTTTTCTTGACCCTCTATGAAATGTTTATACCACCAGTAAACTCTTATCTTACTCATAACAGACTTGCCAAAAGCCACAATCAACATTTCAAATGCGGTGCTGCACTTTATTCCAGTTTCAAGCAAAATTTAATGCAAATTCTCTGCCTGGTCATAGGGGAAATACAAGTAAAGATGCAAAAAGTATGGGGAGGAAAAGGGCAGTCTCATGGCAGCTGCAACATATGTTGCAGAAAACAAAGTCTGAAGTCATCAGGAATGAATGGGTAACAGAATACATGTTGAAAATGATGGAACAGCAAAGGAAATGAAAGAAATATAGAAGGAAAAATGACACAGGGAACTGAATAATGAATTAAGGTGAGAAATAAAACATGCAAGAGAAAAATGGATGAAATGAAAATGTAAAGAAACAGAGAAAGAGTGAACGTATGAAATGATGCACATATAATCTATGGAGATAGAAACAGTATGTTTATTACGAAAATTGAAAGAGAGGAAGAAACAGCAACCCAAAAGATGTGTTAAATGGATGGCACGAATATATACTGTTTCTTTATGAGATGGATCAAAGCTCAAGCAATATAAAGACAGCCAGATGACGAAAAAGGATGAAGTGCAAAAAACAATGAATAAGATGAGGGAATTGATTTACCAGCAGAAGTGATGAATAGCCTGGGAGACAGAGGAAGAGGAGGGAGAGGGGGCAAGTGGGAGTGGGGAGGGGAGGGGAGGGGAAGGGAGGGGAGGGGAGTGAGTGAGTGAGGGAGGGAGGGAGGGACAACTTTTGTAGTGAGATGTACAAAATAGGAGAATAGGCAGAGGATTCTATCATAACAGTAATGACACCAATAGAAAAAGGAAGACTACTGAAAAGTGTGAAAGACATAGGACTATTAATTTAATTTCTCATGCGGTCAAAATACAAAGTATTACTGAGAGTGGAGAGCACAAGGTTTTATGCAAATCTTAGTTGGTTCATTGCAGGACAGTTTTGGGATTAGAAAGTGTAAAGGAACAAGAGATGCAGATGGGTTCAGCTGGAAAAAAAGTGGAGTTTGTGTTGGAGAAAAGAGAACAGCATGTATAATATACGATTTGCAGATGATATGGTGTTACTAGCAGGAAATGAAAGAAGAGCAAACATATGTGGACAGATCTGAATAAGACCTGGCAAAAATGTGATATGGTGTTCAATAAGGAAAAGAAACAATATGCATAGTGATTGGCAAAGGAGATAAAATTAAAATAGGACAAATTAAAATCAGCCAAGTGACAGATTTCAAATATCTAGGAAGGACAATAACAGAAGATCTATGGTACCAATAGTAGGTCAAAGCTCAAATTGGGGTAGTTAAGGAAGTTTTCAACAGGAAGATGAACTTCTTATATGGAAAGCTAGATAACGAGCTCACAAAAAGTCTAGCTAAATATTATGTTTCAGGAGTGTGGCACACTATGCAGCTGAAAATTTGAAACATAGATAGTAAGTAAAGAGGACAGAAGATGGTTGCAAGCATTGGAGATGTGGGTTTGGAAGAGGATGTGAAGGATTAGTCGATAACAGTATGTCTAATAAAGAAATGCTGGAAAGAACAGGGGAGAGAAGATCAATATTGGAAGATTTGAGAAAAAGAATGAACAACTGACTTCATCAAATGTTGCGATGGGACTGTCTGCTAGTGAGTCTAATAAATGGATTAGTGTGTTGGAGAAGAATGAAAGGACGAAAAAAATACAAGATGGTGGATCGCATTAACAGAAGTGAAAGCTTCGTGGAAGAGAGCAGCAGAAGACAGGACAAATACATTTGAAACTACAAACTGCAGTCTTTGGTCGCCCTCTACAATTTACACCCCCTTCCTCTACACTTCCCTCCATTGCAAAATTAATTATTCTTTGATTCCTCAGAATGTGTGCTATCAACTGAAACATTCTTTTAGCCACACTGTGGCATAAAGTTTGTTTCTCTCCAATTTGATTCAGTTCCTCTACATTGGTGATTCAATCTACCATTATAATCTTCAGTATTCTTCTGTAACATTAGTGTTCTTATACAACACAGTATATTGCTCCTTCTCTCGTTTCACTTTCATTTACAAAGACATTACAGACAAATATTTTGAGCAGACACTTCATAACACTTAAATTTATATGCAGTGTTAATACATCTCTGTTTCAAAAACAAAACACACTTATTGCTACAGCAAGTCTGCATTCTATGTCCGCTTTGTTTTTGCCAATGTCAGTTACAGCAAAAGTCATCTACTACTATTAGTGTCTTATTTCCTATTTAACTACCCTAACATTTCCTATAGCACATGTTAGCATACTCTTACCTCTTGGCTTTTGATGCTGAGATTATTATTCATTTCAGTGATAGTGTGTTGTTGAGCATCAAGTTGCTTTTGTAAATGCTCCACACTTTTCACCAATGTTTCTGAGCCATGTTGAGTGGAGAGGAAATCTGACAGCATCCGGTTCAGTTCAAGACCAGCTTCTGTTGCAGCTTCCAGCTCCTTCTCCAGAGAAGCCACCTGCTCCTCCAGTTCAGTTCGTGCAGCCTAAACAACATTTCAAAATATTCTACAGAGGAATGAGTGACATATTTACAGCTGATTGTGATAAAGGAGCAATCATTGGTATTCATATATGGTTAGAACTGAAGAAAAATAAGTAAGTTCATGGTACAAAACACTTTGAACATACAGGTATACACAGTGCTTCGTTAGTGAGGTTCCCACTGGTACCCAATACTGTATCTATGAAGGGGGATGGGGGGGGGGGGGGGGCATCAGAGCCACAGGTTTTGAGATGTGGTAACATAGAAGTTTTGCTGCAGTTGAAGCAATGTAAAATTATGACTGCTTGGTGTGAGACTAGACTTACTTTATCTAGACATACACAGTGGCAGGCAAGGCAGTTGGTTGTGGCCAGCTGACCCATCTTCCCCTTTCAGCCTGGTTCACCACTCTGTGCGCATGTTCCACTACACTACTGCCAACCACCATATGCCACTTCAGTCAGTTTTTTAGATTGGACTCAGGCTGGTGTGTCAAGTGTCCATGCTACCTGCCATGATTCTGGTGTGCTTGCTCAGATCCCTCAAGTAATATTTTAAACTCAAAGTGCGCAAAGATTTCGCTCACCATGTATAATGGATACAATTACTATTTATTTCAGCAAAACATCCAAAAACAAGAACCTAGACGAAGCTGAAAAATGCCTGCCACCACCAATGGAAACAGTTTAATCGGTTTCACTATTACCTGCTTCAGCCAGTGTCACTCTATCTTCTTCTATTCATGACACCAAAGAAGATGATAAACGGTGGCCACACTGTTGGACTTTTGAACAGAAGAGCAAGTTTTGTAAAACATAAAAATGGTTTATTGTAAATAACAAGAAACTGGGCAGTGAGGCTTGCCGAAAAGTCGTATTTTTGGGTGGTGTTGGGGGAGGGGGGGTTGGGGAAACAGCAATGGATTGGTTGTGATATCACTAGTTTTGGGGAAACTCGACACCAGCAACAAATAGCATTGAGAAAAAAAGATATTTGATCACAAAGACTGTGCTGCACACTGAAGCGGCTATAAAAATTTTAACAGAGTTCCAAAAAGAAATACTGGAAAATGTTTGTTTGATGAGCATGTCAGAAGAAAAAGAAGTTACATCAAGAATTTTTCACACTGCCTGTAAGATTGCAAAAAAGGGCCAATCTTTTAATAACTTTGAAGCAGAAATCAATGTGCAAATGCTCAATGGATTAAATATGGGCCGAATTCTTCATTCCAATAAAGTATGTGTGAATATCAGTAACCACATCAATCTTTACTTTTCAGAAATGGTTAGAATAAGTAATTCATGTTATAAACACAGTGTTTCATTAGTGATGGTACCCACTGGTAACCCCTGTAAATGCTCCACACTCTTCACCAAGGTTTCCGAGGCACTATTCTGGTGGGTTTGCTCAGTTCTCTGATTTTGTATGTTTGAGTTTGCCTTTCAAGACTGAGTACAGATCCCACATAAATTTACTTTTAGATTAGTTGAACTCTGACGTGAGACATCTCATCATTTTTTATTCTGTGACTCAATGTCTTGAAGGCTACAAATTAGATGAAACATTTTAGAAAGTGAATTAATTTCTGTGATGTATGACTGAGCAACAGTGACAACTGGACTCTTTTTAAATACAAGTTTCTGCCTGTTATTGTTTGATATCACTGTAATCATAGGCTTGAACTACATGTAAGTGACATAGTAAAGAAAATTACAAGTTTCAACTCATTTAAAGCAGTCATTGAAAAACTTTATGGTTCACACCACACCTCCTCAAAGAACAGCCTAGAGATGCACTTGTTTGCAGATGAACTTCTTGTTCAATTGTTGAAAATTTGAAGAGTGTTAGACACAAGACAGGCAGTGTCCAGTTTTCAAACAATTTCAGCTAACCATTTTGTAGCAGCTAATGAAGACCCAACATGTGATGCTTTGGACAGATGCAAGTATGAAGGATTACTTTGGAAATTGACATCTATGTGATTTGTTTTCTATTTGGCACTGATGTGTGATGCACTTCAAGAATTTTCAGAAGTTTGCGAGGAACTGCAAAAACTTTCAATTATTTATCGCACAAGAACTAAACATTGTACAGATGTCATACATATTGCACTTTGAAGAACGAACTCTGAATGTTTCTTCTACAAACATTCGATATGCGAACCATGAGTGGCCTGGCATATTGTGGCAGTCACTTTCCGTATTCTCTCCCGGAGCTCTGCTACATCACATGGTAGAGGTGGTACATAAACCTGATCTTTAATGTGTGCCCACAGAAAAAAAGTCACACGGAATGAGATTAGATGATCAGGGAGGCCATTTCATGAAACAATTGTCCCCTTCTGTAGCACGCCCAATCCATCGATGCACCAGCTCTGTGTTAAGGTACCCACGAACTTCATGATGAAAATGGGGTGGAGCCCCATCCTGCAGCAATATGAATGGAGAGTCCGACTGCATCTGAGGCATCAGCCATTGCTGCAACATGTCCAAGTAGGAATATCCAGTGACAGTGCTCTCAACAATGAAGAACAGTTTTCGACGTGACACAGCACAAAAAACATTTACCTTTGGGGAATCACACTCAAATTTAATGCATTTGTGTGGATGCTTTTTACCCTATATTCGACAATTCTGCCTGTTCACTTTTCCATTAGTGTGAAAAGTGACTTCGTAGCTAAAAATTAAGCGATCAACAATGCCATCCTCATTCAATTGTTGCAACTGTGAACAAAACTCAAAACGCTTGTCTTCTGTCATTGTCACTGAGCTTCTACAAAAAATAAAAAGATTTATGGGAATCAAACTGTATGAAAAAACTAAAGAACAGCCCATTAACGTAAAAAAATGAACTGCAACCACTCACTTTTTTAAATAGTTATTTATTATTCCATGAACCAGTTTTCAAAAATTTCAGGTTCATCTTCATATGAGTTAGATCACTATTTCTAGCATAATGCTGGGTGCTGTGACAAGAAGATGGAACATGCTTTAATGTATCGCCATGACTATTGTTTATCTGTCGATATGGATGCAAAATTTAGTTTTCTACTAACTGCAACAGTATGGGGGCTTTTTTGCATTTGTGTATATCTGTCTGCTTCCGTTTTGATGGCCAGTTGGTACATCACTTCACATGTTTTTATACAATCTGTATTCATTTACAATGTGACAGTGAAACTTTTCCAGCATCCAGCATGTGCTATACAACTGTAGCTTGCAACAAAGATCTTGACAAAAAGATATGGCATTGGCCTAATTTTCACAGAGATGTAACTAGTTTTTGCTTACATGTATTAAAGTCAATATGAAGGCAAGGATTTTAATCCGACTGGCAATAACATGAGAGCACAAAATAAAATAAAATACATAAAATGTTAAGTGATCTGATCTCTTACTTCTATTTGTATATTAATGTATAACACAGTCAATTTATGAGAAAATATTTTAATCAAGACTGGCATTAACATGAATGCTCAGGAATAAAATAATAAAGAGTTATAGTATTTTAAATGAGATACAGCTGTTTGTATGACCATGACCTTTATATTTAAACTTAAAACAATAACCAACTTTCCAAATGAAATACTGATTTATTTCTTTTCTTACATTAACATGATCTGGAATAATAGTAAGAGTAGATTATGTTTATTTTAGGTAAAGGTAATATGTATAAATAACTAAATCCATTTGTATAACCGTACATTTTATATTTAAAACCAAAAATGATAGTTCAAATGAACTGTTGATTTACTCTGTACTTATTTAACTACAATGGTGTCATTGTAAATATTCTACCACAGAGCAAAATCTGTAGTATCTTATTAAATGGTAAAGCCTCCTACTGCTAACGTAAATCAGTACTTTTATACATATTACCTCTAGCTGAAACAAACAGAATCAGCCTTTAATAATATTCCAGATCATGTTAATGTGAGAACAGAAATATGTCAACAGTTAATTTCAACTTTTGTTCTTGGTTTTAAATATAAAAATGCATGGTCATACAAGTGGCTTTAGTTCATTACAAACACTATAACTTTTATACATATTACCTTTACCTAAAATAAACATAATCTACTCTTACTAATATTCCAGATCATGTTAATGTAAGAACAGAAATAAGTCAGTATTTCATTTGAAAGGTTTCTTTATTGCTTTAAATTTAAATATAAAGGTCATGATCATACACACATCAAAAAAAGTTTTACATCACCTCGGTCTCCAGAACGGAACCTGTACGGAATATTGGAATACAGATCAACATAAACATCATTTCCACCTTTTTTTACTGCTCATGAAAACTACACATTGCATGTTGCACCACCATACAGCGAGACCTTCAGAGTTGGTGGCCCAGACTGCTGTACACACTGGGACATCTAATACACAGTATCACGTCCTCTTACATTGATGTATGCATGTATTCGCTGTGGCATACTATCCACAAGTTCATCAAGGTCACTGTTGGCCCAGATTGTCCCACTCCTCAATGGTGATTCGGCATAGATCCCTTAGAGTGGTTGGTGGGCCACATCGCCCATAAACAGCCCTTTCCAATCTACTGCAGACATGTTCAATAAAGTTCATGTCTGGAGATCATACTGACCACTCTAGTTGAGCAATGTCGTTATCCTGAAGGAAGTCATTCACAAGATGTGCATGATGGGGGCGCAAATTGTTGTCCATGATGACGCATGACTCGCCAATATGCTGCCGATATTGTTGCACTATCGGTTGGAGGATAGCACTCATGTATCATACAGCTGTTACAGCACCGGCCACGACCACCAGCGGCGTACGTCGGCCCCACATGCCACCACCCCAAAACAGCAGGTAACTTCTACATTTCTGCACTCGCTGGATAGTGTGTCTAAGCTGTTCAGCCTGACCTGGTTGCTTTCAAACACGTCTCTGATGATTGTCTGGTTGGAGGCATATTCGAAACTCATCGGTGAAGAGAACATGAAGCTAATTCTGGCTGTGATACAATATCCACTGTCAATGTCTATCTTCAGGAGATCTGGGAACCAGGGTGATGCAAAACTTTTTTTTAATGTGTGTACAAACAGCTGTATCTCATTGCAAATAACGTAACACAGATTACTTTATCCTGGGCATTCATGTTAATGCCAATTTTGATTAAAATATTTGCTCATTAATTGACTATATTATACATTAATATAGGAATAGAAATAAGACATCAAATCACTTGACATTTTATTTATATTATATTATTTTGTGCTCTCTAGTTACGGCAGTCTGACTAAAATATTTGCCCTTATATCGACATTATTACATGCAATCAAGAACAAATTACATCTCTGAACAAAGTAGGACTATGTCATATCTTTTTGTCAATATCTTTGTTACATGAAACAGTTGTATAGCACATGCTGGATGCTGGCGAAGTTTCACTGTCACAATGTAAATGAATAGAGATTGTACAAAAGCACGTGAAGTGATGTACCAACTGGCCATCAAAATGGAGGCAGACATATGGACACTAACAGAAAAAAAGCTCCCCATACTGTTGCAGTTAGTACAAAACTGAATTTTATATCCATATCAACAGATAAACAATACATTCAAGCATGTTCCACTTCTTGTCAGTGAGCCGGCACCCAGCATTATGCTAGAAATAGTGTTGTAACGTTCAGAAAACGATTTGAATATGAAACTGAAAAGGTGAGAAAACTGATTCATGGAATAATAATAACTATTAAAAAAAGTGAGTAGTTGCAGTTTTATGTGTTTACATTGAATTAATAGTCATGGGTTCTAAAATGTGTATAATGGATAAGCTTAAACTGCCCACTAATCCTGAAGACTTTTATGAGACGCTTTTACAAGCAACAGAAAAGAGACCACTGAGTGGGGAAGATGCAGCTTTGGTCGATTCAGCCTGTATAGTTGACACAAGGACTTGGTGCGAAGACATTAAAGATTGCTTTTGGGGAAAAAGAGGTTGAGTCAGTTGCAGTTTGCTTTCAGCTGAACAAAGCATTTTGTATGTTTTTGACAATTGTGGGATCTTTGATGGAATTGTGAAAACAAAACGAAGTATCTTATGAATTTTCTCCTGTTGACAACTATCATCAAGACAATTGCAGAGCCATCTAGTGAGTCTAACAGAGGGTTTTCCCAAATGAATCTGATCATTACTGATGGTAGAGCCTCTCTGTTAATAAAAACTGTTTGTTCAGTACTCTTCCTGAACTGGAATCGTCCACTATCAACTCATTCTGACCCTTCAAAGTAGATGGAATCTTGGCCGTTCTTGGGTGACACTCCATTATAGACATCCACAGCACGGAGGAGGGGCGGGGGGTGTTATGTGCAATGAAAATCTTAAAACTTTGAACAGTTTTATAAATGTAGGTACAAACATTTAAGTTTTGTTTTCATTTTTCAACATCTTAATAGTTTAGATTTGTGGGTGTTCACCCTACTATAATTTCTGTTTTGTAAATAATAGCTATCTGAGAAATATTATTTAACTTAATTAATAAAACATATGATAAAAGATTGTTGGTGCACATGGAAGTTTTAATTCTTCTTATGCTGTATTCACACTTTTGAATTGCTCAGAAAGAAGAAGAAGAAGAAGAAGAAGGGTTAAAATAACCTTTTATTAAGTCTCAATCTAACCCCCCCCTCCCAGAGTCACAGTATCAGAACTTCTTTCTTATAAATCAAGCTCTGGGTATACAAAAACACAGAAGGCCATAACCACACAGGCTGTTAGAAATGGTGAAAAGTAGGTAACATTTTAAATGTAACCATTCTGTTGGGAATTAAAAAGTAAAATAAGGAAAAGTAATTGCACAGAATTCCAGAGTATGATTATAAGGAATAAAAGTTTGCGTATTACTTTTGTGGCAGACTTAATATGTCAAAATTTCACAATATATATTACTTTTGTGGCAGACTTAATATGTCAAAATTTCACAATATATTTATTACTACTGAAATCTACCTAACGTAAATGTCACTGTAGTATTTGTTTGCACCTGCCCGGATAGCCGTGTGGTTAAAGAGCTGCTTCCATGGCAGGGAGGTGCGCTGAGCATGGACTGAATCTGACCGATAGATTAATGATGAGGGTTAGTGCACCAGCCAGCCTTGATGTGGCTGTTAGGCAGTTTCCTACATCTGACTAGGTGAATACTGGGCTAGTGCCCATGTCCCGCCTTTGTTACATGATATGCAAACATTTAGAAAACTTCACTCACTCTCATATGAATTGTACTACTTGCAGACACTTGGGGTACACACATTCTGTCCCAGGGGTAAAAATGCAGTGGCAGGAAAGGATCCGACCACCCCTTAAATTAACCATGCCAAATCTGTCCATACCCATGCTGAACCTGCACCAATGCAAGACAAAGGGACAAGAAAAAGAAGCTTGACATTTGTCTGCGTATGGAGCCATACATGCCTAACACACAAAATATATAGTAACTAAATAAATTTCAAGGATATAGTATGACTTGACACACAATTTTCAGAATGTAAAAACATTTGTATTGCTGACAGCTCAAATTTATAGCAGATCTCCTGAAACTCTGGTAACTGTCCTTCCTAGTACCAGCAAAGAAGACACTCTACATGAAAATATAATGTACAATGGGGCATACATTTGATAAGGATGTAGTCATCTCATATGCAAAGATAGCTGTGAATTATAGGGCAATAGTATTGTTCAAACCTCTCTAAGGTTCTTGTAACATGTTCCACCATAAAAAAGCACTGTACAAACACCAAAGTGAAAATCAGTGTAGAAACAAATTACTCTGTAAATCTGCAGTAGTAAACCGTAAGTCGTAAAAGCAACAGCACTGGTAGTTCGCTAATCTGCTTGTGAGTAAGTTTCCCGTCAGTCAGAAATCTGCCCAAGCTAAGCAAGTCAATGTTGCACTCAAACTTGAGACTTACAGGCAGCTGTCAGAAACTGCCTCCCACAGATAATATCTACCACCTGCCTAGAATTCTTCCAACAATAATTTGAAAGGAGGCACCTGCCTCAAAAAAGGTACTGAAATGCTCCATGTCTGAACATAAACAATTATATGACATTGAAATAGCTACTGAAGAGCTAAAATCAAGAAATAGTTTTCTCAGAGCAACCAAAGGCTATGAACACCAAATCCAATTTAAAATATCTTAAAAAGAGGATATACGGCACTGCCTAACTTGTGATGCAATCCAGACAATTCAACATGTGTATTCCCAACCTGACTCTCAGCTTTGATAGCCTCATGTCCGCAACTCCTAACATAATGGATGTCAACCACTTCTGGGTTAAGCTATCTTAACTTTGGTTTTGTGCAAATTTATGTAGCTTTTTTATTTCTAGTTTGTTATGATTGCTGTAAGCACCATAAATATACTTATCGATTTTATAATGATAAATTTTAGTCGTTTACTTTAAACTATAATCTGATACTTGAAACATGTGCCAAAGACAGGCTGATAGCAAATTTTGAATCTAGTACTAATTGCTACATTCCATATTTTTGTTTGGAAGACATGCACTATAGTAAAATGGTTTGCTTTATTGATTGCATTTAGTCACTTATAATAACTTTTCCCCTCCAATATTCATTAGTTCTCAATGTAACGGTAATGTACATAGGGATATGACTGTTTGTACACTGCTTATCTGCACAAGCTTCTTTGGTTGTTGTAACCACAACCCTCAGTTCCAATACAGCTGGCTATCAAACAGAAAGACCTCTTCTTGCTTTGATCTTGAATGTTTAGGATATCCAAGATAACTCCTTACGATTTTGAATAATTCTTTCTTGAAGGTGTGTTTCTTGTACTGAATGAAGAATACAGAGTGTTCAAGTAAAGGAAAACTTACTGACTGCGATGACTTTGCACTAGTGTCGATATTTGACTACAGTTTACTTCTACAGTTGTTTGATCTCCTTCTGACTCACAATTATCAAACGAATTTTTTGTTCACATTGAACCAATGTTCCTCATAACAAACCAGTTTGATGAAAATGAGGGAAATGATATACTAAAGTTAAGTTGCTACACTGTTCTGAAAAACTTATTGTTTTTAGTATACAATGTGAGTTTTGCTACTTTAATATCTTGTATTTTTGTTCCAAAGGGAATTTTGGGGTTCTATGACTTCAAACTGGACCATTACCTGAGCAATTAAGTCATGACTGCAGGGAAAATATCTTGTCTAGACTGCCTTCTCTTATCTTCCAAAGATAGTACTGCCTTTACATGCCATGTTACTATGGATGGATTTAAGACAATGGAAATGTCAGAATGTACTTAAAATAAATGGCTGTAATTCAATGAGAATAATATCTGCCAATGGAAAGTCCAGGGTGTCATAATGACAATATTATGAAAAGGATACACTGCTGCTCACCATATGGTGGAGATACTGAGTCACACACAGGTACAACAAAAAGACTGCTATACAAGTAAGCTTTCAGCCAAAAGGCCGTCTTCTGAATTAGATAGAACACACACACACACACACACACACACACACACACACACACACACACACACACACGACCGCTGTCTCTAGTTGCCGAGCACATACTCTAAGTCTGGCCTCGGCAGCCATTGGTCATGGACCAACTTGTGTGTGTGTGTGTGTGTGTGTGTAATTCAGTAGAAGGCCTTTTGGGCTAAAGCTTACTTGTTTAGCAGTCTTTGCCTGGCAGCAGCTCAATGTTAATATTGAATACTAGCTGCCTTATGCAACTCATGTTAACACAGTATTATCAGTCTTTGCAGCTTGGGATCAATCTTTTTACTTTAAATACCACACTTTTGTGAGTCATTTAAGTTTTCATCACTATGCAGGTGTGCTGGCTCTATATCCATTACATTACAACTCATCACAACAATTATGCTGAAATCAAACGCTGAATGTAGCTCAATTTTACCAGTGTAGTTTTCAAGTTTCTTATTCTTCAATAAGATAGTTATTTGATGAGCTACTGCTGTTCTGAAAAGAAGATATCGTTTCTGAATCACTTAATAGATTTTAGTATACTAAAAATGCTTGAAGGAGGAGGAGGAGGAGGATGATATTAGTGTTTAACGTCCCGTCGACAACGAGGTCATTAGAGACGGAGCGCAAGCTCGGGTGAGGGAAGGATGGGGAAGGAAATCGGCCGTGCCCTTTCAAAGGAACCATCCCGGCATTTGCCTGAAGCGATTTACGAAAATCACGGAAAACCTAAATCAGGATGGCCGGAGACGGGATTGAACCGTCATCTCCCGAATGAGAGTCCAGTGTGCTAACCACTGCGCCATCTCGCTGAAAATCTTTGTTGTGTAGGAAGGAGAAACTTTTTTGTAGGAGCTTCTCTCACATTTTATAACTGTAAACATGTTCAAGTATTAATATAGTTCTATCAAAAACATATTAGGCTTAATCTGGTGGGCTAAGTACCAGGGTTTTCAGTTTTAAGGACTAACTACATGAGCTCCTGTTTGGGTGATTATACTCCCCTATTATAATCTGTACTACTTTTAATGGGTGCGCAATAGGGTATATTCCAGGTAATTTCAAGACTGTCAAATCCCCAGATTTTTTAAAGAAGAAAATTGATTGTTTATTAAAATCCTGAATTTCAGTGCAGTGGCTCAAATACGTCATAAGATAACAAGGAATTACAAAATTTCTTTGCCTGCACTGCTGTACATATTGGTAAATAATTCTGACACTATGTCACCAGTGTTACCACAGTATTCATGCTCTGAATAATAGCAACAAACTGCATACAACGTGTTTAAGAATGAAATGAATGTGTGCATGTATAAATTACCTGTGATGCCTCCAATTCTGATTTTAACAGCATGACCACTTTATCAGAATCAAATGAGGATGTCTGTATAGAACTTAGTTCCTCTTCTTTCTTCTGCAGTTCTTCTTTCAAAGTGGAATTTTCTGTTTTTAAGCACAGTAACTGCTTTTCTAATTTAAAAATATTTGATGTTAATGAAATGTACCGTGGCTTTTGCTGAAATTAAAAAAAAAAAAAAAAAAATAAATAAAATAAAATAATGTGAAATGTTCTGTTTTTAAACAGAATACGTGATGCATAATTGATGAAATATCAAACTTCAATCGACAAGTACAACAAATACATCTAAATATAGAAACACACAATAGTGGATACCAATACTATATAAGCCAATTCAGTTACAAGAAACAACTGTCATAGCACATCCAAAACACTGACCGTGTGAAGAAAATGGGACTGCAACTAATGAGAAAATATCAAAGTTACAATCACTTCATAAAAAGCACATGTAATGTTTGAGGAAAAGATATTGGTTGAAAACACAAGTATAAAGACTGAGACCAAAAAATCGCCCATAACGAGAAATGTGAGGATCAAGTAGTGATATTCCTTATAGTAAAGGATGGAAGAGAAGAAGATTTGCCTCATTATTTTTGTGACTACTATTGGATAAAATAATTTACAAAATAAAATATCATCTGTTCACGAAGAAATAGACTCAACTGAAATCTTAACTGCATCAAAAGGGAAGAAGAGTGTCATCTGACAAATACTCCTTCAGAATGACAGATGCGAATGGGGCAGTCAAGGAATTAGGAATTTGAAACATCATGAACATAAAGAGTGTCTTTGTAAGAACATAGTGTATATATGACCAAGAAAAAAAAATTTCCCGGATTTCCTGGTTAAAATTAAAGTTTCTCCTGGGTGAAAATAGACTTTTTCCATGTTAAGTGACAGTACACTTTTCCTCAGAACTGTAAAACTTATCAATCCTTTGAATGGTTATGGTTTTATATGCTGGCATAGAACTTCCCGGACCTTTAGAAAACCAAACTCACTATATATTACAAAAAAAAGTTTTGGATAGATCTTTCATGTGCAGCAACATGTACGCTGCATATTTTCGTATTACGAAAGTGTACATTTAAATTCCACAAAACATCACATGTTACTTTCCGAAGCATTGAAATCAAGATTGCAATGTGTTTTTGTAGCCAGTCATAGCTCGTCACACTATCTCGCTAGCCAATGACAGTGGATCTTCTAGCGTAGGATACGTGGTGCAGTCAGCCAATAGTGCGTATGCACAAATAGGAAAAGTAAAGAGGTTTAAATTAACATACACAGTGTTACTACAAGAAAAGCTAAGCTTTTGCATACAATATTGGTCTCGAAGATTAATAAGCAGCAAGAGAAGCTAAGCTTTCATATATAATATGGAACTTTAAGATAAATCACACAAATGTGTCATTAAAATTTTTAATAAAGACATAAATTTCTGATCTTCTGAACTCGAAATTTTTCTAAATGTGCGTCCTCAAAGACTTGGTTTTGAGTCAAATGTTCTGTGATTTAAGAAATTCATTGTCCATTCTCGCACATAATTCATCTTGCATAAAAGGAAATTTACTTTGAAACAACCATTCGCAATATTTTCGGGTGACCTGTTAGAAATAGGTTCATTTCAGTAGTTGCCAGAGAGCGCCAAAAACAGGCGTCACTGCTCTTGCGCAGCTACGATGATGCAGGAAGCCCATATGTTCATAGGTGTAAAACATTAGATGATCTTACAGTATGTCATAAAAGAAACAAGACATCAGAGGATACTCCAAGAACATTGGAATTTTGTGAACCATACTAAAATGCGTGATTTGGCTTAAAGTGCACATTCGTATGTCCAAATTTGGATGTAAATTTTCTTGAATACAAGTACTGTATTATCTCATGTTTGGTTCTTTATTATGGCATAATGCTATACGTGCTAGAAGATGAAAACACTTTTGAAATGCAGTGAACAGTTGAAACTAGCCCATAGTATGGAATGAAACACATCGTTTCAAATAAATTGAGTGCCCCAGTGGAAAAGATTAATAAAACCACATTTCTTTAGCAAACCGACAAAAATAACTTCATTGTTCTGCAAGGCGATTAATACTTGACTGTCAGAAAGGTGGAGATAAAATCTGAAACAAATAACATATTTTAGCCTTCCGTAATTATGCGAACGTATTTTAATTCATTTGATAGCTCACGGCCATAGATATCCGTTTTGTTTTCATTTAACGTGAGAGCAACAAATGAAGAGGAAGAAGCAAAATCACTAAACGTAAACATGGGTCATATGGAGACTCCCCACTACAACTCAGACTGCTCAGTGGATCAGCCCCGGATCTCCAATATTTCTGAACCGGGGCAATATCAGATTGTGGTGCCCCAACACACATCTGTAGCCAGAAGTGGGAGTAGGTACTTCTCATATGTGACTCAACTGCACATGCACGAGAGCCCTCCGCAACTGCTCAAATGATTCCAAAGTAAACACTTGTGACGTCATGTTCATCGGAGACAATTTGTTGTTAGGAAGCTTTGCATAGTCTTCCCAAAGGCTTTGACACACTTTGCAATTGGCAAATGCTTGTATGCGCAATATGTTTTATTGTTGTATATGGCATATTTCCTTTGCAACTTAAGTTTTACTTTTGTTTTTTTTTCCTCTCATTTATGTTTTGTTGCAGCAGTATTATTCTACAGAAGCGGGATAAAGTAATATCCTTTGTTAGAGTATTGGTTCTTACCCGTCAAAATGACAAAAAAAAAAATAACTGAAAACTAAAACAATGAAAATTTCCTGGAATTCCGAAAAATTCCCATGTTTATCCCAGTTTTCTCCCGGATGAAAATATTCCCGGGTTTTTCTCGGATCTCCCGGTTGCCCTGAGTTGTATACACCTTGCGCGCTGGGGGCAGGGGGGGGGGGGGGGGCAATTACGAGAGGGGAACAGGACTACAGAACAAAACAAATACATTCCACAAAAATACAATGAGAGTTAATGAAAATTAATAACAGTACACTGATTTCCATTTTGGGTTTTCCTGCTGTCTCCCATGACAAGAGGTCTGAAGAGAAATAAATTGCTGCAGCCATAGTGTGGATATCAAAAGGTACATCTGTGGATCTCCACATACCACTCTTACAAGGTGCTTTTTGAAACAAACCTATATAGTGATGTAGGTTAAGATACCAGGTTCTCATGCACTGCAGCCATTCACCTTGGTGGGCCCTCATTTGTGAGTAACTGAAGAAAAAAATTTGGGAATTTTGCACGGTGTTCAATAGCATTAAAAAAATAGTATTACACATACTGGTTGCAGGGTGTAAGGGACACGGTAGGTAACTGACATGCAGTAGGTCATGGATTCAAGTCTCATCAAGCGCATTGAGTTTTTTCATTTCTGAACCTTTACTAAAATGACTTTTGACCATAATTTTTAGGCAATTAATTGGATTGAATGTCATTTTTTATTTCTACTTCTTTGTCACATCCTTTTAATCATTAACTTTTTCACTTGGTCTCATTTTTCTTCTTAACATTCCTTTTCCACTTGACACCTTCGTTCATACAATTTTAATTAATTTTACGTATTAATTTCAGTTTAATTTATTTTATTTTACTATCCTTTTTTTTGTACAAGTTGTTGCATTCATTATTTCTCTTCCTCATTTTGCTCGAGTTTCATTTTACTTATAATACCTTCTTTAATTTAAATCTTCATCTGAATTATCTTGTTTGTAGTGCAATAGGGATTAAGACTATACTTTAAATGTCTGCATGACAATTGCCACGCAAAAAAAAAACAGACATCTTGTAACAAAGAATGCATCAACAGATCAGCATTTTCAAATAAATGAGTATTATAACAGATAAATATAATTAAATTTACATTCACAAAAATTCCAAGTGGCAAAAGAATGAAACCTCCTGGCAGATTAAAACTGTGTGCCGGACCGAGACTTTAACTCGGGACCTTTGCCTTTCGCGGGCAAGTGCTCTACCAACTGAGCTACCGAAGCACAACTCACGGCCCATCCTCCAGCTTTACTTCTCCCAGTACCTTGTCTCCTACCTTCAAAACTTTACAGAAGCTCTCCTGCGAAACTTGCAGAACTAGCACTCCTGAAAGAAAGGATATTGCGGAGACATGGCTTAGCCACAGCCTGGGGGATGTTTTCAGAATGAGATTTTCCCTCTGCTGTGGAGTGTGCACTGATATGAAACTTCCTGGAAGATTAAAACTGTGTGCTGGACCAAGACTCGAACTCGGGACCTTTGCCTTTCGCGGGCAAGTTCTCTACCAACTGAGCTACCCAAGCACGACTCACAGCCCATCCTCCAGCTTTACTTCTACCAGCACCTCGTCTCCTACCTTCCAAACCTTTCGCAGGAGAGCTTCTGTAAAGTTTGGAAGGTAGGAGACGAGGTACTGGTAGAAGTAAAGCTTGAGGACGGGCCGTAGGTCGTGCTTGGGTAGCTCTTCACAGCAAACATAAACATAGCCAAAGCCTTGCAGACAAACAAAAATTACGCGAAGCGAAATGTAGTGTGAGGAGGGCTATGCGAGAGGCTTTCAATGAATTCGAAAGTAACGTTCTATGTACTGACTTGGCAGAAAATCCTAAGAAATTTTGGTCCTATGTCAAAGCGGTAGGTGGATCAAAACAAAATGTCCAGACACTCTGTGACCAAAATGGTACTGAAACAGAGGATGACAGACTAAAGGCCGAAATACTAAATGTCTTTTTCCAAAGCTGTTTCACAGAGGAAGACTGCACTGTGCTTCCTTCTCTAGATTGTCACACAGTTGACAAAATGGTAGATATCGAAGTAGACGACAGAGGGATAGAGAAACAATTAAAATCGCTCAAAAGAGGAAAGGCCGCTGGTCCTGATGGGATACCAGTTCGATTTTACACAGAGTACGCGAAGGAACTTGCCCCCCTTCTTGCAGCGGTGTACCGTAGGTCTCTAGAAGAGCGTAGTGTTCCAAAGGATTGGAAAAGGGCACACGTCATCCCCATTTTCAAGAAGGGACGTCGAACAGATGTGCAGAACTATAGACCTATATCTCTAACGTCTATCAGTTGTAGAATTTTGGAACACGTATTATGTTCGAGTATAATGTCTTTTCTGGAGACTAGAAATCTACTCTGTAGGAATCAGCATGGGTTTCGAGAAAGACGATCGTGTGAAACCCAGCTCGCGCTATTCGTCCACGAGACTCAGAGGGCCTTAGACACGGGTTCACAGGTAGATGCCGTGTTTCTTGACTTCCGCAAGGCGTTTGACACAGTTCCCCATAGTCGTTTAATGAACAAAGTAAGAGCATACGGACTATCAGATCAATTGTGTGATTGGATTGAGGAGTTCCTAGATAACAGAACGCAGCACGTCATTCTCAATGGAGAGAAGTCTTCCGAAGTAAGAGTGATTTCAGGTGTGCCGCAGGGGAGTGTCATAGGACCGTTGCTATTCACAATATACATAAATGACCTGGTGGATGACATCGGAAGTTCACTGAGGCTTTTTGCAGATGATGCTGTGGTGTATCGAGAGGTTGCAACAATGGAAAATTGTACTGAAATGCAGGAGGATCTGCAGCGAATTGACGCATGGTGCACGGAATGGCAATTGAATCTCAATGTAGCGAAGTGTAATGTGATGCGAATACATAGAAAGATAGGTCCCTTATCATTTAGCTACAAAATAGCAGGTCAGCAACTGGAAGCAGTTAATTCCATAAATTATCTGGGAGTACGCATTAGGAGTGATTTAAAATGGAATGATCATATAAAGTTGATCGTCGGTAAAGCAGATGCCAGACTGAGATTCATTGGAAGAATCCTAAGGAAATGCAATCCGACAACAAAGGAAGTAGGTTACAGTACGCTTGTTCGCCCAATGCTTGAATACTGCTCAGCAGTGTGGGATCCGCACCAGGTAGGGTTGATAGAAGAGATAGAGAAGATCCAACGGAGAGCAGCGCGCTTCGTTACAGGATCATTTAGTAATTGCGAAAGCGTTACGGAGATGATAGATAAACTCCAGTGGAAGACTCTGCAGGAGAGACGCTCAGTAGCTCGGTACGGGCTTTTGTTGAAGTTTCGAGAACATACCTTCACTGAAGAGTCAAGCAGTATATTGCTCCCTCCTACGTATATCTCGCGAAGAGACCATGAGGATAAAATCAGAGAGATTAGAGCCCACACAGAAGCATACCGACAATACTTCTTTCCACGTACAATACGAGACTGGAATAGAAGGGAGAACCGATAGAGGTACTCAGGGTACCCTCCGCCACACACCGTCAGGTGGCTTGCGGAGTACGGATGTAGATGTAGATGTAGATGTAGAGCACTTGCCCAGGAAAGGCAAAGGTCCCGAGTTCGAGTCTCGATCCGGCACACAGTTTTAATCTGCCAGGAAGTTTCATATCAGCGCACATTCTGCTGCAGAGTGAAAATCTCATTCTGGCAAAAGAATGTTATAAAGAAAAAGTGATCACAAATGAAAAAAATTCATATGGTGACTAAAACGATATGACAAAGGAACAGAAACAAAAAAAAATACATTTAAATCAATTAACTGAATAAAAATCATGATCAGTCATTTTGATACACGTTTAAAAATTTAATTCACCTGAGATTCAAACCCACAACTTCTTGCATATGAAGCCATTACCCTATACATTATACCATGCAACTAATCTACGAGGGTGAGTCAAACCTTAAATATTTTTTTAAATCTTATTTATGGTGCAGAAACGGTACAAAGCTGTATCACTTTTCAACATATTCTCCCCCATGCTCAATGCAAGTCCTCCAGCACTTACAAAGTGCATAAATTTCTTTAGAAAAAAATTCTTTTGGTAGTCCGCGCAACCACTCGTGCATTATGTGGTGTACCTCTTCATCAGAACGGAACATCCTTCCTCCCATTGCGTCTCTGAGTGGTCGAAACAAATGGAAATCACTTGGGACAAGTTCTGGTGAGTATGGTGGATGAGGAAGACACTCAAAACGCAGGCCTTGATTGTTGGAACTGTTGCATAGGCAGTGTGGGGCCTAGCATTGTCATGTTGCAAAAGGACCCCTGCTGACAGCAATCCAAATTTCTTTGATTTGATTGCAGGCCGCAGATGATTTTTTATGAGATCCTTGTATGATGCACTGGTGACAGTGATCCCTCTAGGCATATAATTCTCCAAAATGATGCCTTTTTTGTCCCAAAAGACAGTGAGCATAATCTTCCCTGCTGCTGGTTCTGTTGGAAACTTCTTTGGTTTTGGTGATGAGGAATGGCGCCATTCCTTGATCGCTCTCTTCATTTCCAGTTGCTGGAAGTCAACCCAGGTTTCGTCCCCAGTGACAATTCTTGCAAGGAAGCCATCAACTTCTCGTTCAAAGCACCGAAGAAGTTCTTCACAAGCATCAACATGTCGTTCTCTCACTTCAGGAGTCAGCTGCTGTGGTACCCATCTTGCAGACACTTTGTGAAACTCGAGCACATCACGAACGATGTGGTGTGCTGACCGATGACTAATCTGTAAACATGCTGCAGTGTCATTCAGTGTCACTCGGCAGTTTCCTTCACTATGGCTTCAACTGCTGCAATGTTCTGTGGAGTCACAACTCGTTGTGCCTGACCTGGATGAGGAACATCTTCCACTGAAGTCACAGCATTTGCGAACTTCCTTCTCCATTCATAGACTTGCTGCTGTGGCAAACACGCATCACCATACTGAACCTTCATTCGTTGATGAATTTCAATAGGTTTCACACCTTCACTATGCAAAACCGAATAACAGAATGCTGTTCTTCCCTGGTGCAAGTCGCAAGTGGGGCGGCCATTTTTATACTGATACTGCGGCTGTATGTGTGCGTCTGCACAATGCTGCCACCTACAGGCTATTCTGCATGCTGTTTGTAGCAAGCTTACCAACTTACAGGATAACGGCATGAAATTTTGATTTGTTATTACAAATTTAAGTTTTTCATTTGACTCACCCTCGTATATAACACTACTTCTTAAATGCTACTGTGTGTCACATAAAATTCTGAAATTTTTTTTAATCACGCAAATGAGGGCACACCAGGGTGTGATACCTGCGATCTTAAGCTTCAGCACTGTATAGGGGATTTCAAACAAATGGTTCTCCCCGTAGATGCAGAAAGAAATGAGTTTAAATTTGATGTGACTGACAATGAAATATTTACACCACTAATTTGGAGCAAAGCAGCTGCAAAGGTATGTGCAAACTTCAGCTGACGAAAATTCAGACCAGGCACTAGAATGGTGTCAGGGCTGTGGTGCACTGGACATAATAAAATTATTTACAAAATTTAATAACCATAAGATGTGGATGCAGATGTGGATCAAAAGCTTGTGGATGCAGATATGGAACTTGAGGACATGGATAGCATTTCTCTAATCCACACAGACACCTCTACCCATGATTCATGGTCTTTTGTATCCTCTGTATTTTTCTTTGTTCACCTATATTTTTTTCAGATACTGGTAAGACAAATCGTGTTCTAAAAATGTTTCTGCATACAACAGAATTTGCGGTCAGCTTTCAATGTTAAAGGTAGACACTTTTAGAATCTAAATTAAGTTGTAAATAGATAAAACTTATCTTAAAGGGTAGACTACATGAATTTATTAACCAGCAGAAAAACCCTCACAACCCTCATACTAATGCTAATGATAGTACACAGTTTCTACAGCATTCAGAACAGCGTCCTTAACAAAGACTGTGGAGGAGATGAAGAACATGTATATAAACTAGGAAGAAAGAAAAAAAGGCAAGTCACTAAAAGACTACATAAAGAGAAATTTAAATACAGAAAATAAGTTGATACAAAGGAGGCTCACAGGACAATTGGAAGTCACACAGAATAGTGAGTCAGATAACATTGATTCGAGAACCTACCCACATTTCTATGAACAACAGAAAGCTCTAATAGAATACAAGCCTAAAACAGTTAGATTAAAGTTGAAGAACAGAAAAGCAGAACATGAGGCAGAGTTAGCGCAGAGTAACTATCAAAAGAAGGTGGCACTGGTTGCTTTTACATGAATACAGATGTAAAGAGGACCAGAAGGATCAGATAAGTCAACAGAAATGAGGATAATTGGTGTGTGTAAAATGATAGGATGAAAACACAAGAAGAATGAATTGAAATGACGGATTATTGATTCTAAGTACATTCAATGCTGACAAGGAAGTTCTCACTGAAACTGTACTGAACTAATAACCACTAGTAGTCCTGATAAACCAAGAAAGCCACCTACAAATATGTTACACAAGAACTGCATTGAGAGAATCAGACAAAAAAGAAAAAATGCTGCTGTTCCGAGTATCTGGAAGGCAGTAGGGAATATATTTTTATGAAATTAATTATTTGCTTTGTGGAAATTACAGTGGCTTAATTCTCTCCCAGAATTTTGCAATGGTTAACCATTTTCATGACATATGGTTGATTTCTCTTTCTCTGAAAACCAATCAACACTTGTGTTTCAGAAGTTTATTGTTTTTATTCATTAGCGTTAGACTACATCAACTATTGAAAGCAATATTTCAAGTTAAATAATATCTTTGTTTACTCTTATGTGCTTAAGAACAATGATTCTTACCAAAAAATGTGATACCATAACAGTGAAAGCCAAAACACAACCAGTGACAGCTGCTGTTATCATCATATATAAAGCATTATCTGATAATGCATCATAAAGCTTTCCAGTTCCATCACTATTGTGCTGCAACATAAAAAAAATCCAGGATTAAATTAATAACAGTTACCTGCAACTAGGGCATTAAAATTAAAAGTACAAAAAGAAAGCGTTGAACACACTAGTCTTTTCGTGTCTGCTTCCTCTACCCCATAGTGACATGAACAATGCCTGTTTAAACAAGTCTGCTGCTTGACAAGGAAAAATTTTTTCTGTTCTTATTCGCTGTAATTTTAGTTAGAAGACTGCTCCTTTACATACACTTTATTCAGCAAGGTTATGCTTCACAATAAATATACATATCTTTGATATATCTGAACAATGGCTTATGTTACTGATTAATTTAAGCAGGTGAAGGGGACGTGTGTGTGTGTGTGTGTGTGTGTGTGTGTGTGTGTGTGTGTGTGTGGTGATTGGAGATTAAAATACTAACAAAAGAGAACAAATATTTTTTATTCCCCATAATCTACATCTATATTCTGCAAGCCAAGGGTGTTTTGTGTCCCACTGCCACTCCCATTTTTCTGTTCCAGTTGTGAATGGTTTGCAGAATGAATGACTGCTGGTCATGTGATCCCTAGTATGATGTCTGCAAAAATAGTCTGCTACTTACCGTAAAGAAGACAAGCTGCAGATAGGCACAATTAAAAGATACTCACATATAGCTTTTGGCAACAGCAGCCTTAATCAGTAAAGACACACACACACACACACACACACACACACACACACACACACACACACAAAAAAGCAAGTACACCTCACACACAGACATGACTGTCAACTCCAGCATCTCGGGCCAGAATGCAACATCACGTGGGATGCAAGCAGCAATCAGGAAGGGGTGAGGAAGGGGGAGGGATAGTATTGTATGGGTGGAGTGAGAGACGAATACTCTCTGGTGAAGTGTGCAGGGACCAGAGGTCAGGAGATTGTGAGGCAGAAAGTAGGGAAAATGGGAACAAAAAAAGGAGAGGAGTGGGGAAAGACGGGTGGATGCGTTGGCAGAGGGCTGTAAATAAACAGGATGGGAGAAAAGAATGTGAAGGAGATGATAGGACAAAGGGGGTGGAAACTTGGGTGGAGGGTGTGGGGAGAGTGTATTACCATAGGTTGATGCCGGTATAATTATGAGAGCGGAGAATGTGTTGTAAGGATAACTCCCATCTGCATAGTTCAGAAAACCTGCTGTTGGAGGGAAGGATCAAGATGGCTCGGGTAGTGAAGCATCCACTGAAATCAAGTGTGTTATGTTCAGCTGCATGTTGTGCCACAGGGTGGTCTAATTTGCTCTTGGCCACAGTTTGGCGGTAGCTGTTAATCCTTGGGGATAGCTGGATGGTAGTCAGACCAATATAAAAAGCAGTGTAGTGACTGCAGCAGAGCTAGTAAATGACATGCCTGCTTTCACAGGTGGCCTAGCCCCTCATGGGTACGATAAACCTGTGGCAGGACTGGAATAGGTAGTGCTGTGTGGGTGGATTAGGCAGGTTTTGCACCTGGGTCTTCTACAGCGATATGATTCTTATGGCAAGGGGTTGGGATTGTGAGTGGCACAGGGATGGACAAGGATGTTGTGGTGGTTGGATAGGTGATGGAACTCCACTTTAGGAGGGATGGGAAGTATCTTGGGTAGGATGTCCCTCATTTCAGGGCACAATGATAGGTAATTAAAGCCCTGGCGAAGGATGTGGTTCAGTTGTTCCAGTCCGTGGTGGTATGGGTGATGAAGGGGACACTCCTTTGTGCCTGGTTTTTTGGGGTGGCGGGATGATTGCGGTCGTGAGGGCAAACTGCGAAGGAGATCTGTTTGTGGACTAGGTCTGGGGGACAGGGCCTGTCTGTGAAGGCCTGGGTAAGACCCACAACACACTGAGCAAGGTAATTTTTGTCACTGCAGATAAGCTACCCCTGGGTAGTCAGGCTTTTGGTGTGAAAGGGATGACAGCTAACAAAATGCATGTGCTGTTGGTGGTTGGTGGATTTAATGTGCACAGAGGTGCAGATGGAGCCATCAGGGAGGAGGAGGAGGTCAACATCTAGAAATGTGGCACGTTGGGTTGAGGAGGACCACCTGAAGCGGATGGGAGAGAAGATGTCGAGGTTGTGAATGATCGAAGATACAGTGTATTGGTTCTGGGTCCAGATTGGAAGATATTATGTATGATGTATGAACCTGAACCCGACTATTTATTGTTTTGGGAGGCTAGAAAGATCTCCTCTAAATGGGCCATAAAAGGGTTGGCATAGAAGGGTGCCCATGGCTGTGCCACAGATTTATTTATATACCTTCCCTTCAAATGAGAAGTAGTAGTGAATTAAGATAAAATTAATTAGGTGTGTGAGGAATGAAGTCTGAAGGACGGTGGGAAAGGTAGTGTTAAATAGCAGTAAAACCATGGGCAGGAGGGAAGTTGGTGTGTAGGGAGGTGGCATTAACAGTGATGAGTAGTGACCCAGGAGGTAAAGGGATGGGAATCGTAGAAAGTCAGTGAAGGAAGTGGTTGATGTCTTTGACATGGAAAATTCTTTCAGTGGGGGCACAATAACCAACCACAAAAGGGCATCTAGAATTTTTGGGTTTGTGGGTTTTGCTGAGCACGTAGAAGGTGGGTGTGCATGGTGTCATAGGGGTGAGGAGTGAAATGGATTCAGGGGAGATGTTCTGGAAACAACCAAAGGCTTTAAGCAGGGACTGGAGTTTGTGTTGGATGGGATCACTCTAGCAAAGTTTATAGGTGGAGGAGTCAGACAATTGGCAGAGGCCTTCTGCCAGGCAGTCACTGCAACTCATAACAGTGGTGGAACCTTTATCTGCAGGTAGGATGATTAGGTCAGGATTTGTTTTGAGGTTGTGCCTCGTTGTTCTTTCTTCTTCTGAATGGTTGGTGTTGAGGAAAAGACATGAGGAAGGATGGTAAAGCTAAGTTGGAGGTAAGAAATTCCTGGAAGGTGACTGGTTTGTGGTTAGGTGGGGAGGAGGATCAGGGTTGGATGGTGGTACAAACTGGAAGAGGCAGAATTCAAATGTTGGAATTAGGGTGGGTTTGGTTGGATGGACTGGTGATTGGGAGAAGAAAAGTAGGTCTTTGAGAAGTCCAGCATGGTTAAATTTGGGTGTATGGCTAAAGGTGAGGACAGAAACTTCTGTGGAGCTGAGGGTTTTGGTGGAAAAGTTAACAACAGTGTTATGGGAATGTTTTGGCTCCGGATTTGGTGAACAGTTGGTAGGGAGTTTGGGGGGACGTGGCAGGTTGAAAAGGTCAGCTAGGCAGGGTTTAGCTGTTATCAGAGATGGACGAGGAGGAACACAGTGGGTACAATAGGGATTGGATAGTGGTGCCCTAAGGTGGCTAGAACATCATCAGGGTGGAGATGTTGTCTGGAATGCTCCTCCAGGTGCTGGAGAGCAGGGGGATTCAATTTCAGAGATGTGGCACAAGCAGTACAGATTGCAGAGTAGTAGCATCTTCTGGAAGGAGCAGCAGAGGTGGCCCTGGTTTGACTGTGCCACATGGAGATGTGTGTTTGCAACACCAGGTTTGTGAGGGCCAGGGATTGGTGGAATCTAAAAAAAATTGTAGATCATTGTGAAAGGAAGTGTGGAATCCAGAGAAAGGAATCCTTACAGTTACGCCGTTTAGGGGATTGCATCGTTTGGGCAGTATTTGAGAAAGAGGAATCTCTAATATCTTCAACTTGACATTTAGGGTGTTCTCTCAGGACATACATATAAGAATACAATATGTATCGGTAGACCCTTCTAGAAAAGTAAACCCCACTGTGATGCAGAATCCCTCTCTTACAGCATCTGCCACAGGTGTTGACTGAACATTCCTGTGACGCTTAGTAAATTAACTTGTGACAAAACACACTACTCTTCTTTGGATCTTCTCTCTTCCCTCTGTCAATCCTACCAGTACGGATACCACACTGAAGATCAATATTCAGTTTCTGTTCAAATGAGAGTTTTGTAAGCTACCTCCTCTGTGAATGGACAACACCTGAAAATTCTTTCAATTAATCTCAGTCTGGCATTTGCCTTACAGAGCACTGCTATTATGTTGTCATTCCACTTTAAATTGCTCTGTACACATATTCCGATATTTTATGGGTGTGACTGCTTCCAGTAACTGTTCTACAACCATGTAATCATACAATACTGGGTCTTCCTGCTTGTTTATGAGCAATATATCACATTTCTTTATGTTGAGGGTTAACTTCCAATCACTGCACCAAGTGATGATCCACTGCAATTTTTTGTGCATTTTGGTGTAATTTTATAGCACTGTGATTTCCCTATATAAAACAGCGCCATCCTCGAAAAGCTTCTAGAACGTCCAACATTACTCACTAGATCATTTATACACATATATATTGTGAAAAATAATGGCACTGTAACAATCTCTTGCAGTATGCTCTCAATTATCTTCACATATGAAGATATCCCTCCACTGAGAATGTCGTGTCCCATTTGCGAGAAATTCTTCAACCACACAGCTGATTTGATATTCCATATGCTCTAATTTTATTGATTAGGTAGCAGTATTGAACTCTATCGAATACCTTCCAGAAGTCACGTAACATAGCATCAACCTGGGCAGCAGTATGTACTGGTTTTTGGAGCTTGTGGCCAAGCAGCAAGTTTCTGGAGCTTGTGGAAGAACTGCACGACGTGGGTTTTACATGATCACTGTTTTCAGAACCATGTTGATTCTTTCAAAGTAGGTTTTAGGTGTCCAGAAATGTCATAATACATTAGCAAAAATGAATTAAAAGTCTACAGCAGACCAATGTTACAGATGTAGGCCTACAGTTTTGTGTGTCTGTTTCATTACTCTTCTTGGAAACAGGAATGGCCTGCACCTTATTCAAATCACTAAGAACACACTGATCCTCCTGCAACCTACAGTACACTGCTGCTAGAAGAGAAGCAAATTCTTTCACACACTCTATGTAGCAACATACTGCAATCACATTAGACCCAGTGGCCTCTCCACTGTTCAGTGATTTTGGTTGCTTTTTTATCCCATGGTCACTTGCTTTGATACCAGTCATTTTGGTGTGACAATTTAAAAATACTAAGAGCTTTTTGACAGTAATGTTTGCTTTAGCAAAACCTTTAACTTTTTTCTGAAATTGCCTTTGCTTGTTTTCTTTTTTTGACTCTATGTAAGTTTTCAACTAATCATTGTTTCTGTTAAGAAGCAGCGGTGTTTTTCCATCACTGAATGGAGCTGTTCTTTGATTTATGGTGTTTCTACACATTATTTTTCTTTTTCAACCCCAACTGATAATTAATCTGTAGAATAATCATTTCGAATCTGTGGCATGTAAGGTGTGATTAGTATATTGCAGAGCCTTTTCATGGGCATTCAAAAACAAACAATCCGTATCTGGTAACGCTACATGTAGAGCTGACAAGGTACTTAGAATAGCAATGAAACTGAAAATAACTCTACTCACGCATTACAGAAAGACTCCCAGTGTGGTCAAAATATGTTTATTAGAGTTGTTTTACAATCAATAGTGCAGCAACTATAACATGGAAGTTGGCTGTGAACAAAAATGAATGAGAACTTAACACCATCTGAGGAGGGGTGTGGGCAAACCAGCCCCCCACCCCCCTCCTCCCACCTCCCTTTTGCAGTGTAGAAGATAGCCATACTACACCAATGTTTTGTGTTTCTGCAAAATGGTCATGACCGTAGGGATCCTTTTGTGTTGTGAGAGCTGTAATCAAACGCCATTCTGAACCAGAATAAATGTCGTCAATCATTTCATACAAAAAGGAAAACACAAGCAGTACACAACAGATAACAGAGCTGACTACAGAAAGTATTCAGTAATAGCTATCGAGTAACTGCTTTCTGAAGCTGTTAATGTCATAAACAAGATTGTTCAGACCCAACCTAAAATTGTTTCATTAAAGTGTCTGCATAACACACAAGGTGCCAGGTCCCATAGTTGAGTCCTACATTGTCATACGTAGCTTGTATATTAAAGAAACTATTCAACCGCACACAACTGATTTGGCACCAGAGTGTAATGTATGCACAGAAGCACAGTGATGTCTTTTCAGTCAAGCATACATGCTCTTTTTATTTTGCAACTTCGTTCTTAGATACATTATCTTTGCAAACAGAGCTTCACCAGATGTTGTGCAATATAAGTAACCAAAAATTGGTTATGTTTTTAATTTTTATATGCAGAAAATAAAGCTGTTTGAAACTACCTTTGATAAAATTGTTCATCTGGATACAATTTGCTATGAAACTCATTTATTAGATAATTTTGCATTTTCAAATTTTGAGGCAAATTTGCTTCTATTTGCAAAAGCAAATTTTTCAGGTTCCTAGCAATGATGCATAAAACTGTCATTTGGTTCAGCATTTTTGACAAACAGAATTTTAAAAAGGTGCATATTACACTGAAGAGCCAAAGAAACTGGTACACCTGCCTAATATTGTGTAGGGCTCATGCGAGAAAGCAGAAGTGCAGCAACACGACGTGGCATGGACTCTACTACTGTCTGAAGCAGTGCTGGAGACAATTAACGCCATGAATCCTGCACGGCTATCCATAAATCGGTAAGAGTACAAGAGGGTGGAGATCTCTTCTGAACATCAAGTTGCAAGGCACCCCACGTATGCTCAATAATGTTCATGTCTGGGGAGTTTGATGGCTAGTGGAAGTGTTTAAACTCATACAAGTGTTCCTGGAACCACTCTGTAGCATTTCTGGACATGTGGGGGTGTCACATTGTCCTGCTGGAATTGCCCATGTTCATCGGAACCAACAGCGGACATGAATGAATGCAGGTGATCAGACAGGATGCTTACGTACGTGTCACTTGTCAGAGTCATATCTAGATGCATCAGGGGTCCTATATCACTTCAACTGCACATGCCCCACACCATTACAGAGCCTCCACCAGCTTAAACAGTTCCCTGCTGCCATGCAGGGTCTATGGATTCATGAGGTTGTCTCCATACCTATACAAGTCCATCCACTCAATACAATTTGAAATGAGACTTGTCCGACCAGTCAACATGTTTCCAGTTATCGACAGCCCAATGTCAGTGTTGACAGGCCCAGGCGAGGCGTAAAGCTTTGTGTCGTGCGGTCATCAAGGGTACACAAGTGGGCCTTCAGCTCCGAAAGGCCATATCAATTATGTTTCATTGAATGGTTCACACACTGACACTTGTTGATGGCCCTGCATTGAAATCTGCAGCAATTTGGAGAAGGGTTGCACTTCTGTCATGCTGAACGATTCTCTTCAGTTGTCGTTGGTCCCATTCTTGCAGGATCTTTTTCCAGTCGCAGCAATGTCTGAGATTCAATGTCTTAGTGGATTCCTGATATTCACGGTACACTCATGAAATGGTAATATGAGAAAGTCCCCACTTCATCACTACCTTGGAGATGCTGTCCCCCATCGCTCATGAGCCGAGTGTAACACCACGTTCAAACTCATTTAAATCTTAATAACCTACCATCGTAACAGCAGTAACTGATCTAACAACTGCGCCAGACACTTATATAGGTGTTGCTGACCGCAGCACCGTATTCTGCCTGTTTATATATTTCTGCATTTGAATATGCATGCCTGTACCAGTTTCTTTGGCACTTCAGTGTAGATTAGTACAGCAGAAACCTATTAAAAACATCAATTTGGTCGGGCATTCAATAAAAATCATTTTTCTACATACACTGTTCATGTAGACACTGTGCAAGTAATCAAATCAAGATTCTGTGTAGGATGTGACTTACACGCATGTGTTGTCTATAGTGCAAATATTGTAAAGGAAAATTAAATGCAAATTATGATAATACCATGTAAAGCACAGTTGGTATTTGCAATCAAATCAAATTTAACATTTGTGAATTGTTACAGTTTTTTGATGAGAGATTATATGCAACAATTAACAGATATGATTTACAAATATAAATTCAATTTATCAGATCAAAATTGTTCAAACTCCCTTTTGTACACTATGTGGATTTCAACTTTTGAGAGGAGCACTTCTGGATATAAGACAGGTAGCAGCAGAGATTGAAAAGAAGCAAGAAACAGATCCAAGGCACCCATTGCTTGGAGATCACACTTATCCATTCATGGCTGAAAATCAGAAAAAGCTTCCTCTTTACAAAAGCACCAGTACCAAATTCAGCAGAAGCCTGCCAAATTGAGCTGTGGAGAACAAAATATCATGTAGAAGTTTGGAAAGCAATGAGAAGGTACCATGAGACTGCCATCTCCAATATGGGACTTGGAAAACCCTCAACAGATAGAGAATAGGTGCAACAATTAACAAGACTAATTTAAAGATGAGGGGTATCAGTGATGATGGGCAGTGTGTAGAACAAGGCAGGACTCAGAACACTTGTTGGTTTGTAGTCATCTGAGAGAACCCTGTGATGTGGACGACTGCCCCATTAATGTTAGGTTATACTGGTTTGCTGTTTATTTGGAATGTGATAAATAAATATAATACAAAAAAAAATATTTAACCACCACAAATTTTTTCAATACAAGTATAATTGTTGTAGAGTGGAAGGTTAGTTTCAACTTTACTGTGCTTTGCTAAGCATTTCCATAATGGAAGTGGAAGGCTTGTGCCTTCCTCTGATCCAACAGCTAACTGTCTCAGTCAGTCATATGAGACCCTACAGTTTAATCACAGTGCTGCTTATTTTCTCCCACAAACAAAGAATTCCCAGAAGTCAAAGCCACATTAAATTTTGGAAAATATTCTAAGTCCAGCACAGGACTGAACTCAGCTTTTAGCATCTGTAGTAGCATACCTAAACAGCGATCAAATCATTCTTCCTCTGCAAGTATTCACTTTATGTATAACCATAAGCTTTAATCTTCTGTCATCATATTGTAAGCACAATATAGCAATTTCACAATATAACATTTTTTTCCAATTTTTGAAAATATTGTTTTTCATCATAGTCTGAACATTATATAAAACATAACATTATTATTTATAACACTGCAACTCAAATGGATTAACATCATTTTCATGTTCACTTCCTCCTTATGTAAGCATTTCTTCAAAAGGGGGATTATTCAAGTCAGGACAGTTAAGTCAAACGGGACTGAACTCTTAAAGTTATGAAACAACCTCACAAAGCAGTTATTCGGTGGCTTGGCTCCCATAATGATACGGACTCAACTGGGATCTAAAGTCATGAGGCAGCCTCACAAAGCAGTTATTCTGTTGCTTGGTTCCCATAATATTACAGAAGTGCATTGCAAAATACTAAATTTCACGAAACAAGATCTTCAAGATCAATACAGCTGAATAGAAGTTTGAAAATTATGAGCAGCATCATAGTTGTTTTGGAAGGTGTTTACCAGAAAGTTAAATATTTTTTGTAATAAAATGGTAAACTGAACCAGAGTATGATTACTTCACTCATATCAGTCAACTCTGGGTTAGTTTCCAGAGTTATCTTTAAAATATGTGGCACTTAATGAATTGAATGGAGATAACAACAGGTTCGGCAGGGTTTTTGAAGTGCAAATGCACAATAATCCTACACTGTTTACTTCTTTCTTATATTCCCTCCTTTAATGGTTTGCCCCATACACTTCCGGTCAATAGTAACAAACAATTAAGCAGTGCCCAGAATGAGATTTTCACTCTGCAGCGGAGTGTGCGCTGATATGAAACTTCCTGGCAGATTAAAACTGTGTGCCCGACCGAGACTCGAACTCGGGACCTTTGCCTTTCGCGGGCAAGTGCTCTACCATCTGAGCTACCGAAGCACGACTCACGCCCGGTACTCACAGCTTTCGCAGGAGAGCTTCTGTAAAGTTTGGAAGGTAGGAGACAGATACTGGCAGAAGTAAAGCTGTGAGTACCGGGCGTGAGTCGTGCTTCGGTAGCTCAGATGGTAGAGCACTTGCCCGCGAAAGGCAAAGGTCCCGAGTTCGAGTCTCGGTCGGGCACACAGTTTTAATCTGCCAGGAAGTTTCATATCAGCGCACACTCCACTGCAGAGTGAAAATCTCATTCTGGAAACATCCCCCAGGCTGTGGCTAAGCCATGTCTCCGCAATATCCTTTCTTTCAGGAGTGCTAGTTCTGCAAGGTTCGCAGGAGAGCTTCTGTAAAGTTTGGAAGGTAGGAGACGGATACTGGCAGAAGTAAAGCTGTGAGTACCGGGCGTGAGTCGTGCTTCGGTAGCTCAGATGGTAGAGCACTTGCCCGCGAAAGGCAAAGGTCCCGAGTTCGAGTCTCGGTCGGGCACACAGTTTTAATCTGCCAGGAAGTTTCAATTAAGCAGTGACTTGTCACACCTTGCTAAAGGAGGAGGAGGATGAGGAGGAGGGGAGGTGCTGAGGGTGGATATAAACGATACCCAACTGACACAGATTACTTGTAAGACACAAGATAAAGGAACATGTACCTGTCTATTGTGCTCCTACAAAGGCTGAAGTCATGCACAAAGATGATGTTCACTTAAATGTTTTGCATTATTAAACTGAAATGTCATGTAACAAATTACAAAATACTCCTCCACTTCTACACAACACACAAAATGATATTGATGTGCTGCATGAAGTTAAACCATAGACCCCAGGAAAAGGAAGCAGATCAGCTGGAAACATTCTGCTTATAAACTATCATCTGAAGACATACTCATACAGTTACAGCAATCAAAGCAGAATCAGAATTACAATTTTGTCTGGTTAGGTTAAAAAGTGGAATAGGACTGTGCTGGTTATATTTCTTCTTTGTAAAATTATAAGTTTAGAAAAACTAGGCATTTTTACTATTGCATTGTGTGTCATTATTTCCAATGACAACACAAGAGTGGTTCTATGCAGTGAATGAAAGGCATCTTTTCACCTTCAGTTGCTCATTACTGACAAAAGTGACAGCAAGGACTCAATCATCTATACCGTACAAAGCATTACAAATAGTAACTTTTCATAACAACAAAAATAAATTCAAGACATTGTGCAGAACATTATAAATAAATGATAAACTATGTCAGAAAAGTAAATACCATTGCTTACTTTCTGCGTACTGAACAGGATTTTATTGTTTTGAGATGTCTAACCTCTTAAATTCAACAAAACTAGCTATCTTGAAATACAACAAAACAGATACATACTTCCAACATGTTAGTAAGTAGAATATTGAATGGAACTTACAATGCCCTCTGGTACTTCCTCAGACATAGAACTTTCTTGTAGTTGTGGTTCACTTGGTATCAAGCCAGACTGTCCACCACAGTTTATCCCAGTCTCACAGACAGATGCTATTAATAAAAACACAATGGCTGAAGTTATTTAAGTGTAGAACACTTGTGATAAACACCATCCTACATTAGGAATCTAAAACTATGCCACCACCAAAATCATGTCTAAACATACAACAGACAAATGAAAAAAGTGCTGTAAAGTTAATTAAAAAATTCACAACATATCAAAATAAGGGTTACAATCCATCTTGCACTGTGGGTATACTTTCAACTGTATTTGTATGAGAGTTATCACATAAAAGTCAGCTGACTGAATTAACTGCAATGATTTCTGAATAGTGATGAATAGGGCTAGGATTTTTATGATAGGGCACATATTTTTCGAAAAGACTAACATATTATATAAATATATATAAATGCCTGTTATGAAAAAAGTAAATGAACTACTGTAATTTGTTACATCATATTTATGCATATACGGTCATTTCTCTCTGACAGAGCATATTTTAAACTTAAACTGTCATATTTGTTATATTTTCACTTTTTCAAGAAGTAAAGAACTTTTATCTTGCAGTCTCTTTCACCTGTGTTACATTTCACAGAATTCTACATTTCAACCTGTTTCCTGGAACATGGCAAATAACTATCTTCCTCCACATTTTGTTTGAATTCACAATACAGATCTTCATCTTTATGCAATGACGAGATTTTTGTAGCCTACTGTTACATAGGCCTTAATTTGAGGAAGAAATGTCTGAGAATGTATGTTTGGAGCACAGCATTGTATGGTAGTGAAACAGGCGTGGAAAAACTGGAACAGAAGAAAAAATCGAAGCATTTTAGTTGTGGCGCTATACATGAATGTTGGAAATTAGGTGGACTGATAAGGTGACAAATGGGGAGGTTCTGTGGAGAATCGGAGAGGAAATGAGTATGTGGAAAACACTGACAAGGAGAAGGGATAGGATGATAGGACATCTGTTAAGACATCAGGGAATGACTTCCATGGTACTAGGAGGAGGAGTAGAAGGCAAAAACTGCAGACGAAGACTGAGACTGGAATACATCCAGCAAATAATTGAAGACATATACGTTGAAAGTGCTACTCTGGGCTGAAGAAGCTGTCACAGGAGAGGAATTCATGGCAGGTGCATCAAACCAGCCAGAAGACTGATGACTAAAAACTGTTACCCTATAAGCAGATTGATGATTAAGCCATTTTGGACTCTGAACTGCTGACAAGTGTCTCAATGTGTTATTCAGTCTTAAAAGTCTGAAGTACATGCAATATAGTCAAGAAAAAATGGTTCGGTTTACTTAAAGGAATGTCAGATCAACAGAAAGGTGAACAAAGCACTTCACAGAATGGTGAATAGGATTGGTGAGCTTCCCATAGTAGCTTTTGCTGTTGCATTTTTCCATTTTCAATCTGCTGTAATCCACTTTTTAGTTTTTCTGTTTCCATACACTGCTGAATGTTAATTTACTTCTCTGCAGTTACTCTTGTCACACACTATTCACAATACAGTATTTTACCATCACTCAAAAATACTTTCTCACAATATTGAGAGAACTCACCAACATGAAACAAGGTATTGAAGTAAAATTATAAAACTTAATGTCTTAATATCATGAGAAAACATTTTTGAGTGATGGTAAACTACCGTATTGTAAAGCACGAGGTAACAGTAACTGCAGAGAAGTAAATTAACGCTCAGCTGCATATGGCAACAGAGAAACTCAGAAGCAGAGTACAGCAGATTGAAAGTGGAAAAACACTACAGCAAAAGCTCCCATGGGAATCCTGAGAAGAACTTTGTCCAGATTTTTGTTGTGTTGACATTCCTTTAAGTAAACTGAACCATCCAAAATTTCACGCATTCTTAGAAGAATACACAGGCAAATCTACTCCTGATTCTTCCACATTAAGAAAGGGCTATGTCAGCCAAATCTAAAACAAACAAACAAACAAACAAACAAACAAACAGACCAAAGGTTGCAAATAAAAAACATTATATGTATATCAACTGATAAAACCACAGACTCCATGGAAAGATATATTGTAAATGTCACTGTGGGAGCTTTGAAAGAAGAGGATCCAGGCAAAAAGTTTCTTATAAGCTATGAAAGTTCACAAAAACTAGATTCTCCCAGCATTAGTAAATTGTTCGACAGATCTACGGGTGCCATTAGGCCTGTAGGGGTGAAGCATCATAATGTGCTGCTCTTCATATTGACTGCTGACTAATTAAAAGCAAAATACAGTAAAACACTGCATGTGACTGATTTAGCTCGCACCTTACACAGAGTTACAGAAATTCATAGTAAGTTCAGTTAAACTGAGAAATTTATTTGGTGTGTCGAAAAGGTTTTTTTGAAAGCCCTTTCATGTGTTGCAGAACTTAAGTTATTAGCTCTGGAAATTTCCTTACCACCACCTTTCACTTTGACAAGATGGTGGTCGTGGAATGATGCCTATAACTATTATTGTGATAATGAATAACTGCTTCATTTGGCAGCAGAGAAGCTGCTTCAATTGGAGTAGCCCCAGAGTAAATGTCTAATGCTGCATTTTCAAGCAAACTTTCATATATAAAATCAAATTTTGGATTTATTCCTGCTGTTATACCTGCACTAGAGTGTAATTAGCAGTCTTCAAAAGGGAGGTAAGAAGGAAATGACAAGTATTTTGGACAGGTCAGGAAAACTGCTGGTGAATCTGCCTTGGGCAGATGGAGGGAATATTTTGAAGAGTTGCTCTATGTAGGTGAGAATACGATCAGTAATGTTTCAGATTTCGAGGTAGAATGGGATAGGAATGATGATGGAAATAGGATCACATTTGAGGAAGTGGAGAAAATGGTCAATAGATTGCACTGCAATAAAGCAGCTGGGGTGGATGAAATTAAGTCAGAACTCATCAAATACAGTGGAATGGCAGGTCTTAAATGGCTACACAGGGTAATTGAAATGGCCTGGGAGTCGGGACAGGTTCCATCAGACTGGAAAAAAGCAGTAATCACACCAATCTTTAAACATGGAAACAGAAAAGATTGCAACAACTATAGAGGTATCTCTTTAATCAGCGTTGTGGGTAACATCTTCTCAGGTATTGTTGAAAGGAAAGTGCGAGTATTAGTTGAGGACCAATTGGATGAAAAGCAGTGTGGGTTTAGGCCTCTTAGAGGTTGTCAGGACCAGATATTTAGCTTACGGCAAATAATGGAGAAGTGTTATGAGTAGAACAGGAAATTGTATCTATGCTTTGTAGATCTAGAAAAGGCATATGACCGGGTTCCTAGGAGGAAGTTATTGTCTGTTCTACGAGATTATGGGATAGGAAGCAAACTTTTGCAAGCAATTAAAGGTCTTTACATGGAGGATAGTCAGGCAGCAGTTAGAGTTGACGGTAAATTGAGTTCATGGTTCAGAGTAGTTTCAGGGGTAAGACAAGGCTGCAACCTGTCTCCACTATTGTTCATATTATTTATGGATCATATGTTGAAAACAATAGACTGGCTGGGTGAGATTAAGATATGTGAACACAAAATAAGCAGTCTTGCATATGCGGATGACTTAGTTGTGATGGCAGATTCGATTGAAAGTTTGCAAAGTAATATTTCAGAGCTAGATCAGAAATGTAAGGACTATGGTATGAAGATTAGCATCTCCAAAATGAAAGTAATGTCAGTGGGAAAGAGATACAAACAGATTGAGTGCCAAATAGGAGGAACAAAGTTAGAACAGGTGGACGGTTTCTAGTACTTAGGATGCATATTCTCACAGGATGGCAACATAGTGAAAGAACTGGAAGCAAGGTGTAGCAAAGCCAATGCAGTGAGCACTCAGCTACGATCTACTCTCTTCTGCAAGAAGGAAGTCAGTACCAAGACTAAGTTATCTGTGCACCATTCAATCTTTCGACCAACTTTGTTGTATGGGAGCGAAAGCTGGGTGGATTCAGGTTACCTTATCAACAAGGTTGAGGTTACGGATATGAAAGTAGCTAGGATGATTGCAGGTACTAGTAGATGGGAACAATGGCAGGAGAGTGTCCACAATGAGGAAATCAAAGAAAAACTGGGAATGAACTCTATAGATGTAGCAGTCAGGGCGAACAGGCTCAGATGATGGGGTCATGTTACACGCATGGGAGAGCAAGGTTACCCAAGAGACTCATGGGTTCAGCAGTAGAGGGTAGGAGGAGTCGGGGCAGATCAAGGAGAAGGTACCTGGATTCGGTTAAGAATGATTTTGAAGTAATAGGTTTAACATCAGACGAGGCACCAATGTTAGCACTGAATAGGGGAACATGGAGGAATTTTATAAGGGGGACTATGCTCCAGACTGAATGCTGAAAGGCATAATCAATCTTAAATGATGATGATGATGATATACCTGCTTTGGAAATAACTGCTTTGGAGCAATCACAAGTACCATCAGCAAAGCAAACAGAAGAAATGGAAAAAAACATGAATAAATTAGAAGTGAAAAAAATGGAAGTGTGAAAGAAAATGGAAAAAGCAGTTAGAAAAACAGTGAATGGTAAAACACACTGTGTTCCAGTTCAATGATTTTGTTGGGTGAAAGGTTCTTTCTTAATCATTTAGATTCAAATGATATTGTCCATTTTAAATATGCTTATACTGTGTCAGATGAAGCAGAAAGAAGTTTTTTCAAGTACACCAAGAAATCTTTTTTATTCAAAAATTTTCACAAGTTGTTCATTGTATACTGCAAATCAGAGGTCACAAACTGAAGAAAAACAAATAATAATAATAATAATAATAATAATAATAATAATAATAATAATAATAATAATAAGCAGCTAACAAACGTTAGTAAAAAATAACATTTCATAGTTAAGTTTGCTTTTCATTTGTTTCATTTGCACTTCATTCTTAAATATATAGTTCATTTTCATAAACTGATATAGTAATTTATTTTAAGACAGACATTTTATCTTATTTTGACAATGTTAGGTCATTTTTTATGTTACTGAGGAAATTTTTTAATCTTCTGGCCAGAACAGCATTTTTTTCCTTTTTGGGTTATGTAACTTTTAGGTCATAAAAACCCAGTAGAGAAACTTATCAAAAAAAAAAAAAAAGGGGGAAAAGAAAATTGCTGATAGTTTTGTTGTTGCGTAGTGGTGGCTGACTCACTGCCAGGGCAGACCATGCCACAGTACCAGGTGCAAGGTCATGCTGCGAGAATTGGCACGCACACAGTGTCGTGCCCAAGAGTCTGTTTTGGTCACTGGCATCCCCATGGTAGTCAATGTGTTAAGCATCTTATCCCTTTTCATAAATGCAATGATCAACTATCTCTTCTTCAGTAAAATTTCTACAGCTTCCTGAGAATTAAACTCTTGGCTGATGATATTTGTTCTTTTCATGTATTCTTTAATTGCTAGAGAATGGGGGTGGAGACTTTTCTCTCTGTTTATTTTCTGCTTTCAGCTCCTTTCCATTGGTTTCTGTGGTATTTATCTCCAAAAGAGGTAAAATAACTTTCAAAAAATTTAAAGTTTCTTTATTGATGTTTTTTCATGAGTCACTGTTGGAGCACACTGGGATCTCAGCTTTTACAAACTTCAAGATTTCAGTGAATGAATGAATAAACAGTCTTAAAAAAAAAAAAAAGTGCTAGCATCAGTTTACAAATCAACTAAAATATTTTCAGAATATTGCCAGAAAATAATCATCCAGTAATTGTTCTGCATGAACATAAAATGCCAATAATCATCTGAAGGATGGATCTGATAAGACTCGTCAATGATAGAATAAATGTCTCACAAATATAATTTTTTAAAAGCCTAGTATTGAATTATGTTATTTTATTGATTAAAACTTCAAATTAATGATAATTTTTCCTCTTATATGCTGTAACACTTCATATCATTCAAATAAAATGGTCACATTGCTAACACTCCCTAAGTGAAGACTGTAACAGTAAAAAAAAAATTTATCGACGTTACAGATGAAATTTAAAATCATGCCATGTTTTCTACAAGAAACTTTCTGTAACTCTGGTTCTTTCTTCCTAACAAACTGTCAATCGTGCAATTTTCTTCTGTGATGCTGTTGAAGACAAGAGGTTCAAATGGCTCTGAGCACTATGCAACTTAACTTCTGAGGTCACCAGTCGGCTAGAACTTAGAACTAATTAAACCTAACACGTCCATGCCCGAGGCAGGATTCAAACCTGTGTCTGTAGCGGTCGCTTGGTTCCAGACTGTAGTGCCCAGAACCGCATGGCCACTCTGGCCGGCTGAAGACAAGAGGTGAATAACAATGTGAAAGGCACTTGTGCTAGTTGCTGAGTACTTGCTAATTTTTAGCTTTTTTTATTCGTGGTATAAAGGACATTGAGGCTCATGTTCTTTTCTTGTTTTCATAATTTGCAGTTCATATTTTTGTAATGAAACAAGCTGCACATTGTCATCTCTGTCTGTGTGCCAGTTTTTAGTATACATGTGCTAAGTGACTGGCTTGCTCCATAGCTTGCATCTTGCTTTCACAAGTGTTTTGTTAGGCTAATCTGTTTCTAAAAGGTACAAGATGTTTTCTTTTCTTGTTTTCATAGGTTTATGCTTGTAGTTCATATCTTTGTAGTGTAACTTCGTGATACTTTATGTACCATAGTTGGAAATTTAATGATCTCAATGGAAGCAGTCAAAACATACAATACCCTGAATTAGTATAGCACCTAATACAGGCACATTTTTTGATTTATGGCTTTCTTATCAGGTTTTGGCACTGTCATATGATTTTGAGTGAAAAAATGATGTTTCTGGATGATATTAAGTGGCTTTATCTTTTTTCGATTCTTTGAGAGACAGTGGGTTGGAGAGTAAAGCACTGGATTAACGTGGTACAAGGCATGCATCTAGCTTGCAACTTCAGATGAGTATGTACAGTCTAATATTGCAGTGAACACCACAGTGACGCAAGGTGACTGAGTCCTACGCCATGCCACACCACTGCCAGATGAATGCCACATTTCTCACTTTTAACCACATGCCACGCTGTGCTACTGACAGTTTACAAATGTTTGTGCTTTGGTCATATACTGTCTTTGAACCCATTAAAATGAAAGGCAATACTGAGTTCAATATTCCTTTTTGTTGGTGTAGAGCGGAAATATCCATTATTTACGATTACAGCAGTGCTGAGTACAGCAACAGTAATGCTCAAAATAAAGTGAGGGAAAGGGTTGCCAGTGAAATATAACGCAAAATGATTGAAATTATCTGTGAAAGAGCACGAAGACACAGCACTAAATAGAATTATGTAAAGTGGTTTCTATAAAATATTTCTGCGAATATTTTTATGGATTTGCTGGGCCTAATGTAATATCTGATCCTTTTGGTACGTAGCTATATACATACTTTACTCTGAAAAGACAATGCTCCACTTGGGCTAGGAAAGAAACTACTGAATAGATTATGGAGTTTCAAAGCATTACTTGTGGGTTGCTGTTGGTTTTCTGGTTTTTGATGCAAGCTCTCAATAGGGTGGTCTACATTGTGCTGCAGAGATTACTTAGAATATACATCATCATAAATGCTTATAGTTATGAGACAAATATCTATTTCATTTGTGTCGATTTATTGAGGCATCCAACACCCGTGTCTTTGCCACTAACCCATCAGAAAAACATTCCACAGACCTTCTCCTCCTGTATAATCCACAATCAAATATGCACATTTCATTAGCTAATTGTCTACAAGGATATAGTCTCACTGTGTGTCTTGCGAAAGAAACAGCATTCTCCAAAGCAAGACAATAATGAAACTTGCAGTTCTCTTCCATTACAGGTTTAGGTTCCAGAAGCAGACTGTGCCTCTAAACAATTATTTACTGAAACAACTTTGTTTTGATATTCCCCTATTCCTGTTGAGGTAGTTCTCCACAAATATCGTATTAAAAATCCATCTCCATCTAAAAACAACTAACAAGACAATGGACTGAAATTATCAAATGATACAGATCTAGCAGGAGCTTTAGACCTGATGTGCTTTTTGTTGAAGCTATCAATAGAGTTTGTTAGATTCTATAGTTGCCAGTAGCAACAGCTGTTTACCTCAAGAATTATTGAGTTTGTGGTGGAAAAAATTCATATGTTGTCATATTGTGTTTGATTTTCAGCCACACTTATTTAAATGATAGTGTGTCCTCAGAAAAAAAAAAAAAGAAAGGGAAACAGAATACGTCATAAACTCTCACCGTGTTCCCACAAGAGGAATGTCTGTAGAGCATCGACTATGCATACATTTTTTTGAAACTCCCACATTTTTCTTAATGCTGACAGGTTGCACAGTGCCGCTTCTGGCACAATCGAGCAAAGAGACAAAAATCATGACAGAATCTGATAATGAGTTTTTTTAACATGCAACTAAAGACAAGATAGATCAAATAACTATGTAAATTCAAAATTTCTAATGTAAGCACAGCGTAATTGATCAATGGTTAGATACTGGCAAACATGTCTCATACACTCATTGTTGGTATAACGATAAATATACAATTTGTTAATTATTTTATTGTAAATGTGAACAGCAAATGAAATGAATAACCAATAAGAAAGAAGCATTGATGGCAGAATGCATTATAATTTCTTACAGGGTTTGATAAGGGATACTGTTCCCACCCTTGTTTTGTGAACAAGTGGCAATAATGGCATTGAATCTTGTATTACATGAATTAAGTCACATTATCATCTTGGACAATAATGTTATTACAAACCCATATTCAGTAAGCACGACTCTAAAACAGATTGCTGGATAGTGTCAGGAAGAGTTGCAGTGGCACATAAGTTTCATTTTATTACATTTCACAAGAATTTATAAATACAACTACCAAAAATAACAATCAATATGAAAAATGAAATTAACAAACCTGTACATGTAAAAGGAAATTCATATGACGGCTCATATTTTTCCTTATGTATGACCTCAGATTTCACTTTCCTGCCAAGGCACTTTGCCAGCCTCATTTATAACATACAATAGTGCGCTAAACTTAAGGATGAAAGTAGCTTTCCCACGACATATAACTGGCAAGTACCATAGCTTCATGAAACTTGGACAATACGTAGAAAGAACTGTTACAGGGTAGTATATAAGGTAACTGGAAGAAATACACAACGAAACAAATGCAAGTGACACTTTTATTCACAGACAAGAATTACACTAAAGTCATCGTGATTTGTGTTGGGCCCACAGACAATACAATAGGGAGGACATGGTTATTAGTAGGGTGTGAGATCGTTGTGGACAATAATACATGGTCTGTACCATGCTCCTATGCTGGCCACAAGGTTGGTAAAGATTTCTTGTAGCAGGGTATTGCATTCCTCTGCCAACGTACTGACAACTGCTGGATGGTCATTGGTACATGTGTATATGCTGAAATGTGTCTCCCCAATACATCCCACAGATGCTTGATGGGATGCAACTCAGGGAGAGTAAAAAGGCCAGTTCATTTGCCAAATACATTCATGTTCCAACAGATCTTCCACCTGTGCCAACCGATGCAGTTATGCATTGTCACCCATTAAAACTAAGTCAGGGCCAAATGCACCCAAAAAGATGCACATGGGTAAGCAGTTCAACATCACAGTAATGTTGACCTGTGGGTATACACTGTTCAGAGATTCACAGGTCAGAATGCTCAAACAATATTATGCTTCCCCACCCATAACATCTCAACCACCAATCCGATCATGTTCAACAATGTTCCTGGGTGCCTTATACTGTACCAATTCTTTCTGTGCATAGTTCAAGTTTCATCAAGCTATGTTACTTGGCAGAGACACATCATGTGTAAGTTATTTTGGCCATACATTTTGTTCATTAGTGACTGCCATTAACATTACTGTTTCTTATTGCTGACGCGTCATCTTTCATGCAAGTCTACGGCAGCTCAGATCCTCTTGCAATAAATACCGCATCAAGGTGGTGATATCCAGATCTCAATATGGTATAGTTATTGTGCTGGCTTAAGCTGCCGCCAGCACACCGGTCAACAAAGATGTAGTAAGAAGATTGATAGTAGGCACTGCATCAAGTGCGCCTATCAGGAGAGAGCCCAAAAACAGATTCGCAACACACCGCCAACGCCCTCTCGTCCAAGTATTTAGATCACTGCCCCAGACCGGTGGGCTGTCTCAGATTCAGTCAGCAGTCACTAGGTCACTAGCTCAGTCGCTGGCACACTAACTCGCATCCTAATTTGGTGTCTGTCATTTGTCGCTTGGTAGGACTTGTACTTCACCAGCAGGGAGGCTATGCGGACTATTAGTAAAGAGCTTGTACCACACCACAAGGACTCTTAAAATTAAGCAGCTTCCTGCTGATGTTATTAAAGAACTACGTTAATACCTGTGTGCAGTTGTGTTGTAGAAAGAGGATACCGGCCACCAAACATTCTCTCCCTGGATTCCTATCGTACAAGACTCAACAGTTCTATCATTAGCAAAATTCAATTCCACTTCATTGTTAGGCGGAATACACGCCATTTGTTTGACAATATGAGACAAAAAGAGTTACTTAATGTAATTTATGGATTTTTCTGTCAGTTCTTCACTTATTCATAGAACAATTCCGTATTTAAGACTGAATAACAAGTAAGCTGAAAATTAGTCGGAAATAAACACAAATCAGTAGAACAAAAACAGTTTATTGGGCCAGCTTCCGGAAGAGGGGCCAATAAGCCGAAAACTAGTTAGAAATAAACAAAAATCAACAGAACAAAAACAGTTAACCTGTTATTCAACCTTATAGTTACTTAACGTTTTGTGAATGATGGTTAGTGCAGAGAAGAAAATTTCACACATACAGTATGTAACTATCTATGCCACTGGAGCTGCAATTATGTTTAGTTTTAAAACAAAAATACCTCGTAACACAATATTAAGTTAAAATGTGAGCTAACAGACTTAATAAATGACAGATAAAAGAAAAACAAAGCCACTACACTCCTCATAGTGCGGAACCATTTCAGTTTGACATCTGTCATTAATTTTCCTACTCGGGTAGTAAAGGGCAGCAGCACGTTGATAGATAACACTTTTATAGACCAAGATAGGTTTAAAAACATAAATTGTTGTCCTGTTGAGAATGGGCTTTCTGATCATAATGCTCAGCTAGTTACAGTATATGACATAGCTCCATTCAGTAATTCAAAACTACCCTCCAAAGTTGTGCATTCAATTAATTACTCAACAATTAGAAACTTAAAGAGAAAACCTTAAGCAGTTAGACTGGGATGAGGTGTACAAGGAACCCAATGCTAATTTAAAATATAACTTATTTGATGATACACTTGTAAGAGAATTTGAAAACTGTTTCCCCAAGAAAGTAGTTAAATCTAATTATAAGAAACTATGCAAAAAACCTTGGCTTACTAAAGGAATAAAAATATTTTGTAACCACAAAAGGGAACTGTATCTAACATCAAGAAAGAGTAATGACCCAGAAACAGCCAAATATTATAAAAACTACTGTGCTACACCCCCCCCCTCCCCCCCCCCATGAACCATGGACCTTGCCATTGGTGTGGAGGCTTGCGTGCCTCAGCGATGCAGATGGCCGTACCGTAGGTGCAACCACAATGGAGGGGTATCTGTTGAGAGGCCAGAAAAACGTATGGTTCCTGAAGAGGGACAGCAGCCTTTTCAGTAGTTGCAGGGGCAACAGTCTGGATGATTGACTGATCTGGCCTTGCAACATTAACCAAAACGGCCTTGCTGTGCTGGTACTGCGAATGGCTGAAAGCAAGGGGAAACTACAGCCGTAATTTTTCCCGAGGACATGCAGCTTTACTGTATGATTAAATGATGATGGCGTCCTCTTGGGTAAAATATTCCGGAGGTAAAATAGTCCCTCATTCGGATCTCCGGGCGGGGACTACTCAGGAGGACGTCGTTATCAGGAGAAAGAAAACTGGCATTCTAAGGATCGGAGCGTGGAATGTCGGATCCCTTAATCGGACAGGTAGGTTAGAAAATTTAAAAAAGGAAATGGATAGGTTAAAGTTAGATATAGTGGGAATTAGTGAAGTTCGGTGGCAGGAGGAACAAGACTTTTGGTCGGGTGACTACAGGGTTACAAATACAAAATCAAATTGGGGTAATGCAGGAGTAGATTTACTAATGAATAAAAAAAATAGGAGTGCGGGTAAGCTACTACAAACAGCATAGTGAACGCATTATTGTGGCCAAGATAGACACAAAGCCCATGCCTACTACAGTAGTACAAGTTTATATGCCAACTAGCTCTGCAGATGATGAAGAAATTGAAGAAATGTATGATGAGATAAAAGAAATTATTCAGGTAGTGAAGGGAGACGAAAATTTAATAGTCATGGGTGACTGGAATTCGTTAGTAGGAAAAGGGAGAGAAGGAAACATAGTAGGTGATTGTGGATTGGGGCTAAGAAATGAAAGAGGAAGCCGTCTGGTAGAATTTTGCACAGAGCATAACTTAATCATAGCTAAAACTTGGTTCAAGAATCATAAAAGAAGGTTGTATACATGGAAGAACCCTGGAGATACGAGAAGGTATCAGATAGATTATATAATAGTAAGACAGAGATTTAGGAACCAGGTTTTAAATTGTAAGACATTTCCAGGGGCAGATATGGACTCTGACCACAATCTATTGGCTATGAACTGTCGATTAAAATTGAAGAAACTGCAAAAAGGTGGGAATTTAAGGAGATGGGACCTGGATAAACTGACTAAACCAGAGGTTGTACAGAGTTTCAAGGAGAGCATATGGGAACAATTGACAGGAATGGGGGAAAGAAACACAGTAGAAGAAGAATGGGTAGCTCTGAGTGATGAAGTAGTGAAGGCAACAGAGGATAAAGTAGGTAAAAAGACAAGGGCTACTAGAAATCCTTGGGTAACAGAAGAAATATTCAATTTAATTGATGAAAGGAGAAAATATAAAAATGCAGTAAATGAAGCAGGCAAAAAGGAATACAAACGTCTCAAAAATGAGATCGACAGGAAGTGCAAAATGTCTAAGCAGGGATGGCTAGAGGACAAATGTAAGGATGTAGAAGCTTATCTCACTAGGGGTAAGATAGATACTGCCTACAGGAAAATAAAAGAGACCTTTGGAGAGAAGAGAACCACGTGTATGAATATCAAGAGCTCAGATGGCAATCCAGTTCTAAGCAAAGAAGGGAAGGCAGAAAGGTGGAAGGAGTATATAGAAGGTTTATACAAGGGAGATGTACTTGAGGACAATATTATGGAAATGGAAGAGTATGTAGATGAAGACGAAATGGGAGATAAGATACTGCATGAAGAGTTTGACAGAGCACTGAAAGACCTGAGTCGAAATAAGGCCCCCGGAGTAGACAACATTCCATTAGAACTACTGACGGCCTTGGGAGAGCCAGTCGTGACAAAACTCTACCAGCTGGTGAGCAAGATGTATGAGACAGGCGAAATACCCTCAGACTTCAAGAAGAATATAATAATTCCAATCCCAAAGAAAGCAGGTGCTGACAGATGTGAAAATTACCGAACTATCAGTTTAATAAGTCACAGCTGCAAAAACTAACGCGAATTCTTTACAGACGAATGGAAAAACTGGTAGATGCGGACCTCGGGGAGGATCAGACTGGATTCCGTAGAAATGTTGGAACACGTGAGGCAATACTGACCTTACGACTTATCTTAGAAGAAAGATTAAGAAATGGGAAACCTACGTATCTAGCATTTGTAGACTTAGAGAAAGCTTTTGACAATGTTGACTGGAATACTCTCTTTCAAATTCTGAAGGTGGCAGGGGTAAAATACAGGGAGCGAAAAGCTATTTACAATTTGTACGAAACAAGATGGCAGTTATTAGAGTCGAGGGGCATGAAAGAGAAGCAGTGGTTGGAAAGGGAGTGGGACAGTGTTGTAGCCTCTCCCCGATGTTATTCAATCTATGTATTGAGCAAGCAGTAAAGGAAACAAAAGAAAAGTTTGGAGTAGGTATTAAAATTCATGAAGAAGAAGTAAAAACTTTGAGGTTCGCCGATGACATTGTAATTCTGTCAGAGACGGCAAAGGACTTGGAAGAGCAGTTGAACGGAATGGACAGTGTCTTGAAAGGAGGATATAAGATGAACATCAACAAAAGCAAAACGAGGATATGCAATGTAGTCAAATTAAATCGGGTGATGCTGAGGGAATTAGATTAGGAAATGAGACACTTAAAGTAGTAAAGGAGTTTTGCTATTTAGGAAGTAAAATAACTGACGATGGTCGAAGTAGAGAGGATATAAAATGTACACTGGCAATGGCAAGTAAAGCATTTCTGAAGAAGAGAAATTTGTTAACATCGAATGTAGATTTATGTATCAGGATGTCATTTCTGAAAGTATTTGTTTGGAGTGTAGCCATGCATGGAAGTGAAACATGGACGATTGGACAAGAAGAGAATAGAAGCTTTCGAAATGTGGTGCTACAGAAGAATGCTGAAGATAAGGTGGATAGATCACGTAACTAATGAGGAGGTATTGAATAGGATTGGGGAGAAGAGAAGTTTGTGACACAACTTGACTAGAAGAAGGGATCGGTTGGTAGGACATGTTTTGAGGAATCAAGGGATCACAAATTTAGCATTGGAGGGCAGAGTGGAAGGTAAAAATCGTAGAGGAAGACCAAGAGATGAATACACTAAGCAGATTCAGAAGGATGTAGGTTGCAGTAGGTACTGGGAAATGAAGAAGCTTGCACAGGATAGAGTAGCATGGAGAGCTGCATCAAACCAGTCTCACGACTGTAGACAACAACAACAACAACAACAACAACAACAACAACAACAGTGCTACATTAAGAAAGGTTATTAAAAAGTCTAGAATCATGTGCATCATGTCTGAGATTAATACCACTGATAACAAAATCAAAACAATTTGGAATATTATTACAAGGGAGACAGGAGAACCAAGAGTACAGGATGACGGCATAACCATCAAAGTGAATGGAAACTTGGTAAACAATAATAATAAAAAAATTTAAATGTTGTAGAAAAAAATAGGATCTAAATGTTCATTAGAAGAAACAACACAGTTAATGGAAGCGGCCTTAGCCACACCATTTGATACAATTGAAATTCCACCCACCTCTCCATCTGAAATTAGGAAGATAATAAACTCTCTCAAGAATAAAAGCTCACATGGGATTGATGGCATTTCCAGCAGTATAATAAAAGCTTGTTCCCAAGAAATAACTGGGATTCTTAGCCACATATGTAATAGCTCTCTGAAGCATCGTATTTTCCCAGATAGACTGAAGTATGCCATTGTTATACCACTGTATAAAAAAGGGGATACGTCTGATGTCAACAACTACCAACCAATCTCTCTTCTGACTGCCTTATCCAAAATTCTTGAAAAAGTAATGTATTGTAGAGTAGCTTCACACCTTTGTAAAAATAAAGTTTTAACAAAATGTCAGTTTGGTTTCCAGAACGTTTTTTCAACGGAAAATGCTATATATAGAGTAACCGGAAGTCACCCATTGGGATTTTTTGTGATCTATCAAAGGATTTTCATTGTGTAAATCATGGAATACTTCTAGATAAGCTGAAGTATTGTGGTATGAATGGGACAGTGCTCAAATGGTTTAAATCATACCTAATGGGAAGAGTGTAGAAAGTTGAAATAAACAGATCACATAATATGCAAAAAACTGGCGATTTCTCAAACTGGGGAACAATCAACAATGGGGTGCCACAAGGTTCAGTCATGGAACCTTTGCTGTTCTTAATATATATTAATGACTTGCCATTCTATATTCACGAAGATGCAAAACGGGTACTTTTTGCCGATGATACATGTATAGCTATCACACCCGACAGACAAGAATTAAATTGTAAATGATGTTTTTCAGAAAATCATTAACTGGTTCTCTGCAAATGGGCTCTCATTAAACCTTGACAAAACACAGTATATACAGTTCCACACAGTAAATGGAATGACCCCATTAATAAATATAGACTTCGATCGGAAATTGGTAGCTGAGGTAGAATATTCAAAATTTCTAGGTGTACGCATTGATGAGGGGTTGAACTGGGGAAAAAAAAAAAAACCACACTGAGGATCTGCTGAAACGTTTGAGTTCAGCTACTTATGCTATTAGAGTCATTGCAAATTTTGGGGATATACATCTGAGTAAATTAGCTTACCATGCCTATTTTCATTATCTGCTTTCATATGGCATCATATTCTGGGGTAACTCATCATTGAGTAAAAGTGTTCATTGCACAAAAGCGTGTGATCAGAATAATTGCTGGAGCTCATCCAAGATCATCCTGCACACACTTATTTAAAGAGCTAGAAATATTCACTGTAGCCCCACTATATAAAACAGAAAGAAACTTCCACATGGGAAAAATATATTAAAAACAAAGATTCCAAGACTTACCAAGCGGGAAAGCGCCGGCAGACAGGCACATGAACAAAACACACAAACACACACAGAATTACGAGCTTTCGCAACTGGCAGTTGCTTCGTCAGGAAGGAAGGAAGGAGAGGGAAAAATGAAAGGATGTGGGTTTTAAGGGAGAGGGTAAGGAGTCATTCCAATCCCGGGAGCGGAAAGACTTCCCTTAGGGGAAAAAAAGGACAGGTGTACACTCGCGCACAGACACACACACACACACATATCCATCCGCACATACACAGACACAAGCAGACATATTTAAAGGCCTTTAAATATGTCTGCTTGTGTCTGTGTATGTGCGGATGGATATGTGTGTGTGTGTGTGTGTGTGTGCGAGTGTACACCTGTCCTTTTTTTCCCCTAAGGGAAGTCTTTCCGCTCCCGGGATTGGAATGACTCCTTACCCTCTCCCTTAAAACCCACATCCTTTCGTCTTTCCCTCTACTTCCTGAAGAAGCAACCATCGGTTGCGAAAGCTAGTAATTCTGTGTGTGTGTTTTGTTCTTGTGCCTGTCTGCCGGCGTTTTCCCGCTTGGTAAGTCTTGGAATCTTTGTTTCTTATATATATACTCTTATGAAATTTTTATTAATAATCTGAACTAATTCAAAAGTAATAGCAGTGTACATGGCTACAACACTAGGAGAAAGAATGATCTTCACTACTCAAGGTAAAATCTAACTTTGGCTCAGAAGGGGGTAAATTATGCTGCCACAAAAGTCTTTGGTCTCTTACCTAATAGCATCAAAAGTCTGACAGATAGCCATATAGCATTTAAAAGGAAATTAAAAGAATTTCTTAATGGCAACTCCTTCTACTCATTAGATGAATTTTTGGATATAGTAAGTGGGTAATTTCCCAACCTAAAAAAATAAATTATTATTGAGTGTCATGTGATATTTTGTCTAATGTAATATCTTGTATAGACACCTTTTATTAACCTGACATGTTCCACATCATTACAAAGTGTCGTATTCATGATATATGGAACAAGTACTAATCTAATCTAATCTAGTGTGGTATGTCATAGTTCATCACAGCCAAACATCAAAATATATCACTTATTTACTCAAGACTGGAAATAGGTATGGTTCCCCTTCCAACATTAAACACAAGTTATGTCTTAGCCACATTTCATATACAACAATGTATAACACAAAACACAGCAAACGTAAATTGGCCAGTGACTACATTTTTCACTAAAAGCTTTTTAAAATATGTACTGTGCTGCACTTATCTTTGAGGTATCATAATTACTACGAGAAATAACAAAATGAGAACCAGTTCACTGTCAAGCTGCGATGTTAGATTGTTCAGTGTGAAAGAATGATTTTTTCATAAAATGATTTCCTCAAAATTGAATGAAAAGGATTGTATGGCAGAGAAAATATACAATTTCCAAAACAGTGGCTTTTAATTTTTGTGAAAAAATGAGAAACCAGAGATGTAATTTGCTTCATTTACATAAAAAACTAACTAAATTGCTTAAAGCCAGAACACCTCCATCAGCCAAAGAAGACGTGGTACCATATTCTAGTGATGTTTAGTCATTCACATGCCACACCACTGGCAGATATTGCAATGCCACATGTCGTGCCTTGTCAGTGAATGTCCTGTCTATAACCAACCACGAGTTACAACAGCTTCTATAAGGAAAGGCACAATAAAAGTTAATAAATCTCAGAGAATACACTGGTATGACATATGCAAAGGATGGCAGATGATGGTATAATGATACGTCTCCCCTAAAATTGATATGAAATGTCTGATACCACCCTTTTTTATATGTATCTGGATAGTTATCGGACAATTCAGTGCTTCCTAAGGCCTTGTATGTGTGTCTTTATATATATCACTCTGTACTATTTGATAAAACACTTGGTATTCATTGCAAAGGCTTGTGGAATGTTCAGGAAGGACATGCATTGTCATACTTATCGATGGATTGTTGTCATCGATACAATTATGTAAATATACTAAATTAAGTAATATACTTTCTGTTCTGCCTTACGGCAGGTCTTGTCATGGGGGAAGCCTCGTCAGAGAGATCCACCACATGAGTGTCTAGGGAAGTGATTCAGGTGGTAGTTTCCCGTTGCCTTCCACTGATGACGATGAAATGATAATGAGGACAACACAGCACCCAGCCCTGAGCAGAGAAAAATTTCTGACCCAGCCGGGAATCAAACCCGGGCCCCTTGGCGTGACAGACCGCTGCGCTGACCACTCAGCTATTGGGGCGGACATACTAAATTAAGTAACTAATCAAGAAATTGAAGTAGTATGTCCTTAGAAATATATAACTAGTGACTGAAGAGGTTTTAGCATGAAAAATCAATGCTTCTAAATAACAAAATGGTAATCTAAAAATCCAGTTACAGAAGACCTCACTATCTTGAGGAACAACTGAAAAGTTATTATCAAGTGATGTATTTTCATCTGTTATTTTTATGTCTTTCTCTGTAATTAATATTCTTTGTAATTTCATTTCTAATTAACACTCCAATTGTTTACATGTCACAGTTTTCCAATTTTCAGAATTTGAGGATTTATTTGTGCATTTTATGTATGTAATCGGATAAAGCATGAGCTCTGTACTACCACTGAATATTAGTAATCAAATCCAAACTGTAATTAATTATATAACTAAAATAATATGAAAGATATTATTGTAGTTAAAGTTCTGAATGATTTTCTTATGGAGAAGTTTCAATAATGTATTTTATAGCTTATTCGGTTGTGACATCAGTTTCTTACGTTTTATAAATTTTAATTGTATCATCAAAATCATACAAAATTAATAGTGCTTAATTTTGGAAGCTATTGTTAAAATTCTATATAAAGCAATGCAGTGATGCTGTGACAAGTCAGTTTTGAAGTTACTTTTGGAAGTCAAAGAGATCAGTGAAGTCCGTCCCGTGTTTTGTTTACATGATGAGCGTGCAGTTCAGATGTCAATCGATGTGAATAAATTTTGTGAAGCATGAAAATTTTACATTCATTCATCAATGGATCAGGCAGAAGAAACTAAAGTAACATTCAACATGAATCATTACAATGGGATGCCAAAGGAATAACGAAAGGAAGATTGTATTCCACTGAAAGGATGGGCCGACCAACAAGATGGACGGACAATGTATTTGCTGACCTAAGACAGAGATTTGAAGCTGGAAGGGAAAGCAGAGAACAGAGATGTATGAATGCAGATTTCTGAGGAGGTTAAAGCCCATCGCGGGCTGAAGTACTGAGGAGCAGGAGGAGGAGGAGGAGGAGGAGGAGGTCACCACAGTCAAAAGTTTCATCACGAAAAAGAGTATGTGTGTTTGGTAGGACTGATAGGACAATCCGATGTGCCAACAGTGGAGTTCACCACTGTTTGCAATTGATGACAGCTTGTCAAAAGAGGGAGCATTACTTGCTGCAGGAACTTGCCACCTTGCATTTAATGCTTGATGCAGCAAGATATGGCAGAGACCAAAACATCTATGTCTAAATCTACCCCCATGCACCCTAAGTTGCCATATGAGACAAGAAGAAAGGTACCCTGTACTACTGTTAGTCATCACATTCATTCCGTGTACCACTTGCAAATGAAGCAAAGGAGAAATGACTGTTTATATGCTTTCATATGACCCCTGAGTAATCTCGTTTTCTTGGTCCTTTTGTGACACATATGTTGGTGGCAGATAGATTGTTCTGCAGTCTATCATAAATATCAGTTGTCTAAACTTTCTCAATAGTATTTTGCAAATAGAATATTCTCTTTATTTTACAGATTCCCATTTGAGTTCATAAAGCATTTCTGTAATAATTACATGTAATCAAACCTATGGGTAACATATCTAGAAGTGTGCCTCTCAATTGACTTGATGTCTTTGTTTAATCTGACTTGATGGGAATCCCAAATACTCAAGCACCATTATTGAGTCACCCAAGTATTCTATATGTTGTCTCCTTTATACATGCACTACACTTCCCTAGAGTTCTCTCAGTAAGCAAAAGTTGATCATTCGCCTTCCCTACAGCCGAACTTATGTGCTCATTACATTGCATGTTGCAGCATTTCTCCTAAATATTTAATCAATGTGACATCAGCACAGCACTAATATTGTATTGAAACATTACAGGAATGCTTTTCCTATTCATCTTTGTAACTTACATCTTCCTACATTTAGAGCAACTGGCCATTATCACACCAAATTGGAACCTGTCCAAATCATCTTGTAGCCTCTTAAAAGTCACTCAGAGAAAAGTGAGTGAGGGAAAAATGGCAGTTAATGTGGCTCCATAAAGACCATAATTTCTCTAATCTTCCTAGTCCTTACATGAGTCACAACAGGCACAATAAAAAGATTCACATACTCATAGCTTTCGGCCATTAAGGCCTTTGTCAGCAGTACACACACACACACACACACACACACACACACACACACACACACACACACACACACACACACAGGGGAACGCGCACACTCACATGCAAACGTAACTTGCACACACATCTGGAGTCTCAGAGAGCTGAAACTACACTGTGAGCAACAGCACCAGTGCATGAGGGGAGTGGTGACGGGGTGGGGGTAAGGAGGAGGCTGAGGCAGGGAGGGGGAGGGATGTATGGTGGGAGTGGTGGACAGTGAAGTGTTGCAGTTTAGACGGAGGGCAGGAGAGAAGGTGCGAAGGGGGGAGGGGGGGCAAGTAGTGGAAAAAAGAGAAATAAAAATAAATTAAAAGACTGGGTGTGGCGGTGAAATTATGGCTGTGTAGTGCTGGAATGAGAACAGGGAAGGGGCTGGATGGGTGAGGACAGTAACTAACGAAGGTTGAGGCCAGGAGGGTTACGGGAATGTAGGATGTATTGCAGGGAAAGTTCCCACCTGCACAATTCAGAAAAGTTGGTGTTGGTGGGAAGGATCCACATGGCATCGGCTGTGAAGCAGTCATTGAGATGAGGAGTATCATGTTTGGCAGCGTGTTCAGCAACAGGATGGTCCACTTGTTTTTTGGCCACAGTTTGTCGGAGGCCACTCATGCGGACAGACAGCTTGTTGGTTGTCATGCCTAAATAGAATGCAGCGCAGTGGTTGCAGATTAGCTTGTAAATCACATGACTTGTTTCACAGGAAGTCCTGCCTTTGATGGGATAGGTGAGGTTAGTGACCGGACTGGAGTAGGTGGTGGTAGGAGGATGTATGGGACAGCAGCATCTACGTCCATTACAGGGGTATGAGCCATGAGGTAAGGGACTGGGAGCAGGGGTTGTGTAAAGATGGATGAGTATATTGTGTAGGTTCGGTGGACGGCGGAATACCGCAGTAGGAGGGGTGGAAAGGATGGTGTGTAGAGGATACAGCAGGATATCCAGTCATTACTCAAAATACTTAGGCCCATCCCAGAACCTCTGCCCAGAGTCCATCTCTCTACTTACCTCTAGCGTTCCCTGCTCTCCCACCTTCTATATGCTTCCTAAAGTCCATAAACCCAACCACCCAGGATGCCCTATTGTGGTCAGTTACTGTGCCCCTACTGAGCGAATCTTTGCTCTTGTAGACGAACACCTTCAACCTATTACCCGGAATGTATCCTCCTACATAAAAGTTACCAACCATTTCCTCGACCGACTCGCCACATTTCCTATCCCTTTACCACATGGTGCCCTGCTCGTCACTATTGATGCCAACTCCCTGCGCATTATTCCTAATGCCCTTGGCCCTACTGCTATCGAAAACTACCTTTCCAGGCGCCCTATGGATTCCAAATCAATCACCTCATTCGTAGTCTCCATGACCAACTATATCTTCACCCACAATTACTTCTCCTTTGAAGGCATTACCTACAAACAAATCCATGGTACAGCTATGGGCACCCGCATGGCACCATCCATGCTAACCCATCCATGGGCCATCTAGAGGAATCCTTCCTAAAAACCCAGAATCCTAAACCCCTCACCTGGTTCAGATTCATTGATGACATTTTTGATATCTGGATTGAAGGTGAGGACACATTATTCACATTCCTCCAGAACCTCAACAACTTCTCCCTCATTTGCTTCACCTGGTCCTACTCAACCCAACAAGCCACCTTCCTAGATGTTGACCTCCACCTCAGAGATGGCTACATCAGTACCTCCGTCCATACCAAACCTATTAACCACCAGAAATACCTCCACTTCGACAGCTGCCACCCATTCCATACCAAGAAGTCTCTTCCCTACAGCCAGCAATCTAAACCACAACATTTCACTGTCCGTCACTCCCACCATACATCCCTCCCCCTCCCTGCCCCAGCCTCCTCTTTACCACCACCCAGTCACCACTGCCATCATGCACTGGTGCTGCTGCTCACAGTGTAGATTCAGCTCTCTGAGACTGCAGACATGAGTGCAAGTTGTGTTTGCATGAGTGTGTGTGTTGTGTGTCTACTGCTGACAAAGGCCTTAATGGCAGAGAGCTATGAGTGTGCGAATCTTTTTATTGTGCCTATCGCGACTCAGCATCTTCGATACATGGTGAGTCGCAACTTTCCTTCTCTGGTATTGTTACATTCCATACTGGATTTTCCATTGTTTGATACTTCTTACATGAAATGAATGTTAGCAATAGTAGAATCATTCTATATTCAGCTTCAATTGTAGGTTCTCTAAATTTTCTCAATAGTGTTTCATGAAAGGAACGTAGTCTTCCCTCCAGAGATTCCGAATGGAATTCATGAAGCATCTCCATAACATGCATGTGTTGATCAAACCGACTGGGACCGAATCTAGCAACAAGACTCTGAACACTCAACAATGGGTCACACTAGCATTCTATACATGATTTCCTTTGTACATGAACCACAGTTTACTGAAATTCTACCAATGAACCAAAGTTGTCCATATGCCTACCCTATGACCATTCTTACATAGTTGTTCAATTTCATTGTTGTTGTCTTCAGTCCAGAGACTAGTTTGATGCAGCTCTAGATGCTACTCTATCCTGTGCAAGCTTCTTTATCTCTCAGTATCTATCTCTTGGTCTCCCTCTACGATTTTTACCCTCCGCGCTGCCCTCCAATACTAAATTGGTGATCCCTTGATGCCTCAGAATATGTCCTACTAATCGATCCCTTCTACTAGTCAAGTTGTGCCACAAATTTCTCTTCTCTCCAATTCTATTCAATACCTCCTCATTACTTACGTGATCTAAACATCTAACCTTCAGCATTCTTCTGTAGCACCACATTTTGAAAGCTTCTATTCTCTTTTTGTCTAAACTATTTATCGTCCACATTTCACTTCCATACATGGCTACACTCCATACAATTACTTTCAGAAAAGACTTCCTGGCCCTTACGTCTATACTCAATGTTAACAAATTTCTCTTCTTCAGAAACGCTTTCCTTGCCATTGCCAGTCTACATTTTATATCCTCTCTACTTCAACCATCATCAGTTATTTTTCTCCCCAAATAGCAAAACGAATTTACTACTTTAAGCGTCTCATATCCTAATCTAATACCCTCAGCATCACCCGATTTAATTCGACTACATTCCATTATCTTGATTTTACTTTTGTTGATGTTCATCTAATATCCTCCTTTCAACACAATGTCCATTCCGTTGAGCTGCTCTTCCAGGTCCTTTGCTGTCTCTGACAGAATTGCAATGTCATAAGCAAACCTCAAAGTTTTTATTTCTTCTCCATGTATTTTAATTCCTACTCCGAATTTTTCTTTTGTTTCCTTTATTGCTTGCTCAACATACAGATTGAATAACATCGGGGAGAGGCTACAACCTTGTCCCACTCCCTTCCCAACCACTGCTTCCCTTTCATGTCCCTCGACTCCAATAACTGCCATCTGGTTTCTGTACAAATTGTAAATAGCCTTTCACTCTGTATTTTACCCCTGCCACCTTCAGAATTTGAAAGAGAGTATTCCAGTCAACATTGTCAGAAGCTTTCTCTAAGTCTACAAATGCTAGAAACATAGGTTTGCCTTTCCTTAATCTTTCTTCTAAGATAAGTCATAAGGTCAGTATCGCCTCACGTGTTCCAACATTTCTATGGAATCCAAACTAATCTTCCACGAGGTTGGCTTCTACCAGTTTTTCCATTCATCTGTAAGGAATTTGCGCTAGTATTTTGCAGCTGTGACTTATTAAACTGGTAGTTCGGTAATTTTCACATCTGTCAACACCTGCTTTCTTTGAGATTGGAACTATTATATTCTTCTTGAAGTCTGAGGGAATTTCGCCTGTCTCATACATCAGATGGTAGAGTTTTGTCTATACTGACTCTCCCAAGACTATCAGTAGTTCTAATGGAGTGTTGTCTACTCCCGGGGCCATGTTTCGACTCAGGACTTTCAGTGCTCTGTCGAACTCTTCACGTAGTATTGTATCTCCCATTTCATCTTCATCTACATTCTCTTCCATTTCCATAATATTGTCCTCAAGAACATCGTCCTTGTATAGACCATCTATATACTCCTTCCACATTTCTGCTTTCCCTTCTTTGCTTAGAACTGGCATTCCATCTGAGCTCTTGATATTCATACAAGTGGCTCTCTTTTCTCCAAAGGTCTCTTTAATCTTCCTGTAGGCAGTATCTATCTTACCGCTAGTGAGATAAGATTCTACACCCTTACATTTGTTCTCTAGCCATCCCTGCTTAGCCATTTAGCACTTCGATCTCGTTTTTGAGACGTTTGTACTCTTTTTTGCCTGCTTCATTTACTGCATTTTTATATTTTCTCCTTTCATCAATTAAATTCAATGTTTCTTCTGTTACCCAAGGATTTCTAGTAGCCCTTGCCTTTTTACCTACTTGACGCTCTGCTGCCTTCACTACTTCATCCCTCAAAGCTACCCATTCTTCTTCTACTGTACTTCTTTCCCCCATTTCTGTCAATTGGTCCCTTATGCTCTCCCTGAAACTCTGTACAACCTCTGGTTCTGTCAGTTTATCTAGATCCCATCTCCTTAAATTCCCACCTTTTTGCAGTTTCTTCAGTTTTAATCTACAGTTCATAACCAATAGATTGTGGTCAGAGTCCACATCTACTACTGGAAATGTCTTACAATTAAAAACCTGGTTCCTAAAACTCTGCCTTACCATTATATAATCTATCTGAAACCTTCGAGTATCTCCAGGCCTCTTCCATGTATACAATCTTCTTTTATGATTCTTGAACCAAGTGTTAGCTATGAATAAGTTAGGCTCTGTGCTGAATTCTACCAGGCAGTTTCCTCTTTCATTTCTTACCCCCATTCCATGTTCACCTACTACGTTTCCTTCTCTTTCTTGTCCTACTATCGAATTCCAGTCACCCATGACTATTAAATTTTCATCTCCCTTCACTATCTGAATAATTTCTTTTATCTCATCATACATTTCATCAATCTCTTCGTCATCTGAGGAGCTAGTTGGCATATAAACTTGTACTACTGTGGTAGGCGTGGGCTTCGTGTCTGTCTTGGTCACAATAATGCGTTCACTATGCTGTTTGTAGTAGCTTACTCGTATTCCTATTTTTTTAATTCATTACTATACCTACTTCTGCATTACCCCTATTTCATTTTGTATTTATAACCCTGTATTCACCTCACAGAAAGTCTTGTTCCTTCTGCCACCGAACTTCACTAATTCCCACTATATCTAACTTTAACCTATCCATTTCCTTTTTTAAATTTTCTAACTTACCTGCCTGATTAAGGGATCTGACATTCCACACTTCCATTTCATATCACTTTCCAAAGTTATGGCTAGATATTCAATCAATATCACTGTGCCAAGCAGCATATTATTAATATTGCATTCTAACGTTACTCAATTGCTTCTTCTACTCATCTGTATTAATTTACATTTTTACACGTCTTGCGCAATCTGCCATTCAACAGATTACTGTTCACCATGTCCGTCTAATTATGTATGTATACAGAAAATAAGAGTGATGCTATCATACTTCCCTGGGGCAATTCTGACAACATCCTTGTCTCTAGCAAACACTCACCATTAAAGGCAACATACTGGCTTCTATTACTTAAAAATTCTTCGAGCCACTCACATATCTTAGAACCTAATCCATATGTCCGGACCTTCATTAACTGTCAGCAGTGGAACACTTTCAAGAAATCAAGGAATATGGTTGTTATTAGGGCTGTGATAAAATATCTTTTTTTTTTCCAACTGGGAAGTCGTCAGAAAGTGTTCCCGAAAATTCTGATATATGACAAAACTGAATGATTGACACCTTTAATTGCGCCACTTACATGCAGTTACCATTATTAGCAGAGTGGTTATCGCTAAGTGTGAAAGTGTACAGTTTTTCTTTCAGTTCTTGCTCTAATGGGGATATCCAGGCTACTAGCTTGTTGATGTATAGAATATCTAATAATAAATTAACACTTAAATCTAGAGCTCTAAAATTGTCATTATATTTACAATGTGCAACTGATACTTTTATAGATTGGTATGCCAATATCTTTTTCTTCGATAAATAGATACTTTTTCGATCTATTGAGGGCCGATAATGATATATTTTTAAATACTGATATAGTGGATTCCTGATATTTTAGAAGCTATCAACAGTCCTTATGGTTATCCTTCATCCATAGTTCTCAGGCTATAAGGGGAAGCTGAGTTTCGCATGACTCTCTTCTGCTTCAAGGAAATGTGTTGTATTCAAACTGAGACTATGTTCCAGAATTCTGCAGCAAACCAATGTTAAGGATACTGCTCTTTTATCTTTCTCGTAAACAGGAGCCACATGCAAATTTTTCCAGCTGTTTAGGAATCTGTACTGCAAGAGAGGTTTAAAATAAAGGGGACAATGCCATAGAGCACTTTCTATAAAACCAAATTGAGATTCCATATATACCTGGTGACTTATCTGTTTTCAACTATTTCAACTGCTTCTTTATGACAGGGATGCCTATTACAATGTCCTCCATACAAGCGTCTGTGAAACTGTCGAACTACGGTAGGTTTATACCATTCTCCTGCATGAATGATTTCCTAAATGTGAAATTTAAAACTCCAGCTTTCCTTCTGCAGCCTTCTATGGCCACACCAGACTGGACAGAAAGCTTAGACCCAATTTGCAACTTTATGTAGGACCAGAATCTTTTCATGTTCTTGGCAAAATCATTGGAAACTGTTGTCTGCTTCACACATCAATCTATTTACAAACAAATGGAATTTCTACTAACTTCTGCCAGTTAACATTTGTACATTCTGTTTTGAACTGAGATTGTAACATTTTGAGTTCACCCAGCACTAGGTTATTAAACCACGGTGGGTCTTTTTCATCCGCAATCCTCTTACTTCTTCAGAATACTATTTACAATGAGTGTAAACTTTGCCCATAATTCATTTATGTCCATCATACTGGAACTAAATGATGTAGATTCATTGTGTAAATGGGATGCTAGCTACTACTAATTTGCTCTTTTTGGCAAAAATATTCTCCTAGCCTTTATTAATTTCAGTAACAATTGTCTGATGGCATCATGATCAACTCTGTCTCTATACTTACACTGTTGAAAATATTAGGCCTGCTTGTAGATAAAAGGACCTAAATATTTCTATTGTGTGCAGGCTGCTGAACTAGTTGCTCCAGACAGTTTTCGGAAAATGTGTTCAGAAATACTCTGCAGGGCTGTCTGTCTGTACCACTTGCAATGAATCCAGAGCTGTCCCACTCTATACTTGACAGTCACCTACAACTAATATTGAATGATCTGGGGATTTCCACATTACTAAGTGTAGATTTCATTTGCCCAAATCTAAAATTGTCACAGCAGAATTGGGTGACCAGTAGAAACAGTCAATAATTAATATGAATTTATCTCGGCCTGTTACTCGGACCCAGATAACTACATAGACTCTATTTTGACTTTGGTAGACAGTATTTTTGTCCTCCTGCAATGAACACTCCTCCTCCTACGGTCGCTACTAGGTTTTAGATGTACGTACAATGCCTTGCTAAATATTTCAGGACTTTATACTTTAGGTTTTAGCCAGCTCTCTGTTCTGACAATAATTTGAACATAGCTTCTTTGCAAGAGGGCAATAAATTCAGCAATTTTGTGATGTATACTTTGATTGTCTTCAAATTTAGACAGTCTAAGTGTGTCTATTCTGTATGTGGTCTGACTTCACTCTGTGCATACTGACTGGAAAGTGTTAACTAGAGGAATGAAAATGACCACCTCACCTACAAAACCACCATATGTGCTCCATAAGTACTCTGCTACATGGGTTGCTGTTTTCGTTGTGTAGTGCATCTATCACTTATCAAGAGGAATCCTAGAATTCTCCACTCCCATGAAGGTACAGAAATCTGCAGCTGACATAGTCACAGAATCAACAGAGCCTTTGGTTGAGACCTTCTACTCAGTTCCAAATGAAAGGACACCAATCAACTTTGGGTATGACGATGCAGCAAATTGTGAGCTCTGACTAAACCCCAATAGCAAGGCAAGCAGCTTTCACCACTTCTGCCAGTCACCTGCACAAACTGGGGATGGCCTCAGGGCCCATGTGACAGACCTTACTGGTGCCGACGTAAGCCACAACTTGCATAAGACTGTACCCCGCACCCTTGATAGCAACTGTCAGGGCCTCCCACCACATATAGGATGAGGTCCACCAGCAAATGTACTGAGTGTGCACTCAACTTTTTGCTAGCTTTTGACACTATTTTTCTAAGGGGCTCCATAATGCACCTACCTCTGGAGCTTCCTGTAATTAATATCCTCTGCCCCGCCCTCTCCATCCATGTGCCTGCTCAGATCCCGCTGAAAAAGCAAGCACCTGTCCACGCACATCGTGAATGAGAAAGACCATACAAGCAGCCTCCATATTTACTGTCTGCCTTGAGCAATGCAAAAGCATTACAAAGCAACACTCGCCCTGTGGGGAGGGAAGATTCCCCACTTCAGGTGTACTTCAAGGTGCCTCAGCTTGAGGCAGCAGGCTGCAGACAGCTGATCGGAGCCAAAAGAATTTTCATCTGTATGTGAATTGTGACCAGCTCCACCTGCATCAGCACACGGCATGTACACAACCTACCCATCCTAGTACTAATAACTTAAGAATTAAAGTACAAAAACACACTGCTCTCCTTGTGTGTCGCCAACAAAGGCTGTATCCTTACTAAGCTGTGATGAACCGCCGTTGGTCATTCAAAACAAATAAATGACAACTGCACTACACACTACATTTACGTAAATGTAAGACTACACCTCTTTGAAATTGTTTAAGGAAGTATCCATCACCAAACGTACTGAATGTGCACTGGACTTCTTGCTAGTTTTTGACACCAATTTCCTAAGGGGCTCCATATATGCCTCAACACTGGAGCTCCTGTAACTGGTATGTATGCTTCAAGGTATCTAAAATTCAGGCAGCAGCCTGCAGACATCTGATAGGGGCCAAAAGCACCTTCAGCTGTATGTGAACTGTTGCCAGCTCCACCTGCATCAGCACACAGCATGTACACACCCTACCATCCTAGTACTAATAACTTAAGAATTAAAGTACAAAAGCATTGTGTGTCACCAACAAAGGCTGTGTCCTTACAAAGCAGTGATGAACAGTGGCTTACCATTCGAAACAAACAAATGACAACTGTGCTACACACTACATTTACGTAAATGTGACACTACAGTTCTTAGATGCTTCCTTAAACAATTTCATTCAGTTAAATACAATGTATTACTTCACGGAATGTGCGGCAGTGCTGTAACCATTGCTGAAGCACCTCAGTTTTCAAATCTACACCATGGTATTCAAAAATGTCTTACAGACTACTGATCTGTTTGCAGTTTGTATTGGATGTGTTTATTAAAATACTCACACTGGTAAGATATCTCACTCAGGTCACTTCCAGAAGGCACATCAACATCTACTTTGTGACCAGTCTGATCTGGGTCAGTTGCCACGTGATGTGCTGCCTCTTGCAATGAATGGTCCTTATCCCAGGCAGAAGGGACTTGCATATCTTCAGAAGCTAATTTCTCTTTGTTTTGTGTGCCTTTACCTTCAAACTCTTTACTATGGGAAACTACATCTGCTTCTCTTTCTCCCTCAGTGACTGAAGAACCAAAACCATAACCAGTTATGCTATTAAATGTTGAACGCACTGATTCTGATAGCCCTGCAAAAAAACCTTCATCTTTTATGTCCTCTGCCTTAAATTGCTCTTCCTGAAACTGAGTATCTTGACTCTCGGGATTCAAAGTTGTCTCCGTATGACCATAGCTGACTGTCACTACTTCACTGTCCTCATCTTGCTGCAGATCATAGACAGGGTGAGGTTCTGAGGCAATGCTTGTTTCTGTCACACTCAATTCATGTGAACTGGCTGTTACCTCTCCAACTAAAAAATCAGCACGATATGATTCAGCAGCCGTACCCCACTTTGCTATATCATCTCCTGACATATCTCCTCCTCCTCCTTCTTCTTTTTCTTCTGATGAAATATTTTCTGCACCGTAACTGCCTGAATTGTCATTCTCCTGGGCAACTTCTGCAGCATCTGAATCAAACTCTCCAGCAATGTCTGTGACATTAACATCCTTTGAATCTTCAGTTCTATCATTTTCCAATAGTTCTGGGGAAATCTGAGATCTTATTTCTTCGGACACTACTTCAGAACTAGCAAACACTTGAGGACTAGCATATTCATCACCTTCCATACTATTATCAACAGTTTCCTGTGAATATTTGGTCTCCACATCACTTCCCTCATCACTATATCTTGTATCTATTTCTTTTGCTGATTCTGCCGAGTCTTTTCTTAATACTTTACTTCCTACTTCAAGATTTTGTCCACTAATTTCTGAATCATTCATATCAAAGTTTAATGAACTACCCCCATCTGGCTCCTCTGAAGACAGATGACCAGACATGGATGGTTGATCCGTTGTATCTTCCTGCGACAATATCTTCTGGTGATCCGAAATGTCATGGGCTCCCTGTAACTCTTCCCGAGTACTGCCTGCAAAAACATGGAGATCAGTACCAGATGACA